>NC_135919.1:12449617-13666700 GCF_964058835.1 Carex rostrata
TTTTCAGGCCGGATTTTTCGCGGATGTAAGAAAAATTAATATATTTCTTTATGTGTTATTGGAAAAAAAATAAAAATGTTTAGATTCTGAGTTATTGATTCCGGTTCAAAAGTCACTTCTAGGTAATCTAAAAAATATTGTGATTCATCTAGTACATTTAATTAATAAAAAGTTGTATCTATTTTTGAAAAAAAAACAAAAACAAAAACTTTAATTTATTTAATAATTGTTTTTCAAAAAGAATTCTCAAAATAGAAACAACTTTTTATTAATTAAATGTACTAGATGGATCACAATATTTTCTAGATTACCTAGAAGTGACTTTTGAACCGGGATCAATAACTCAGAATCTAAGCATTTTTATTTTTTTCCAATAGCACATAAAGAAATATATTAATTTTTCTTACCGCCGCGAAAAATCCGGCCTGAAAAATATTGATCCGGGTTATTTGTTGCAGTCTTTCTAATAAATCAAATTATATTGTATTTCATCTATTTTCAAAAAAATATATTCAACATTTCTAATATTTTAATACAAAAAATTAAAAAAAATTCTGTTTTAAAAAAGAAGAAGCACAAATCCGATTAACCAATAACCGGACTCAAATCAAATTTCCGGTTAATGGCTAACCGGACTATTTCAACGAGTCCGGGAAATGGAGGACCGGAAATTTGATTTGAGTCCGGTTACTGGTTAACCGGTTTGGGTAGTTTTACAATTTCACCAGCTAGATGATTATTTTTTTTAATTTTATTTATTTTTTGAATATATATAAAAAAATCGGCTCATCTTCCCTCCTCTCTCAATTCCAGAAGCACACCTTACTTATCATTGTATAAGTTTTACCAAAACAATAATAACAAAATGAAATATGAAAAAGAAATACCTGCAATCTGTTTGCACAAAATGGTATTATATTTCCTTTTTTTTAAGAAAAAACTGAAAACGCATTAAGTAGAACTTAATTAACTCAAATAATGCTTTTAAAGGTCTGTTGGCCAAAAGCCGATGACAATTGTAATAAAGAAAATTATTTACATCTTAATTAACTCAAATAATAATATTATTATTATTATCTAATGCTTTAAATGTCGGGTTCAGAATATGTCCAAAAGTTTCTTACACCGTACGATTAAAACTTCACCAAAATAGTATTAATTGATTATAATTAACATCTGTTAATTCTTATCCGTTAGAAAGAAAAGTTTATTCGTCTTCTCTTCTCAAATCACTTCAGAAAAGCTGATATGCAATAATGCAAAGGGAAGCATTATCTCACCGAACTGGGCCCACAGTTCTCCTTTAAAAAAAAAGTTTATGTTTCCACACATGAACAATTTTTTTCTCTCTTTTTCTCTTTTGTCCAGACACACATATTATGATGTATATATAAGGTCCTTCTTGTTTTATTTGTTATTGTGGGATTAATATTATGGTTCAATCTAGATAAACTTTTTTTAACCACATATTTGAATATGCCGCACATGTTATAACATTTAGAAAGAAAAATATGATTTCTCAAAACAATCAAACACTCATTTAGCATATTTCTATAATTTCGTGTGTATCTGTATTTATGGGTTTCCAACTTTTTCAATGTAAGTTCTTATCTCTGTCAAATTATATCCGATATAATCTCGTAACAAACGAACATGTCATATACGTAAAGGTTCTATGTAATGGAATGGAGGAAGGTGTTAGTATTATTTCGTTTAAAGAAAGACGTTGTAAAGGGGGAGAAAGATTGGGAAAAGAGACGAAAAGTACTTTTTAATTAATTTGAGATATTTATATATGTATTCATTATAACTTCATGATTTAGATATTTTCCGATCATAATTAGAAATTTAGTTATTTCTCCATCTAAACTTACTCATTTTATTAATATACACATTTCTATATTTAATTACTTAAAATTATAATTTAATATTAATTAAATTTTAAATGTATAGTTTTACCCCATCTAAATCTTCCATCCCTCCTTCCCGCTACCCTTTCCGATCCCTATGTTTAATGCAATAATTTTAATTATTTTTGAATTTCTAGTTCCGTCTCTGTATAGTTTTACCACATCTAAATCTTCCATTTCTCAAAAAAAATATTTTTGCATATTTTAAGTTCTCGCGAGCTCTCTTATTGATACTAACTCTCAGGACATTATTGTTTCTTATATTTTGACAAATAGGGTCAGAAGGGAAGAGGTTTCAATTATTTGATTTGCTTTCCTAATTTATATTCTTCTAATGTAACAATGTAATCACGTTTACTTCAGTTTTAATGAATTTTCTTTGCCTTGGGTGTTGGGTAAGAGTCTTGTCTATTTCAAATTGCTTTGTAAATTGTAATCAGGTCACATGAATTTTGCATTAAATAAAGTGAAAGAGAGAGTAGCAGGAAGGAGAGACGGAAGAATTAGATGGGGTAAAATTGTCAATTTAAAATTTTTGGATGGTGTGGACAAGCTTCGGACAGTGTTAAAGGCATTTTGATTGGTGTTTGACAACGACTAAACTATTACAGATTTTTTTGAATAATCAATCGATTATTTTCAATTATAACTGATTATTTCAATTATTTCTGATTAATTGTTTGATGGTACTCTATTCAGAGACGAAACTAGAAATTTATGATAGGAGGTGCTA
The DNA here is from genome assembly GCF_964058835.1 of Carex rostrata. Taxonomy (NCBI): domain Eukaryota; kingdom Viridiplantae; phylum Streptophyta; class Magnoliopsida; order Poales; family Cyperaceae; genus Carex; species Carex rostrata. The sequence continues at coordinate 12,452,261 of NC_135919.1, forward strand.
AAATTAAAATGAGGAGTAAAACTAATATACACTTAAGTGTACCGTACTCTTAAGTTTAGGCCGTTCGATTTTTTTAAAATTCGTGCTGACACGACTTTTAAAGAATCTACACGACTTTTAAAGAAATCGAACGGCCTAAACTTAAGAGTACGGTACACTTAAGTGTATATTAGCTTTACTCTTAAAATGAGCAATATATTGTTTGTGGGAATTTTTTTTTGAGATGAAATATGGAGGTCCAGCCTCCAAATTCCTATTGATATGTAGACACCAGGGGTGTCAAAAGTACATTTTCGAAATTTAAATTACAATAAAGGAAGCTATAAAATAACTACAACTAATTAATGAAAGTACTGTAAATAAAGAACTTGTAACATGTAACATCTAAATGCCTTCCTTCTGTCACTAATCAACATCTACTATATCTCATGTTATTCCAAACCAACTTTGAATCCAAGTTCTCCACCACAACAAAGTAAGCTCCAACCACTAGGCTACAAGTAGATATATGATATTTTATGAGATGGATTAAACTGTATAAAATGTTCCAAAAAAATAAAATTCAATTAAATTTCAATATACATAACTAATTTTTTTTTTTAAATTATAGGGTGGTTTAACACCCGTACGGATGAATGTAAATTCGTCCCTGACTTTATCTTTCCAATCAAGCAATAAGAATAAGAATAGTATGCTAATAAATGTAAGAAACTAACGAACTGTTAAAATAAAGTATCCAGAACAACTATTTTTTTTTATTTTATGAATTAAATATTCTTAATTCATAAGTGATCATAACGGTGTAAAAAGAATGACAATTTTGATTAACGTAACAAATATTTGAATAATGATAGTCAAATATATGAATTTGTACAATTATCCAGACATGCAGAAATGCCTTAAGAATTATAATTTTATATTTGTATTACGTGTTAAATATAACTGTCTAAATATTAAAATAAACAAGTTAGGTGTTTACAGGAATAAAATTTGTTAATATTATATGCCTTGATGATTGTAACTTTATATCATGTGCTAAATAGGAAAATTTATTTGTTTCTTAGAAACACTTACATGTTAAAAGCAATTAGCCAAGTTTGTGATAATAAAACAATAGTCATTAATATGTGGAGAGAATTATACAAAGAATATATTAATTTTGATGGAAGTGACATTTGAAGACTTTAAATGTCTCTTTAAGTACTATTGCAAGAGCAATTATGAACAAACATATAAATCCGTATCATCAAGTTGTTATATTTCATGCTAAAAAAATCAAATAGTATAATATTAAAAATAATTAACTTAATTTTATTTATATAGAGTCCGACTACTATGTAAGCGGTGACATTTTAGCTTAAGTGCTACCAACTTTAAAATATATTGGATATACTAGAAATAACGAATCTAAACTGTTCAAACCGATGTAATTCACAAGTAATGTATTTATATATAAAATTGAGGGGTTAACAAATAAAGATATTTAAGTTAATTTTAATATATTTTTTTATTATTATTTTACTGTTTGACTTCAAAGTAAATAATTTTAAAAATTATAAATTTTATATGTAAATGCATAAATTAGTTTGCACGGTTTAGATTTTCGTTTGAATCCTATCTGATAGGTTTTGAAGACCGTTAAAGATCGGTAACAATTAGGTTTGTATATTGCCGGACTCTATATAATATATATATATATATATATATATATATAAAGAGAGTTAGGCTGGGGTGCTATGGATAGCATAGAGGCCTCTATGCTACGGCTCAATATTCGAGTTTTCAAAATCCAAACGGTCGATCCGAACCGTTCATCTTATTCTCCATATTAATATCTGCTTGGAGACCAAATTTAACATTTTTCTGAATTTTTTTACTATTTATTAAGTATTTTACAAAATTGTTGATCCAACGGTGGCTGCACAAAACAGTAAAACCGTTGGATTAGCGATTTTCAAAGTGGCTTAATAAATAGTAAAAAAATTCAGAAAATTATAAAATTTGGTCTCCAAGCAGATATTAATATGGAGAATAAGATGAACGGTTCGGATCGACCGTTTGGATTTTGAAAACTCGAATATTGAGCCGTAGCATAGAGACCACTATGCTATCCATAGCACCCCAGCCTAACTCTATATATATATATATATATAGAGAGAGAGAGAGAGAGAGAGAGAGAGAGAGAGAGAGAGAGAGTGTGTGACTAATATGCATTCGGTAGCATATGGGCCGATATGCATACGGTCCAAATTTGAAATTTCAAAATCCAAAAAGTCGATCTGAACCGTTCATCTTGTTCTCCATATTAATATGTTCTTGGAGACCAAATTTTACATTTTTCTGAATTTTTTTTTACTATTTATTAAGCTACTTTGAAAATTGTTGATCCAACGGTGGCTTGACAAAATAGTAAAATCAGCGGCCACCATTGGATCAGCAATTTTCAAAGTGACTTAATAAATAGTAAAAAAAATTTAGAAAAATATAAAATTTGGTCTCCAAGCACATATTAATATGGAGAACAAGATGAACGGTTCAGATCGACTTTTTGAATTTTAAAATTTCAAATTTAAACCGTATGCATATCGATTCATACGTTACCGAATGCATATTAGTCTTTCTATATATATGTGTGTGTTCAAAATAATTGGCTACTAGAAGGTCAAAGAGCAGGGTGGAGATATTTTGTCTGGACAAAATTAATTAATTTCTTAATTTTTTTTTCCATATTTGAATTTTGTTTTAATTTTGTTTAGAGCTCGAAGTCCTGATCCCGTATCGATCATTTATTGAATTTACTGATACCACAACCCCACCCCACCCCACCCCCGTGGGCTGCTGCTATTCATCTCTTTTTGTGATTCTAATTATTTTTTTAAGATAAACAAATTTGACTTTTCAAGCCTTTTAAGCCTCCATAGGTTCTCCTCATTCTCACAGTTCTCCATTATCATAAGAATCGGAGATCTGATTTCACTACTTTCAGTGATTTAACCCCACATAGATTCACCATACTGCCAGCCAAGATGCGAGCATCTGAGATTCAATTGGATACCATGGATATACTTTATTTTAATCGACAAATACTGGGTTCTCAATTTTTTTTAGGTTTGGAGAGAAGGTAAAACCATCACTTTCATCACCTCCCTCTCGCTTTCCACCTTACTGGACACGGCCTATGATATATTCCTTGCAATACCCCACCGATATCATCCCAATCAGATTACTTTTCTCCCCTCGTTATCAATCCGCCAATTCTCATTCTCTTTCAAAACACTAATACGACGCTAATTAATATCTCCAATCACTAATTCCATCAGCTGAGAAATCGTAACAATGGACAACGCAACGATTCCAATTGCATACCAGTCGAGACCACCATCAGTGCCTGACTGGTTGAACAAGGGAGACAACGCATGGCAGCTGATTGCCGCAACAATGGTCGGGATGCAGTCGATGCCTGGCCTCGTGGTTCTGTACGGTAGCATTGTGAAGAAGAAATGGGCCGTGAATTCAGCCTTCATGGCGCTATATGCCTTCGCATCCACCCTCATCGTATGGGTCCTTGTCGGTTACAAAATGGCATTCGGTGACCGGCTTCTTCCCTTCTGGGGCAAGGCGGGGACGGCGCTCTCCCAGTCATACCTTATCCATCGTGCACACCTCCCCGCCACTGCACTCCACTACAAAAACGGTACTATAGAGACGCCCATGACGGAGCCATTCTACCCCCAGGCGACGCTTGTATTCTTTGAATTTGTATTCGCTGCGATCACTATAATATTGCTTGCCGGGTCGGTGCTCGGTCGGATGAACATCAAGGCATGGATGGTTTTTGCGCCGCTGTGGCTGCTGCTTTCGTACACAATTGGAGCTTTTAGTCTCTGGGGTGGAGGATTTTTGTACCACTGGGGTGTTATCGATTACTCCGGCGGTTATGTCATCCATCTCGCTTCGGGTGTTTCTGGATTTACCGCCGCATATTGGGTACAAATTCTTTTTTTTTCCATTTAGGTTTTCCTTTTTAATTTTCTCTTTTGTTGACTTGGAAATTTCTTGGTAAAGAGTTCACGTGTGCCATTTTAGGCGGCTATGCCGAACTGCCTAGCTGGTACGGAATCAAGCGAAAATATTGACCGACTGGATTTTAGTGGGATTAAAATGTCAAAATCAAGGTCCCACCACAATAAAATGTTTGGCGAATCTTTTTTTTTTTTTTTCATTTTTGAAAAGAGTCATTTGATAAAATTAATTAATTAATAATATCTTTTTAATACAAGAAGACTGATGCAATTTCCATTCTGTTACTTTCAAGTGTTCTTTTCATAACCAAATTAGCTGCCCTGCTGTATTTATAAATTTGACCGTTACAAACAAATCTGTCCCTGTTGTTGACATAAAAAAGAGTATGGCTAATATAACATTAGTGTCATTTAAGTCTATATAACACCAATTCCAAAACCTATCAAATCGAGTTCAAATGGCGAATCCAAACCGTTCAAACCTATTAACTTTATGAGTGATGCGTTTACATGCAAACTTTTTATATTTTTGAGTTATTTTAGTATCAAATCAAGCGGCAAAAAAATTGAAAAATGAATGTATTAAATTAACTTAAAAACTCACACATTTGACCGCTTGACTTGATACCAAATAAACTAAAAAACTTATAAATTTTACATGTAAACGCACAACTAATTAAGTCTATCGGTTTGAACGGTTTGGATTCACCATTTGAACTCGATTTGATAGATTTTGGAGTTGGTGTTATATAGACTGAAATGACACTGATGTTATATTAGCCATACTCCATAAAAAATGTTACTTAATTCGCCCCTGTGATCTAAATAAACTATTCTCCATATTCTTCTACAGAACTTTGTAGACTATTTCTAATGATGCACCCCAATGGCATTGTCAGGTGGGTCCCAGGCTGAAGAGTGACAGGGAGCGGTTTTCACCGAACAACATCCTGCTCATGCTTACCGGTGCTGGTATGCTCTGGTTGGGCTGGTCGGGGTTCAATGGCGGTGCACCTTACGCTGCTAATATCACCGCCGGAGTGGCCATTCTGAATACGCACGTCTGTGCGGCCACGAGCCTCCTTGTGTGGACTCTTCTTGATGTAATTTTCTTCAGCAAGCCATCGGTCATCGGTGCCGTCCAGGGCATGATGACCGGCCTCGTTTGCATCACTCCAGGAGCAGGTATAGAGATCTCATTAGTTGTTTTCTACTTCACAATGACAAAATAAACTGAATATCTATATATTTACTCATAATTCAAAGGTTTAATTGAGAATCTTGCTAGCGGGTGTCTAGTGTAGCTAACAGAGCAATTTAATACGGCGGTACAGTACAATTTGATAAAGCTAAAGCATAAGTGCATAACCATGTTAGAGTGTGGCTGAGCTGAGCTGTTAATACATAAACTACTCGCTTGCCACCAAACAATTTTTGTTAATTACTGAAATTAGAATAAAACAGAGGTACTAGCTGTACAAGAACATAGAAATTTGGTGTTCTATTAGGAAGATAGAAGTTATTCTTGTGCGCACGTTTCCAACCTGTCATTAACCTTCAAGAAGGTCTAATCTGCCAAGTTGTCGGTCAAAAGTTGTGTGCTCTGTTTTTTAGTATAAACAGATTGACAACTAATAGTATAAACAGATTGACAACTATTAGTATAAACAGATTAACCTTAAAGAAGGTCTAATAGCATAAACAGATTGACAACTATTAGATGCAACAAAGAAAGGGATAATTAACCAAAGCTTCTGAACTTTTTCACAGCTATATTTGGTATTTACATTATCCAAACCCTGCTGTAAAAATAAAGATATATTTTTGTCAGAAAATATAAAAGACATAACCAAAAAGCTACATCCACCATTCCTTGCATCAAGTAGTGCTAGAAAGATATTATTAAATTAACAATCAAGAATATTGTTTCTTGCATTTACAGAATTAATCATAAACATATTGCAATATTCTTACCTTCCTCTTTACATCAAAATGAGTTAAAAGAAAAAAATAACAAAATAATTAATAACAAGCATTAGTTAGAACAAATTATGCTCTATATTGCAGGGCTTGTGCATACGTGGGCAGCAATTGTCATGGGCATATTCGCTGGCTGTGTACCCTGGTTCACCATGATGGTCCTCCACAAGAAATCGGCATTGCTTCAAAAAGTCGATGACACACTCGCAGTTTTCCACACTCACGCAGTCGCCGGCTTGCTTGGAGGTGTCCTCACCGGCCTTCTGGCCGTTTCTGAGCTCTCCAGCTTCGATCTTCCCGTTGGTGAGAAAGGCACATTTTACGGCGGAGGCATCTCCCAACTATTCAAACAGATTGTCGGCGCTTTGTTCATCATTGGGTGGAACATCTTTGTGACGACCGTCATATTACTTGCAATTGGATTGTTTATTCCCCTTAGGATGCCTGACGAGCAGCTAATGATCGGTGATGATGCGGCACATGGAGAGGAGGCATACGCACTGTGGGGGGATGGAGATAAGTTTGATGCAACCAGGCATGAGACAATGGTGAGTAATACAGCCGGGGATGAGGATAATGTGCAGCGGCAACTCAACATCATGGGTGCCCGGGGAGTCACTATTCAGTTGTAGATTGGAAAATGTTGTAAAGAAAGAGAGATCATAACATTGAGCTTCTTTGATAGTTTTTCTATTTTTTTTTATTTAATTTCTTTATTTTATAGGAACATAACTTGGTTCATGTATTTGTGTGAGACCAACAAATGACCATTATTGCGAACTGCAACTTGCAAGAGAGTGTTATGGAATATTAATAAGACGTACCGATTCTAATTTGTATAATGCAGATAGATGTATTTGTAAGAACGCTTTATATTCAATACAAACCCTCCATCTACCAAGTTTTAAAAAAAAAAAATTATTAAGACAATTCCTTTTAGAGAAGACATTTTTACAGGTCAAACAGGAATTGGTGCTGAAAATTTGCCAATTATGTTAAATTGGAATCAGCGCATTTCCTTTAGTTTTTTTTATTGTGCCATCTATATAGCTACTGTACTGTTTCTTACTCCTAATTTGTTAGTTTGACAAGGAGAGCTCCCAATGTCTTTTGTTTAAGGTTGCAAACCTTCTCATTTGGTCTTGTAAAATTTTTAAGACCGCAAGATGGATGATTTTGTCTTTTGTACCTTATACATTAACCAACAATAATTTGTCATTTGTAAGCAAATACCTACAAATTCCACTCTCGTTTTCATTTCAAAAAATTCACTAAATGAAATAAAGTTTCATTAAAATTGCATGATGCAGTCTTCAAAAAATAAAAAGTTTCATAACATAACGGTAATTAGCTTGTTCCATCAGACAGATACAGCCAGATGAGATAACACAAGATACTTTGATGAAAAAGAAAATCTAGTATCTACGCCCAACTAGTGGGTTTTGGGGTACTTGTGTTAAAGTTAAACCCAATCCAAGATCACTAGCGTTAGTGATTGGACTTTACGAATCAAAACCACTGGGCTTTTCTTTCTCAATTACTAACTAAATTCAAACCCAAATATTATTGCACAGCAGCCTGACTAAATAAAAAACATCCCTCCAGTCTCCTCCTCTCCGTCGGAAAAATCACCAAACTGCTCCTCTTTTTTATTTTTTTATTTTTTTAATTAAAAAGGCCGAAGTTCATTTTCATTGAAAAAAATAGTTAACTTACATAGTCCTAAAGTTCATATCAAAACAAAAACCAACTGGTACCCAAAAACTCTCAGCATACATGCTGGAGACAACCTGATAACTTGCATACCAACATAATAGTCAAACTGCAGCAAAGTCACCTGACACACTTCATATACCCAAATTACCACAGCAACAGTATCAAAACAAAAGGCTGTATTTATAGGCCACACCATGGGGCTAAGGCTAAGAAAAGAAAACACAAAATTCGGCTGACAAGCCGTGTTCTAGCTGCTGGTCCTATCCTGCATAAGGCACGATCTGCATCCCTGTGTCCTCTTCTACTGGGTGCTCTGCAACATCTTCATCTGGATGCCAACTTGATATGGGTAGAATGTTCGGGTCTTTTGGCCACATGGCTGTCATGGATGAAACTGGGTGCTTGACTTTGCCTGACCAATAATGAACAAGGGAGATGATTAGTAAAATAGTTTGTCTCACTGTTTTTTTTCTTACCTTGCGAGAAGCAAAGATCATTTATGTACTTCTAGATTGTCCAAACTGCAGCACTGAAAACTAATAAAAAGGCTGATCTGTGATTTTTTGGCAATTGATTAGAAAAGTTAATAATATCGGCAAACCCGCTCCATCCTATGCTAATCTCTTGACATGACCCTAGATAAAATCATATCTGTTTGGTGAATGGACATGATACAAAGAGATGGTTTATTGTTTCATGATTACTACAAAAATGGCACATATCAGATCCTTTCCACGCTTTCTTTTTTAAATTGTCTTTGGTCAATATTTAATTTTTATGATTTAGCCACATAAAAATTCTAATCTTAATAGGGATAGGTATGTCCACGATGACATTGCATGTTTGGGAGTAATTCCTCTAAAATTCATAAATTTATATAAAGACTTGACAGAAAAGTTATCATTTGTTTCACATCTCCAACTGAGCCTACCTGCAAATGAGTATAAGATAAGTGACTAATAATTTCTAGAATTTCTAACCATTCTGCATATTGAATCTCATCTAAAGACCTTGATGAATCATAACTTGACGCATTATTTGACATACGATTAAGCCTAAATTGGTCCTAATTGTCATGTTTTGTTGCATTTTATTTATTATTTTGTTTAATTTTAATTAATGTTAGTCAAGACACAAGATACTGCGCAAGTTGTTAATTATTGCAGAGTTGGAGCACGAAACCGCGCAATTTGCATTTGCACAGAAGATCAAGAATACCAAGCCGAATGGAGGAAATAATTCTTATCAAATTCAATTAAGGCATATTATTTGGCTGGTTTCACCTGGCGCAGATTGGTTACCAAATGAAGCGGCATTTTGATTTAAGTGCATGATGACTTATTTAGCCCATTTGAATTTATTACCAAAAAGGGGAGATTTGATTAGCTGATATATTTGGCTCTGGCTTGGAACCAGAGCATCTCTGTTTTTTTAGCTTTTAATCTTTGCACCTTGAATTTTGAGGGAATTCGGCCAGAGACAAAGAAAAAGAGGGGAGACTCGGTGAGAGGAAAAATCGAAGGAAAAGAAGAAAGCGGCAGCCCGACTCTTCGAATTCGGTTTTAGCAATCCTTTTATTCTTCTCCTTTTCTTTTCTTTTTATGATTTTAATGAAATCAAATATGACTTGTGCTTGTGTTGAAAATATGCTTGGCTAAACATTTTATCTAGGGATATGGGAGTAACTTGATACTTTTGTTATGTTAATTTAGTTGTTTCAATTTTATTTGTGGTTGTGATGTTGATTTGTTTATGAATGCTTGAATGGTTTGTTTAGTTATTTCTCATTTTATTAAGGGATCCGCTAATAATAAATTGAGACCGAAAGGAGAAATTTATATTAGAAGTACTTTTTAAAATAGCGATAGTTATGCAAACAATATTAGGTAAATTTGGTGATGGACCGAAAGGAGAAATTGAATTACTAGAACAACATAAATAAACTTAAGTACTCGGAGCTACGAAAGTAGTCCAAAAGGCTTTTGGGGAAAAACATGGGTTATCAAATAGCTTAATGGGTTTAGATTAAAACTGGTAAGCCACGAACGTAGGAGACCTATTTAATCTAGATACGGTGCGAAGCCACGAAAGTGGATAAACATCTACCTTAGGAAAACACCCCCTCAATAATTGCAACCCAAATATTAGAAATACATAATTAAAAGTATCATAGTGAAACCATAACCCTAGATATTCATTCCCTCTGATATTTCTCATCATTTTCTGTTTCTGGAATTTATTCTGCATTCTGTTAATTCAAGTTGCATTTAGATAATTCAATCTGCATTCTGTCTGGAATTCAGGCTGAGGTTCTGGAATTTAGTCTGCATTAGTTTATAATTCATTCTGCATTTAGTTAATTCATCCAACATTTTTATAATTTAGTTTAAAAGAAAACCACTCAATATTTGCTTGTCTAGATTACTGAAAACCGAAAAACCAGTACTTACAATACCTCTCTGTGGTTCGATACCCAAATTACTAAGCGATAAGGTCATGCGCTTGTGACCGAATTGTATTAGGATTAGGGATTAAATTGTTAAGCTACCAAAAATACCATCAAGCTTTTTTGGCGCCGTTGCCGGGGAGGTAACGGAATATTGGTACAACCGGTTTGTAAGTGAGACTAGATATTTTCTTTTTGTTCTTATTTCCTTATTTTCTTTAAACTAATCTATTTCTTTTTTTCTAGATTCGCACGATATTGGCCCCTGTTGCTCATCGGCCGATAACTCGTGCATTTCTGAGAAGTCATCCAGAACTGGCTGACCCCACCAATCAAACCATCCATGTTGGCACAGAACCACCACCGATGGCGGAACGACCGAGATCTTTGCGCGAGTTCGCCATCCCCTCCACGCAAAACATCACTTCCAGCATCCGTGCACCTACAGTGGCTGCAAACAATTTTGAAATTAAAACTGCAATTTTGGGAATGGTCCAACATAACCAATTTACTGGTTTACCAAATGAGGACCCAAACCTGCACCTGTCCATTTTTCTTGAAATTTGTAATACCTTTAAGGTTAATGGTGTGTCTGATGATGCCATTAGACTTAGGTTATTCCCATTCTCACTGACAGGTAGGGCTAGGGCATGGTTACATTCGTTACCAGTTGGTACCATCACTACCTGGGAGGAGCTTGCTCAGGCCTTTCTTGCTAAGTATTTTCCGCCTAGCAAAACAGCTCAACTCAGGAACCAAATCACCTCTTTTGTCCAAAAAGATGGTGAGTCTCTTTATGAGGCTTGGGAACGGTTCAAGGAATTGATTAGGTCCTGTCCACATCATGGTTTAGAGAAATGGTTGATAGTTCAGACCTTTTACAATGGATTGAATTATAACACTCGATTAACCATTGATGCAGCTGCAAATGGAGCATTAATGAATCGTGGGGTAGATGATGCATACACATTGATTGAGGACATGGCTCTCAATCACCATCAATGGACTTCAGAAAGGCCTACACCAGCCGCACCAAGGGCTACACCAGGTAGGCATGAGGTCGATGCAATCACGCTTCTCTCTGTCAAGTTTGATGCTCTCACAACCAGGTTAGATAAACTTAACGTAAATGCAGTCAGCACAGGTAACCTCTTTTCTTGTGGCAATTGTGGGATTGGTGACCATTCAACTCTTGAGTGCCAGTTTGGCAATTCTCAATCTCGAGAGTCAGAAATTGAACAAGTAAACGCTTTAAATGGTTTTGGTAGGCCCCAAAATAACCCTTTTTCAAACAAATACAATCCTGGTTGGAGGAATCACCCGAATTTCTCTTGGAAGAATAATAACCCGAATGCAATTCCCCAACAGAACAATCAACCTCCTGGTTTCCCTCCAAAGCAGTTTAACCCTCAACCAGCCCCACAAAAGTCTAGTCTAGAAACCTTGCTTGAGAATTTTGTGACAAAACAAGACCAACGAATAAACGATCAGGACAAGAATATCTCCAATTTGGCATCAAAAATTGACCAACTAGCAACCCAAAATAGAATGCTAGAAACACAATTTTTCCAATTTTCCCAACAAGCGAGCTCCTCTTCAAGAGCTCCAGGCACACTACCTGGTCAACCAGAAATCAATCATCGAGAGCAATGCAATGTGGTGACTCTGCGAAGTGGGAAGCAAACGATTGATCCAACTCCACCAATGAAGCTCGTATTGACTGGTGACAATGCATGCTACATCGGGAAAGATACACCTGCACAACAAAATGTAGGACGCACTGATGAAAATGCAGGCCGCACTGACGATAATGCAGGTGTCATAAAGAAAAAAGAGAGTGAAAGTGAAGAGCCTAAGTACGTCGAACCACCTCTATACAAGCCCCCACTTCCTTTCCCACAAAGATTTATCAAAGCAAAACTTGACAAACAATTCGGTAAATTTCTTGAAATGTTGAAAAAGTTGCAAGTCAACATTCAATTTACCGATGTCTTGATAGAAATGCCCTCTTACGCTAAGTTCTTGAAAGACATTTTGTCTAATAAGAGAAAACTCGAAGAGTGTAGCACAGTGGCATTGACGAAGGAGTGTAGTGCAGTCCTTCAAAACAAGTTGCCCCGAAAATTGAAAGACCCTATGAGTTTCTCAATCCCTTGTGTCATTGGCAACACCAAATTAAAAAAAGCCTTGTGCGATCTTGGAGCGAGAGTGAGTTTGATGCCCCTAAGTGTCTTTGAGAAGCTTGGCCTCGGTGAGTTGGAGCCCACTCGCATTTCTCTTCAATTAGCCGATCGATCAGTTAGATATCCCAAGGGGATGCTTAGGGACGTTGCTGTAAGAGTGGGCAAAATGTGTTTTCCCACGGACTTTGTGATTGTCGAGATGGAAGAAGATTCACACATTCCTATCATTCTAGGGAGACCTTTTCTTGCGACCGCAGGCACTCAAATTGACGTGAAAAATGGCAAGCTCTCCCTGAACTCAGGAAAACAAAAGGTGGAATTCAATCTTTCTAAAACCATCAAATATCCCTCTGATGATGATAACTCATGTTACATGATTAAGGCGATTGATGGGATTGTCACAGAGTTCTTTGACGAGCTTATTTCGAAAAACACTTCTGAATCCCTTTCGAGTAATCCCGAAGACCAATCTTCCCCGAGTGGTGAAGAGGATGAGATCGAGCATGACTCTCTCAACTCCAAACTACTTGCACCAGCAAGTGTAGCCCGAATTGACAATGCAGGCTGCACTGATGATCGCGTGCCTGCACAGAAAAATGCATGCTGCACTTCAAGCAATTCAGGCACCATTGCTGAAAATGCAGGCTTCATCCAGAATAATGCATGTTGCATTCCCTTTCACACTTTGATGGCAATCAAACTTAGACTCAGACTTAAACCAACCCGAACCGACCCCATCCCATTAAACCCTACCAACCGAACCCCCCTCATTTCTTCCTTTCTTTCTCTCCAGTGCCGAAACCCCTCTCCCACACAGCGTCGTTTCTCTCTCTCTCTTATAGCGACAGCGCCGCCACCGCTCCACCTTTCTCTCTCCCGCCACCACTACACAGCACTGCCGCACCGCCGTTCCTCCTTCTACAGAGCCGCCGCTCAACCTTCCTCCTTCTCACCGACAGCACCACCGACCACCGAAACCCCTCTCTCTACACAGCCACCGCCCCCACTTCCACCCTCTCTTACGCTGCCCCCACAATCTCCACCGCCGAAACCCCTCTCCCTCTCACCGTCCCCACTGCCACCCTCTCTCACAGTGACTGCCTCTTCTCTCTCTCGGACATCAGCAGCTACAGTCCAAGGAGTGGCCACAGACGACATTGAAGACGACGCACCACCACCGATTCGACAAATGAGTGTTGGGTTTTGACTGTTCAAACCCATTGATTAATTATGTTGGGGTTTTGACTGTTCAAACCCATTGATTAATCATGTTGGGGTTTTGACTGTTCAAACCCATTTATATGCTTAAGGTGCGGAAAGAGTAAAACAAAACTTTTACATCTACCTTAAGCTAAGGATTAAATGAATCAAGAAGATTCGTTTAATCCTATTTACAGATCTACTCCATAATTGATTTTCTAAAACATTAAATCTACTTATCAATTAAATAGATTAATATAACATGTTTATACCTTATTTCCAAATCATAGTTGGAATGCAGACCGAGCGAGTAGAGCCTCACCAGGGAAGGAATCGACTCGGAGTATCACACGTGTGATACCTCTATTGGTTATCCACCAGGACTAACCAGAGAGCGATTTATTTCTTTTGCCAGAAATACTATAAACCGCGGTATTCTGCAAAAACACTATTCACCGAAAAATTCATTTCAATCAGATTTGCTAATTAAACCAAATCTGAAATACCGCGAAAATTCGGTAAAACACTATTCACCAATCGAAAAACCGTAAATAGAGAAATCCAATTAACGAAGTAATCAGATTAACACGTGAATTAGTGGTTTTTCTCTTTCACCTATGCCCCTCTATTTATAGGCAAATGAGGAGGTTCGCCAAAAGACCGAAATACCCCCGTACTTGACAAAATTACATTTTTGCCATTTTGGATGTGGCATTCAAATTTGATTTTGCAACTTCATATTGGTTAGATTAGTTTAATGGATTCTAAACCCATTAACCCAAAGGAATAGTAAATAGTAACTATCCAATATCAAATATGTATAATTGTCATGTACAATTATATTCGTTTACGGTTTTCGTTTGGTAATTTTTATATAACATGTCAAACACGTTTATAAACAAACCTGTATTTCTGTTTGTCATTCTAAATGACGTACAATTAATTATAATTAATTATACCAAGTATAACTAATTATAACCATTAGTTTTTGCTTTGTCATTTTTAACATGACAAATATAATTTAATTATAACACGTATAATTAATTATAACCATCTTAATATTGATCATAACCAATTTATAATCAATCACAATAAGATTCTCCGATTAACTCCTATATGGTGTGACCCAATAGGATATGTGTTATGTTGGTAAATAGAATTAAAACTGTTTTAACTTCTATAATCATAGGAGGCATCTGGCAGTATACACTATGACCATCCAATTACACAGATGATGATGTACTGTACAATATCACGATCCAGTAAACAATTTACTTGTGTCTGTTCTTCTGTCTCATAGCTATCAAATCAGTTTCAAGGTAGATGTGTGTCATCCTTGCTAACTGTATCTTTTCTTGATCTTGAGTAGATTATCAAATATAATTACTCTTGTAATTATACCGCATGCAGATAATCTAACTCTACCAAGGGGCCTAGTGATGCTATAGCTCGTATAGAGATACGAGGGACAAATAGTATTCTTGGCAGACTATCACTTCCTCAGCTAAGCTATACATATGGAAATGCTACCGTTATGACTGCTTTTTACGGACAGCGTTAGATAACACT
Source organism: Carex rostrata (assembly GCF_964058835.1). Taxonomy (NCBI): domain Eukaryota; kingdom Viridiplantae; phylum Streptophyta; class Magnoliopsida; order Poales; family Cyperaceae; genus Carex; species Carex rostrata. Next base: position 12,467,377 of record NC_135919.1, read on the forward strand.
CACACATACATATTTCTTAGTGGGAACGATAAATACCTCATACTGTAGAACTTGACACTGAATGAAAACATAAATGACACGAACACAATTCTATTTAATGTTTCATTCGGGGTCTGTCAAATACCATGTTCCTAGAATATGTATCCATGTGATTAAAATGACATCTCGTGTCAGGTGGTTTGTAAAACTTAACCATCTTTTAATCCACATGCTAACCTTATCGCGGTAATTAGTGTTCCTGCTAATTACCTTGGTCAGTGACTTTTAAGAGTATATATTATCTATATTATGGAGTTTCACAATTTCAGTCATGAACTCGAAATGATCCATAATTTCAATAATACTCAAGGCAACAAAATGATATATAAATAAACATTCAATTCATGAACAGAGCTTTATGATAATTTATCGTATTATTGACTTCTAGATTATTACAAACTAACAATGAGTGCCATCCCAAAGCACATCCCACGTCCACCCCTACCACCTGAACACCCGGACCTTATAACCGAGCATAACTTCCACTGGCAGAAGGAGTTGTACGACCACTTCATCAAGCAAGGCCTTGATCCTCCACCACAGCCATGATCAGGTATTGTTTTTCAGCTTCCCTATTTTTTTCATTATCTCTATGACTGCATTAGGGACAATGCAGATTTTAAGTTTGGGGGAGTTGAATTAAAAGTCTCTTTGATTTTCTTTGTTTTATTTAGGTTTCATAGGTTTCATATTGCATTTAAGTTAAACTATGATTTCTCTTGGGATAAATTTGGAAATGGCAAAATTTTAGAAATTATGCTTGGTATTGGATGTTTATTACTGAATTTTAAAGGATATCAAGAGATGTAGTGAGGAGACGTTTTAATAACACCACAATACACATTCGAATTGTTTTGATTAAATTGCTCGAATAATAGCTCTTTGGAATTCATTTTCTTTGAGAACCTAAATAATTTTGTAAAAATATGTTAGAATTGGTAGAAGGGGTGTGTAAGAAAAACAGAAAGCTCAAAAACAGAAAAGGGCAAAAAAAAATGTCAAACTACTCCGCTGATCTCGGCCCGATAAGTAGCCGGGTGCATTCATGTGCCCCATGTTTGCATTCGCGCGAAGATAAGGGAAAAAGGGATTATGAGTATGCAAAGCACCCTAATTATTGTCAATTTATCGAGAATAGGGAAGCTTGTGTCATAAAAAGAAAAAAAAAAGAAAATAAATAAATAATATCTTATTATGCCCCAACTTTGAAACAATTCCCCAAAAGTCAATTTGTGAGAAAATTTAGAGTTCTCAATTACATGATCTAGGAGAAAATAATTTAGGAGGTTTATTATTCGTATTGTAGTATAATCATGACAAAATTGTTGTTTATGTGTGGTGTGAACCAAAATTACCCTAATTATATCCTTAGTATTATTTGACCTTTAGTGGTAAACATTTGATTCTCAAACATGATTTCTAGGTTTTTCACTTACACATTTTTCTCAAGGAATTCATGGTAATAAAATTAGCTTAGGTATCAACCGCGTACCCTAGTTTGGATTTGTTTTGCTTGAGGGCAAGCAAAGTTTAAGTTTGGGGGAGTTTGATGAATCATAACTTGACGCATTATTTGACATACGATTAAGCCTAAAATTGGTCCTAATTGTCATGTTTTATTGCATTTTATTTATTATTTTGTTTAATTTTAATTAATGTTAGTCAAGACACAAGATACTGCGCAAGTTGTTAATTATTGCAGAGTTGGAGCACGAAACCGCGCAATTTGCATTTGCACAGAAGATCAAGAATACCAAGCCGAATGGAGGAAATAATTCTTATCAAATTCAATTAAGGCATATTATTTGGCTGGTTTCACCTGGCGCAGATTGGTTACCAAATGAAGCGGCATTTTGATTTAAGTGCATGATGACTTATTTAGCCCATTTGAATTTATTACCAAAAAGGGGAGATTTGATTAGCTGATATATTTGGCTCTGGCTTGGAACCAGGGCATCTCTGTTTTTTTAGCTTTTAATCTTTGCACCTTGAATTTTGAGGGAATTCGGCCAGAGACAAAGAAAAAGAGGGGAGACTCGGTGAGAGGAAAAATCGAAGGAAAAGAAGAAAGCGGCAGCCCGACTCTTCGAATTCGGTTTTAGCAATCTTTTTATTCTTCTCCTTTTCTTTTATTTTTATGATTTTAATGAAATCAAATATGACTTGTGCTTGTGTTGAAAATATGCTTGGCTAAACATTTTATCTAGGGATATGGGAGTAACTTGATACTTTTGTTATGTTAATTTAGTTGTTTGAATTTTATTTGTGGTTGTGATGTTGATTTGTTTATGAATGCTTGAATGGTTTGTTTAGTTATTTCTCATTTTATTAAGGGATCTGCTAATAATAAATTGAGACCGAAAGGAGAAATTTATATTAGAAGTACTTTTTAAAATAGCGATAGTTATGCAAACAATATTAGGTAAATTTGGTGATGGACCGAAAGGAGAAATTGAATTACTAGAACAACATAAATAAACTTAAGTACTCGGAGCTACGAAAGTAGTCCAAAAGGCTTTTGGGGAAAAACATGGGTTATCAAATAGCTTAATGGGTTTAGATTAAAACTGGTAAGCCACGAACGTAGGAGACCTATTTAATCTAGATACGGTGCGAAGCCACGAAAGTGGATAAACATCTACCTTAGGAAAACACCCCCTCAATAATTGCAACCCAAATATTAGAAATACATAATTAAAAGTATCATAGTGAAACCATAACCCTAGATATTCATTCCCTCTGATATTTCTCATCATTTTCTGTTTCTGGAATTTATTCTGCATTCTGTTAATTCAAGTTGCATTTTGATAATTCAATCTGCATTCTGTCTGGAATTCAGGCTGAGGTTCTGGAATTTAGTCTGCATTAGTTTATAATTCATTCTGCATTTAGTTAATTTATCCAACATTTTTATAATTTAGTTTAAAAGAAAACCACTCAATATTTGCTTGTCTAGATTACTGAAAACCGGAAAACCAGTACTTACAATACCTCTCTGTGGTTCGATACCCAAATTACTAAGCGATAAGGTCATGCCCTTGTGACCGAATTGTATTAGAATTAGAGATTAAATTGTTAAGCTACCAAAAATACCATCAGACCTACGAAATTTTAAGACCCTTCCTTGGGAGTTAATAACAGCTTGCAAAGGGATGTTTGGATTGGAACTAATATTAAAAAGAAAGGAGAATCAAGAAGCCATATGACAGTTCTTATACCATATGTCAGTCCAGAATAGGACTTGTGTGTTGGCGCCCGGTTCATATGTCACACTAATTGCCCCCAAAGAATGTAATGTTAAAATTTGAGACCAAAACTCAGATTTGTGTGAAGAGGAAATATTATACATGTAGATAATCATATCTTTCCAAGGACTACTATAAATGGGGTCTTTAAATTTCCACCACCATTTCATAAGTAAATTTAAATCCATATTCATTGGCAAAGCAAGTTCTCTGCCAACTTATCAAGTGATATTTTTTTTGTTCCTATGTTAGTCCCTTGCCACAAAAATCGACGACGAATTTGGTCAATTTTTTTATTACAGTATCAAGAATTTTGTAGATAGACAAGAAATATAAAGAAACTGACGAGAGGACTGTATTCAATAGCGTTAATCGCCCACCTATAGACAAGAGACTACCCTTCCAGTTTTGTAGTTTCTTTTCTACTTTATCAGTAAGAAAAGTTCATTCCAAGGTAGTCAATTTCTGTGTATGTAATGGCAAGCCTAAATATTGTATTGGAAAGGAGGCAGTAATACATCTGAAATATGAGTATTTGGTGACATCAGGTATATTTATTGGATACATGTAAGTTTTTGTATAGTTGACCTTGATACCTGATAATGCTTCAAAGGCTATAAGAGCCCACCATGCATTTTCTACGTTAGCTTCATCAGCTTTAAGAAAAATGATTGTATCGTCGGCATAGTGACAGTTTGTATGAGCATGAGTATCTAAAATTGGTGGCCCTAGTCCAACTAAAGTATTTGTATCACTGCCTTTCTTAAAAAAAAATTACTAAGAGTATTGGCTGCTAGGATATATAAGAATGGGGACAAGGGATCACCTTGCCTTACCCCTCGTTTACAAAAGAAATAATTAGTAAGTTCCTCATTTATATTTATACAAGATTAGGAGCTAACTAATCATTCTGTTATCCATTTTATCCATTTGGGTCCAAAACCTCTACTATGAAGTATATCTAAAATGTATTGCCAATTAATCTTGTCATATGCTTTTTCGAAATCTACCTTGATAATTACACCTTCGTCATTATTATTCTGACAAGAGTGTAATATTTCTTGACTTAGTACCACATTATCTAAAATGTATCGTCCTTTAATAAAAGCGGCTTGGCTATTATCAATTATTCTATGCATAATAGATTTTAATCAAAAGGTCAATATTTTAGATATTATCTTGAAACTACATTTTATAAGCTAGTTGGTCCCAAAAAATTTGATAGAATTTGAAGAATTTGAAGCTGAAACCATCTGGGCCAGAGCCCCACCAAACCGCTCCTCTACCTCTCCACCCCCACACGCCTGCTAAATGGCCCGTGGATAAATTAATGTTGGACAGGTTGGGATACAGACAAGGCTCAAAATTGGGTTCATGTTCAGGACTGGTCTGAAACAATTATTGAATAGTCCGTTGAACACCCCAAATCCAATGAACGGGCTTCGAGCAGCCATTTGAGCGCCTCTAGGTTACGCCTCTCTCTCTCCCGTTTGAGCGCCTCTATAGCCCGTCTGAACAATTAACGATATTTCACTTCTTCGCCACCTCTCTCTCAGTCCGCCACTCGCCTCTCTCTCTCTCGTCCTAGAGGCGCGCCACCCTTCCTGAGACTGTACCGTTGCATCAATCCCTCTGCCTGAAACAGCGTCCGCTCCGCACGTGCAAGGATTGTAAGGGAAAGTTTGATCGGATCATACCTATCCCTCTGCCTGTAGATTCAACACTGCTCATTTTGAAGGTCAGTAAAAGTTTCTATTATTTTAACTTTATTGAATCAAGTCAATCAGTGAAAAGCACTAAAAAAAATTCACTGAAGATCATTTGATAAATTGACTTTTCTTTTATAGGCATTTGATAATATTACCTTTTCAGTTGAATTTTATGGTAATTGACTCAATAAAAAAACATTAGTTGTCTACAATTTAGTTTGTTATTGATATCGGGTGATAGTTTATAATGTTTTGAATATCAAGGACTTATTTACTATGTATAAATATCAATTCAATGAGGTCCATTATTGGATTCTTGACATATTGTGATTTGGGACAATCTGTTCAATTGTACAGTACACATTTTTTTAAATTTTATCAGAATTTTGTTGGTCTTTGTATTTGAGTGCTCAAGTTTTGTATCACTTTCATATTAATTAATCTTATGGGGATATAAGAGTTAATTAGAAAAAATGATGGTGGGATTGAACAGATATAACTTCATTAAAAGTAAACGGTTAGTTTGTAATTTTGATACCAGTCGCATATATGTTCCACTTGCCATTGACAGTTCAGGTACATAGTCAAATATATGTTTTTACTTGTGTAAGGTCAAATTATTAATGCTGTCATATAAAAGTGGCATATATGCAGGTCATATAAAAGTGTCATATGCTACCACAAACACAACTATTTGGCATATACTTATTTTGAACCTAATTTCTAATTTGTGTTGGTCTCAAGGGGAAACAAGGAGGAAATTTGAAAGTGTTTCCACGGCTGTACAATGAACACACCAGATTCAGGGAAAGTGTACCAGTACTGTTATTGTTGTGGCTCAGTGGACTTGTTTCTTAAAATTCATCACAAAAGGATATATTAGTGAGATCGTACCATTTGCTGTCTATAGCTAACTTCATGTTGCATCTCATTACCAACTAAGGTTTAACTGGTATCCCTTCTTTAGAATAGCTACTTTATTCTGATAAATTTGTTTATAAATTTTTTGTTGTACAGGTATCCCAATTTTGTGTCATTCACAGCACTATTGTATAGGAATGTTAATGAATTGTGAATTGGACGGGCTTTCCCGAACTGCATGTGATTTGGACTGGCTTCTCTGAACTAATCTTAAGGTGAAACAGGCTGAGTCCAAACCGGGCTCAGTATTGAACATGAATTGGTCAGGCCGAGTTCGAACGGGCTTTACAGAGTTCATAAATTGAGCCGGGCCGACACTCATTAGCAGGCCTACCCGCACGGCACACACCACTTCTACATTCCAATTATACAGATGGCAAGATGGGATGAAATTCTATCCTTACCTGTACAGAACCCACCAACTCCCGAGCTCTCTGCAGCTGACATCACATGGTCTAAAGTGGAGGGTTGGAAAGAGACCATGGATCGGCTTGCACTAATACCTTATTCACGGATTAATGATTTTGTGAGAGGCGAATCCAACAACAAAGAGTGCCCAACCCGTTTTCACGTTGAGGCGAGGAGGAAGCGCTCCACTGAGTCAAGTTGTAAACCTAAAGTCGATGGCATCCTTGAATATATTCTGTCAGTACCATTTCTATCTTTTATCTTTATCTTGTATTGTTGGTCTTTTTTCTAGCTTTTGTATGGTTTCAAGTTATCCCTAGTATTTTTTATTGGCATTTGCAAACAACATCCAAGTTTTTATTATATTTGTTTCTCGTAGCAACCTTATTTCAAATATGTTGATTGCTCCAAATTAATGACTATTACGGTGTAAATTTGGCATTCTGTAAATAATGGGAGTTTTCCACCTCTCTAGTTAGCCGGTGTGCAACATATTTTTTGCAGTATCAACATTAAATTGAGCATGTGAGTTCAGATGTTGGTTTTTTATTTGGTACGAACTGGTTATGGAGTGATTTAATCAGCTTATTTGAAAAAGTCCAAGCAATTGCTCAGTACTTTTGTAGAGCCAGTATGATGTTGCGTTTAATTTGCATGACAAACATATGTGCAACAGTAACTAGACAATCTGACAAGTTCATAAAATCAGATACTGGTGCTCATTCGGACCTGACGACCACAGAAAAGGTGGTGCGGTGCGTCCAAGTCGGGCTTATGCTGTACGTAGAAAAACTCCAGCTGGTAGGCCCAATACAAAAAGAGGTTGCACATGCCACTTCATCGTAAAACGGCTAATTGCAGAGCCCTCTGTTGCCCTTATAATATACAACAAAGATAAGCATATAGACAAAAATGGGTTGCCATGTCATGGCCCTATGGATCAGAAGGCAGCTGGCACACGAGCCATGTTCGCTCCCTACATTTCTGACGAGTTTAAGCTTCAGGTCATGTCATTGCTACATGTGGGTGTCCCAGTTGAAACGATAATGCAAAGGCATACTGAGGCGGTGGAGAGGCAAGGTGGGCCCTCCAATAGAGATGATCTTCTCACTCACAGGTAACATCAGATCCTGGTCTAGTTTTTCTTAGTAGTCCTCATGAGGATCCAAAAAAGACAGAATTCATTGAAAGTGGTGTATGTATTAAAAATTTATTAAATATTTATTAATAAAGAAGAAAAGTACTATTAACAAAGAGAGATAAATAAGGGGTTTATTTATGTAAATTTAAGTAGTTAGGATGCTTTGTTTTTATCCGTTTTAAATCTCTCTAATGGATACTGTTGTAATTTCCTTTTTTTATTGTTGATTGGTTGAATTAGGTGTGTAAGGAGGATGGAGAGGAAAATAAGACGGACTACATATGAACTAGACTTGGATGATGCACTGAGTGTTAGTATGTGGGTAGAAAATAACCAAGACCAAGTTTTTTTCTTTGAGGATTACTCAAAGTCAGACAGTTTTGTTATTGGTATCCAAACCGATTGGCAACTGCAACAGATGATCCGCTTTGGCAACCGGAGCCTCCTTGCCTCAACCTCCAAGTTTGGTTCCAACAAACTTAAGGTAAGCATATATTTTGTGGTTTGATGTGCTTGGTTAGAAGTATATTACTTTTGTTGATATCAGGTATATAATTTTTTTTGTTTAGTATCCTGTTTACAGTGTACTTGTATTCGACTCTGACAAGAATCCTATTCCGGTGGCATGGATCATAACGCCGAATTATTCAAATGGTGATATACACAGATGGTTGGGAGCACTTTACCACCGGGTTCGCACCAAAGACCCCACATGGCAGTTGGGTGGTTTTATCATTGATGATCCACTAGCTGATGTGTTTTCCATCAAGTAATATTTTAATCCCTCTATCTCTGCCAATTAAATTCTTAATATTTGTCTGATCTTGTAAATTGTAAGACAGGGAATTGTTGCATTGCTCAGTCTTGATCAGCTTTTGGCGGTTGCGCCATGCATGGTACAAAAATCTATTAGCAAAATGCTCTAATTTAGAGATATGTGCTATGATTTCAAAACAACTTGGAGAAGCAGTGCACAGCATATGTGATGGTACAGGAGACATGGGCCTCTTTGAGGCTTTTCTAGATAATATTGTGGGTTGTGCTGAATTTTCAGATTATTTTAAGGCTACATGGTTTCCTCGACTAGGTTTGTAATATGAGCTCTTTTATGAAAACATTTATATAAGATACCTGTGCATCATTGATACTATAAAGTTGAAATAATTTCCTGAAACAACATAGTGCATCCTAAATGGTAGAAATAATAATATAACCAACGCTGAACAAAAATTCACCTTGTATGCCACTTTTTTCTCAGGGGTGTGGATCAAGGCCCTAAGATCCCTTCCAACTGCTACGTCAGAGGTTGCTTCCGCCATAGAGAGCTACCACCGCCTCTTGAAAATTAGACTCCTTAATGAAGAAGACCAGAATGTGTACCAGCGCGCAGATTGGCTGGTACAGAAACTCAGCACAAAGGTGCACTCCTACTACTGGCTAGACGAGTACTCTGAAAAAGAAATCTTCTCAAGGTACTGGAAACATGAATGGAAAAGAGGACTCGGTGCATGGAAGGAGGGGTCACAAATTCCAGCCGCAGACATAAAAATTGAACAAAACTGTGCTAAAGTGGTTTCTCAGGACAACAGAGAGGTGGTGCATGTGGTACTCAACCCGGGCTCTGAGTTTGCCTTGTGCGACTGTACCTGTTCAAAGGCTGGTTACATATGCAAGCATGTTGTCAGCTCAACTAGGGTTTACCGTGAAAGGGGCCTTGCAGGTCCATCAATAAGTATGATTTGTTACAACCGTGCTTTAATGAGCGTGCTAGATTGTGTGCCTACTGATTGTTTGGTGCGGGACCATGCAGTTGGGCTGACAGTGCGTGTTAGAGAAGAGTTGGCCTTTTTGCTTTCTACAAAGAGAAAGAAGGATAAAGAGACTCGGGTAAAAGAATTTCAACTGTCCCCTGAAAAGAGAGAAAATGAGACAAGTTTTTCTAGAGATGATGAATTGGAGGCATCTGAGAAAAGATCAGAGAAAAACGATGGTATGGAAAAGACTGGTGATGGTTACTTGAATCTTGAAGGGGAGACGTCTATGATGGATATTGACCCACAATCCAATACTGAAAAAACCGATTATTATTCTGATGCCAGAGCTGTCAATAGTGCAGATAAGACTGTTGATAAATCGAATGATAAAAAGGATGACATCATAGAAGATGAGATTTTAGAAATCCGCCCCTCTGAGCCGATGGCAGTAGACATTCCAGAAAAGGTTGTGTCCAATGGTCCAAAATTGCATCAGGATGTCGATATAACCAATGGATTAAATGAGAGTAGTGATCAAATTGTCGTTGAAAGTAGTGTTGACTTAGATAAAAAAAAAATGTACAGCTAGGTTGCACGGTAGGATTATAGGTGATTGTGCTGATATGAATGATGCTGATACCTGAAGTAAGCAATGAGTTACACTTGTGCCCGATTACTATAAAAATGATTACCATTTTGGTACCTGAAGTTTAAACACTTTCCTTTGGGTGATCTTTAGCTCCCCTAAGAACCTTTGGAGTTAAAAATGAACTGAATATGTGATGTATTACTTTGAAAAAGGTTTTTCCGCACTCCTGATTTGTTTTATTGGACAATGTTTTAAAATGCCTATCTTCATTAAATCCTTCTAATTACATGCTAAGCTTATGGACCAAGATGAGATGACATAAACTTCTGGGACCAAAGTGAGAAATATGTCTTGAAGAACCACCCATCTAATTTGCAAGTAGAGCTGTTGAAAGTCTGGTATCATGTTTTGTCAAATAACAAAGACTGATTTAAAAACTGTGGGCATAACTAATTAGGAATTTCCTTTTTTTTTTTTTGTCGTGAACCTAGACTAAATTATTTATCAGAATGTATTAATGTTGTCATGTTGATATCTTGTTTTGTGTGAACTGCTTATTTTATTTTGCACAGTTGTTGTTAACAAGTGATTTAACATAATTGACTATTGACTAGTTCATGTCTCTTGTCAGTTGTTACCGAACTTCTTTATCATATCCTCCAAAAAAACAAAGTTATTCCAAACCTGCCCTCATTTTTTTAATATTTCAAAAAATATTCCTACCACAGTTGACTCTGTCAACTACAGCTGGCATTGCGGTAGAATATGGGGTCTAAAAAAAAGGAACTTCTCAAAACAAATAGCGTATAGATTACCAGTTTTGTTATGTGAATAAATAACAGAATAAAACGGAAACACTGGATTAGATAGTTTATAAAAAAAAAACTACTCAAACAAAACTAAAAATTGAGTTGGAGCATGTACGGTTAATTTTTTTTGTATTGATACTCAATTAGAATGTTAATTATTGTAAATTTTTTTTTTTGATAAATAATTAACAAATCGTAGAATCAAACACTTCAACTAAAGTATTAAGGTCTTAAAATGATTTTTTTTTTATTCTTGATTGTGTTGGCTTCTGTGTGTCGGGTAGACTCCATTTGCAATCTATGAATTGTGTTCAAACGCTTAAATAAGAGTTTTATGCTAAAAAGTTATGATTGTTTAAAATTTGAATAATGTATTGATGTTTTAATGCAAAAAATATTGATAACGTGTTGATGTTTTATACATTGGTTAATTTCAGCACAAGTGCACCAACCACCAATACTTCATTGCAAAAAGGTATCGATGCAAAAAAAAAAAAAAAATCGGTTCATTATTTATGTCTTAGCACAAAAAAAAGATCTTCAAAATTAAAAATAAAATAAAATAATCATGCTCCTAGAGAAAGAATTTAGTCACGCCGTTATCAGTCACATCACGTGTGTCAATCGCATGATATAACTCGCGTGTCGCGTGACGTGACTGTCATTCATCGTTTTAATCATGTTACATCACGTCACGTGACCAATTTTTTAAACATTATTTTGTAACATTTTCTTGTTATTTTACTATTTGAATAATAGAATATTGCGTTTGTAACATTTTCACTGCTAATTACAATACCTGAATTTCATATTTCTGTTTAGATCCTGACCGTCCGATCAGAATATTTATTCATCGTATCATGTTTGGTTTGCTATCACGTCTACGCCCTTCAATAACTTTCCAATATTTTTTGTTTGTTTTGCTGAAAAATAAAAGTTTAATTGGTTGTTTGTTCTGCTGACTGAAAAATAAAAACTTAATTGGCCTATACAGGTCTCGAACCTGTGACCTTCGCGTTATTAGCACGACGCTCTAACCAACTGAGCTAATAGGCCGATTTGTTTTTTTCTATTTAAGATTTTAGAACTACAAAGCTTATGAAAAAAGAAAGGTTAAAATGACAAAACTGTTCAAGACAATAAAAAAACGTGGCCCATACAGGTCTCGAACCTGTGACCTTCGCGTTATTAGCACGACGCTCTAACCAGCTGAGCTAATAGGCCGATTTTTATTAATTTTTGAAATTAAACCTACAAATATGAGGCTTATTTGCTAATAGTTCTTCTTTCCATTCATAATAATGAAAATAGCTGAACTCCATACTGCAGCCATTTTTCATTTAGTTCAGTGATTTTGCTTTTGGAAAGCCAATTTTATTTTGGTTTAAATATTTTGTTACGTCCGATAAATAATTATAGTAGCGCAGTTTACATTTTTGTGGCTCCTCTTAATTACTAAAAGTAAAACAAAACAAAAAACAAGAAGCTGACAAAATCACAATGCTAGTGCACAATTTTCCACATCATAATATACAAATTAAAGGTCAATATACTCATTTAGTTTAATTTATATCTTTAAGTAAATTCATCTTGGCTAGTTCCGGTTCGGTCTGGACCAAACCGATAGAACAAGCACACAGAGTGCCAGGCGTGCGATGATATATCCTCAACTTAACTAGACCATTGGTGAGAGAATCAAGATGATGACAACCAACAACTAATTCACGATGATAGTCATCAATTAGCAACACTTATGTCACATGCCCACAGTGATAACAAATTATTGAAGACTTGTTCTAGAACACTGGCTAAAAATACCGTATTATGACTAAGAATAAAAATAAATTAAATGAAATACTTGTGCTAAAACGTGTTTAATTATTCGAGTGAGCGAACTTTGTCCAGATGTGCATTCAGCGGGTTGTGTTTCTTTATAGGGACACGTCCATAAAAATAGTTGATGAAGGATTTATTAGTTTGTTTGTGAGAAGAAATAAGAGGAGAAAGAGGTTTTCGTGTTGATTTAGTTTCTTCATACTTTTATATTGCCTAAATGAGAAAACAATGATGATTTGTATAGACTATAATGCATTCAGGGGCGGACCCAGGATTTTCGTCAGGGGAGCAAAAAAATATTAAATCGGGTTTAAATAGCTTATCGGATTTAAACTCATTAACTAATTGGGTACTCGATAAAAAAAAAATATTTTGACTTATATTTTTCAATACCCTGACTTATAATTTATGATCCTATAACTTATAATTAATATTACTAATCATAATTCAAGTAATTTATTTTGATTTTAATACTAAATTTAACCCGAATTACAAATCAAACATCCAGAGGAGGGAAAAAAATTTCTAGGGAGGTGCAAAGTCGATCGGTACTAATAAATCATCACTAAAACTCGAAATCCAGGAGAGGGCATGATTATCATAATATTACTATCTAATTAAAAAGTTATGCTTAAAGTAGGTCGAAAGAATGAGCAAGGCATAGTGAATAGATTATATTAATAAATAATACATCATTATGGTAATTACTTTGAAATATATACATAAAAAATTTAATTGAAATTGTTAGTTTTACTATTGGAAATCATAGATCAGAAAAAGAAAAAGATCATGAGATCAAATGTTTATTTCATGATACAGTCATTCTGCAATCACTCCCATCTCAGCTGTGATCAAGGAAAAAAGAAACGAATCACAAAAAATGAAAAAAAAAAAAAAAAGGATAGCAAAGAATTCGTATCCTGTGATTTTAACTCGAATTTTGAGTTTAAATCTGGACTCTTCGATTTAAATCCGCACGCACAAATATTACCGTGTATTACGTGCATGAGCCGGATTGACCCGAATTCTGATCGGACTGTCCAAACATAAACTAAAATGGTGCGTTAATGCAGAGGATGCAGACTCTAATAGCAAAGGCATGACATGAGCTGGTGAGATATTTGAGCCTTCATTGACACATTGTAATCACAGCGAAAGATTATTATATAACAGTGTATGAAACAGCTATACGACATACATTTGGGAGTTTTCATTCACTTTATAAGTGGCACAATTTTGCTCGATCAGTCAAGACCCAAATGTGTCCCATTTGGTTGCAAGATCAAACCGGTTCATGCTCCTGTCAGTTTTGTTGAAAGGGTTTGCATTTATTGCCTTCAACATGTCTAGTCTCTCCACATGACTCTGTACCCGCCTCACCTAGAATTTTCAGACATAAGTTGATTGATCTGGAACTTGTTTAAACAGTAACCACGGAGAATTATAATTTATAAATGAACGTACACCAATTAACAATTAATAGCAATAGAGAACTTTTTCGTTTGTTCTTCTATTTTGGACAGTTTTTGGTATCACAGCATTTGGAACAGACTGGTACAATGAAATTGTTATTCTTGGAAATTGAATTCAGATATCAAATGGGAAAAGTAAGAAATGCATAGTAGTAATTAGATGGGAAGTGTTGCTGAGATATACCTCAATCCTCCTCTGAGCTTTGGCCTCACCATCTGCCTCTATACTATCCAGCTTTAACAGCTGCACCATCAGTAACTCTGACAGAACTGTAATTTCCTTCTCAGGAATTCTTTTGTCACCACGCATGCTGGATTCCAAAATAGAAACCTACAACATGATATCATGCCCTCAAAATATTTCTTTTGGAGAAATAGGTGGTATTGTACAAAATCAAGTCTCAATTATGGCCACAATACACATATATGTTTCTTTTAATTATCGTTTTATGACTTTTCTTTAGGTTTTTCTTTTTTGGTCAATTGCGTAAATGTGGTGTTCTGTAGCTGAATGATATCTACAAGTTTGCAGTTGTAAAATCACATTATTCATCACATATCTTTTCTATTTAACATCTACTGTTGATTAACAGGATATACTGTAAGAGTTCCTGATCTCAAATCCAAGCACAACCAAATTCATCAATTAATTTATTCCCAATATTTATTTCTACCCATGACTTTGGTCAATGCTTACATCAACTAAAAGCCAAAAAATAATATTATATGACTAAAGAGATAATAAATAGGAGATATTAGGTGTATAACTGTATATTGTGAAAGATAATTAGTTGGAGATGTTTAAAAAAATTTCAAGCCTACAAATAGATCTATATAATGATAATCAAATCGTACACAATTATATAAGATTCATTTTCTCTTGACTCTCTCTAGAATTATCACTAACAAATAAAGAAACCACATCCACATCAGCTTAAGTACTCAAAAATTTAAACAAATAATTGGTCAATAGTAATATTAATCGCTTTATTAATTATTACCTTCTCAGAAAGCTTGTCCACCTCAGCACGGACCCGCGCGACAGCCTCACTTGCCTTAGTCCTGCCATGGTCTCTTCTAATGTTTTCCATCTTTCTCTCTCTGCTCGCGGGGTCCTCCATTAGAACCACCTTTGATGCATCCTTCACCCCCACAATGTGCAAAAATTCATTATTTTGCCTCTCCTTCCCTTGGAACAGAATCCTCTGTTCACACATCCCTAATCCCGAGGGTTTAGCAACAATCCTCTTCAACTCACCTTCACCAAAGAAATTAACAAAATCAAACATATAACCCAAATGAAATAAAAGCTAGAAACTTTTTCTAACCTTTTCCAATGGAAAGTGCAAAAATGAACGGAAAAAAAAAAAAAAAACAATACCAAAGGTAGCTTGAGGTGGTACAGTGACCTCGTGCAGGTACGAACCCTGAGAGACTAAAACCTTGATGGTCTGCGCAGCGGGTCCCACCCCACAGTGACCGGACCTCTTCTGGACCAGCATTCCTCCTGGACGGAGCTCCCAATCAACCCCTCCTCTGTTTGCTTTATCCAAAGGTGATGGTTTGGTGTATGATCGTCTCATCTTTTTATTAACCAAATCAAAAGGTATGAAAACGTGGGTAAAGAGAGGAGAGGAATAAATTGGAAAGCGATGGTTTTTAATTTGGGGTTTGGTGGGATGTGTTGAAGTTGAAAGGCTTCCTTCCTCGCAATAGAAGCAAGGATCGAGACGAGAGAGAGCGAGAGAGGTGCGAAAGGCTAAAGGGACTTGTGCAAAAGTGACGGAGAAGAAAGAGGCTTTAACAAGATTTGAACTCGTGTTCAGGAGCAAATACGCAATATTATTTGTTTTGAATTTAATCAAGAATAGTTAAACACGTGGAATGGGTCTACGATTAAAACACAAAATATAATAGTCGTCGGAGGGTTGGCGAAAAAAAATATATATGTTCTTTACAAATTGTTTGTTTGGATGTTGACAGATTATCAGATTTTACAATAATTGTTCAACTGTTTATTTATTTATTTTTATGTCTTGTTCGTTAGTTCAATTTTATATTTGAATAGTATTATGGTTGATGAAACCAAGAACAAATATCATAGAAATATTAAAAATAGGTCATATCTCGTTTTTTTTTTCATGAAGCATAATATTGTTTCTCATCTCTTAGTTTTATTTCATAAACGAACTACTATAAGATCAACCTATTATGTTTTTAGTATTGAAATGCATAGTTATTTCTCTAAATTCTATTATGCTTCCAACGTTGAAATGCATAGTACTCTAAAACCTTACAAAATATTAGTATTTTGTAAAGTTCAATTCTATAAATTTGAACTCATATGATTGTTAAATAATAATAATCGCACCCACATATCTTGTTAAATAGTAAAAAATAAACTTTTGAATGTGCGGATCGTTTCATGCATTGAATTCATATTTTCAATTTTAAAGTTAAAATAGTCGATCAGAACCGCTCAACATTATTATCATATGAAAATATACATGAAAACCAAATTTTATATATTTTTTAAATATTTTTACTATTTTTTGAGACAATTAGAAAATCACTTGATCTGAAAATTCTAAACCATCCGAAAATAGTAATTTTCTACCTACAAAAAAAATAGTAAAAAAATTCTAAAAAATATAAAATTTGATTTTTAGATATATTTTCATATAATAATAATATTGAACAGTTCAGATCGGCTATTTTGACATTAAAAATGAAAATATAAATTCAATGCATGAAACGATCCGCAAATTGCAAAGTAACATAACCTCACTCAATTCTATTTATCTTTGTCTATTGAATAATGTTTTCTCAATTAAGCAAAAAATCAGCGATAAATTCTCCAATTCGGTAACTTTCCTGTTGGAGTCTTGGAGACTTCATTTAACAAAGAGGAGGGTTCAAATGCACCATATCTTTCAAATTCTTTTTTTTTGTTTTCAAAATCCGAATAGTCAATCCGAACCGTTAGATGCGATCTATATATTAAGATGTGCTTGGAGACCAAATTTTAAATTTTTTGGAATTTTTTTACTATTTATTAAGCCACTTTGAAAATCGCTGATTTTACATTTTCTGGACCATTGGATCAGCGATTTTCAAAGTGGCTTAATAAATAGTAAAAAAAATTAAAAAAATGTAAAATTCGGTCTCCAAGCACATCTTAATATGTAGATCGCATCTAACGGTTCGGATTGACTATTCGGACTTTAAAAACGGGAAAAAAAATGATAGAGTGCATTTGAGTGCACAAAAATTTGGGTGCATTTGAACCCTCCTCTTTAACAAAATGACTTGTACTTCGGCTCAAAATTTTCTCCGTTGCGTGATATATGAAAATAGAACAAATATATTTAATTTGTATTTTGTAATATTTCCTGCATGAACTACTCCTATACATGAAAGAAACCCCGCTATATCTAGAGTAACCGTGAACCAAACCATTAATTTATTGTATTTTATTGGTCAGTTTATCAGATAATCTGATATCTTCTCCGCACTGAGCACGCGACATGTGGACAAATTGTACTACCTGTGCGTTAGAGTCGGCAAGACATATGGCACGGACAAAATCCGAACCAATATTTTCTTTGCTGTTTCGAGGGAGTCCGCCATCTTCTGCAGTAACTCAAAAGAAAATTTTTTGAGTTCGGCTATCTGATCAGGATTGGAGCCAGTCTGGCCTATGGCTACGACGGACGGAGTTCTTTAATATTTGTGTGGGTCTCAATCGGACGGATAAGATCTGTTAATGTATGTTCCAGAGGATACAAATTCGTTCCGAGGAAGGCCAAGAATAATTATTAAAAGACTGACATGCAGGGGGCGGGCTCAGGATTTTCGTCAGGGACAAAAAAATATCGAATCGGATTTAAATAGCTTATCGAATTTAAACTCATTAACTAATTGGGTATTTGATAAAAAAAATAATATTTTGACTTCTTTCTTTTCAATATCCGGCTTATAATTAATATAAACAATCATAATTTAAGAAATTTATATTTATTTTTAGTTTAGTAATTTTCGAAGTTCAAATAGTTGATTCAAACCGTTCAACATGATCTCTATATTAAAATGTATTTGAAGATCAAATTTTACATTTTTTTATTTTTTACTATTTATTAAGTATTTTACAAAATGGTTATTTTTAGACAATTTTGAATTACTAAAAAATAACAGTTTTATAAAATACTTATCATAAAAAATTCATAAAAATATAAAATTTAATGTCCAACCACATATTCCGTATCCGTGAGAGAATCCGAAAAACAACAAGGTGGAGTAGAGGCACGGTTGCGTTGCACTATGTCAATTAAAATTTAATTGAGGGCCATCACATGATATTAATTACATGACAAACAGTCAGAGAGACCATATGAGGTCGGTGTAAATGTGTAATAAAGTTAGGTGCCATACCATACGTATGTCATTTATAAATGATCAGTCGGAATCTCTGTTTTAATATAAAACTAAATAATTGGACTAAACGAGGTTTGATGAAACATACACGCAACTTTGAAAAAGAATAAGCTCACAAAATATTAGATATTTTAACTGGTATATTCTCACAAAAATAACAAAGATCGGGTGAGTTGGACCTGTCGGAAGTTTAGACCGAACTACTCGTGCACTTTTCTTTTGAAAGTGTTTTCGTGTTTAGGTCAACTGAAGACAAAGTGTTAGATGGATAATGGATTGAAGGCAAAGTCCTTAATCACGTTTTTATTAATTAAAAGAATCAATGTTAATAATTTGGTATTTAGCTTAAAAATTATGCTCGTCCAAGTTTCTAGGTATAAAAATAAATGGCCCTACGCGTTACCGTAATAATTTTATTATATCTCAGAATTAGTTTATATTCTTGTAGCAAATATAATATCTTTCGCATGTAAAGTTGCAAATTTTAAAGCCGAGGAAGAAAATTCTTATAGATATATAATTTGTTGGATATTGTATCTGATAAAATGAGATTATTTTTTTATTGCTCAGGAGAAAATGATAATTTTTATATATATGTTAAAAACTACGTAAGATTTTACTATTTATTTTTTAATCAAATTTTTATTTCGATTTATACCATTTTGTTGGGATCAAAAGCTTCTTACACTCTTTAGTGAATGATAAAAAGGTTACTTATTTCCGTTATCCAAGATTTTACAAAATTGAAAACCATTTGACTAAATTTTGACTAAATTGAATACACTCAATGTTATACCTCAAAGAAAATTGAAAATTGAACCCTCTGCATCTAAAATACCAATTTCATCTGTCATCTGTGTATATAAGAAATCAGATTTTCACTCTCGGCATAATTTAATTATTCAATCGTAAATGAAAATGCTATTCGTTTTTCCAATATACCAGAGAAAGACAAAAAATTGTCACAAAAATAACTCAACATCTATTGCACGAAAATGACAAATAAAAAAAAGGTATCGATCGTTTGATTGACAGTGTCATTATTCATTAATTGCAGCAGACGGGGACTGATGGAAAAGCTCCGGAGCAAGTACTTGTCAGATGTTGCTTGCGTGATGATAATAATTCTGGAATGGTCATAACGTCATTTATGACACAACAGATATCATAATTAGTGATAGCTATTTTTTCTTTTTTTTTTTGTTTTAGTGAAGGCTCTTAGTCACAGTGATAGCTACTCCGTTACAAACTTACAAATTACAATAGATAGCATAGCGAGTCGATTCTGTACGGAAACGCTCTCCGGTCAAAGGTAATCATAATTACCCGATTTAAGAGCAAGTACGATCTGCATCCTTGTCTTTTTAAATTTGTTAAATAACTGAATCATGATATTAGAATCACAGAGCTAGTAACTTTATATCAAATAAAATATATATACATATAGAGATTGACTAATGTGCATTCGAATGTATATGGGCCGAAATACACACGGTTCAAATTTGACTTTTCAAAATTCAAACAGTCGATCCGAACTGTTCATCTTGTTCTCCATATTAATATGTGCTTGGAGACCAAATTTTACATTTTTCTGAAATTTTTTACTATTTATGAAGTATTTTATAAAATTGTTGGTCCAACGGTGGCTTAACAAAACAGTAAAATCAGCAGCCACCGTTGGATCAACAATTTTGTAAAATACTTGATAAATAGTAAAAAAATTCAGAAAAATGTAAAATTTAGTCTCCAGGCACATATTAATATGGAGAACAAGATGAACGGTTCGGATTGATTGTTTGGATTTTAAAAAGTTAAATTTGGACCGCATGTATTTCGGTCCATATACATTCGAATGCACATTAGTCTCTCTCTCTATAATATACATAGTAACGGTCTGTGCCTGATGGGGTAAAGCTAGAATGCGTACCCTCTACGTTAACTCAAAAGGAAATCTTTTGAGTTAATGAATCCTAACCATCCGATCTTTTTTAAAATTCGTGCAGAATAGATCTGCACTAATATTAAAAAGTCCTCTATATCATAAGCAGAGACTGGATTTACTCCATTTAAAATCAAACGGTTGAGATTCATTAATTCAAAATATTCTTTTTGGAGTTAATGCGGAGGATACGCATTCGTAAAGATAGGGGCGTAAGTTGGACCCAAACTTACTGCATTTTTATATTCAAAACAAGAACGATGATATTTAAAATTTAATTGAGCGAGACATGTGGATTTAAAATTTAGAGTGGAGTTTTTTTTTACAGATATTAAATGTGAGTTGATAGACTAATAGACTAGAACTCTATCTTTATTATTAAAAAACGATTGTTTTTTTCTTCGAAGAATAAATGGGATCAGACTAACATTTCAATCCAAAGAAGGCATACTATTGGAACCAAATTATGGATCTATATAGTCTCATTGATTTCCACAAGTACTGTACCAATGACCATACAATGAAAAATCAATGGGATTGAACTAATTAGTTCAATCTCATTATAAAATAAAAGAGAGGAAAGGAATAATTTTTCATTTATAAAAAAAAACATTAAAATAAGAGAGGAAAAAATAGTTCCCTGGAATTACGATACAGAGATAGATTGAGGAAATAGTTTGGAGCTGAAAAAACTTTTCAAATCTCAAGTTTTTCTTTTTCTAATATAGTAACAACATCACAACTGACTACACTGAAATATTCCAACTTATAAAAAAAACAATGATAAGCTACGGACTTCTCCTCTTAAATTGAAGCTTATTTCAGAAACTATGATCATCTAAAAACAATGATTTTGTGTCTATTTTAAAATATTAAAAAAAATTCAAAAAATATAAAATTTGATCTCCAATCATATTAAACACTTTGAATTATCTGTTTGAACTTTAAAATTAAAGATAAAAATATTGGAATACGACTGAAGCATGAAATACTATGGCATTTGAGCTCTCCTCATTTAATTGATGTTTATAACCTTATTGTCGGTCCCGTCAATTAGGAAAATTCACAAGTAGTCCATTTCTAAATTTACAACAAAATTGAATGCTTGATTAATTAAATGTTATCTAAATGTATCCTCCAAAGTTTTAAATACAAACAGCAGGGAGTTAGATCTTTGTGCTTCTTGAGATTCACAATTTGAACACATGTTCATCAAGAACTTCTGAATTTATGCTGTTCATATTTTTGGCATAATTTTATTAATTTTATACAAAATATATATTTTTATTTTAATGGAAAATGGAAAGACAATATAAAATTTTGAGACCAAAGATTAAAAGAGATGATGCACTCATCCTACGTTTCTTGCATACCAAGCAAGAATTATTTTTATATAGTAATTAGGAAAATATTTTCATTATTTTTATCAACTGTAACTGTTATATTTTAGGGGCAATTTCATGTATATCTCTTAAAAATTTCAATATTACATATTTATCCCTCTAAAATCACTAATTACATATTTATCCTTGAAAATTATACAAACTCACATATTTGTCCAATCTAACTCTATAACATATTAAATATCGTCAAAAATAATTAAATAATATTTTTTAAACTTAAATAAAATATTTTATAGTATTAATTAATAATATGTTGACTATTATTCTCTTCGTTTTTGTCTTTTAGTCCATCTAAGTTCTCTTTTCTCTAAGGCGTCAAACCTCTCGTCTCTCTCTCCAAACGAAAATGAAAAATTAAAATAGCGAGGGGCGATAGAAATCTGTGAGGGGGGAGGCGACCAACTAGGTGTCACACCCCCGATCCGGAGGTGCGACGATACAGCCGCGTCTATTTATCATTCAATTAATTTAACATAAGGCATGGATCTTTTTACGCATTGCCAATAACATCCATTATTTTTGTCACATCCCAATTTATTTACAATAATTATCTGACATTTTATAGTGGATGATGCTAGAAATATATTCTCTGCACCCTGTCAGATACAATAAACCAAAATCCCATACCTTTAGGTGGCCCTACTGTCAATTATAATCCAGAAGCATTTCTCTGATTTCGCATAATGAACCTGTAACCCACAAGGGAAAACGAGTGATAAATAATAAATTATTTCTCAGTGTTGTTTGCCACTCAGATTATTGGATTCGAAGGAAATCCATATTCAGAATGAAATCACCGCACAAGAAACAAACAGTTCATTATATAATAACGAATGCAAATGCTCAATAACAGTATCCAATTGAACAACAAAAATTAGATAAATAAATCAAAACTCTAAGAATCTTATCAGAATAGATGGTTTGGGTCAAAGTCTTTTAAATCATAAAGTCTTGTAACGTTTGAAACCTAATCTTTACAAACACTAAGTCTAGTAATATTTGGTTTCTTAACTCTACAATTTCTAGTTTGGTAACACTGAAAGATACCATAACATGTATCTGTCGTGTCAGGCTTATACTGTTATAACTATCCTTACAATTGGTTTAACGGAAATAATACGAAATCAATATTACAGACTGCCATTATCGGAAAGAAAATCAATGATAAGACAGTTATCACAGTTCATTAGTCTCACAGTCACAATTTACATTTGTTCAATATCCCCTATCCAACCGGTACTGAATTCAATTGGGGCCATTCACCATATGCGCATAAGGGTCCTGGAGTAAAGTCTAGTAGCTAGCTAGACTTTACGATATATTAATCATTTTTCTCCACTATATGGAGGTTCAAGGATTACAGTATTTCATATTCAATTAATTCAGTCACTGTGGTCTCAATCAATCATTTTCAATAAGAATCAATCAATCGATAAACCATATCAACATGACAGTCAACAGACTTACCTGTAATTCAGTTTCAATTGTATTAGGCTATGCATATGATGCAACAGTTCAATCAATGCAATCAATCAAATATTCAAAATGCACAACGAGTTACGATTTAATTCCTAGTCATGAATCTCAGACTAATCCAATAATCTCACACCTAATATCGTAGGGCAATAGGTGAGGTCACCAATAGTCTTTTCCTCCTGAACATTCAGTCTCATCTGTACCTTTTGTAATTACGCCTATGTTTAAAACAATACATATATATACTGATCAATAATTGAAACAATTTAATATAACATATCATAATGTGTTTCAATATTTAACTTCTAAATATGTCTATATTTAATAAATCTTGTTTAGTATTACCAATAAACATTCATCAGGGTTCTATTAATTACATTTTATTTGAAACTTGAGTTATTTTGTTTAGATGTTCTAGTATGTTCAAGTCCAAGAATCCAAATCAACTTTTTTTTTTCTTATTAATCTATAAAATTCTAAAGCCTAACATATATAAGGCTCATTCCTCTTGTTATTAAGTGTCAGCTAAGTCCAAAGTTTAACTCAACTCTTTTTTTTATTTATTAATCAAAGCCCGAAGGCTCACATTCTAAATCATATTTCATTCTTTAATTTCCATCAAAAATTTATATATGAAATTTTGCATCAAGGCCCCTCTGACAGTTTCAATTTACCAAATCATGGACATTTTCATGTAACACCTTCAACCTTACCTTTTCTTTATAAGCAAATTACTAGAAGTTTAATTAGGTGTACCAATAACCATAAATAAACTGGTACCAATAGGTACCAATGTTTAGATTTCATCTACAACCCTAAAACACATGTCAACCCCTGAATAATCTCAAATAACAAAGAAAATGTTATAAGTACCCTTGGTAAACCATTTGAGCTTGATACCGAAAGGTATGGCTAAAGTTTAATCTCAAAATTCAAGCTCAAAAATTCAATCAATCTCACAAACCCCCTACATCCAATAAATTTCAGTTCAGCCAGCACAAACAAGAAAACAAGATAACATAATAAAATAAGTTATTTGGTCCAGACCGGATTATAAGATTAAAAGGTTGAAGAGAGGCCTCAAGCAAATTTAATTCATTTATACACTTAGACAAGTTTCATTTCCATGTCAATTCACAACAATGATAAAGTTTGCTTACTACTTTTTTCACAACATACAAACCCATATAAGGTGAAAAAGAAAATCACAACCAATAGAAAAAGAAGAGATTACCAATACCACACAACTCTATGAGAGAGAGTATCATGATCATCAATTTGAATAAGAAGAGAGTAGCTCACTACAGGGAGAGAAAATCTCTCCGTTGCCTTTTCTCTTGCGCATGGTAAGAAGAGCAAAAGAGAGAGTTACAAAAGAGGATTGAAATGAATAAAATAAAATGAGCCTTCCAGAGAGAGAGAGAGGTACACGGTGGAATTAGAAGAGAAAAGAAAGAGATAAAGATGGAAACAAAAACGTCGGTCCCACATACCATTAAAAATTCATCTTATACATTTATCCTATAAACTTCTAAATTTTATAAATTGGTCCAAAATTACTTCAGAAAAAAGATTGTACATTAGCAATGTTAATTCTTTACATGTATCTATCTCATACCACTT
This sequence comes from Carex rostrata, assembly GCF_964058835.1. Lineage (NCBI taxonomy): Eukaryota > Viridiplantae > Streptophyta > Magnoliopsida > Poales > Cyperaceae > Carex > Carex rostrata. The sequence continues at coordinate 12,492,175 of NC_135919.1, forward strand.
CTAACTTTCAAATATTTGTCTCTTTATATTTTTCAGAACTTTTCGATAAGTAACATTCACTTTATATAATCAGTTTGATATCTAGAGAATCTCATAGTGATTCACTTTTAAATAGCTTAACTATCTTATCGATTTGTTAAATAAAATAAAAAATTACTTTTAAAATATTACCTATTTCACTTAAAAACATATCTCGACATTTTGTATATTACTTTTAATTATAAATTTAAATTTACATTTTTCATAGTGTTACATTAGGGAAGGCAGAGAGAAATTTATGATTTGGCGTATTTGTAGAGAGAGGCGGGAGAGGTTTGACGCCTTATAGATAAGAGATCTCAGACGGACTGAAGAAACCGACGGGTATAATGGTCAACGTATTATTAATTAATATTGTAAAATAAATTTTAAAGTTAAAACAAATATTATTTAATTATTTTTGGAGATATTTTATATGTTTTAGAGTTATTGTCACACCCCGGAACTAGGGGTCGTGCAGTTACGCCGTGAATATATAGATGACTATACATTCACAAGGCAATTACGGTGTAAACCTAACATAATATCGGTTTACAACATCACCACTTCTCATTTAACTCGATTTAAAATCATGTTTATACAAATACATTTATAGATTATGATAATATACTCAATAGTATATATAAATTAGTGCAATAACTATATAATTGAAAGATTAAACAATCCCAAATCAATTCCCATTTTATACCATTTCTTTTTCCCGATTTCAACTCGATCGATCCCCATATTTCCAAATCAATATAAACCATTCCCATTAACATTTTATACACAGTTTAAAACAAAAAAAAAATTCATATTAAATCACAGTAAACGTTTAATATACAATTAGGTTTACAAAACCACTCGACACGGTCCAATAACATGGTTATACACAAATACCATACCAAAACCCTATCGACATCAAAATGGACTCAATGTGAGGCATACCCTATCGCTATGCCGCTTAAACTTCACTGGTCGAGCACTCGAATCCCTTCTATTCGCGTTTACCTGCAAACACATACAAAAGAATAAAGTTCCCCGAGGGGATAGGGGGTGAGAAAACTTGTCAACCGTTTTCTCAGTGCGGAATTTAGTCAGGGCTACTGGATTTGTAAGAAATCCATTACCGGAACTAAATAAACCCGCAACGAGTTTCAATTCAACAATTCGATAAAAGAAATGCATATGCAACATATATAGAAGCAATTCAAATCCAACTCATATCACAATCAAATGAAATCGAAGAATTCATAGAATGGTTTGGTATAACAGATACAATTGCTAAGTCCGGTTACAATTGATAGATATCGACTATCCATCTCATTTGGCTTAACATTTCTCTGGTCTGGTTTATAGTCAAACATCCATATCAATTCGTCAATTTCCAATTTAGGATTGCATATCTCCCGATCATACAACGGGTTGTCACTCTTCCAAAGAGAGACCAATAACAATCAATTATCCACAGTTTCAATCCTCCTGCTATACTCTACCTTTTTGGTATCAGTTAACCTAGCTCTGCCTTTCTCCTTGGTTACCGATACCCTCCACAATTAGGGTTATTCACCGTATGCGCATATGGGCCCTGAGACAAAGTCTAGTAGCTAGCTAGACATTGTCCCTACAATTCACTCATTTCATTCACAATTAACTTATCCTCTGCCCTCTTCACATTTCAGTACTGTGGTTCCATTCAATTATCAAAACGATAGAACAATCAATCGAATAACAATACCAACATGCTAGATCAACAATATCATATCAATTCAATTATATCATTACTTATTTTCATGCAATGCTGCAAATAATGCTAACAATAGAGATCCAACATGAGGTCATGCACAATAAGTCAATTAATAATTCAATCGGTATATATATATAAGCACATATATATATATATATATATATATATACATGTACCGTTATTTAATTCTAAGTAATAGAATCCAAAACAGATCCCGTGAACCCCCGCACCTGATTATGAAGAGCGTATCTCGCACTTAGGGTTCGAACGTCTCGAAAGATTCCGCAAAATCTTGCTCAACCAAGCCTACACCTATATTAACATATATACTTAATTCAATATTTGTTCGACGATTGATATGCTTACTTGAGTGATATTATTTTCTATATACTTTCCTTAACATAATCCATATAACTTTGTATCCACCTTCTTGGTGTTAAAAATAGAGAGCGCTATTGGAGAAAGAGTAAACAAGAACACAAAATAAATGAAAAAGGGAATTATAGACAGCAGCCCTAAATTCTGACCCTTGGTTACTAAAACTGCAATAACTTTTTATAGGAAACTCCAAACAACTTGAAACTTGAACCACTAGAAACTAGACTCCGAGACGCATCAAATAGACTCTTCATTTGTCCAGAATGATTTAGAATTGCCCATTCAAATTAGCTTCTTAATCAGCCTAAAAATCTGCCCACTGTGCAGTCACAAATTTAATGGTAAATCAAGTTTATTCATCAACACTTGCTATTTTGATTCAATACGTTGGACATCATAGAATATGCAAAGTTCACCTTTTTGGATTCCAATTGAACAACAACATACACCAAAGAGGGAACAAATAAAAGAGACATATTTAATAGCCTTCCGATTTAAAATTCCTTTTGATTTAATATGAAGACTTTCCTAATCAGTATAGAGACTTTCTCAATCAGTATCATCTATTTTGGAATAAATAATCAAGCCTTTCTCAATAAATATTAAGTCTTTCGGAGACAATATTAACACTTCCTCAAAAATATTATGCCTTTGTTTAATTATCACCATACACAGTAAATATTAAGCCTTTCGGAGACAATATTAGCACTTCATCAAAAATATTATGACTTTGTTTAGTTATCACCATACACAATAAATATTAAGCCTTTCGGAGACAATATTAGCACTTCATCAAAAATATTATGACTTTGTTTAGTTATCACCATACACAATAAATATTAAGCCTTTCGGAGACAATATTAGCACTTCATCAAAAATATTATGACTTTGTTTAATTATCACCATACACAAAAGAGGGAACAAAGAAAAGAGATCAACACCAAATTGATTTCAGATTTTAAGAGAGTGAGAGAAGAACTTACCAATCAACACCTTTGTTTGTTGGATTAGACTAGGCAAATCAAAATATTTCTCTAATTTTCGGATTTGAACCAAACCCTAGATAGAAAATCAAGGTTAAGATAGAATTGAGAAGAGAATCACTAAATTAACAACCTAGAAGCATAATGGAGATAGATTACTCATCATTTATACAAACATTTCAGATTTGAGCAAAACCCTAGCAATGGAGATAAAATTCAGATTTTTGATGAGAGAGGAGAGAAAAGGAATACCAATGGGGAAGCTAGATGGCCACTAGAGAGAGAGATTCTCAACAATTTTCATTCTTTTCTTCAATTTCTCAAGGTTTCTTGGTGGATTTTTAAGAGAGAAGAGATGATCTCTCCTTCTCTTTCTTTTGGCAGCAAACACACAAGGAAGCAACGAAGGGAGAGAGGGGGTTGAATTGTTTACATGCATTTTGGACATTTTTCAAAATAGACCCTCCACTTGTTTGATATTACTAAAAGAAGAATATACATATATATATACAATTTAATTTAACACTTAGGCTTTTAATTCAATTTGCATTTAAAATTTTATGTTATTATTTTTTTTTTATTTTCACGGTGTTACAGTTATATTAGACAAATATGTGAGTTTGTATAATTTTCAAGGATAAATGTGTAATTTCTTATTTTGGAGGGATAAATATGTAATATTGAAATTTTTGAGGTATATATATGAAATTCCCTCAATTTATAATGAATTGAATTGTTTGATATCTGTCACACCCCGGGACAACCCGCCACGTATTTCTACGTAAGGCGTGTGCACATCACATACATTATCAATAAAAATATAAATAAAGCCACATTTATTTCAAAATCAAACGACTTAAACAAACGATCCTGGCGGGCATGGCTAGTAACACAAGCACTGCCATGCCTGCTCAATGTATCAATTATTGAATTATGAAAAACAAAACTAAACAACATGTGGCAATTTATCAATCATAATTCTTCCCGCTCAGCCTCACTCTTGTCCTTGCTCGAATCCTTCCTCTTCATTATCTGGAACCCACATAAAATTGAAACAGGTGAGAGATCGAACCTTCTCTCAGTGCGGGATTTAGTTCCAGCCCAGAGCTTATAAAACCTTTACTTACATTCACAAATATGATAAGAAAATAAAAATACGTATGCTTCTTCTAATGCAATGCATATTATATCATTACTTACTACTTTCATTTATTTAAAGAAAAATCCGCTAATCTTGTTCATTTGCCTCATTAGACGGTGAATTCATATGCCGCTAGGTCTTGGCGTGATAGGACCGCTTCCGCCTACAATCACGTTTGTGAAAGGACCGCTTGTGCCTACCGATCACGTCCGTGAAGGGACCGCGTCAGCCTACAATCACATCCGTGACAGGACCGCTTTCACCTACAGTCACGTTAACGAGGGGTCTAGTCGAAACTAAATCCAATGTATACATCCCAATATGCAAGCATATTGGCCCCTGTTCAATTACCATATTTGTTGTTTTTCAAAAACACATTTATTCAATCACACAGTTCATGCCATGCTCAACACATCATATTCATGCAAGTTCATTGGTTAATATATGAATCCTATCATTTCATGCAAGTTATTTGTGTCTACTCAAGTCATACGAGTGGTTCGACAACAACATGCATAAATCCAACTAATGCAATAATAATAAATAATTGAATGACAATAGGAAAGTAAAATAGTTTTATAAAGTCTAGGAAACCTGCACTTGTTAGTTTAGCAAATCGTTGATCGTTTCTCACATCTCCTAATTCTTCAAAAACTAAACCTAATAAATAATACAAATACCACTAATTAATAATATTTTAAATCTACGTGTTCTCATTTCCTACGGTTCCTTAATATATATATTACTTATATATTATGATGTTCACATGATATTAATGTTAATGGTGCTAACTCTTACACTTTAATTAGTTTAATCATATTATATAATATATATGGACTTTTAATGAACTCGAGACAGTAAAATCAAAAGTAAACTGAAACTTTATAGTTACAAATCATGAACCCTAATTTCTTTTAACTTTTATTATCGATAGTAACAAATCCAGAAAAGAATATGCTAAGTACTAATTAATAACGAATATCTATAGTTATGAAAATAATATTTTAATCTACTATAATTTATAGAAAGAATTCTCCGAACTTATATTTGTCGAAACTTAATTAATTACTAATCTACAAGATTTACGGTAGGAAAATATAGTTTATTCATTCGTCCTTTGCCAAAACATTAAATTTAAACATCTAATTTTGAAAAGGTAAATTAAATAATTTTAATAAACATATACACAATAATAAATTCTCAATACCAGAGTATATCATTCACTATACTTATGAAGATACTTGAAATCAATTTAGAACACATTTTTAATTATAAGCTTTTATTTTAAAAAGTATTATGATAGTCTAGATATTAAAAGTAATAAATCATATTACGGGTTTCAAAATGTAATGTATTAATTATTCATAAATATAGAAATTACTGAATTATAATTTCTGTAGAAATAACTCAAACTATATTTTTGTGCAGTTAAAATAGTTCATTCACGGATTATGGGTCTTGACCAAAATATTAGAATAAACTCACAATTTTACTAATTTCTCAATATTCAAACTATGATTTATATTTATTATTTGAGATAAAATTAAATCGAAACACTAACTTAAACGTTTAAATCTAATTAACGGTCTTGGATTACCTTGGGAGCTTGGAACGTACATAAAAGAGAATGATAGCTGCAGGTCAGAGTAGGGACAGTGGCCTCGGATTATGTACGGCGGGGAAGCGCCTCACGATCAACGTATGAACTAGGACACGCGCACAGAGTTGTGATGGCTACCGGGCTTTGATTGGTGGCCGACACAAATTTTATTTAGAGAGAGAGAGAGACAGAGAGGTATGATAGAATGAATAATGAGCATTTTCTTTATTCTCAATACATATTTATATTATTTGAACGGCTCCTTAGAAATAATGGCAATTAGGTCAAAATAGAATGAAATCAATTGCTCAATCCAGTTGTCTATGTGTGAGAAATTACAATTTGGATTTTCATGCAAGATTATAGATTTAGAAACTAGCTTGCCGTATGGAATCAAGAATCATACAAAATGGTAAATTGCATATACTTCTCTATTCGAATAATGATAATTAATAATTAATCAATTATATCCTAATGGTTCTTGCTTTAAATGAAATGCAATATTTAAATGACAACCAATTAATTCCTTAATTAAGTTGCACAAATCTCTCTTCAATTATTAAATAAAAGAAACAAAATAATTATAATGCATTATTTCTTTTGTACCACCAGGAAATTATGTTAATTTTGCATTCGGCTAAAATTAAATCTATTGTAGAATTCAATTATTAATTACCTTTTATTTGAGAATAATCAAAATGATTTTTAAGTCAGTGTTTTAGTTTAATGAGATAATATTGACATTGAAGTTATTATTCAGTTATTATGCAATTCAAGTTTTGATATATATAATTTTAATATATGAAATATAATGTTGCCAAGTCCATAGTTTAGGGAATCTAAGAAAATAAAAGCTCTATATTTTTTTTTAATAAAAATTATATTGGTTTAGAAACATTCTTTTTAAAAGACATATTAGTGTGTCAATATAAACAAAATACATTAGGAAAGATATATAATCATTATTATATTATGACAAATTTTGTAACCATAATTAATAATAATATTTCAATTTTTCAAGAGGTGACGGAATGTTACAATATCTTCAAGGAATTGGTGATGACTAATGAATAATGCAAAATTGCAGATGTTCACAGGTAATGGAACCTGCCAATCCGCGGCTTAAACTGTAAACCCTGCGGCAAGTTCTTTATTGTATTCAACACGAGGACCAAAGAAACTAATGTCCGCCTCTTCGAAAGCTGTGGTGTCATTGAATGTGGCAACCGGATGCTTATTCTCCCGACCTCTAATCGAGAATTTTTCTGCCCTGGACAACCCTGGTACATTTGCATCACCATCTCATAAATCATCAGCTTCCCAAACCCCTTGGTATTCATCCCCCGTTTCCATTTTCCTTTCTGGTACGGCATCAATAGCATCTACATCAATATCAATATCAATATCAATATCAGTTTGATTAACGGGTACCGGTCCTGACTCTGGCATAGTTGGAAATCTAGGGATTATGGGTGTCTGTCTCGGTGGTGGTGGTAACTCTTTAGTATTTTCTGCGGAGTTGTGGTACCCCTGGTTGTCATAACCGGGGCTGTGGTATCCCTAGTTGTCATAAGGGGAGTGTTGGTGGTACCCCTGGTTGTCATAAGGGTAGTGCTTATGGTACTCCTGGTTGTCATAAGGGGAGTGCTGGTGGTACCCCTGGTTGTCATAAGGGGAGTGATGATGGTACCCCTGGTTGTCATAACCCGAATTGTCATAACCTGAAGGTCCAGCCCCAGCCGAACTTGAAGGTCCAACCCTAGTCCGGGGAACCCTCTTCGAATATATGTCCATTACCGGGACCCCACTAGCCACAAATTGAGTGTACACAACTCTCCACAAATTCGCATCTGTTATTGGAAACCTAACAAAGTAAGGTCTACCCCCCACGTGAGTTGTCAATCCGTGCAGCCAATTCTATTTCATACATGTTGGGGTTTACAGCAGTCTTTTCGTAAATTAGCTGCTTAAGTTCTTGAAATGTGGTATTTTCATTAACCTCGAAGCCAAATGCGGCTTCTTTCGTGTACTGCACGCCGTCTGCACCCTTTTGTAGCTTGCCGCCCGTGTACAGTGCAACTAACATCTTTTCTTTAACAAACTACATTTAAAAAATAATTTTATGAGTACTACATGACATGATTACGAGTACAGTAATATATGGCTAATTGGGAAATTTTTAAAAAGAAATTTAAAAAAATTACAATTTTGCTACAGTAAGTGTACAGTAATTGCAACAATTACAGTAAATGTACAGTGCGCTACAGTACGTGCAACAGTTACAGTAAACTGCTACAGTAAATTTGCAACATTAATGACTAATTATTATATGACATAATTACGGCTACAGTAAATGTATTTTGCGCTACAGTGCGTTACAGTAAATTAGCTACAGTCAATTTGGAACAGTAACTACTAATTATCATAATTTAAAAAAAAAAAAAACCTATTCAGCTGGAGAGAAGTTTTAAATCGCAGAGGGAAGAAGTTGACAGGAGAGAGAAAACATGAAAAAAAAAGGTTAAATAAGTTGGCTTATGGGCCGCCCGTCCATGGGGCGCCTCATTTGGCATGTGGGCCGCCCGGCCCTGGGGCGCCTCACTTGTCATGTGGGTCGCCTATAGTGGGGGCGCTCCACTTTGTATTTTGGACCGCCCGAAGCCCAGGCGGTCACAGCAGAAATAAAAAAATAGCACACAGAATTATTTTTAAAATTAATTTTTTTTTAGAGATATTAATAAAAATGGCCGCTAAATTCGTAACCGACTTATGCACCATATTATATCAATTAAATCTTCAACTGTTGTCATGTCTCCATCAAATTTATTTTGTTTATTTTGTTTTAAAGATACTTAATCGAAAGCTATAAATTACATGCTAGAAATTAAATTTAGATAAAAACAAATAAAAATATAATTACTTCAAATGCGAGCTATTATCAATCAAAATAGGGTTAATTTCGATTAATTATTATTTAAATAGTACGACAATAATTTTATTCTGAAAAATATTAAATTACGATTTTGATCAAAACCAATATCAAAATCTAGTTTAGATGGAATCACTTATAGGAGGACCATTTACGATCGGCTGGAGTTCCCGTGAATTAGCTTCGGATCATGGACATTTTAAAATTACTGAATTATATCGAATATAGATTTGCATAGGCCATCGCATGGGTCTTGAGTTGCCGAACGGTTTGCTGAAACAAATTGGGCCGAGATTTTGCATTTAATAATTTGAACTCCTTTTATGTTTTACACTCGGGAGTTGACACACCTTATAAATCACAAGAATCTCCAAATAAGAAGCAACCTTAACAACAAACAAGGAGACTATAATCCCCTTTCTAGTGGACAAAAATTTACAATAAAGGTCTTCGACATAACAAAAACTTGGAAGTGGACAAAAACAAGAAATGATGAAAGATCAACTTTCTAGTGGATCACTGGTTCCTCAGAAAACAGCCATCAGTTCTGCTTCAGCCAAAACATGCCCTTCGATCGCCTCCAGAAGCTTCTGCTTGGTCACCTGTATTATCAAAATTCAGTGCTTCATACAAATTATTTGAAAATGACCTGAATATATAGCTTTCATTAAATTCATCTAATTATATAATGGCGAACACATGCTTTTTGTACAACAGAATTCAAACAATCTCCTTTAAAACCGAACTTCCTACATATAGAGGTGTTCATCGGTTCGGTGAACTTGGCAAATCAAAGTTATAATTCGGTTTTAAAAATAGAACCGAACCAAACCGAAGTTTTATTTCGGTTTGTTCGGTTCAAACTGAAATATATTAATTTTTTTTATTTAAAACAATTGATTTATAATAAACCGAAGTATATTAAGAAATAAACTGAAATATTAAGAAATAAACTAAGATATTTAGAAATAAATCAAGTATTTAAAGCAATTGATTAAGAAATAAATCGGAGTATTAAAAAATAAATCGGGGTGAGTCTGATCAAATTCATATTATATGAAAGTTTAGTCGGTTCGGTTATTTCGGTTTTGAAAATTTTCAAACCGAACCGAACCAAAGTTATAATTCGGTTTTGAAAAGCCAACCGAACCGATCCAATAAACCGAAATAACCGAACCGTTTAAACCGAACTAATTCGGTTCGGTCCAAAACCGATTAAACCGAACCGTTTGAACACCCCTACCAACATATTTCATAAGTAAGCATATTTGATTCAAGCCACGGCAAGTTTTGTCAATTTAATTATTAATTTCTTTCCTTGTAATTAAATTGAAATACCTTGTTCCCAAGGTGCATCTCATCGTCGAGTGCATAAAGCCTGTAAACGATCCGGTGGTCGCTCGACTGGTGCACTGGGCCGCACCATCCTAGCACTTTCCAGTCATTATAACCTTCTTTAATCGGCTCATACTCGTGCCCGAGAGACTTTTCCTTATTAGAAAAGCCCTCGGGCAGACGTTTAACTGACGGTGGTATATTAGCCACCACCCAATGCGTCCATGGCACTGCCGGCCCATCCGGTTCTGCCGTCGCATCAACGTCCTCTACCACGAGGGCCAACGATTGGGTGCCATCTGGCACGTTGTACCACTCTAGTGGTGGTGACAAGTCCTTGAGCGCACCTTGACCGCCGTTGGTATACTTGCGTGGTAACCGGTCTCCGTGGTCGAAGGATGGAGATACTAGCTTGAAGGTCTCGTCTTGATCAGCCATTAGTTGCCCCCAATAACTTGTGTGGATTCATTGAATTCGTTTCTGAAAGGCGAGAAGCTAGACGCCGAAAATGCGATTCCCGGGTTGGTTTTTAAAGAAGATAGAGTGGACACGTGGTGGAATATGAGAAGGTTCGAGAGTTTACGTGTAAGGTTCTGGACACGTAGCATGTTCCAGGGTTTTTTAGAAGCGCTAAAGTTGACACCACTACAGGTAAAGTCGGCCATGGGAAGGGAAGAGCTAAAAATTCCGAGTGGAGAGAGAAAAAGGGGGCGATTACAATCAGATCAGAAATGTTCAACCTGCGACTGAATTCTGGCGTTATTGGGCCACATATTATTCAAAAAGGCCATTGAAAGAGTAGATAATGTCAAATGATAATGGATTATTGGTAGGCGTAGTTGGCCCAACTGAGAGCTGAAAATTAATATTGCCCAATCCGAGATAGCTCAATAATGTTATACTAGTATCATACTCATGCGTTGCAACGGAGACATTATAAGAAACAAATATATTAATGAAAATAATAATTATCTAAAAATTAAAATACAAGTTGATAGAAAATTTATATGATTATGTATTTTTAATTAACTTTAATCGTGATCTCTAATAACAATTTGATGATGTGATGATTTTTATTTTTAAGTACCAATGATATCAAATAATAGCTCGATTTGAATCTAATATCAAATATCATATAATAATTCAATATCAACATATAATATAATATCAAAAAACATAAATAAAAAGTGTTATCGTGTGTATGTATAGGACACACACACACACACACATATTATAAGAAAAATATATATTCACACACATGTTCCAATTTATATTCTTCTTTGTTTCCAATTTAGAATACACACACACACACATGTACACATTGATATATTCTATATTAGAAATATATTCTAAATTGCCCACACCAATATGTATAGAAACAAAGAAGAGAAATAAGGAAATTAAAAAAAAAATGATTTCCATTGTGATCTGTATAGAAACGAAGAAATAAGGAAACAATAAATAAGAAAATAGAAGGTGGAGTCTTCTCAATTGAAGATAAGAAATATTGAAATAAAGGAATAAGAAAACGGATAAATATATCGCTAAATTTCAGAATTTATTCAATTTTAATTGTAACGTATCGTGTGGCAGCACATGTGGTGGGTATGTTTTTAACTAAATTTAGACTTCTATACATAAAAGAGATGTATTTAATTAAAAGAAGACAAATTATGTAATTGGAGAGCTGAGATCAAATCTGAAATTTCATCTCTCAATCGTAGCCGTTGGCGGATCGGACACCCAACGTGCTTAATAATATAATGGAGATATCAAATTAGAGTAGAACTAGGGTGTTCTTAAGCTCACCAAAGTGTTTGGTGAGCTTAACTCCAAAATCCATCAAATCTGTTTTAAATGACGAATTCGAATTGTTGAAATCCGCCTACCTTACGAGTGATGAGTCTACATGTGAAAATTTTAAACATTCGAATTAAATTAATATAAAATCAAGCGGTCAAAAAACGTTCAAAAAATGAATGCACTAAAATTAATTTATTAACATTCTAATTTTGACCGATTGACTTTATACTAAACTAATTCTAATGTTTAAAAATTTCACATCTAGACACATCACACGTAAGATAGACGGATTCCAATGGTTCAGATTCGTCATTTGAAATCGATTTGATGGATTTTAGAGTTAAGCTCACCAAACAGTTTGGTGAGCTTAAGAACACCCTAGTTCTACTCTATCAAATTATGTAAATTGTATATAGAGATGGCCCAATTAGTTTAATTAAGATACGTAAAAAAAAAAATGGTGCGCTGCTAACTAGTTACAGCATCTGACTCTGATAGAAACACAAATAAGTTTTAGGAGAGACACAAAAAAGAAAATTTCAGTGGTACAATTTTGTAAGTTCGTAATAAGAGAAATTTAGCTGAATCCATCGCCAAAATTGCAATTTCAATCCATGATCTCTTAACTTCCAGCATTTCCAGAAGCTATGTTGGGTACCATTTTGTAATTTCAATATCTTTTTATGGGGTTATCAGATTAAGTTGAAATTTGTTTTAAGTAGTTCTCTGTTAAACTTGGGGATTTAATGGAAAACCTACAGAATTTTATCAACATTCTCAAACAGTCAGATAATTGAGTTTTCTGGTGACTGAACCAGTACCAATTCTCTTGTTTTGAGTTTTGACTGGTAAAACAGTAGCAGAATCTGGTACAGAAGCTTGAAAGGCTAGTACAGATGCCTAAGGGCTTCAACTCAAAAAAAAGAAAGGCTAGTACAGAGGTATTGCACAAAAAAAAAAAAAAACAATTCACATGAGAAAATATTCAAAAGAGGTTGTAACATCAACGACTACTAAAAAGTAACATCAGAGACAACTAAAAAGACATATTTTCATAAACTTGAGCCTATGAATGGTGATTGACAAAGAGAGAGAAGATAATGAAATAGAAAATGCAATTTGGCCCTTATAAATGCATTAAATATTTATATTTGATAAGAAAAGCTAACATAATTTTATCTAGTATTTGAATTATGAATTTTTGCCCTGATGAACACTTTTGAGTACGGACTAATCTGCAATATACATTACCATAGCCTGAATTTCTTTTCTTTTCAATTGTTTGGCTATCTCACTTTCCTGTTATTATAACATTACTCTTTCCTCTTGACTGCTCCTTCAACGAAAGTCACTTCCACCTAGGGCTACAAACAAATTGAACTTACCTCAGTTTGAGTTTGGTTTGAATTAATTTCGAACTAAGTTTGTTTTAAATTAATTTCGAATCGAAGTTTTTACGAGCTCAATTTCGAATCTTTTACGAACTTTTTTACAACAAGGAAGAGTGATCGTAGTCGTTGAAAGCGAGAGATGAAAATCATCTAGAGTTTTAGAACTGAGAGCAAGAGTTACAACTTACGAGTTATGACTTATGGTTGGGCGGCCTTATGTTTTAACTTTTAAGTCATTAATGAACATAAGTCATCAGTAGAAATCAACAGTTTATGTTATTTTGAGATTAGAACTAGAATAGTTCACGAACCTATTTCGAACGAACCAGGTCCAGTTTGAATTTGATTTGAATTAATTTCGAACTATTTCAAATCGAATTTTTTACGAGCTTTTTCGAATCAATCTCGAATCGAATCACAAACTACGAATTTTTTGTGCAGCCCTACTTCCACCATTCTATATTCCTAGTTCTTCTCTCTATTTTTTTTTTTTTTGAGAAATATGAGTTGGGGTCAAGTCACCCAATACATTTCAAAATTCTATGTATTAATATAGAGAATTTTCTCACTTTATAGATTTTGAATCCATAATCTTCCACCTTCCACCTTTCACATAGAAGCTATGCGATTTTGCCACTAGATTAAAGACAAGTTCTTCGTTGCTCCCTCTAACGTTGTTCTTTATTTTTATTACAAAAAAAAAACTGCTACTACTTAGCGTATCACTATTTCATTACATACATACCAATTTGTACAACACTATATTTTTATTAAAAAAAAAACACTACTTAGCGTATCTCTATTTCATTACATACCAATATAGCATCCTTCAATCACTAAAATTCACATCATCGATTCAATAAAAAAAATAAAAAATCATTTCCTCGTAGAAGTGACGGACTGATCAGGTGGAAGCAGGATGGAGCTCTTGCCTAGCTCCCTCTGCCTCTGGCTCAAACTAACTACAAGTATATTTGTAGAACTATACATGTACTAAAAGGTAACTATAAAAGTAATGTTTTATTTATAAAATTATCGTAAATCATGCCTGATCACTCGCCATGTTCGCTCCACTCCAGCATTTTAGGTACTACGTACGTACGTTACAAGTGGTTTGTCCACACAATTCGAAATATCTGATTAGTGATTCTGCACACATGCATATTTTACGCACACATACGTATTTTGTGCACCTTCTTCGTAAAATAACAGTCCCAAACTAATGTATATTCGGTTGCAGTGTATTTTTTCATCGTACCCTTACACTATCACTCTTCTAACAATTTTTTTATTAAAAGATTTTAATATATTTCAGTATCTTTTAAATATTTTTCGAAAAAACTAAAAAGACAAGAACGGGTACACTACATTAAGTTCACAGTCCACTCTTCTAACATTATTTTATATATAAAAAAAAATCTTACAAGTTATGAGATATAATTTTTCAGGATAAGATTTCTTAATACCTTTTGACAAAAATTTGGAGAAAACAATCTAAAGAAAAAAAAAATAGAACATATGATCCAACAATTTCCCTTAATTCAACAAACAATTAATTTATCAAAATTTCTTCATATTATACTATTACAATAGGCTCATAGCCATAATAAAAAATTAAAAATTGCCAAGACCGTAACAAATCGGTTCCATCTCACTTAAGATCATAAACCCGCCAAATGATGGAACATAAAGTTCATGGCACAACAAGATCATGACTGAGCTAATGCACGTGCGTCTGACCGATTCTAACAGTGCATCCCGCATATCTTGCTTTTGCTGTCCTTGCAACCTAACTTATATTCCTATATGTCATCTGATCTTCTGTCACCTTGACAATATGAAATTATGAACCCAAAAGTCGTAATCAGTCGGTCAGTCCAACTCCAATACAAGGTAATAAATACTTGATTTCCAATAAAAAAAAAATGTGCTGTTTGATAGCTAATTAATTTATTAACATTCTAATTTTGACCACTTGATCACTTTATACTAAATTAATTCGAATGTTTAAAATTTTCACATGTAGACGCATCACTTGTAAGGTAGACTGATTTTAACAGTCAAATTCGTCATTTAAAGCCGATTTGACATATTTTAAACTTGAGTTCATCAAGAGACTTGGTGAACTTAAGAACACCCTAGTTCTACTCATATAAAAGATACAAAATAGCTGCATTTTATTTTTAATAAATTTATTGAACGAGGATAGGTAAAATAAACTGAATATATTTAGGTATGTGAAACTATATATAGGTTCTTTTATTATTCCACATAAAAAAAAAAAAACTGTAACATAAACTAGAAGAACTAGCGTTGCTTCATTTTACTCAAGTGGGAGCACTGGCGGAGCCAAAGTTTAACAAGGATAGTCAGTTATTTAATTATCCTGAATTTTTATATAAATAGGGACTTGATCTCTATTTTTCATAAAAAAAAATTATCCTGAATTTTGAAAATTAGAATCTCATACCTTATTTTGTAACATGAGACTTTAATTTTTGAACCCGCATAACTAATTTGCCTCTCTGAACTAGACCTCAATTCTGATTTGTAAAATTTCTGCATGACTAATTAATGAAAAAATAACTAGGTCAAGATCTCTCTTCAGCTCTTATACCTCTGAATTGGTCTCTGGTCTGACTTGCGAAATTCCTGCATAGCTAATAAAAAATCGTAAGATCTCATACCTGATTTGTAAAATTCCTGTAAATAATTTTTTTATCCATTCCTGACTGATAGTTTGACTCCGCTCCATTAGTGAAATTTCAATTTCCATGAGTTTTGACAAGACTGATCACTCTCCTCAATTGTTTATAAGGTTCTAAATAGCGATTATAGCGGCATAGCGGGGAGACAAAAAAAAAAAAAGCTATTGCGAATAGCGTAGCTATAGCGGAAACTATCATACATAGCGATTTTCCCTTTTCAAATTTTATATTCTATATTTCTACTAATTATCAACATAATTAATATTAGAGAATTGATGTAACAACTAAATGACAACTAATCTAAGTCTATACTTTTGATCAATTATGCAAATAAAAAGGAAAAAAAAAGATCTAAAAAGTAACATTATTTAATAGTTCATATTTCATAATATTATATATTATAATGGACAAAGAGCAATTAATTTTATAAAGTAAATGAAGTCGATATACATATTTAAACATTTTATATATTATAATAGTAATAATAATCAAAATCAGTTTTCAATTGAAACAAACGATAATAGTTTTACAAACGAATACTATGCGAAGAGCAATCAAAATGAAGAATTAATATTTGAATATTTCTCGATATAGAATGAGAGATTAAATCACAAATAAAAACAGAAGCACATAGTTTGGTTTAGCATACTTATCGTAGAAGACCATGTAGCATTAGAAATAAGAATAGAACTACAGAAGCCCATATAAATTGCAAAAAAAAGGCTATGTAGCTATAGCGGGTCACATATAGCGGTAATAAAGGTCAACTATTATAGCTATAGCGGTCGTAGCTGAGTTAGCGCACTTTTATCTCATAGCTTAGCGTTTATGGTCCGAAAAAGCTATAGCGCCACTATAGCTAGCTATTTAGAACACTATTTGTTTATGATATATATATAGAGGTTGGCTAAGATCAAAGTGGTAGTTTCTAAGCTTTGGTGCTACCAATTCGTTTTTCAATTTTCAAAGTTCAAAACATCGATCTGTACCGTTCAAGTTGTTCTCCATATTAAATTGTGCTTGGATACCAAATTTTACATTTTTTTGAATTTTTTTTACTTTTTATTAAGCCAATTTGAAAATCGCTGATCCAACGGTGGCTTAACAAAACAGTAAAATCAGAAGCCACCGTTGGATCAGCTGTTTTCAAAGTGGCTTAATAAATAGTAAAAAAATTTAGAAAAATGTAAAATTTGGTCTCCAGGCACAATTTAATATGGAAAACAACTTGAACGGTTCGGATCGACGTTTTGATCTTTAAAAATTAAAAAAATGAATTGGTAGTACCAAAGCTCAGAAACTACCACTTTGATCTTAGCCAACCTCTATATATATATATTTAAGGTTTTAAATAGCGATTATATTGGCATAGTGTGCAGATAAAAAAAAAATATTGCAAATAGCAAAGCTATAACGAAAGCTATCATACATAGCGTTTTTTTTTAAATTTTTTTTTATGTTCTATATGTTTACTAATTATCAAATGATCAATATTGGAGAATTGAAATAACAACTAAATGACAACTAATATAAGTCTATACCTTTTTTTCTATCATGCAAATAAGAAGAAAAAAAAAAGATCTACAAAGTAACATTATTTAATAGTTCATATTTCATAGTATTACATATTATAATAGATGAAGAGCAATTGATTTTACAAATGAAATAAAGTCAGCATACTTATTTGAATATTTTATATATTATAATAATCAAAATCAACTTTCAATAAAACAAACGACAACAATTTTACAAGTGAATACTAGACAAAGAACAAGCAAAAGAAATAATTAATATTTGAATATTTTCTGATTCTAAAATGAGAGAAAATCACAAATAGAAAAGGAAGCACATAGTTGGATTTAGCATACTTATCATAGCATGCCATGTAGCATTAGAAATAGGAACAAAAGCACATAATCCCATGTAAATCGCAAAAAAAACTCTCATGTAGCATAGCGGAAATAGCGGCCAGCTATAACAGCTATAGCAGTCGTAGCTAAATTAGTGCACTTTTATCTCATAACTTAGCGTTTATGATTCGAAAAAGCTATAGCGTGCTATTTAATTAGAACATTGGTATTTTCATAGATCATTTGAGAATTCCATGCAATAATTTGACTATGTTTTCATATTACCCCAAAAAGATATATTATTAAAAAAACTCATAAATGAGAGTCAGCCTTTGATCTAGTGGTAAAGATAACGTTCTCCGCATGAGAGGTTGCAGGTTTGAAATTTGGATAGAAAAATCATTTACGAATGTTGAATAGTTGAATGATTGAACCTCCAATCTTTACTCGATAAAAAAAAAGCTAAAAAATTGGTGGACTCCTTTTATTCGAAGTTGCAGAGCCTATATACAATATATTGTTGGAACTAGAATTATAATTTGGAATTTATTAAATTATTAAACTATGTTTTCTTTATTGATTCTAAAATTCTAGATAAACTTGTGTTCCTATTTAGAAAAGGTGCTTAATATCGATAAAAGTGGACAACTCCATCCTTCAATATTACTAGAGTAACTTTTATTTAATTTTTTTGCTCAATACTCATGCATTGAGCAATTTCATGCTTTTTTATCCATAAAATATTATCTTGTCTTTAATTTATCAATAAAAATATAAGATTAGGACTTGATGACAACTATCTTATTTTCTTTAAAAAAAAAAACTCCCTCCTATATTTAGCGCCTATATATATGCATAACAAGAATCAAATACATATAAATTATATATTAAAAAATCTACATGATGAGCCTCTAATACTTAGTTTTCAAGTCTTATTGTTAGGTTTTTTTTTTAAGTATTTATAAAATACTGCTCAAGCTTCATACTGTAGTAAATGTAGTTGAACGGCTCATATACATATTTGATCATGACATACTTATATTAGAAGTTAACAAAACTTTAGGGGTATCAAAATTAATTAGTGCAATATCAAACCTAAAATAACGTACATAAGTTTTTTTTTGTGTCTGCATGTCCTGATTTTGTAGATAATTAACAATAATATTTCTGAACTAAGATTAAGTTTAATAACTACATGTATGCTTACTTTCTAAATTGTATGTGTTAATAGTTATACTGAGCTTATTTGTGCATGCACTTAAAGTTTAATTCGAATGCATCATGTGTTCAGACTCTTATGTTTAGTTTGCTTAATTAGTTCTATGCGTAGAACTTTTTTACCATTTTTACCAAAAGAGTGAGATTATGGTAATATATATGTATACTATGGATTGATCCGTGCTATGGACTTGTATTTTTATTTTCAAAGTTCAAATAATCAATTCGAACCTCTAAACAAGATCTCCATTTGAAAATGCATGTACTTGTAGACCAAAATTTATATTTTTAGAATTTATTTTAAAACCACTGCTTCTAGATAGTCCATAATTTTTAAATTAAGTGATTTTCTACCTTCTAAAAAAACAGTAAGAAACTTAAAAAAAAAATGTGAAGTTTGGTATGTTAGTAAATTTTTATATAAAAATCATGTTGAACGGTTCAAATCAACTGTTTAGATTTTAAAAGCAAAGTTATGAGTCCATATCGTGAGCCATTATGTAATATGCATATTACCAAAGCCTCAATCAAAACAAATTAAAATAAAGTTGTTAATTTTTTTTTTCTTTGAGGATATCGTTGAAGATTTAGAAAAAAAAAAAATCGGATCGAAAAATGTTCATTAACATATGGATTAATCGAATGGAAACTCCTTAAAGAATCCAATATAAAAACCTGGCCTTTTCTGCGTGCTAAACTGGAGAGGGCTTGAGGCCTGTTCCCTAAAAAGGAGCTTTTACAAAAGTCAACAGTCTCTCTGCAGGGTCTTCAAAGCAATAAACACCACAACAAATGTCACAAACCCAACCTCTGCAACTATTCAAACCTATCAGAAAGTGCCACGTTGGAAAAAACCTGAATTTGTAGCCTCACATGTGTGCCAAAGAAATAATGACAATAAATTTCAAACATTCTTTTGTTGGAGAAGGACGAAAGTATGACATAATGCTGTGCTTTCTGACTTCCAAGGAGAGACAACATAATCCAGTTAACACACATTTGACTGATTTGAGGAATTTTTTTTTTTATTTTCTTTTGACTGATTTGATAGATGATGGTGACTTTATTGAGAAATATATTCCTGTGGATAGTTAATTTCTTTCGTCGTACAGATTCGGTATTGGGTACCAGGTACATAATTATTGTGCTGTGAATCCTCGTTCAGAATATTAAAAACAGTCTCTTGAAGAACCTCTTTTCTGCATTATCTTGATAAAAATAAGTAAGAAATATTAGACTGTTATAAGTTTAGAATTTGTATTGTTTTTGGATGAATGGGGAGAAATATACAAGGCACCAACATTTTCTTCCATACATGCAATATAATTGACGTATTATAAATACGTTATAGATTATTGAAGAATATGAATAAGACATTTGTCTAGCGCAATGGCTTCAGATTTCGAAAGAGGATCGGCTGCTTTTCTAGTAAGAAAAACAGTCTCCTGCTATCCGTTTTCTCTCTATATCTCTTTTCAAAGAAGAGGATAGAGAAAAAGATCATGTAGAGAGAGTAGGAGGAGAGAGATAGAGAGAATAGCAGAGAAAGAGCAGAGTTTGAAGAGCACCGGATTTCATTTCTCAATCCTAGGTAAATATATTCATTAATGATACTGAAAGGAGATGTCTCCTATTCTGGCCTGTACTGTACTGCTAACATAAAGGTCTTCTATTAAGAATTGACATATTAGAAGGTGACATTAGATCGATGATGATACTGCACATCAACATATTTAGTAAAAGTACTTCCCATGATACAACATACAGTTGGAAATTAATACTGAGAGGGTAAGGGTGAATAAATGCTTCCTTCGAGTGTGGTTTTATACTTTTATTAATCCGCGCGCAGTACTACCTTTTCTTGCTACTAATTCGCATGGAGATAGTCTGACAAGTGACAACAATATCACCAACTCTTTGTATTGAACTACTGTACCAAACATTTCTAGTATACCTAATTTCCTGCCACGCACAATAATTTTTTTAAGACTAAATGTAATATCTATATAAGACCATACAATAATGAAAGAACTTAAGTGTATCATGAGACTTTTGAAGCACCAGTCATAGAAAAGGCTTGAATGAAACAAAATTTTAAAATTAATTTGTCCTTGTTAAAATTTAAAACCAGTAATAGTGCTACCTTCTCTCCAAATGTGGTAAACAATGCCAGCTAGCTAGTAAGAAAAATAAAGCAAAACACATAGCAGTATCAGGTGGTACCAATGCACACCTTTGCAAAAAGCCCAAAAAACGAAAAAGCAACACATCAGTCATCACAACAAAATTTTGATAACAGTACTGTTGTTAATCAATTTAATAGTATTTGACACATCAGTTTAGTTTCCAATGTCACTAATGTTAAGCTTAATCATCAACTTGGCATTCAAATTTCATGCTTTTAGTAGGCTGATATATATATATACATAATACTCCGAATACGGAAGTGTGGTGACTGGATAATCACCGTCGATCTGGACAGAACACCCCGCTCTAGTCATTGCTGACCTGTGTATGCTTGGGGACAAGATCTATTGTTAAAAACTTTTAAACCTGCTGACATCGAAAATTCTTTAAAAGCACCCCCATTAATAAATGACAATTAACAACGATTAAAATGACATCCGGTCCTTAAATATTATTAAATGTTTTCTAAAATTAAGTTTGGTATGCATGAAAATCATGTTTAGGTTAGTTATGACAAAGGTCATATTTTCTGCATGAGAGATTACAAGTTTGAAATTTAATGTCCGCACTAAAGATACTTTGAAATTTTAGATTCAAAATCTTATTTGCACTCACAATTTTTTTTGTTTATATCACCCTCTTCTTATGTGTGTATGAACAGTGGGTCTATACTACAAATGCATATATATTACCATCCATACTACTAATACTATTACTGCAAAAATAACAACAATAACAACCAAGTTTTTATTCTCAAACAAGTTGAGGTGTCTATCTGTATTACAATTCTTAAATTTTGAGTTTGAGAGTTAAACTGTTTATCTAAGCTGGTAATTAACTTGATGTTCCTATCAAATTTTGTAAAGAAAAAAAAAAAACCAAATTACATATTTTTGAAAATCTTTTTAGATAAGAAAAATCGTTGGTTCTAAATATTCTACACAGTTGAATAAACTTAAATTGATATTATCCTTATCCAAAATATAGCAAAATAATTTAGAATATTATTACTTTTGATGATACCGTAGCTTATAACTGTATGTATCCAAACACAAATTTAGATGGCGAAAGTTTGCGTATTTTATAATGCTAGTTGTGAAGAATTCTCCAATCAATTTAACGAATTACTTGTAACGATGATACTTTGTGTTGTACTTCTTACTAATCTTTAATTCGATGCATGATACCAAACAAAAATCATATGAAGATTATATTCCTTGAGTGCTCTTTTAGAATTAGAAGAAAAGAGTGAAGAATTTGAAGGTTTATTGCATAACTTCGCCATGGACATCAAGAATTTCAAAATCAAGTCGTTATGCTCATTAATTAAGTTTAAAGCAACTTGTTGAATGGTACACATGGAGGCCCTAATCCTTTATTTTTCAGAAGTTCCCTGTTATATATGAAGATGGTAAAGGTTATTCAAGATCTAGAAGAAACATGCGTCAATTTTCTCTAAAAATGAATGTCTAATAGTTAATAACAATCATAACATAACGTTAAGCGTTAAGCGTTATTACCTAATTTCTTCCGACTGTAACACACCATGTTTGTGTTTGTACTAATTATTATAAGGGTTATGTACGGGAAGTAACAGCTATGTGTTTATGGTGTTATCTAATAAAATTTTAAAAATAACGGTTAGTTGACTATTACAACGGCTAAAAAACAAATCATTAATATTGTATCGGAATTATTTGTAATAATCACGGATTATTAAATAATCATTATACAGTTTGAACTTTGAAATAACCTTTATGTGTGGTTCTTTAACCTTCAATTATGACTGTTACCGACTGTTATATCTGTTTTTGTTTGAAAAGGTAAATTTTGTCCTGTTTTTGCCCATATATAATTAAGTGAGTCTGACATGTGTTATATGACACAAACTTCAAAATTTATTGGATAAACTTCAAATAACACATTCAAAACTGCTCAAACTGATTTACTGTATTAGTGATGCGTTTATCTACAAAATTTATATATTTTCAAGTTATTTTAGTACAAAATCAAGCAATAAAAAATGTTAAAAAAAATAAATGCATTAAAATTAACTAAAAAAACTCTCACATTTGACCGCTTAACTTTTTTTTGGAAAAAAAAAGTTAAGCGGTCAAATGTAAGAGTTTTTAAATATCGCATGAAAAACACAACTAATGAAGTAGATCGGTTTAAATGGGCGTATAGATTCTTCATTTGAAGTCGATTCGATAGGTTTTGAAGTTGGTGTTATATAAACCAAAATAACAATGATATTATAGTAGCCAGACTCTATATAAATATAGTCTCCTCTAGTGTTTTATACACTTTCAAAACCATGCTAAATAATGTTTTTTGGATCTATCTCTAGAAAAATCATATTTTTGTGGTTCTTTTTTATTTATTTTTTGAGTAAAGGTTGGAGGTTAAGCTACTCAACTATTAATATCCTTTTATTATAACAAATGATTTTTTCCATTCGGATTTCGAACTCAGATCTCTCACATAGAGAACATGTGCCTTTGCCACTCTAGACCAAAGGTTGGTTCTTGTTTTTTTATTTTTTTATTTGATTCTATAATTTTTTTTAATTAACCCGTAAATATTTTTTTAACATATGGGTAAGGGAGTAGCCGTGCATTAATTAGATCTTTATACAAGTTGTTGTAATATATTTTCTTTATCACCAAGAGTCCGAGACCGATGTCATTGTACTTGTACATTGTCTTTTGCATTGTTGTTAGGGATCGATGTCATTAATTGTACATTGTTTCGCTCATTTATCAACTCGCTTATTAACAACTCACTAATTTACTTAATTAATGAGCGAGCATGAGCATGCTCCAACTCGCTGATAACTCGCTCATTAAGAATTTGTCACATCTAATCCCTGCCACATTCAATTCCAAATAAATTTCTGTAGCATTAAATAAATGAACTAAAGTTATGCAACATTAAATCAACTTTGCGGCCTTGCCTCATTAATTAAATCTCTATGTCATATTCATGAATTCATATTTTTGTAAAGTCGGCAAAACAAGGTGAAAAAACAGTAGACCCAAAACCTAAATCTAAAGCCTCTCCGTCATCGCGACTCCGCCCCTCTGCTCATTAATATGTTGATTCTATTTTTGTTAATTTTTGTTGGATTTTTTTTATATTTATTTAAATGAATTATGATAATTTATTAAATTTTAGTACTCATAACTCGTGAGCCGCTCATAACTAGCTCATTTACTTAATGCGCCGAGCACGAGTTTACCCTAACTCGCTCATAGTCACTCATTAATCACCCCTACTCAAAACTCAGTTTACAAGGTGTGAATTTATGAAATACAAGGAAACATAATTAAGCGTGTCACTGACTCACTGTCACATGTTTTTTTTTTTGATTAAAATCGCTGTCACATGCTTAAATTATTTAGATGGAAGACCAGAAATAGATCAGAACGCAGTTTACAATACTGTACGTGTACGGCGTATATATTGCTCTTTTTCTTCAGTATTTTATTATACACGTTTGGTAAACTTAGATCGATATGATTGTCATTGGACATTAAAATTCGGTTTAACCAAATAAAACTGATTATGGGTGAAAGCCCTTGAACTCTCTAAAAAGCAAGTTCAAATAAGTATAAATTGACATGAAGAAGTTGTTTCTCGACCTATCAGTCGTGTAAAAAATACTTGTATATATATGATAGATAAGAAACTGACTGTTTTTACCAAAAAATACTATACATATATTAATTAGGGGGAAAAGCAGAGAAAGACTAGAAAATAAAGAACAATATATTTTAAAAAAAAATTGTTAATGTATATATATAAACCCTAATTAACTAAGAATTTCCATTTCAGAAATAGGTCTAAGCAGCAGTTGGCTAAATCATTGATATTATATAAATATTGTTGGTTTGAAAAGCAATGTGGATACTGAGATAATTTGAGAACTTTAATTCTAATGCCGTACTAAAAAAAGGACCTCCATTATTAAAAGAAAGCACCAGAGTATCAAAAAGTTCGACATCTGCTATTATCAGGATAATCCGCAGATTGATAATTTGATTCATTCTCTGATCAATGTCGATATTCAGATGTACATTCTATGCCTTAGCCATGGATCCATGTCAGTTAACAAAAGAAAAGCCCCAGTAAAAGGTGAGCACCGCAGCATGAAACTGACATTTAATTTGAGCCTGTCTGGCAAGTGCTTCAGGAAATACAGAAAGTTTAACACCCTCATGGAATAGAGGACAAAGTGAATTGCCAGTGATCCAGACTTTAACATATAACTAAACTTACAAAATTTCATGTAATATGAACATTATTTGTTTTTTTTATCCGAAATTAATGCTAACTATACATATATCTATGTAATCTCATGATAATAAATATATATGTATCTACCTTGAATTAAAGTTCTAATTTGAAAACAATATTAATATGAAAACATAAATTCAATCTATCATTAATTAATGCTAACTATACATACATACATACATACATACATACATACATACATACATACATACATTGTGCTTGGAGACCAAAATTTATATATTTTGAAAAAAAAATACAATTTTTTTAGAATTTTTTAAATTACTGTTTTGAGAAAATTGTGGATCATAAATAATCAGTGATTTTAAAGTTTGAAAAAAAATAGTAACAAATTTTCAAAATATGTAAAATTTGATCGTTTCCAAGCACAATTTAATATGGAGATTAACTTGAACGGTTCGGATCGACGTTTTAAACTTAAAAATTGAAGATATAGACGTGAAGTAAAACACTTTCTCTCTCTCTCTATATATATATAGAGAGAGAGGTTGGCTAATATCAAAATGTTTGTTCCTAGGCCGTGGAACAAACGCTTCGGTCTTTGCATTTTTAAAGTCCAAATAGTGGATCCAAACGCTTCGGTCTTTGCATTTTTAAAGTCCAAATAGTGGATCCAAACCGTTCAACATTCAATATGTATTAAAATGTACTAGAAGACCAAATTTTATATTTTTTTGGAACTTTTTAACTATTTATTAAGCTAGTTTTAAAAATCGTTGTTTTCAATGATCCAGAATTTTCATTGTTTATTAAAATAAGCTATTTTAAAACTGACTTAATATATAGTACAAAAAGTTCCAAAAAAATATAGAACTTTGTCTCCAAGCACATTTTAATATAGAGATCACATCTAACGATTAATTTATATCGATCTTTTGGACTTTGAAAATAGAAAAACTAATTGGTTACATCACGGCTCCGGAAAACATTTTGATATTAGCCAATCTCTCTCTCTACACACACACAGTGTAATTTTCATGATAATATTTATACATGTACCTTGAAAGTTCTAATTTGTGAGATGAATGATAAAGTGAAGTTCCTAATCCAATAATTTTCATATAAAAATATAATTCAATCTATTTTTTTTTGACAAAAGTGGTATTTTACCACCGGTTTCATTACGAAACAAAAAGTTTATACAACATGTCCAAAATAAAGCGCTAGCATACAATCTATCGACACCTAATAACCAAAAAAGTTTTAAAAAAACAAACTAATAACAAAAGCATACTAGCATAACATGAAATAGTAATACTAAATGGAATCAGAAATGACTATATCAGTAGAAGAGGAGGCACTAGCTAATGAAGATGAAATACTGGGCAGAAGGCCAACAGCACAATCAATAGCATCAATAACGGCTCTGTCACTCAAATAATCAGCTAGGTCCAACCCTTCTAAACCAAGACCAGGGTCCTCGTCTAAATCCAGCGGGGAGCTGTCCTGGTCCTGTGCATCCGTGGCGGATAATACTATCAGAGGCCCTATCTGAGGCAAAGAAGAAACATCAAAAGGCATAATCATAGATAACTTGAAATAAGAATTATCTAAGCGCGACTTACACCAAAATGAAGTTAAAGCAATAATAGAAGCAGCTACAGACCTAATAGAAGGTATAGGAGAATTTTGAAAACAAATCTTATTTCGTGTTAACCATACAATCCAAAGAGTTGCAGCCCTAATCAGTTCCACTAGTAGTGAATCCTTTAATGGAATCCAATAATCGAAATACCAAAGATCACACACCTTAGTACAATTAAAAAGAAAGTTGTTATGGTTACCAATCCAAGACCATAAAGAAGAAATAAAATGACAAGTAACAAAGAGGTGATCTACAGTTTCTGGGGCACCACAGAAAACACAATCAACAGTACCATGCCAACCCCGTGATTGTAAATTGCATTTAGTAAGTATTTTATCGTGCCTAAGTAACCAAACAAAAACCTTAATCTTAAGTGGAATATAATTCAATCTATCATTAATTTGCAAAGCAAATGTTGATTGTTGAATATAAAATCCTATTACTTTTCTGAATAACGTTGAATTTTAAAATTTTAAATTTACCTATAATGAAGTAATAATTTATTTGTGTTCTTGTACAAAGGCAAAGCAACAGAAGTACAGGAGCAATGCCTACATATAGCCTTCATCTCCAGGCCTGTTGGGTGGTCAAAAGTACAAACAAGTATTGAATGAAAACCCAAGACTCGCTTACCTTGTCAGACCTATCAGACAGACTATTTCTTTCTTTCTTTCTTTCTATCTTTCTCTCTTTCTTTAAAAGAAGTTTTTGGCAGTCTGGCCGTACCTCCCTTCCCCACTTCGCCTTAACCCTAATTTATTCCTCTTTTTAACTTTCTCAACCAAAACCCTAAATCTCTCATTTTTCATCTCCTTCTCTTTATATATATACCTTTGTTTTGAGATCTTAACATTAGTTAATTCACACACAATTATTCCTTTCTCACATGGATACTGATCAATACGATCAAGTGCAAAGTGCTAATTTAAACCAACTAAGGGAAAGAAGAAATGGAGGGAGAAGGGGACCACGTGGTGGGCTTTCAACAGACCCACAAAGTGTGGCAGCGCGTGAGAGACGGCACCGGATTAGTGACCGGTTTAGGATCCTTAAAAGCCTTGTACCCGGTGGTAACAAAATGGATACCGTGGCAATGCTTGAAGAGGCAATAAACTATGTGAAGTTTCTCAAGGCTCAGGTCATGCTCCATCAAACCTTGCTGACGATTTGTTCTGGTTCTGGTACTGAAAGCACTAGCCAAGATGCAGTTGGTACTGTTGATCTGTGCAATGGTATAGGTTTAAATGGTACCAGCGAAGGGTTTGGTTATACTCAGGAAATGATAAACCCTAGTCCGGAGTTGTTGAACTACTCGATAGCACAGTCCGATCATCACTCTCTTCCTCCATTGCCATGCTTTATCGAAGAAGACGACGATGAAGAGATGATCAGACCATAATAGATGTATGAAGCAGTATATCTCTCTCTCCTACATATTAATAAGTAAGGTTTTTAAGTAGGTTAGGTTATCAGTCTCTAATCTCAGATCTATCTCTAGAGATTCTCTTTTGATTGTGTGCTAGATCGGAATATGCCTGTCTATGTGTGCCTGGCTAATTAAACTTGCGAAATATATGGAGAAAATGCTGTTCCTGTTGAACTTTTATGTTTTAATTATACTTGTGCTGTTCATGCTAGGTTTTAGACTTTTAGGTGTGAAGATTTCATGTTGGAACTATATATTATTTAGTAGCTTTATCCCAAGTACCTTGTTAACTCGTGCTTTTGTTGTTTTGTTGTCCCGTGCCTTCTGCATATGCTTTTCAAGTTCAACTTATTTGTCTTTTAGGATTATATTTGCTATCCAAAAAGTTTAAAGTTGAAAAATGAATTTACGTAGCCTCGTTGAATTAGTTTGACCCGCGCGTTTGTTTTCTGCAAAAACAATGCTTCAAATTAACCTTTTCTTTTTGATGCAACTATAAACTGGTAAAACGGCAATATTCAAGATCTAATTTTGAGATGGACAATCAATTTTACCAAGATTACTAACACATGCTTATCCATTTTATTAGAGTTTGTTATCATTTGACAAATCTCATATATATATTACTTCGTTCATACAAGTACCTCAGATATGAAACAAGCCTATTAACATCGACTGAGCCAAACCGAAACTCAGTTCTATATGTGATGTATCGAAATTAAGGTAATAAGGCAAAACTTTACCCCGATAACAAATGATATTTTATATAAAAGAGAAAAATAAACGAACGTGTTAAGACAGGAACAAACGAAAAAGTTCAAACTATTTGACTCAAAGTACTAATGTTTTACTTTGGATTCTTATAATATATTTGTTTTTTTTGACACAACACTTCAGATTTATTTTTTATTTGCTGATGCCCTCTTACCTGATCTTTCTGAGAGTACGTAAGTACATGCATCGAATTGGTAATACTTACCACACCCAAGAAAATTGTTGGAATATTATTAGTACATTTTTTTTTTATTGTTAGTGGTTAAGATTAGTACAACTGTTAATATGCCCCCTTTATATTTCTTCTTATTCTTGTTTTTCTTTTAGGCGGACTTTTTTGTTTGTGATTGATGATTATTTTAGAAATATTGGAACACATTCTCGAGGGATCACATTCAGGAACACATCCTGGAATCAAGATTTTGAGCAATTGAGGACAAATCGTCTACATTTCTGTGAGTTATATTATTAGCACTTTCCAATCAAATTGTCATCGATCTATATATTAAATTTTGATAAAATTCAAATTGCTTGGATCAGTATATCAAGCTTTTGTATGTGGAATTATTAATATTTATTTGATTAGATGGTTATTTATGTTATTATTGTTTTCTAAAATTAAACGACAAGGATATGAAAGTGATGTTATATTATGATCCATATATATTTATCACTGAATATTTTCTTATTAAATTTGAAAAGAAGCCTTAAAAGCAAAGCAAATATTTACTATTAATTACTGAATTTTCTCTCATAAAATATATATATATATGGTCATCCACTGAAGCATTGCTGGTCGATATATTTAATTTATCCCTTCCAAATGCAATTGCATTATGTTTGCTTGGCTGTTTTAAATGCTTAAATTAAAAGTGTCTTGTAGAGATACAATATTAAGAAGATCTACCTATCAGTGAAAACACAACAGGTACAATTGTTCAAAATCACAACATTTGTTGTTTTTAACAAACCCTCTTGACTTAAAAAGGACTACAAAACGGAGACAAGGGTGCAAAGATATTCTAACTTGACAGCTATATATGAGTTTAATTACCATTTTAAATTATGTTTATCAGCTAACCTGGAGAGGTAAATTGTTTTTCGTTATGTTCGAGACTTAGTAAGAATTTGTTTAGCATGTTAATTCACTTTCATTAGCAACACCAAAAGACAAAAGCTCTCAAATTTAATATATAGTACAGCATGAACCGTAAATAGGACAGTTAGTGAATATAGTCCGGCCAATTTTTTACCAGGAAAGTTCAATTAAGTGAATATACTTGTTCTCCTAAACATTGATTAATTGTGATGAATGAGCATGGTTATACGAGTAAAATTAAGAATGAGAGATAGACACTGAAAATTGATCTAGTTGAGGCTAGATCCAGCATCTTGTAATTTCACATTAATTATTTAATTTCTATTATAATTGTAAGAATTTGAGAGAAAACACCGAATATGCCATGTTTCATCATAAAATTAATATGAAGTCTTTATCACATGAGAAAAATATAGAAACATATAAGTTTGAACACCAATTTATAAAATATGAACATCTAAAATATATAGTCCTTTTTTTTTTTTTGATGTGAGAGGGTATCCAACACCTTTTTCAAACTCTTATTATCACAACTAATGATTTCTTCCATCTGCATTTCAAATTTATGACCTCCACATTAGTGAATATATGCATTTACCACTAGACCAAAGACTAATTCAATTTTCCAAAAAAATATGATCCTAACAGCAATAATAGAAGGAGTGGTATAAAACTACATAATTAATTAAACACTAGTTTGTGCAAATATAAGTTCCTAAAATATCTCGTCTTAATATATACAGTCGATTGTCATTCTATATATATTTAAATAGGTGTGTTTTAGTTAATTATACGAATAATTAATGGACACTTCAACAGTTAAACTGTATTGGATCAACTGTTGAAGTTTAAATCAACTGTTGAAATTAATTAATCTCAATTTTAAACGGAAATTGTTAAACTGTATTGGATCTGTAATTTAAAGTGTTAAAACTTAAACGAGTAGTTTCCAAGTTCAAAAATTGAACAATGATTATCATTTAAAGGATCAAAAGTTGATCGTCAATGCTTCCAATATATATTAATTAATGGAATCTAGTTGACATATATGTCACATATCAAAATAAAATTCAACCATTAAGTCATAATTTAAGTTTTAATCTCTACATTGGACACTAGTTATACTGCATTTCTACCCTCAAAAAAAATAAAAAAGTTATACTGCATTTCCCGCCAGTTGAACACTAAAGCTTCAAACAAAATATTAAAATTTCAGAGTTTAATGTTAAAGTTTCTAAGCTGAACTCCTAATGGAGTGCTGATTTTTTGCAAATCAGGCTAGAGATCGAGCCTTCAGTGCTGAGGTTTGATCCCCGAATGTAACTCAAATTTAATTTGAGTTTGGATTCGGACTGTCAGATCAGAATTCAGACTAATCCGGTTGAAGATAGAATTTATGGGGTCCCTTTAATATTGGCATAAATTCTAATCAAACGGTCCGAGCGTAAACTTAAATTTTGAGTTACTTTTTCCAGGACCGGAAAGAGATCTTGGCTGAGAAACAATCTCCGACGTTTGTTTCACAACAACAAGATGCGTGTGTGGGTTAAAATATTTGCATGGTTTTTGGTGCAAAATAAAATTTTAGCACAGGGAAACCTGACAGTAAGAGGTTTAAATATTATCCTGGATTGTGTCTATTGCGGCAACACCTCTTTAGAAACGACTAACGAGAGACCATTTGATGTGAAACTGTCAATTTGCGAGGAATCTCAGGAGAGGAATATATCCTGCAATACCTAAATCTCAGAGAAGATATGGCACAATCGAACAACAAAGTAGACACTTTTCGCGAGAGAAAAAATGCAATGATGACTGTACTTCATTGCGAAAAGTACCGTCGCAAATAAAAAAAAACACGTTTTTGATGGTACTCCGTCGTGAAAAGTCACTTTTTATCCTCGCAAAAAGTCTTTGATTCTTGTAATAGGAACAACGTGACTGCATCAACCACCAATGATGATCGAGTTAGGACACTGTGTAGGTTGAGTACTGTTATAATACATCAGAAATACAACAAAAGCAAGTACATCAACCGCGTAGGAATTAGATGGAGGAGATAGATATATAGGAGTGTTATAGAGGAGATACTAGTAAAATGGAAGCATATCCTCTCAGATAATTTTTGAATTGATGGATTTACGAATCAGATTTTAGAAGGTGCCTATTTAGATACACGAAAAATTTATTAATCGGAAATGGGTTGCTTTAAGATTTGTGTTGAACGTCCCTACCAATTTTTCAAAAAAAAAAAAAAAGATTTGTGTTGAACATTTATATACGTCAAGTTTAAACGAGTCAGCTTACCTAGAGGCGAACCGCAAGAATTCGGTTTAAATGATTCGGTTTTCCTGTTAAGTGAATGGTTTGATTTATTTTTCAAAACCAATTTAATAGTTTGGTTCAGTTTAGAAATTTGAAAACCGATTAAATCGAACCGATGATAATTTTTAAACTGATCTCCATCCAAACAAACATTTAAAATATTAAAAAACTGCGACATAATGCATATTGTTTGTTTCGGTTTAAAATTGGTTAAACCTAACCAAACAAACAAAAAATTAATTAATCTTTAAAATAATTCAAAAAAATAACAAAAATGTTATTTATTTTTATTATTAATATTCTGTTTTGGTTCAACCGAACAAATTGAAATTTACTTCGGTTTGATTCTTTAATTTTTTTTTATTTCAGTTCAGTTCAGTTTTGATTTTTGAAAACCAAATAAAATTTTAATTTGCCAATTTTAATTTAGTTTGAACCAAATCCAACCCTACCGATAAACACCTCTGTATACGTCAGCTCAAAAGTCGAGTTACATGAGATGGAATGCGTATCCTCTGCATTAACTCAAAAGGGAATCTTTTGAATTAATGAATCTCAACCATTTGATTTTAAATGGAGCTAATCTAGCTTATGTCTATAACATAAGGAGTCTTTTAATATTAGTGCGGATCTAATTTGCACGAATTTTAAAACAGATCAGATGGTGTAGATGCATTAACTGAAAAGATTCCCTTCTCAGTAGATCCAGAGGATACGAATTCCGAGGAGATGCAGATTCCTAGTTAAATACCCCTATTCAAAATTAGATAGATTTTTTTTGCTCCTAAGATTGTTTTATCGGTTGCTCCTAAATTTTGAACACATCATCAGATGCTAATTAATATGATTATCTAAGATTAAATTTTTGTCATGCTCTGCTAAATGGAACAACCAACAATTCATATAATTTTTTTTGTTTACGTTCGTTTGATTTTAGTTCTTCTCTGCTATAAATGGCACAATCAACTATTCATATTTTTATTGCTGAATCGTAAAAAAATGATGTATTTAATGCTTCCATGGACTCTATTATTGTGTGGGATTCACCTTATTAAATGTATGAATTGAATTATTATATAGTATGATTCTCTTTCTAACTTTTGTGAATATATTTGAGCCAAAGCAAGTGGCGCAAGTGGCTGCACAACAGGGAGAGTTGTGGTCCAAGTACTGTTAAGGTGTCTCTTATGATGATCAACTGAGGCCAGATGTTTTAGTTTGCCTATTAGATGTTTTGCTGTTTTCGTACGCTATGCATTACTCTGAACTAGAACAAATATAACGATTCAAAATTTTCTCATTTGACATTTTAAGTTTGAGTTATTAACCTCAAATTAAAAAATGAGACATGATTGAACATAAAAAAAAAAAAAAAAACATGAGTATCAACATAATTATATAGTTTATTTGGATTAATTTAAACAACTATTGGATTTTTAATTTAGAAAACGCAAAAAACTCATTATTTTTAGGGAAAATTGGTTATTTGTCACTCCAAAACCTTCAAATTAGAAAAATGCCACTCTAAAATTAGAATTCATCAAAATGCCACTCTAAACTTAGAAAATTCAGAATTTTGCCACTCTAAATTATTAATGACCAAATTACCCTCCCATCTCTTCTTCTCCTCCGCCTCCATTGAACACAGCATCAACACAGAACTAGCACAGCTACACACAACAGGCAAGCAACAAGTCAGAGGGCAACACACCCAGCCAAACAAAACAAGCAAAGCAACAGGTCAAGGCAAACAGAACCAGAACATAACAAAGACAACACAGCCACACGCAACAGACATGTAACAAACCAGAGAGCAAATAACACAGCCAATGCATAAGTTAGGCTTGCCGGGAAAATCAACAACCCGAGCAAGCCGCAAAAATTCAATCTTTCACAGCACCATCACAGAAAAAGGTAAGGCGCTAAAGCTTACCTGATTGGAGCAATCACAGAGGGAGGATAGTAAAAACGACCGGTTCCAAGGATATCGTCTCGCCTCACGGCCGTCAAAAAGGATCAACACACCACCAATTTTAAGCGTCTCCGAGCACCAATTTAGCACCGAGAGACACCAGAACTGATCACAAGCAAGCAAAGAGAACCACCAGGGAGGCGGAGGAGAAGAAGAAAACGGGGAAGAAGAGATGGGGAGGGCAATTTGGTCATTAATAATTTAGAGTGGCAAAATTCTGAATTTTCTAAGTTTAAAGTGGCATTTTGATGAATTCTAATTTTGGAGTGGTATTTTTCTAATTTGAATATTTTGAAGTGGCAAATAACCAATTTCCCCTTATTTTTATTATAATCTCCATAAAAAAAATTGATACGATACCGGCATTTTTTTTAAAAAAAAATACTGAATGAAACAATAACTAATTTATTTTTCTGCCAACTTGATATTTTTTTTCTATTTATTTCATTCATGATCCACCATTTCCCTTTTTTTTATTATATTTATATTATTAAAGAAAGATCCACGTTTTTTCCCCCAAGCTATGATCTATATAAATGAGTTGGGCCCAGGCCCAGAATCAAGTGCGTGTGAGGCGTATGTTTCGACGTGTCACTCAACAAGTCCAATAAAAAACAAAAGGCCTATGAGGCTATGAACCGTTTGCCAATAAAATAATAAATAATAATAATATAATAAACTGATAAACATGTACTGATGTGCACTCCCTACCTACATGACTTCGTACATTTAATTTGAATACGATTGTGCCGTTATGCATTTAAATCGGTAACTGTATCTGCAGAAATTTGAAACAGTTTTTGGTAGATTTCGGTTCCATTACCTGGATCAGAATCGAGTGTAGGTAGTGAAATTACCCAACCTTACCATGACTATTTTATTTTTAATGAAAGGTTGTACAACCCCAAATTGTATTACTGTATGAGTTTATTTAAAAGTCTAAATTCTTTTGTAAACTATCTAAAAGCCTATTGTTCCTAGCTTATTAAGCTTCAGCTACACACACCCGTCTTCTTAATCAGCTACTGAACATATGAATGCAGTAGTAAATTTTCAGCAAACCATTTTATATAATTAGCAGGACAATTATGCTATTTCAGCCTCAAAGTGAAATGGTCATGTTGTTCTCACTTGTTACAAGTTGAATTTAGATCGACTCCAATACATGACCGTTTAGAATGAGATCTGAGTCGTCTGCTTCAATCTGACATGAATATCAAACGTATTAGGCATTAAATTGACTTTGGCTTGACTGGAAATATTCTAATCCCTTGTGTACATGAGAGGATATGGATTCTTACAAGTTAGACATGGAGTTAACCGCTTTTTCTCTTATTGCAGATGTCCAAATTGCATTTCATAGTGAATTGATTCTACTTCCTTGTTGATTTTTGAGAAACAGTATGCGGAAAATGATGAATTTAAATGAATTTCATTGATAATGTTTTCTGATACATTGAGAACTTTTATAGCCAATATCTAACGGTAGCCTATATGGTTCTAACTTCTAACGGTAACCTATGTTACATAACTGTCAAATAGAAATAGATAGAATTGTTTTTTTTTCCCCTAAAATTAGTAACTCTTTTTCTTTTTAAATGGACAATGTTGAAAATAGCCCTAACAGGTCTGAGACCTAATTAGTCTTTTAATCATCTTGCTTCTCAACAGTACTCCCTCTTCTTTGCTATATAAAATCAATTATCTCTTTTCTCCTCTATCACATGTTTTTATTTCTATCCCATATGGAACTTGAAATTTAAAGAAAATAAAATAAAAAAATGACTAAGAAATTTATATCAAACAGGACAGTATTTGAGAGAAACCCTGAATTAATGAACAGTACATTTCGGTTTATGTTAATTTCTATTTTAGTTGGTGCCAAAAGCTGATAAAATCCAAAATTGAATGCGCTGGCCTTTAATTATTCAAACAGTGATTGATATCTCAGCCTATTTAAGAGAGACAGAGATGCCATGTAATTATTGAGAATCACAAACACTATAAATTTGGAGACTAGAAGGTAGAGATAAATCTAAGAATAATGGTGGATTTAAACAACTCCCAGGACTCAGAATCTGCACTGATTCCAGTTGATGGCCAGAGCAGCTTCCTCGCTCTTTTATTGACCGTTTCATGCCCCCTTATGGTCCTTATTTTCATATTCCTCTTCTTCAAGTTGTTTTTCTGCAGTCAAACAATAGTATGGCCGATTGAGACAAGCAATTACTTAAGAGACCGTACAATGCAAAAGAACCAACATGACGGTATTGATGCCAAGAGCATTCAAAATATTTCCATAGAATTTTTCAAGGAAGAGACCGTGTCGGATGCTGATGCTCAGTGCTCAATTTGTTTAGGTGGTTTAGTTGATGGTGACAAGGTGAAAGTGCTGCCTAAGTGCTGCCACGTGTTTCATCCAGAGTGCATCGACACGTGGCTCGGCTCACATTCGAGCTGCCCGTTGTGCAGAGCTTCTCTGGTTGCAATACCAGCAGTAGAGCCCGGTATGGTAGTCTGATAAGAAAGCTTTCATTTTCAATTTGATTTGAATTTTCCAACATGAAAAAATCAGAAAGGGTGCTACATGACAATAAGCGCAGCAAGAATTTTATCAAGAAAAAAATTCTTAATTTACTGTACAATTTGTGATATTTAGATTTTGGTGTCAGCACTGTGATATTTTAATTTGAGAGGATTATAGCAAATGGAATTAGTTCCCTCTATTTACTAATTTCCTTTTGGTCATTGTGCGCAAATGCTCCTACATATGACAAGAAATTATATATTTTTGTTAATTAAGGCGACTAAATATTGGAGCAAAAGATTCATAAAAGAAATCTTGTAGATTTCCTCCTCCTAATTTATAAAGAACTTTTTCCCCATATTTTGTTTTTCTGTAGCAGTCAAACCAAACGGAAACAAAGAGAAGAAATCCAGAGCAAAGCAAATAAACAGAAGGCAATGGCATTACGTTGTTGGGCCGTTCAAATTAGGCCCAATTGTTTAAACATTTTGGGTTGTTTGATTTTTCCTTTTTTCCAAGGCTCCTCTATAACAAAAAAATATGTTCACACAGGATAAAGATCAGTTGAAAACTTGAAATTAATATAAATATAAAGTCAGACTCATCTGTTATAGAAAGATCCTTAATATAAATATAAAGCATAAATAATGCATTTATTCGTTCTCAGAGTGCGTAGCCTTCTAGTCAAATCTGCTTCTTTAGGTTTTATTTGTTTGTTTCTCGTGTTGGCGACGACCTTTTTAATCCTTTTTAAGGTCTTTGATAGCGACTTGATCTGTCTTCTAATCACTAATAACAGACAAGGAATCGCATATGTGCGTCTTATTATATTAAGCAAGCTGTTTCTTTACAAAAAAATTAAAAAAAATAACTGGGGGAATTTCATGTATGTCCCTAAAAAAATTCAGAATTATGTATTTCCTTCTTTAAAATTCATAATATCATATTTATTACTGTATATTTTATAAACTCATAAATGTATCTAATTATTTTCTTTTCTATATAAACTCATTTTAAATTTATAAGGTATCAATTTTATCATTAATGAAAAAATAAAAATATGTAGCCTATTAAAGACAAATGATTTATTTATTTTATTTGTGATGGACACACAAGCGTATGCTAGTAAATACCATTACGTATCCGCCGCCACAAGTAGATAAATGAATCATTTACCTTCGAAAATCAATCAATTAAAAGACTAAACATTTTTTTACACATATTGCATATTTTTTATTTTTTTAATAAAGGATTAAATTAAAAACTTTATAAATTTATAATGAGTTTTGATAGAAAAGACAATGAATTGAATAAATTTGTAAGTTTTTTAAATTTTTTTTGAAGGTTATCGACAATTTGTCGGCAACGATATATATTAAAAGAAAAGTATTTACAATACACTCTATTTTTTTTAAATTTACAGTGAATAAATATGATAATATGAATTTTAGAGGAAAAAAATATATAGTTTCGTAATTTTTAGGGATGTAAGTAATATTCCCACAAAAAAAATAATTCACATCCCTCAGGTTACCTGACTGAGGACAATTGAAACGAACGGTCCAGAATTATTTTTTTAACTTGGCATAAATCTCAAAGCACAAATAATGCTGGTCCCTAACCTATCCCCAATAGACACAGGCTGAGAATTAATCTGGACCGTCCGTTTTAATTTGCTTGACTCAGCTACCTGGAACGATATGGATCCAAGAAAACTAATGCCATTTATTTAGCTGGCGCTCGCTTATTGGACCGCCTAGCCAGCAAGTGCACCTACCGGTTCGTTTGAGTACTAATAAATCGTCAATGAAATCATGAAATCAACATTGGATTTCCCTTTTAGGCAAATTTACTGTTCGTCTGGGTAAGCATCGACTCGTAATCTGATCACAACAAGCACAAGTGTAGATAATCAAGACAAAATTATGTGACCTCACTATCACTAAAAGATGCATCTATGAGACATGTAATATGCAAGCTCTAAACATATTTATTTATTTGTTTGTTTGAGTGAGTCTATGGTACTATGCATATTACGATTTGGC
The DNA here is from genome assembly GCF_964058835.1 of Carex rostrata. Lineage (NCBI taxonomy): Eukaryota > Viridiplantae > Streptophyta > Magnoliopsida > Poales > Cyperaceae > Carex > Carex rostrata. The sequence continues at coordinate 12,531,533 of NC_135919.1, forward strand.
ACCGTGCTACGGCTCTATATTTGAGTTTTCAAATTCTAACGGTCGATCCGAACCGTTCATCTTGTTCTCCATATTAATATGTGTTTGGAGACCAAATTTTACATTTTTTGAAAATTTTTTACTATTTTTTTAGATTTATTGAAAATCACTGTTTTTGGATGGTCCAGAATTTTCAGATCAAGTGATTTTCTAAATATCTAAAAAAATAGTAAAAAAATTTCAAAAAATGTAAAATTTGGTCTCCAAACACATATTAATATGGAGAACAAGATGAACGGTTCGGATCGACCGTTAGGATTTGAAAACTCGAATATAGAGCCGTAGCACGGTAACAACCCGTGATATGCATAGTACCATAGACTCACTCTGTTTGTTTTCATCATAATATTTCTTAAAGTTAAACAATAAAATATAATGTGATCAACATCACCTTATTTGGAAATAAATCTGCTACGATCCTAAAAGGGATTGTAGGCTCTACGATTCTAAATTTAACATTTCATTTATTTTGAAATTCGTGCATAAAAAACAATATTTATGGAGATTTGTACAATTCAAAAAAAAATAAAAGATTGGATTTAGAATTGTAAAATTTTATTTGATTGGATCCAGAGAAGTTAATATTGCTAGAACATACTTTATTTGTCTTTTAAAATTTATTAGTATTTTTATTTTATTTTACAAAAATAATTTACTTATATCCGTATTTGCACATAACTAAATATAAAACTCGGAGCGCTAGCTTTTAGTTTATCAATTAATGTGTTAACGATTAGTTTAAAAAATATATATATATGTTATATTTTAGCATGAGATGAAAAGAAAGTCTTTAGACAGAACCAACCATTTAATTAATAAGGATCAATATTTTGAATAATTATCTGTCTTGAGGAGAGAGATGGAGAGTACTAGAATAAAGAGAGAGTCACCTGTAAGCTCTTAATTTTTTTTAGAAAAATAATATGAAATGTTAGTCCTAAATTATACACGATCTATAAAATTTTATATAAAATATGGGGATCATTTTTTGGTACATGTAACATTTTCTTATAAAATATATAAGAAAAATAAATATAATCATTGGTTTTTGAAAAAAAAAAATGAGAGTCAGTTCACATCTATTATATCTATATAGCTAGGGTGTGATGTGCTCACCAAGAGAGTTTGGTGAGCACAACTCCAAAAGTTCATCGGATCGATTTCAAATGTCGAATTCAAACCGTTGAAATCCATGTACTTCATGAGTGATGCATGTGCATGCAAAATTTTGAATGTTTCGAGTTCATTTGCTACACGGTCAAGTGGTCAAAGAAATGAACATTTTATTAAGTTAATTTATATGTTGTTTTATATAGTCAATTTTTATTATTTCTTTGACCGCTTGACTGTGTAGCAAATAAACTCAAAACTTTCAAAATTTTGCATGCACATGCATCACTCATGAAGCACATGGATTTCAACGGTTTGAATTTTGCGTTTGAAGTCAATCCGATAAACTTTTGAAGTTATACTCACCAAACTCTCTTGGTGAGCACATCGCACCCTAACTTTACTCATATCTATATAGCTACGCATCTAATCACTAGTATAAATAATAGATCTTGAACCTACTTTCTTCCATTCAAAGCTTAATGTCTTAATCAATTATGCTAATGTAATCTCGTAAATATTTATAGTATTAAATATTCTTGACATTACATTATTTTTTTAAAAAGTCAATTGGGAAGCTTCTGACAGTGTATTAATAAAAAAAGGTTATTTACAATATCCCAAAGAAAACATCACAATTTCGAATATTACATCAACTCGTAAACAAAACAGACATTACATCATTTATTAAGCAGCTAACATAACTGTTATATGGGTACGCGTATCTCAATTTAATCTTCAAAGTACTATAATAATCCAGATTCGGGTTTTCATGCCTTATCCCGTTCCCCAAATCCCCATCTCTCTCTTTCTCTCTCTGTTCTTTTTTTTTTATAACATTGACAATTGCAGTCAATTAATCTCTCTCTATCTCTCTCTTCCATGGGAACACGATTAATATCAATTAAAAGAGGAAAAAAGAGGTAAATACTTGATCCTGCTATCCAAAACCAGACGGCATATATTGACTGATCTGTCTCATAGTCTCATTTCAATTAATAAAGAAAAATGTGCATACACCATAATTTCAATGACATTTATTCATTTATTGATGTACTTCATTATTGCATTAATTAATATATTATAAGTAGTTCAATTGTTTTCTTCCTTTCCTTCTAAACTGACCAAAATGATATTTGTAATCTCTCTGTTTTCTCTCCAGCTCATGATCTCACTCTGTTTTCTCTCCAATTTTCTTCTCTTTTTCTAGCACTCCTAAACTGAACAAAGTGATTTTTGTTCTCTTTTTCTATCATAAATGTGATTCGGCTTGAGGAATAGTGTTTTTTTATTAGGACACTGACAAGTGTACTTGTACTGACGCACTGGTACAAGCTTTACTAAGATAAGGCCTATTATTAAAGTACATGTTTCTGTTACAAACATTATGTGTTTTATTGCTTGTGAGATATTATTATTTGTGCTTAGTTTTAATATATGAAACGGGCATTTAGACTTTTTTTATAAAAATGATTATTTGTGCTTGTGAGATACGAGTTTTAAAAAATAGGGAAGCATCAGGTATTGCCTTAAGTTGATATAGAAACGGACTTGATACTATACTTACAGAGGCATTTCTTTAAAAATGGAATACATGAAAATTAAAATTTAGATTATGTGTGTTTTCTATTGTTTTTATACAGAGGTCATTTGATTTGTTATAAGTTGGGTTAAAACATAAACCTTATTTCGATTAATTGGAAGTATGATCATGTGTCTTTCGACGCTAATTTTACAACAACAGAAAATACATTGACGAATATATCTAATAGCTGTCATGGTTAAAGATATCATGGGCTCGTGAGCCTATATGATCGGAGCATGTGTAATGCAAAGAAATAATTTAAAATTTCTCTGTTCTTTTTTTTATATTATTTGCTATCGGATCGTTGTCGTGACAGGAAAATTCTAATAATGCGATAATTTTAATTTGTGGAGTAAGTAATTATGAGTCACACAATTTGATCTTCCATTCTCTTCTATCTACTTTTCCTTCGACTTTTAAAATATAGATATAGAAAAGATAGATAAGATATTCCTTTCCAATTTGTACCATATTAGCCTATTTATTGCTTTTCTTCTCTTTCTTTCTTTTTTCCTCTAATTCCAATTTCTAGAACATATCCTAAATAGAATTCAGGAATTCACATTTTATACAAATCTTCTCAACGCTGTATTATATAATTTAATATTTAAAAAGTTAAGATTAATATTATTTTATTAATAATTAATACTTAGACAATTACTCTGTTAATTATTTTTGGTTAGACAAATAAGACAAGACTTTATTCTTTTTCTTATTTATTCCTGCTTTAGCAATGATTGCCTCTCTCTTTTTTTTTTTACAGTGAATCCAATACGAACCCTAAACTTTCCTTATTAGATAGTCTTATGATCTTATCTCAAATCATACTTTACCAATTATGATACTTCATCTAGTGCCTAAATTGTTTCTAGAATTTTTGTTTGCTTCCAAAAAAGGTCACTCTTTTTTTTCCACAGTAACAAATTCCGTCCATTTTGGGGGCCCTTTCACTTGCCGTTTCTCCTTTTAAAAAGTTTCCAATTCAACTTAACCATAAGGATCTGAAAGAGAAAGGGATCTACATCCTCCACTAGTTCTCACACAGTTCTCTTTCCTTCCCGCTCCAAATTAGAAGAAAACCAAAATTTTAAATTCAACTTAATGGCATCACCGGAGGCCTCGGAGCCGTTCCTTTGGCACTATAGCAGTTCATCAGACGACAAAGATTTTGCTTTGCATGGCCATGGCACTGTTATTCTCCTAACAGTCTTATGCATCCTTCTCCTCGTCACTCTTCTCTACCTCTATTTACGCTGGACATGTTATAGTAATTCCCTTTCCGCTGCTGCTGCCGCTGCCACGGCAACAACCACTGTTGCTAGCACACCAGATAGAGCTAACCATGCATCGCCAGGCCTTGATGCAGGAATTATAAATAGTATACCAGTGGAATTGCACAGTGAAGGGAAGAATAATGGAGAGTGTGCTATATGTCTCGGTGTGTTTACCGTAGGAGAAAAGGTGAAGGTTTTACCGAGTTGTAGTCATGGATTCCATCCGGAATGTATCGATGCCTGGCTTAGGACTCAGCCGAACTGTCCTCTGTGTCGCGCTTTTGCTGCCAAGAAAACAGTTGCTGACATGAAGGATATGGTATAGGAATTACTTTTTATTTAACAATGATGGTTGAAATATCAAAAACGGTGTAACAATCTGGTAAGAAATCTATACACGTAACGCCAAAGGAACACTAAATAATTTTGTGATATGGATGGTGGTTGGTTAGAGGAAGCTTTCAGATAGCTAAAGTTGTCTCTAGGTGTTTTAGTTTCTTGTACAGATTCCTTTGTGGGGATATTTCTCTTATTTATTTCTGTGTTTACTTTAGGGTAGTCATTTGGAAGTTGGTGAATCAGTGCTATTTAAAATTTCTGTGTTTACTTTAGGCTAAAGCAGTGCTATTTAATCAATTGATTGAATTATCTTTTGGTTAATTATAGTTCATTTCTGATTTATTGAAGTTTGATTGGTGATACTTTTGTTAGTCGCATTGAAATTATGAGATTGTATGAGCACCTCACATGGTGGACCGTTCAATTAGAATTCAGACTAATTTGATCCAAACCTATAATGCACAAAGTCCCTTTAAAATCTGATCCAAACCTGTGATGCAAAAAAACCCCTTTAAAATCGGATTTAAACTCCCCATTTGAGGTACCTTAAATGATATGAATTCCTCTTTTTTTTATATACCTAAAATTCAGCCCCAAGTTTACAAGTTATATGGACACACTGGTATGTAAACCCAATAGGAAGCTCAGTTCTGAGCTCTATGCCAGTATTTCTTTTTTTTTGCAAACCAGTCAGGTATGGTTCTGTTTGTTTCCCCTGAATTTGGGAATTGGGAGGTGTCATAGTTGGGCCCTTGGTTAAATTTCTAAATTGGGTTAAAATTTAAATAAAGTGGTTTTCTCCTTTAGCTCTTTTACAATTTTAGTTTCATAATTATTAGCTTGATTAAATTAATGTTGGAGGAAATTTATAAATTAACATGGCAATTGAGATTAAAATCCCTTATTAGTTCTTAAAAGCAACCCAATTGTGATTGCTGATAAAAATGAAAAAAAAAAAATAGTAGAAACCCGCATATGGAAGAGAGGAAAAAAAAAGTAGCAATTTCGTAAAAATGTTAGCTGAAAAAGATGTAGATCGAAATGGAATTAGTGCCCATTCAATCTGTAGTTGTACTGTTCTAGCCAATATCATATAGGCAACCGCGAAAAGAGACGCTATATTATGAAAATAGCGCCTCTTGATAAAGCGCCATTGGTTTTCTAATCAATTCCACACGATTTCCTTTGTACCTTCCGTATTTCTACACGAAATTGAAGTTGAAATAAAAAGAAAACAGTCTCCTGTACTTCAATTAGCAAGCCAAAAACACATAAAAATAAAAAGAGAATAAGAGATTGTGAGAAGATAGCTAAGGAAAGAGAAAGAGACACCGACGCGCCGCACACAAAAGAAAATGCTAGGGTTACCGCTTCATCGATTTCATTTATAATATCATCGGATCGGGTTGGGCTTCGATCCAATTGTAGGGATTATTACTTTTCAAATCGAACGACTGGGATCAAGCAGAGAATTGTAAGTAGGACTAAAAATAGATCGAATTCAGAATGGATTTTAGTATAATTTTATTAAAAATATTTAAGATTTATGTATTAATTTATGTTCAATAATAATTTAAGAATATGATGCGGATTCATATTTATTAATTATTATCATAGCGAATTTAATATCGAATTCAAATCATATTAAAATGTTTTAGTTTGAAGAAATCGCCTGACAATGCTTATTTTGATAATTTTAAAAATATTTTTTAAAACTCAAACAAAATTAATAAGAAAAATCTATATGCATGTTATTAAAAATATAGATAAGTATGGTTTGATGATGCATCAATATCGTAAAACATATATCAAATTTCATTACTTTTTATAGACATGATATATGGATAATATATAGAGGAAGGATCAAGTTACAATAATTTTTGAGTTACAACAAGTTATTACAATCATTTTCTACATTTTCAAAGTCCAAATCGTCGATCCAAACTGTTCAACATGATCTCCACAATAAAATGTGCTTCCATATCAAATTTTACATTTTTTGGAATTTTTTTACTATTTATTAAGATGGGTACAAAATTCAATGGTCTGAATTTGACTAGTTTTTGTACCTTAATAAATAGTAAAACAATTCCAAAAAATGTAAAATTTGGTCTCCAAGCACATTTTATTGTAGGGATCACATCTAATGGTTTGGATCAACTATTTGGACTTTGAAAATGTAGAAAATTATTGTGGTAACTTGTTGTAACTCAAAAATTGTTGTAACTTAATCCCTCCTCTAATATAAATCATGCACATAATTATAAATATCAAATTCAAGCTTTGATGTTTTTAATTATTAAAATAAAGAGTTGTCAAACGATTCTTCTTCTTTAGCTAAATGTCCGCAATAATAAAATAATAGTGAACATAATTATGTGCCTATGTTACATCTAAAATATGCATATCTTGAATAATTACTTTATTAACTAATTTGTATGACTAATTATGATTTAATTTCTTTGAAAGTACATGATAGATATTGTTTTGAAACAACACAAATCATATCTAGTACATTAGAATAACATTACTTTTTGAGAACCAACATTTGATCTAGTGGTAAAAGACAAATACTCATTCGTGTATGAGGTCGCACGATTGAAATTCAGATGGAAAGGATTTTCTGAATGTTAAAATTTAGACCTCCATATTTATCTCAAAAAAAAAAAAAGTCCATTACTTATCAAATTCGTAATGGATTATAGATTCAAATAACAAATAAATAAGGTTGATTCATTTTCAAGATCCGTATGTTGGATCCAATAACCATCAGATGTATTTTTAAGATTTGTATGCGAATTCATTGCATTGTAGATTTTCGTTGACAGCCCTACTTGTAACAAGTTATTGATTCTATAGAATATTAATCAGCTACAGTTCAGACCATTGGATCTGATAAGGATAGTCGAGATCAATAGGTGTATGTCTTCACCTGTAAGCTGAATAGACTGATGTTTTATTTTAGTTTAAAACTTGCAATGGTTCCAATGGTCACGCTAGAGGTTATTCACTCTCAGCACTCGTAAATATGAGCGTGTCATTTCTCTCACAAAATTTTCATAATACGTTAATTTGTACAAACTACAAAATTTGTGTAGAATTGATTTACTTGGTATAAATTTTATGGTATAAACAGAACGAATAAATTTATCCATTCCGTTCATGTCCATATTTTCAAATTATCTATATATATTTTCCGTACGGATAAACAAGTTATTTGAATATGTATCCACACAATATGATGTGGACGCAGAATGCGGATACTAAACGATCAAAGGATTAAAGCACGTTAGAACTAAAACGGAGCAAATTAAACAAGCAAAATCCCAACCAACATAACAATAAGATTACATCTTCCAAACAGGTATCATCCGCAACTAAAGTAAAACAAGTACTAATCTCATGCACCAATACATATGTTGAATATTTTCAAATTATACAACTGAAAAACTACCCGACTTGTAGAGCATACTTGCTACTCAACGTTTATAACCACCAAAAGAGTAATCCTATACACAAATTACAGGCAGTACCAGGCCAGTTGTGTTATGCGAGTCCACACAAACCAAATCTAATCACAATGCTCTGTCATCATATATATAAAAATGCAGAAATCCACAATGGGAGCCGAAAATTGACCTGCTACTGAAAAGAATATATTGAAAATGGAAAAACACGCAAGGCTACATCTAAGAAATTCTAGAAGAGAAATCTACACTGCTGAGACCTCGCACAAAGCTAAGGATGACTGCAAAATAGTCTCAGTAGTTTCCCATTGGAGGCATCCCATATGGAGGTGGCATTCCCATTCCCGACATGTGTGGCGGCATTCCCATTCCCGGCATGGGTGGTGGCATTCCCATTCCCGGCATGCCAGATGGGCCAGCCATGCCAGGAACTGGTGGGGCTGGTAAAGCCAGAGGTAGCAATTGTGCATACATATTCTGCAAAAAAAAAAATTAAGATGAACATTTGTTAGTGCACATTTCAAGGAAAATTTAAAATACAAATTATTTTTAAGTGTAAAGGAGGCAACCGATCAGAAACCCAATCAAAAGTAAACTTCAAACATCAAAATCTTCACCGAAGTACAGTTAAAACCCAATAAAAAGGACATCTATTTGTTATTGGTTCCATATTAAGAGGTGCACTTTAGGTGTCAGTTACTCTAGGAACTAACAGCTACAGCGAGCAACAGCTGGAAAGCAGACTAGACCAATCACTATAGATTGCTTACAACCTAGAGGAATAGAAAAAACAAAAATCTCACCTGCTGTGCAACCATGTCCTTCTCTTCCTGCTCCTTGGCCTTGACCTCTTTTTGTGCCTCAATCTTTTCCTTTATGAGATCATCCACCTTACCAGAATACTCACGAATGAACTAAAAAAAAAAAATTCAGAAAGAGAATATTTCCGTAAGTTCTTCCATTGATTTCAAAGGGCTGATCTACTTGAACATGAAAAAATAAAATTAATTGTACATAAGCCTAACAGGCCGATAGCCAGACGAGTAGAGATCAAACCATGAAAAATTGACTTGTACCTGTAAGAGGTATGGGAATGCAAAGTCGATCATTCCATTGAACCAAGCAAGCTCAAGGGCAACATCTGGTCGGATGAGGTCGTAACAAATAAAGAGACAAGAAGCAAAGCATTCTTTCTTCCCCTGCAAAGGAACATACAAAAATTCTCATATAAACAATTCATGTCATTCTGACATTAGCTGTTATTGATAAGAAGTGCAGGTAATGGGATACCTGTTCAATGAAATAAACAAGGAGGTCTTCACATAGATCCGCAATACCAGACTGAGAGCAAGTCTCCATGCAATCCTTGTACATATTATCTTTTTTAGACAGAGCAATGGATTGCTTCCATCTCCCAGCTTTCTTGTAAATGTATGCGGCAATTCGCCTCATTTCAAGGAGCTCATGTTTCTCCAGCTGGAAAGAATAATTCATTACACATCAACCAGATGTAAGCTATCACAAAAAAAAAACAGGCTACAAAAGAAGGAAACCAAGTACCTTCTGTGCAAGACCAATCTGATCAAAGTTATCATGCATATCAACTGATTCACGTAGCCTATCGTAGTCCTCTTCTTCCACATAAATCTCATTCAATGCTTCATTAACAGCTGAGACATTGTTGCTTTGAACCGCAACCATGTATGGCTTGATCAGGTGTATATACCCAGCCTAATAAATGGAGTAAAATTTACACATTAACCAATGAAGTCAGAATGCAAGATCCATCATTTTACACAAAAACAGGAAGAGGTAGCACACAAACCTTACGCATGATATCAACAACACGGGTATGATCCAGACGGAGTGCAAGCACATTAAGCATGTCATTTATGAGGTCAGGGTGCTCCTGGAGGTAGAAATGAACTGCCTTGTAGTACAGTTCGACATTTGCAACCTTTACCGCAACATCCTTAAACTGCATGTGGTCCCAAGCATCAGGCGAGTGATTCATGATGGTACTCGCTGCATTATCAAACTCATCATACTGAATGTAGAGATATGTGAGCTCCTTCCAGTGCTGTTGTTCATTACAAGCCCTAATGAGCTTGGGGATGTTAAGACGGGTGGCAAAGAGCTTGATATGTTCCATAAGCTTCTCCTCACGGTACTTGGCATACAGGACACCAAGTTCAGTAAAGATTCCCATATGAGCCCGTTCCAGACCGAGGCCACTTTCCATGAGAGAGATTAACTCATTGAAGCATCCTCTGTTCTGGTAGTAGTTGCTCACCTCTTCCAGATCATCAACCTGACAAATACAACAAACAAATCAGAATAAACTTTGGTAAAGGAAGAATTTTTACCAAATAAAAAATTTCCTTGCAGCATGATAATTAGGTAAGGTTTAAGACACAGGCCTATGCTGGAACAACTATACAACGTATCAAACAGTGGTGCTAACATAAAAGGCCCTCTTCAAAAAAATCAGTTCATATAACTATATACCAGAAAAAGCATACTGGTGTAGAAATAACACTTGCTCAATAAGGGAACTCTTTTTTTAATACTTATCCTACATATTTTAGTTAAATAAAACCTAGACAAAACATCTTTATTATATCGTTTAAAGATAACATAAGGGAAAATTTTAATACCTGAATAATAACATTGAGACCGCATATCTGCGCAAGACGGAACTCCTCAGCATCAACACAAGCAAAGCAGACCTCCTTCCATGTCTTGGCACTGTTGGCCTTGCGGGCTGCATCCACTGCACCCTGGAACTGCTTCAGCCTAACTAGTGTGACAGCAAGTTTGGCCCAGTTGGAAATGAACTGGAAAATAATCTTGGCAGCTTCATAGAGTTCATCATCGAACAGCCGGTCACCCACCATTTGGAGATTAGCAACATTAGGCATGAGAATAAATTCCTCAATCTCGCCCAGACGATCAATCTTAGCATATGCATAAATAAGCTCACTATCCACCTTGGATTCCTTGGTCTTTTGTCTCACCATGAGCAAATATTTAACCAAGTCATCATAAACATTCGCATCCTCAGCTGCCTTTATCACAGCCAGGAACTCCGTAGAATCATCAGCACGAATGAATGACTCAATAGCATCACTAACCAAACCTTCACGTAGCTGAGCCTTTGCAACCTGGCTCCAGACAGACTCCTCTTCTACCCGAAAGGCAAACTCAACAGCCCTCTCTATGCTCCGAATGTTATCCAATAGTACATTAACTGCCTGTACATTTAGGTTGAACTTCTTGAATATGGCAAAGGCCTCCTCATACAGCTGTGCCTCAACTGCAACCTCACCAACTGCAGGTCCATCGAAATTGTCTAGCCTATTGATGTAGTCCATAACCCTGGATGGATCAGCCTTGATGGCAGTTAGGATTAGAAGGTTTTGTAAGTTGAAGTTCCCACTAAATGCAGAGTTCTGTAGCACAATCTTTTCAAGTAGTTCAATTAGTTCATGAGGCAGATCAGCCGTCATGAAGGCCTTGACAGCTGCTGAGACTTGCTCAGGGCTCTTGCTCTCTGGTAGAGCAGTCGAAACAACTTGATCTATGAGCTGCCTTCTATATTCATTTTCAGGCTGAAGGACCTTGTCCCAAAGATCAGAATCCATCCTCTCAACAACATACCTGTAACAAAAATAGTTACAGTTAAAACACAAGAAGAAGAATAAGAATAAACTCTTTAACTTCTTATAGGGTAGGTAATTCAAAATGAAGTTAAAACCAGGAAATGTCATGCATACCTAGCTTGCAACTTGAACAATGAGTTTCTATTTGTGACATTGATAAGCTCCTCATCACATTGCCCACGTCTATAGGCGATGACAGCCAGTGTAGGATCACGCTTCTCACAGTATTTACCCACAACACGTGAATCATAATACGGATTCGTGGTAAGAAAGTGTTCCGGGTTGTTGTTGCTCTCTATGATAATCTTTCCCAAAGCATTATGCACATGCACATCTTGACTCCCTTCGCTAACAAGGTGTTCAAGGAATTGGGTAAGTAGCCTTAACCGATTCCTTTTCTCACATTCCTCAACAAGTGGCTCAACCGGGAGTAGGGAACGTACAGAAAGGATAAGGCCCTTGATAAAATCTTCAGGGCACTCATCATCCAGCAGTTGACCAACCACCATGGGAGTATTAGCTGGGTTCACCTATACAGAGGAAGTTAGAACTTAGAACTTCTTTCCAAATTGAAAAGAAAAATAACACTATAATAGTTTTAATCATAAAAGATGATAACTTACCTTCTGGACATATCCTTCAATATAACGAAGCATGTTACTGGTGTACAGATAGTGAGTCAAATCTGGGACGAAGCCAAAACGATCACAGACATTGATAAGCGGACGTGCATCAGGCAGTTTAGCTTCCATCAGAAAGTTCTTAGTTTTCTCCGGGTCATAGAAATTTGATTCCCTCGTTACACGTTCCACTTCTTTGATTTGCCCAGTTTTGGCTGCAGCCTCAATATACTTGAAGTGTATTTCAGGATCCTCACTGCACCATCAATATGAGGAGAAGGTAAATAAATAAACTGCAACTGCGAATAAAGTGGTTTTTCTACAATAAACATGTACCTTGAACTCAAGTACGAGCCCAAGAAAAAGTAGAGACCCTCATAAGTCTTGAACTGTTCAAAAAGCTTGATACAGGAATCCACACCAAGTTGTTCAGCATATTCTTTAGCCGTCTGGAAAATAAAAGAAGTACAAAGACATTCAAGCCTCTGACATACAAAGTAGAACAACTAAAGTACAAATAAAAGGGTTTAGCTTACCTGAACAACAATCTGAAGGTTGCCTCTGGGGTTGACAAGCAAAAGATCCTTCATGCAATCTAGTGCCCACTCTTTCGAGAGGGTACCAAAGAACTCGACCAAAGACTGGAAATATAAGCAGGTAAGTATGAATGTTGATATTATTTGCAACTAAGATAGTAAGAGTTCAAACAAAGCACACCTGTGGCTCAATTGCATGTGTATTAACAATAACACGCTTTATATCAGGTAACTCTGCATAATGCTGCAAGGCCAAAGAAAACTCAAATATTATCAAGCTAATTCCAAGGAAAAATAAAAAATAAATAAAGCTTTCACTTTCATAAACAGAGAAGGAGAGAACAAGGACCTGAAGAGCCCGCAAAAATAATCCCGCTTTTTCGCATAGCTGAGCTATCCTTGGGCGGTCATAGTGGCTAAACATCCCATTGGCCAAAATAGCATCTGCAACATTAGGATAAGTGACCAGATTGATCTCCAAAACCTACAAAGAATGTGACAAAATGAGTTGCCTGACAAACTAATTTCATGCCTCTGACAACAATAAGTGCAAGACAACTAAAAGAAAACCTTGGTCTGAAGAAAAGCATGCTCAGGTAAATTTGGCTTCAAAACATCCAACAAGAAGGCTGTTGCTTCTCGGATCAAGTTCCTCTATATCAATGAACACAACACAAGTGAGTATCCAAGTCAGTGTCATACACTATATAATATAAATCAAAACATAAAAGGCGCCGCCAATGAACCTGGAGGAACAAGTCGGTTATTGTATTGTAATCTACTGGACAACCTCCCTCCATTTGTGACATCATGAGGGAAAAATTGACCGCTCCCTGCAATAACAAAAATTCTGGTCAGTCACAGATATAAACATGAAACTGTATGTAAGGCTTTGGAAAAATTCAGATAGCAAACCAATAGATGCTAGAACTGCAAAGAAAAAGGACGAAGGATATAAAATTTAAACACCCAAAAAACTAATTGGTACCTGAGGATCAGCTCTTAGGATAGTCTGCAAGAGGAATAAGTAATCTGGTGTGTACCCCACCTGTGATTAGTAAAACAAAATCTTCATGAGACTACAGAATATATTTTTTTTCAGATCCATTTGCATTCCCTAGAGTACCAGGTAATAATACCTGCTTGGAGTAAATGAGAATCTTGTCAAATTCTCTCCTCTCAGCAAAAGCAGCAACAACTTTTGGAGTAGCCCTTGCTTTTATGTAAATTTTTAGTGCCATATCATTATCCACAGTCTACAAAAAAAAAAGATGGGTTTCTTAGCAACAAGCCATATTCTTATAAACCATATTGTTGGGTAGGACAGCAAAGTTAAAATAAAATAAATGAAAAAATATTAAATATACAGTCATTACCTTGACGAGATCTCCAAGCTCCTCACTGCACTCAAGCTTGTCCTCAGCCAGCCAGTTCTCCAAGAGGTTTTTCTTGTTTTGATTGACAACAAGACGAGATAGTTCCAAAGATTCAAAGGCATTAAGCTTCCCTTTTGTTAGAAGTGTGCCAAAGTATTGCAACAGAGGTGGCGTCTGTCCAGATTGCACAGGCACACTCTACATTGACAAGGATCAGTAACAAAAATGTAAATATGAAGTAAGCCCCAGTCAGAACCATAAGTAAGAGATTTTAATCAACATCACATTAACACAAACTAAATTTCCTTATTTCTTTTTATAGAAGCTAAAGGAACCAAGATGTACCTGAAATTTTGCGACAGTATCAGGAGTTCTCAGAATAGCTTGAGGAGAATCAGCAGCAAGTTCAGCAGCTTCCTTGTACTTTGTCTGTGCAAACAATTCCTGGAATCTTTGCACAACCTGCTCACAAAAAATGGGGACATTAAAATCCTCCAGAAAGCCAGAGAAAGACAATACAGACAAAGGTGATAAGGCAGCATGCCACAAGCAGAAGGAAGAGAAAAAAAAGTATTAAAACATCATAGAATGCCAATGCCATGCATTGTTATCAGTATTTTCCATCTAAATGCGAGATGCTCTTCCCCAAATACTGAAGTTGATTAGTTCATACTCAAGATTAGAAAACAATGCCAAAATTGAACAAGTACTAGGGCCAAATAGACTTTTTTTTATACAAAGGATAAAAAGAATTAACTGGCTGTACCAAAATGTCAGTTACAAACATTCTCTTATATATGAGAAAAGGCATAATAAAAGTTTCAACTTTAGCTCACCAGGTTCTCTGCTCCGGGGAGATTTCCTCTCTTAGCAAGATTCACAGCTAGCTCCAGATTGTTCAGCTGGAAAATGTTACAGCCTCATTAATTGTAAAAGAATTGCTCCACCAAAAACAACATTTGACAATAATAATAATAATAACAACAACAACAATAATAATAATAATACTAATAGTAATAGTAATAGTAAAAATAATAATTTTAAAAGAGAAAAAAGAGGCAGGCAAGCACACCTGGCCACTAACAAAGGGAACAATAGTGGCTTCATTGACAGTGGCAAGCAAAACTTGGCCACGCCTGTTAACAGCATAAAACCCGCCAATATTAGATGCTTCAGCTGTCAAAAATATCGGGTCAGGGCTGATGCGATTTCTGTAGACAGCAGTTGCTGTCTCCAAATCATACACAAATAACAAGCCCAGCTTTGTGATCACATATATCAAGCCATACTTCTGTGAAATCTGCAAAGGAAAGATGTGATGCAAATGATTAAACTTGTAGCATGTAGCAACCAATCAAAAATCAAGCTGTTAATTTAAATGTGAATATATCTAGATGCTTACTTGCATTGCAACTGGAAAGTCATCCGCAAAGTCAGGTGGAAAGAATAGATCAGCTTGTTTCTTTGAGAATCCAGGTTTCCCTGTTAAGGAACTACCTTCATTAGTAATATAGAAATGCTAAAAACTAATGATGTGTAATGAGAAACAGAGAGAATGACAAATGTTGCATGTAATTAGCAAGTTGACGGTCAGCCATACCTGGCTGCGCACCAAGTTCAATTACATGCATCTTGGAAGTTGCTTGTCCAGCATTGAAGGTCTTAGAAGCAAAACATATAAGAGTTGAAGGGTTCTCATTGCCAGGAACCTAAATCAAAAGGACAAGGATCAGTACCTGAGACTATAAAAATAGAAAATAAGAAGCTAACCATGGCTCTGAAAATCAGCCATTCCGAGTTGACTCAGCTAAATCGGACCGGAATCATCCGGAGGCGATCCGAGTTATGCCCGAATTACGCAATGGCAGAGCTTTGCGATGAAAATCGGTTGAATCGGACCAATTCAACCAAGTTTTTGTCTGAATCGGACCGATTCTCTCCTAGATCCCCGATTCTACTTTTTATTTAGGCCTAGCTTGAAAACTAAAAGGAGCGAATTCAGGATGAAAATCCTGACAGGTGGGATCACAAACAGAAGAATCAAGTATATCAGTATATGGGACAAATTTATTGGGCCTGTTCTTATTTAATATTTATTAAGTTTTCATTTTAAATCATTAGTTCAAGGACAGAAAGCTTCAATTGGACCATAGCATTTGGGACAGAAGAGTTTGAGGCATAGTTCAACCCTCTTAATTTATTCTCAGATTTTTCTAATAGCAAGGAATAAAAAGGATTAAATTACATAAAATGGTACCAGAAAAATTCTTTTTACAAAATAACTTTTTACAATTGTTTTCTTATAATTTTAATATAAATTAAGCTTTTTTTAAAGAATCTGCATTTCCGATTCCGATTCCTTGGCCAACTTACCAATTTTGCTTCAGAATACGATTCTGATTTTCAGAGCCATGAAGCTAACAGAGAATGATAGCATTATACAGGGTTGCTCACCTTAAATGAAGCAAAGGATGCAGCATGTGCTTCAAGAGCCTGGCTACGTTGTTGCTCCACTGAAAATAGCTGCATGTTTCCCTTCACAAGTTGCGGCCTCTGCAACAAATCATGACACATAATTTCTGTTATTTCTTTGTACTACAAAATCCAATATATGGTTCACAAATAACATTGTAATACTTTTGCTTGACTGAAATTTTAATAAACAAAAGTTAGTATTAACATTTCATACCTCAGCAGCACCAGGAGCAATTCCAATGAGGACCAACCATTTCTCTGACGGGTCACATCTGTAGTTTATAATCTGGTTGTTAGCCAGATTAGCAGTCCTATCAAACACCTTAACTGGTTCTGATGTGCCTGAGATAAGAAAAGAACAACACAAACTCTTACTATGGACACCAATTTAGAAAACATAGTCTCAAGTCAAACACAACACATGCATTGTTAGGTAAACCATTACTTACCTTCAATAGACCAGTGATAAACCGAGGTTTGAGTAACAAGCCCCAGCATCTTAGGCGTTATCCATTTCCAAAACACCACCTGCTCAGGCATCTGGTGGGATTTAATCTTTGTTTTGGCCTCGATGTTAAAAATCTGAAGGTGGTCTTGAGTGCTTCCTGGTATTTGAGCTGCATATTTGACACAAATTACAAATGCAGTCAGTTATAGGTCCCATCGATAGTGACCTAATACCTGCTAACTTTCTGGTGGAACAACGCATGCATCAACGTCAGATAAATTGTGATGGGAGAACGATTCTATTCAAAGCAACATACATTGGCTTGAGTGAAAAATTTAATTTGTAATTTAACCATGTTTCTATTAATGGAATGGGCCTAGTAGCCTTTTTAATCAAAAGAAGTATAAGCATGCTGTAAGCCTTTGATGTTAATGTAGATCTCAATCAAGTTATATCTTACTTCAGTGACCAAATATGGGATGCAAGTATTTGTGTAGAAGCATATATAGAACTTTGATGTTACAGAAGACATAAATTGTAACATGGACCTTTGATCTGTACAGAAGAGAGCGTAGTTGTTCTAAACCATTATCTTTATTGATCATTTCGAATCATATTGACTCCAATTCGAAGTGGATAAACTATGCTAATTTAAGATAGCTAACCAAAATATCCAGAATCTGGCTCAGTCTGATTGAATTTGAATAAGGAGATCTTGCAATTCTGATTATCTATTTGTGGTCTTCACCAAAAAGTTCAGATCCAGGAAATGAAACATAAGTGACCAGATGGTACAACCTTTGAGAGCAAGAATCCTGGTATTAGGATTCATCAGAGCAGAATCAGCTGTAATAGGCCTTCGCAATGGCTGATTTGGCATGCTCATATCAATTATAACCACACTGTTCTGAGGCGAGGTCTCCCTGACACAAATATACTTGTCCGATTCCATTGTTACATGCGTGAAGGTGATGAACTGCTGATTTATCCCGAGACTTGTCAGCTGTGAAAAGAAGAAGAAAATATCAGCTCATTTCTATAAAAGAATTACTTATCTACCACAGTTAGAAAACTTAATGTTGATAAGCAAAGCTTCATAGATGCATCTAAACCAGGGGCAATGGATCAGAATAAGATTGAAGATCAAAACTCACAAATAAGTTCCAACTTAATTTCAATTAAACCTAGCATTGCAGCCATTAAAGAAGCTATTTCGTGCTTATAACGAGTTCTGCAAACATTATACCGAGCGAATTCAAGAGAAACTAATCAAATATGGAGATCCCTCCTTGAAACTATCCCCGTGTCAGATAATAGATCGACATGAATTTGAATCGATCAAGGAAAGTACGATCTGATGCATAAAGACTAACCGTGAGGGCCTCCTTCATGGCGATCGGAGCATTGGCAGCCGCCATCTCGACCTTATAGAGCTTGCTGGTGGCCTCCAAGGCTAGATATTGTACTCCCACTTGCGAGATCTGTTGATCTCTCCCTTCAGATCCGGAACCCTGGGTATTGTTGTTTTAGAGAGAGAAACAGAGCGAAGAGAAGAAAAAGAAAAGGGAAGAGAGAGAGAGAGACGATGCGGATCTGAAGGACAGAAGGGGAGAAGAAGAAGTGAAATGAAGTCAATATTATATGATGGAAGCGACAAGTTTCAGTGCGCTGGATTTGGCGAATTGCCAATCTCTACCGTTAGATCTGTCAAACAGAAGTTTCCGCCTGATCGCGACTGTCAGATCGGTCCTTGTTCATGAATTGGTCGAGTAACAAGATTAATTAAGCAGTAAGAATTTTAATTCCCTGGGATCAAGAGGGAATTCATATCACCTAAGGTAACATAATATTTCAGTTTAGATCTTCACTGTTTGATCAGAATCTGCACGAATATTAAAGTATCCATGTGCATTCCAAGTTCCAACTCAGGTCGGATTCTGATCGGACATCCGGAAATCAACAAAAACATTCTGTTACCTCAGAGGATATGGATTCGACCAAGAGGTGCGTCATAACGTATGAGGTCTAACCGAGGAGTACCTTCCAAGTAATAAATCTATAACCCACTCAAATAAAATGTCTCAAGTACAAATGAAGGTTGTGGACCCGCACATCAGTAACTCGGGGTACTATAACATAGTCAGTATTGTGACAAAAGATCGAGAGTTGCATGATAATTATTCTAATTATTTAAATTTGGTGATTATTGCTCGGTTGAAAGGTGCAAGGCACGTTCATGTGAGATGGAAAATTCGAGATGCTATTCACTGGTAGTTATTTTTTATTTTTTTAAATCTTTGTATTGTTTAATAAAAGTATATATATTTTAGGATTTAATTGGCAGGTTGCTTAAACTAATTTTCCGTAATTATTCACCGAGTTAAATTCTTCGTTAAGTCTTCCCATAAAACAAAACATGTTTGCATCGGCAGCGTATTTTTTTTTTCCTATTTGCAAAAAGATAAGACGAAATAAACTTAACTATATATAGGTAATGCAATGTTATAATTTTTTTTTGTTTGCTAAAATAATCATATTTTTATTTCACCGTGCTGGCATTTTGGGTCTGTTTGGCTAGAGAGAAAAATGATATATAATTGATCAAAATAGAGCTTTTATTCCATCCGAATATGGATGAAATTGACTTGAATTGTGAAGTTGAAAAAAAATGAAATTCAGTTTAACTTTTGTAATTAAATCTCTGTTTTTTACAACTCGATTCCTCATTAATTAACTCACGAATCAATTCCCTATTTCGGGAGAGAGAATAAAATAAGAATTAATACTTAATATGGAATTAGTCTATTCCTCAATATTTTTTTTAAATAAGCCTTTTTTCAAAAATAAAATATCAATATTTTCTCACTCTTTCACTTTTCCACTTTTTCACCTTTAAGTGAACATGATAAAAAAAAAAGTACCAAATAGAATTCTATTTCAAATTTCACTTTTTTCTCTATTATTTTACTACTAGGTTTATAGTCAAATAGACACAAAAGAATAGAAAGGATAATAATGAGCACATAACTGCTAATATGGTTTGGGAGTTAACTAGGGGTGGCAACGAACCGAACCGAACTTACCTTAAGTTTGAGTTTGGTTTGAATTAATTTCAAACCGAACCTGGTTTGATTCGTTTCGAACCGAACCCATTTCAAATCGAATTAATTACGAACTACACATTTTTCGAATCGAACCCGAATCGAATCACGAACTAAATTATTTTTTAGCAGCCCTAGTTATACCGGTAGTTTATACATTAATTTTTTCTCGCGGGACAAAATTCACATTGTTTCCTTTTACCGGTATGAACTATGAAATAAGTGTTTTTAAGTTGAAAAATTGTTCATGAAAAAATACATCAAAGACGGTTTTTCTGGTATGAACTATGAGAGACGACCGAAGAGAGAGGAGAGATAGTCATCTAGGCCAGAGAGACAGCCAGTCACCGAGAGCGTCGGCTAGATTTTAGAGCTAGAGAGAGAGTGAGTTAGGGAGAGGTGGAGAGAGAACTAAGTTATTGAGATTTGAGAGCGAGGGAGTGTCGGCTAAGTTAAATTATGATTCTCTATCTTGGATTTTAATTTCATCAGGTAAATGGATGGCCATGTTGCACTTAGGGGCACCTTTAATTGCTCAAAAACTGAAATTAAATTGCAGTTGAAAGTAAAGAGATGAGTTTAGAGAAATTTGACACGCGGGGTGATAACGGAGTTCGGCAAAACAAAGGCCTACGTCTCCGGGGCTTCGCAACCTTGTGAGGTGCGCCTTCCTATTACCCAATACGAAAGGATTACAACTTGTGAACCGTTGAGCCCTTACACACCAAGCGGAAAATCAAACGGCCAACTCAAGAGATGAGAACAAGGTCTCGATTGTCTAGGAACACAAGAAAAACACTCAATAGATCACTCTAACCTAATCTATATCAAGATTAGTGAAGTAGGTTTGAGGTTGCTTGAGGGATTTTGAAGTTTTAGGCTCTCACAACAATGGAGTATGCTAAGCTCTCAGAAAATCACTTTTGAATTAATTAGGGTCAGCTCAGATAGGTGAGAAGAAAACCTCACTCATCTATTTATAGTGTCAGCTCAAAAATGAGCTGTTTGAACCAAAACGTTATAACGTTTTATAAAACGTTACAACGTTTTAGTTCAAATTGCGATTTAGGGTTTAGATTTCTGACAGCTCAGCAAAAAGGGTTCAAAAACGTTACAATGTTTTATAAACGTTACATAACGTTTTGTGCTGTAAAATCTTGATCAAAAACAGGAATTGTTTGAAGCTTAGATTTAATTAAAACGTTACAACGTTTTATGAAAACGTTACAATGTTTTCCATTTGAAATACTGACAATCCTAAAACGTTATAACGTTTTACAAAAAAACGTTACAACGTTTTATTTGTTCTGTACACCAGTGCTTCTGCCGTTTTTAGTAATCCTAAAACGTTACAACGTTTTGTAAAAACGTTATAACATTTTAAGTTATTTCTGAGTTTTTAATCAATCTTTTACTTTAGTGTTTTTGGCAGAATTAAAACGTTACAACGTTTTATAAACGTTACCAACGTTTTATAAACGTTACCAACGTTTTACTTCTGCAAAAACAGCCTCAAACTTATTTTACCACCTTTGATTTTACAATTTGTATTCTTGATAAAAGTCTTCATGATTTCTTCAGTCCAAGCGTATCATTCTGTAATTCCAACTCTTCTTGGACCTACATAATCTTAAAATGGAAGAAATCGTAAAATTCAATAATTGTATGTTTTTACAAATTAGTCAAATAGACGAAAATGATTATTATACGAACAACAATCTCTCCCTTTTGACGATTTGCAAAAACATACAATGCGAGTAAGTGCATAAATCGAAAATTGTCCAGTTTGGTTCACTCAATTTTGATTTTGTGTATCTAGCAATTGGTACCAATTTCTCCCCCTTTTGGAAATCGACGAAAGGGAATAGAAATTAGCACTAATTTTAAGTGCTCCCCCTCAAAATATGCACTCCCCCTCAATTTAGCAATGTAACAACGATAATTCACAAATAAACTATGATTGAGGGTATAACTCTAATCATGCAAGAAATTTCAATTTCAATTTATCACATCAAATTATGCATATCAATTATGCATAAACCATGTATATAAACCACTTCAATTCATGCAATCCAAAATAATTCAATACAATCTATCAAGGTTTCAAGATATCCAATTTTGCACTTTGTGCAATATAGCCCCTAACAAGTTATCAATTCACATACCACATTTAAAATATCTACATCTCATACATATCAACACCAAATAGCAAATATCCAATATGTCAATTCAATCAATTCATGCAATTCAACAAAATTAAACATTGCAAGCATAGTATAACATGAGATTTGAAGAAAAGCCTAAAAGTCACAATTTTTGCAATTTGAACCCTAGATTTGAGCAATTTAAATCATAGCTAGCTAATAATTGTAGCAGTTCAACAAATTTAAAACACGAATTAAACCTCATTATAGTTCATAATTAAAACATGCAACAATAACACTAATAGTTCATGCAAAGAGATCAAATTGTCAATTTTAAAAATGCAATTAAGATAATTTTAAAGGTAGATCTACTGTGCGGGTGGGTCTTGAGTGAATTCATCCGCTTCTTCATCCACTTCCTCATCTTCTTCATCAATACCATCAAGGTTTGGTTCTTCTTCAGGTTCTTCTCCACAAGATGCAACTGAGCCACACGACACGCCAAATTGATTGATGAATTTCTTTGAGAGGTTTTGTTGGCGTTCATCAAGATTCTTAAGGGCTTTGGTATGATTCTTCAATGTCCCTTCCATTCTAACCATCCCTGCTTGCATTGTCACCAAGGACATGTGTTGTTCTTGCATTCTTTGGCATAACCACATCATTTGATCATTTGGGTTTCGAGGAATTTGAGGAAATGGTAACGGTTGATCCATTTGAGGCATTTGTTGAGGGCCAAATTGGGGTTGGTTTTCCTGAGGGTTTTCAACCGGTGGTTCTTGAACCATCTCATCCGGATCCCAATACTAGTTTGGCAGGGCATTTTGATAGAATATCCATGAGTTGACATCCCGCGTATCGGGAGAGTACATCTTCATTCACCCAATTTTTGTCAGAAGAGTTGTCAGGTTCTTAGGGGAACGATAAGGTAGGTCGGTTGGTAGAATGATGCCACTCAACCTGATAATTTTGTGGATGACATGGGCATATGGCAAATTTGCCACGGTGCTTCTATGTGCACTTTGCATATGACAGAGAATGATGTAAGGAATGTTGATTGACACTTCATCCAATTGAATGAGATGGCGAAGATAATACATGACACCGTATTCAATGTTGGTTTTGATTTGAGACTTAGGGGTTAGGATATTGTTGACAAAGAGAAATAACAATCGGTGTAAGGATGGAAGAGGGGTTGCATAAATGGATGCACCGGCCACATTGTTCCTGTCGAACCATTTCTTGTAAGAGTCAGCGGTTTCAGTGGCACCCCTTGGCCAATTTCTCAACAGATAGCTCTCTTCTCCTTCATTTTGGAGATCCAACCATTGGGCAACATTGGTAAGGTCCATGTGGATTTCTCTTCCGCCTACCCATGAGGTCATTACAAATGGGCTTTCGGTATAAGTCAAATTTGAATAAAAGGTACGGGTAGTGAGTTCCGCAAATGGTTCATCAAGTTTCACTAGGGGTTCCCAACTCCAATGGTTCAGATATTCAAGTATTTTGTTATCCTCTGGTAGGCTAAAAGTAACAGTTGCTTTGTCAAAATAGTAGGATTTGCACAGTTTTCGGGTTTGAAAATGACCGATATAGTTGTCATATGCCTCTATATCCCGAAAGAGATACCGGTTCTCTTGGTCTATTTCAAAATTTGGTTTTGTGTTACTTCCTCCAGAACCATCCCCAATACAGGCTCTCTTCTTGCCCCTTTCACCCGTTTGCTTTCTTGGACCCATTAATTTTAGAAAGGTTTGAGATATTACCGATTGAAGAAGCAAGTAGCAAATTGAGAAGAGTGAAGTAAGAGAAGTGCAGAGATGAACTCGGATCGTCAATCCAACGGTCGGATCGCCAGATTTGAAAGTAGGGTTTCGTCTAGGGTTTTGGAGACAGGGTGAGAGAGAGAGAGAATGGAGATTATGATTGAAGAATTGGGTAGAGAGAAGAGAGGAGAGGAGAAATCGAGAAGAATTTCTTGATTTCGTAGATTTTGTTGGCAAGAATAGGTGGAGAGAGAGAAAACGGCGGAGAGAGGAAGAGAAGGAGAGGAGGCGGCTTGGAGAAGAAGGAGATGAAAGAAAACGGGTCGGATCTGCACTTAAAACGCCTTTTCGGCCTAAATCGTTACAACGGTTTTCTAAAACGTTACAACGTTTTGTGAATATACTGCGTTATTGTCTAAAACGTTACAACGATTGAAAAACGTTATGTAACGTTTTCTGCTATCTGAGAATGACCAATTTTGCAACTTTTGAATTTGAAACTTTTATTTAAATCGTTACAACGTTTTGTGAAAATGTTGTAACGTTTTAAACAGGAAAACTGCTCTTCAAATGGCTAAGTATCAGAAATAAATCGTTGCAACGGTTTCTAAAAACGTTATAACGTTTTAGGTAGTGAATTGCCCTGAAAATTGGTTAAGTATCGGAAGTAAAACGGCACAACGTTTTCTAAAAACGTTATAACGTTTTAGGTAGGGAAATTTCCCTGAAAATTGGCTAAGTAGCAGATGAGAAACGTTACAACGTTTATAAAACGTTACATAACGTTTTGTACTGTCAAGTTTAACACAAATTGAACTGTTTTGACTCATATGAATTATTTTAAAACAAAGTTTTGATATGCCTTAATCTCTCAGTTCAAGCATGCCTAATTTAAACCTTAATTCATTGTGTTGTTGAGTATTCAAGGGTTTTGTGAATATATCGGCAATTTATTCTTTGGTGTCAATATGTATAAGTTCTATTTCACCTTTTTCAATGTGATCCCTAATAAAATGATGCCTTATCTCTATGTGCTTGGTTCTAGAAGGAAGGACCGGATTTTTGGATATCATAATGGCACTAGTATTGTCACACATAATTGGTACGTTGCAGAAGCGAATTTCATAATCATTTAGGGATTGGATCATCCAAAGAATTTGTATGCAACAACTACCGGCCGCTACATACTCGGCTTCCGTTGTGGAAAGGGCAACCGAGGTTTGTTTGCGACTCGACCAACATACAAGTGAACCACCAAGAAATTGGCATGTGCCACTTGTGCTTTTTCTATCCATACGATCCCCGGCAAAATCGGCATCGGCATATCCTATCAAGTCTAAATCCGATTGTTTGCCATACCATAATCCCAAATTTAAACTACCCTTGATATATTTGAGAATTCTTTTAACGGCTTTCAAGTGCAATTCTTTGGGATTTGCTTGATACCTAGCACATAGACATACCGCAAACATTATATCGGGTCTACTAGCGGTTAAATAGAGTAGGCTACCTATCATAGCTCGGTATTGAGTGATGTCCACCGATGTGCCATTTGGATCCGAGTCAAGATTTGCATTCGTAGCCATTGGAGTCTTGCTCGTATTGCTTTCGGTTATCCCAAACTTCTTGATCAACTCCTTCGCATACTTGGTTTGACTCACAAAGGTGCCATCCATGAGTTGCTTGATTTGGAGTCCCAAGAAGAAATTAAATTCACCCATCATACTCATCTCGAATTCACTACTCATAAGAGAAGAAAATTCCTCGGCAAGTGCCGCATTAGGTGAACCAAAAATTATGTCATCTACATAAATTTGCACCACCAATAGTGCTCCATTCATTTTCTTGGTGAAAAGAGTTGTATCATTTCTGCCTCTAATGAATTCATTGTCAATTAGAAAGGAACTTAATCTACCATACCATGCCCTAGGGGCTTGTTTGAGTCCATAGAGTGCTTTGGTGAGTCTATACACATGATTAGGAAATGTTGAATCAACAAAGCCTTGAGGTTGATTAACATACACCTCCTCATCTATGAATCCATTCAAAAATGCACTTTTAACATCCATTTGAAATAATTTGAAATTTTTGTTTGAGGCGTATGCTAAAAGCATTCTAATGGATTCAAGACGAGCTACGGGTGCAAAGGTTTCTTCAAAGTCAATACCCTCTTGTTGTTTGTACCCTTGAGCTACCAACCTAGCTTTGTTGCGAATTACATTTCCATCTTCATCCTTTTTATTTCTAAAGACCCATTTGGTTCCAATAATCATTCTATCATTTGGCTTAGGTACAAGTTCCCAAACTTTGTTCCTTTCAAATTGAGCAAGTTCATCTTGCATGGCACAAATCCAATTAGGGTCTACATTTGCATCTTTGAAATTTTTAGGTTCAATATGAGATACAAATGCACAATGACCAATCATTTGATTTAATTTGGATCTTGTTTTAACTCTTTTCCTAGGATCACCAATTACATTAGAAAGAGGATGAGATGGTACTTCCCTTAGGTCTTAGGGGATTTGGTACTCAATTCGTGGAGGTTGTATTTCTTCGGTTTGCATTCCTTCAACTATTGGATCCATCTCATTATTGGGTGCATCTTCAATTATTTGATCCGTCTCAATATTGTTGGTTGTATCTATTTCGGGTTGAGTTTGTTCGGGTTGATTCTCAATTATGTCGGTTCTTGTCTCAACTTCATCTTGATCAAGAATTGACACTTCAACACCTACAATCTCAATACCTTTCTCGACCTTTTGATTAGCATTTTCATCAAATTTAACATGCACGGATTCAATTACGATTCTTTGAGATGGAATGTAAATTCTATAGGCTTTACTTGAATTTGAGTATCCTACAGACATTCCCTCAATTGATTTAGAATCAAATTTGGTTACTTTGGGAGATTCATCAAGAACAAAGCATTTTGAACCAAATACTCTAAAATGAGATATCTTAGGCTTGTACCCTTTCCATAGCTCATATGGTGTTTTATTCAACATGGTCCTTATGCTTACGCGATTTACCACGTAGCATGCCGTATTTACCGCCTCGGCCCACAAGTGCTTGGGTAAGGAGTATTCATTTAGCATGGTTCGGGCAAGTTCAACTAAGGTTCGGTTCTTCCTCTCAACTACCCCATTTTGTTGAGGTGTGCGAGGAGCCGAATACTCATGTTTATATCCCCTTTTAGAGCAAAGTTGATCAAATTTTGCATTTTCAAATTCCCCCCCATGGTCGCTTCTAATCCTAATGATTTTTGACCCCTTTTCATTTTCAACACGTTTGCAAAATTCAATGAAGTTGCTAATTGATTCATCCTTGTGTTGTAGGAACAAAACCCAAGTAAAGCGACTATAATCATCTACAATTACATATGCATATTTCTTCTTTGCTAAACTTGGTACACTTATTGGTCCAAATAAGTCCATATGTAATAATTGCAAAGGTTGATCAGTTGAAACCATATCCTTGGATTTAAAGCTACTTTTGGTTTGTTTACCTTGAACACATGCCTCACATAATCCTTCAAGTTCTAGTTTATGTGTTGGTAAACCACGCACAAGATCTAATTTCACTAATTTTCTAATGGTATCAATTGAAACATGACATAATCTACGATGCCATAACCATGATCCATTGGATGTGGCGCTTAGACATGTTTCACCGGAATCAAAGTGAGTAAAATACAAGTAATAAACATTTTTTTTTCGTTTACCCGAATAAATTAGAGCATCGTCCGAGGACCTAACTATGTGACAAGCATTAGCATCAAATTTGGTATAATATCCCGAATCACATAGCTTACTTATACTAAGTAAGTTGTAATCTAATCCATCAACAAGATATACATTAGATATGGTCAAGTGTTGGTTACCAATTGAGCCTATACCAATAATAGAGCTCTTTCTTTGATTATTACCAAAGGTAACCGTACCTCCATCATATGGTTCTAAGAATTTAAAATTAGATTTGTCACCGGTCATATGGTGTGAGCATCCACTATCAATGATCCAAACACTTTCCTTTTGAGATGAAATCAAACACACCTACAAAATATATATTAGTTATTATTGAGTTAGTAACTAACATATACATTGTCTTTAATCTCCCCCTTTATGTTTGGCAATTATAATACTTTAGGGGAGATTAAGTGTGAACCTAAGCTAGTATAGCTTTAGGAACCCAAACAACATTATGTTTGTTGTTTACATTCCTAAAGCTACATTCTAAGGAAGTGTGGCCAAGTTTGCAACAATAGTTGCATATTGTAGTTGATTTCTTTTGAGTAGTAGAGCCTTGTTTGAGAATGGGTTGGTACTTCACTTCATGCAAACTACTCTTATGACTACCATGTGACCTATTTGCAACTTTAGATGCAATGCTCTTAGTTTTGTTAGAATCAAATTTATTGTGATGTTGGGGAACATCTCTAGCTAAACCATTTCTTTGAGTTTGGTTTTGTAAAGCAATTTTATTTTTGAATTCATAAAACCATCCATCGGGTCCTTTAAAATAGGTTTTGTTTGACCCTTTTGGATTAAGAGTGTTCCTATCACTATCTTTATAAGCATTTTTGTTCTTAGAAATTCTTTTATTGTATTTGTACCTAAATGCATAATTTGTTGACTTTTGATCTTGTTTAGCATTTGAGACATGAGAGGACTTCAATTTTGATGATTCCTTGCTCAAAGGAGTTAAACCCTTTTTAGTAAAAAATTGATAAGTTGAATATTGTTCACAATTAAACTTTAATTTGGCATTTGGAATACTTGAAGTTTGAGAATGTTCCCCTTTTCCTTTAGGGCTTAGCATGTGATTAGATTTAAGTGAGGATTTACCCTTCTCAAATCCAAGACCAACTCTATCATTTTTATAATAGGATTGATCATGTATCAACTTGCTCACATAATAGGGATCTAGACTAGTGACTTTTGATAATTCACTAGGAGATCTCAATGCCCGAATTTCGGTTTCTAAGGTTTGAACTTTAACCTTTAAAATGCCTATTTCACCTAAGTGTGATGCTTTTAATTTATTATTTTCAAGTTCTAACATGTCATTTTTAGCAATTAATTTTTGAATAATACATTCCTTCTCAACCAAGGTTCTATTGGACTCATCAAGGAGTGATTTCAACCTAGATTCATGATCATTGTCCATTAGAATTTCATTTTTGAAAGTGCTTGCATCATTGGTGTCTAACCTATTTGTACACAAGTCATTGTTGGTCTCATTTGTGATTATACAATTTTCAATATCAATTTCATCACTATATTCTTTATCACCTTCATTTATACATTCAAGTTCGGTCTCATAACCATCAAGACTAAGTGTTGAGTGTACCTCACTAGGGAAGTTTGTTGAGGTGTTGACTCCATCATCTCCCTCCTTGGCATTCCTTGATTTAACAAGCTCCATGAGAAAGTTGATGGTTGTTTCATCGGTGATGTTTTTGCTAGCTATAATTGAGTCTATGTCAATTTTCGAGGGACCTTCATCTACACTTGCCATCAATGCAAGGTTGATCTCCTCTTCATTCTCCGATTCCGTATCGGATTGTTCCGTCTCACTATCCGAGAACAAAGCTTGCATAGCTTTGGCTTTCTTCTTCTTGTACCCATCATACTTTTGTCTTGGTTTTCGATCTTGTTGTGCTTCCCCATCCGTGTTCTTCAATTGTGGAAATAGCTTGAAGCATGTTTGAATGGAATGCCCCTCTCTATGGCAAGCGAAACACATTAGCCTTTTGTTCTTCTCTTCTCGTTCTTTGTTGTATTTTCTTTCAAAGTCAAGCATTCCTTGAAACATTTTGGATAAGAGAAGGGCATCCTTGGATGTTTCATGATCAATTTTGTTGATAAATTGATCATTTGAAAGACGGGTGTTTGAGGAGCTTGGAAAGTTTCGGTTTTGTGCCGGAAAAGCTACGGTTTTGGACTTTGAGCTTTGCTTCAAATCACCGGATTGTCGAAGTTTTTCTTCAAAACTCCTAAAATGAGCATAGAGGTCATCCGGTGTGAATGTGTCGTGCGTGCCTTGGATTGCCTCTAGAGCACTCACCAACCCGGACCATTTATCCCTCATGAGCATCACCCTCAATAGCTTTCCTACAAGTTTATTGTTAGAAAGTGGTTCTCCCAATTCGGTAAACTCATTTTGGATATGCATAAGTCTATTATACATATCCTCAATGCTTTCACCATCTTCAACCTTAAAGGTTTCAAATTTTGCTTCTAAACCGGTTATTTTGGTTCGTTTGATTTGGGTATTGCCTTCATACCGGTTTACAAGAGCATCCCACATTTCTTTCGCACTTGATGCACTACCAAAGAGTGAGGCTACCGATTCACTAACCAAATTGAATATGACATTGGTTGCTAGGTCATTGTCTTTTTTGGTTTGTTTTGAATCGACGGTCTCAATTTTGGCATCGGTTGAACTATCGGTAGCTACACTTGAGTATGTTGGTGTATACCCTTTTTCAACCACATACCATACCTCAAGGATATTCAAGTAATTAATCATGGTTTTCTTCCAATGCATGAAATTTTTGGTAGTAGTACCAAAAATTAGGGGTTCTTTCACGGATCTATAAGGTGCCATTTGTCAAGTTGATCTAATCTCCAATTAAGTGTGTCTTAATTCGAGTAAGTTGCTCTGATACCACTTTGTTGCACTTAGGGGCACCTTTAATTGCTCAAAAACTGAAATTAAATTGCAGTTGAAAGTAAAGAGATGAGTTTAGAGAAATTTGACACGCGGGGTGATAACGGAGTTCGGCAAAACAAAGGCCTACGTCTCCGGGGCTTCGCAACCTTGTGAGGTGCGCCTTCCTATTACCCAATACGAAAGGATTACAACTTGTGAACCGTTGAGCCCTTACACACCAAGCGGGAAATCAAACGGCCAACTCAAGAGATGAGAACAAGGTCTCGATTGTCTAGGAACACAAGAGAAACACTCAATAGATCACTCTAACCTAATCTATATCAAGATTAGTGAAGTAGGTTTGAGGTTGCTTGAGGGATTTTGAAGTTTTAGGCTCTCACAACAATGGAGTATGCTAAGCTCTCAGAAAATCACTTTTGAATTAATTAGGTTCGGCTCAGATAGGTGAGAAGAAAACCTCACTCATCTATTTATAGTGTCAGCTCAAAAATGAGCTGTTTGAACCAAAACGTTACAACGTTTTAGTTCAAATTGCGATTTAGGGTTTAGATTTCTGACAGCTCAGCAAAAAGGGTTCAAAAACGTTACAATGTTTTATAAACGTTACATAACGTTTTGTGCTGTAAAATCTTGATCAAAAACAGGAATTGTTTGAAGCTTAGATTTAATTAAAACGTTACAACGTTTTATGAAAACGTTACAACGTTTTCCATTTGAAATACTGACAATCCTAAAACGTTATAACGTTTTACAAAAAAACGTTACAACGTTTTATTTGTTCTGTACACCAGTGCTTCTGCCGTTTTTAGTAATCCTAAAACGTTACAACGTTTTGTAAAAACGTTATAACGTTTTAAGTTATTTCTGAGTTTTTAATCAATCTTTTACTTTAGTGTTTTTGGCAGAATTAAAACGTTACAACGTTTTATAAACGTTACCAACGTTTTACTTCTGCAAAAACAGCCTCAAACTTATTTTACCACCTTTGATTTTACAATTTGTATTCTTGATAAAAGTCTTCATGATTTCTTCAGTCCAAGCGTATCATTCTGTAATTCCAACTCTTCTTGGACCTACATAATCTTAAAATGGAAGAAATCGTAAAATTCAATAATTTTATGTTTTTACAAATTAGTCAAATAGACGAAAATGATTATTGTACGAACAACAGGCCAGTGATTTTATGAGATTCGAACCACAAAAAAATCACGAACCTATTTCGATCGAACCAGGCTAGGTTTGAGTTTGGTTTGATTTGAATTAATTCCAAACCAAACCTGGTTTGGTTCGTTTCAATTCAAACCCATTTTGAATCAAATTAAACTCAAATCAAACCCGAATCGAATCACGAACATCGAATTTTTTTGCCAGCCCTAGAGTTAATTGACCTCTATTTTTTAATTATATCGTTATATGTAATTTTCTATATAATTTAGAATACAATATTATAGATACTGTAAAATTGATCACTCATCCACAACATACAAATTTAATATGATTTATCTCATTCACATTTGGTACTCATATTTTGAAAATCTGATTCCGCCTCTAATAATAATATACTAGCTTGTAAGTTGTACCTAGGCCTGCAAACGAACCGAACCGAACCGAATCGAACCTGCCCAGGTTCGAATTTGAATTCGAAATTAATTCGAATCGAACCCAGTTCGAAATTGAAATGATTTCAAACCTAAAATGTCAGTTCGAATTCGATTTGGTATAATTCGAACTGGTTCGATTCAAATTCGAAATTAATTCGAAATTGAGCTGGTCGAGGCGGATCTGGTGGAGCTGGTCTTCGAGGCGGGAGGAGGCGGGTGGAGCTGGTCTAATCGTATGGAGCTGGTCTTCGAGGCGGTTAGGGTTTTGGCGGAGGAGGCGTAGCGAGAGAGCTCATCCTCGCGATATCTCCACTGGAGAGGAGAGGCAGAGAGAGAGAGGGGTTTAATTAGCGCCTCTGGAGGCCCACTGGTAACACTTCAAAAAAACCACTGAAGTGCTTTAATGAGAGCCTCAAAGCCCGTTGGGATTTAAAATTGGGCCTGGTTCCATATAATAGCCATAAAAAAGAAATTAATTTCGAACTGGGCCAGATTCGCGAACCACACGAATCGAATTGGGCCTGGTTCGAATTTGAAATTGAATTAATTTCGAATCGAACTGGTTTGAATTAATTTCGAACCGAATTACTTTCGAATCGAATTTTTTTCAAACTTTTTCGAATCGAACTCGAATCGAATCACGAATCTCGAATTTTTTGTGCACCCCTAGCTGTACCAATTGTCAGTCTACTAGTCAATCATGCTCTTTTGTTTTGCTTTCATTCGTCTTAATTTCAATCATAATTAACAACGAACATGTATCAAATCCCTAATTGTGACTCGTGAAAGGGACGTCGGGCTTTCTGAATAAGTCGTTGCAAATGTCATTTTGTTTCCTTCAAAAACTAAGAACGAAAATTCTACGACCAAAAGACCCGCCAAGTCCTTGGGAGTTGGGATATGTTCAGTTAGTTTGTTAAGGATCATATGTTATAAGATTTTACATGCATGATATCTCATAATATAATTCGTGGCTATATGGACACGAGATATATAATTCAGTCAGTTCGCGAAATCGCAAATGAGACGGATGCACAATTTTTTTTAATAGAAATGCAGTAGATCTTCAAGATCTAGCTACTTCAGATTAATATTTGAATAACTCACGATGCACATCTTTTTCTATAATATATATTTTCTCATAATGCAACCTAGTGGAGAAACACTAATCTGGATTGGTCCATTTGAATCGGGCTTCATAAAAAACCAATTCTAATGGACACTATTAGGATCGATTAACAATAAAAAAAAAACCAATACTAAAGAATCAGAATCAGTTATTTACAATAAACCGATCCTGATTGTTCGTTATTAGTATCGATTTTTTAGAACAGGGGATCTTGATTGTTTTTAGGATCAGTTATATATATAATCGATCGTAACAATGTCATTCAGGATAAATTAAATAAATAACCGATTCTAATTATTTTTAGGATCGATTTTTTGGAATTAACTGATCCTAATGGTGCTCTATTAAGTTTTAAAGTCTTCTAATGTATTATAAAAAAATTAATTTTTCAAATGAATTAGGATCGGTTGCTAATAATTAACCATTCCTAAAACTAATTCATTTGGCGCTGCTTAGCTAGGGTTCTTTATTTTTCTTTTCGCGCCTCTCCCAATCTCTCTCATTTTCAACTTCGAAAATACTGATCCGCCTCTCCCAATATATCTCTCTCTCTCTCTCTCTTCGTCTCTCCTCTCATTTTTTGCCTCTCCCAATCTCTCTCTCAACTCCTCTGTCTCTCTCTTTGTCTCCATCTCTCCCTCTCATTCTCCGCCAGTCTCGTCACCCTCTCCGCCACTGCCACCGGTCTCTCCCTCTCATTATCCACCACTACCACCAGTCTTCGTCAGTGAGAGCGGCGATCGTCTCACTCACGCTACTAAGGTTAGTTTAGATAGTTTTATCTAGGGGTGTACACAAATATTATCGACCCACCCGACCCGTCTAACCCGTCCGAGCTGACCCGTGTTTTACCGGGTTGAGATGTTACTGGGTCGGGTACGGGTTAGATTTTGACAAATCTGTTACTCTGGATCGGGTCATGGGTTTTCTCTTAATAACCCGTTTATACCCATACCCAGCCTCAAATCTACGTTTCTACATTATCTATTTCCGATGACAGCATATGTATAACTTGATTTATTCATCCTGGTGACTTACCTGTTGTAATTATGCAATTGATTTTCTTTTTTTTGATACCGTGTTGTGGTTCTCTTTAGCTTATATTGTTGTTGCTTGATCAATTATCCTATCCTGTGTAGTTCTGGTTTTCTTATTTTCTTCTCTGAATTGTAAATTAATTATTTCTCTGATGATTGCTATTACTGGATTGAATTAAAAGTGAATAATGTTGTGATTCTTGACCCAATTATCCTATTCTATAAGATCTAGGTTGCAATACTTGTTAATACATGCTGATATCAGTATCATAGTAATTCATTTGACATTGCTATTTTGATGGAGGTGAGCTGTTGTACACTTGAATTTCTTACTTCAAAAGCTTGTACCGATTTCATAATTTATATCTAAGGTGTTGCTAGTTGCTATGAGTAATTTTGACTGGTACATGCTTGTACTTCCTTTAAACCTTTCTTACACCCCTCTTTGCTTTGTACCAATTTGTAAATTCTTGTACCAGCATTATATCACATCAGTTTAAGTTTCTAAATCAATTCTAGCACTGGTAAGTCGATACAAGTGTATTTTGGGTTTTTATATATTCTAATACAATTATAGGGGTTGAATTGTTATATTTCAAAATTTAGAAGGTTGACATTTGTAAATTTACAAACTGTAGTAAATACTCCTTGTCAGAGGGATTTATGCACAAAATTTTTTTACCTCTTCTCTGTATGGGCTTTTCTCTAGGCATGTGAAAATTTTGTTTGTCACTTTTATTTGTACCTAGTTTTAATAAAAACAGTAAAAAGATATATAATAGATTTTCGATAAAAATTATAACCCGTTTAACCCAT
Source organism: Carex rostrata (assembly GCF_964058835.1). Lineage (NCBI taxonomy): Eukaryota > Viridiplantae > Streptophyta > Magnoliopsida > Poales > Cyperaceae > Carex > Carex rostrata. The sequence continues at coordinate 12,566,733 of NC_135919.1, forward strand.
CTAACCCGTATAACCCGTAATAACCCGTATATAGAAAAATAGATGAGTTGGGTTGGGTTATGGGTGGATCAAGTAAAGAATTTTTTTTACTCGGTGTAATCGGGTTGGATTCAAATTTTAATAAAATATCATTGACCTGCCCGTTGTACACCCCTAGTTTTATCTTTGATTAATGAAAATTAGAGAAATTGCAAAGACCAATTGAGTGCTCAAAGCTTGAATGAGATATATCAAATACATATTGTATTGAATCAGCTTCAATTTGGCTGAGTCAAGTCTATTTTGCGTAGTTTTGACAGTGTGACAAAAAAATCATACAAAAATTCATCAATTTTGATATTTTTTCAGAGAGCGTGAAAGTGTAATGGATTACTGATAGTACTTATCCTACATAAAATATTCGACTCTCCCTTCGGATCTGTGATTTCGTATGTTCCCAAGTTACATCTTGTCTTTAATGTAACTGATCTATTATTGGTTTTATGAAATTCTGAATTAAATGGGGAAAAAGGGCAAGCAGTTGAGAAGGTAAATTGTCCTCTGCATGTTCCATAATAAATCCAAATGAATACTAAAAAATGTATTGAAAAATATATGACCTTTACGTATTGAAAAATAGTAAAAAAATACTAAAAAATGTAAAATTTAGTTGCAACTACATTTTCATACGGAGATCACATTGAATGGTTCATATCGACTATTTGAATTTTGAAAACAAAAATATTAATATGTAGTATGGAGCATTATGCGCTATGCATAGTACTATAGCCTCACTCTTCTGTGAAATACTTACTATTTTAATGTTACTATTTCTTTATCCAACTTTGAAATTGGGGACCTGATGGAGGAATAAGTGCCTCAAGATATTGCTACATGGGAGGATTTGATGCTACAAGGTCTGCACTTATTTATCTGTTTTACATTTTTTTTTAACTTTGCGAAAAGCATAACAGAAGTAGTCTCATTTTTTTTACTTTAGAAATTGTATCCTCAGTTATTTCAATGTTATTAGTACATAATTTGATCTAGGTTCATCAGTTCAGTAATTATAAAGCACTAATGCATTTCAGGGGTTAAAATCGTCAATTGGTTTATATGGAGAAACAAAGAAGAGTGAGTTGGCAGCGTTCACGTCATATGCATTGGCTTTTCCACATAATTTTCTTGCACTTGTTGACACATATGATGTAAGTTTTTTTTTACTTAATTATACAAAACACTTAGCTTGGATTTTTTTTTTTGTTACTGCTTCAGTCATACTAAGTAGTAAATTGTTACATGTGTAGGCTTGCACTTATTGAATTTTTTTTTTTCTGAATTATTAGGTTAGGAGAAGTGGTGTGCCAAACTTTTGTGCTGTTGCCTTATAGAAGTGATTTGGGGTAACTTTTATGCCTCTAACATTCAATATTTTGAAACATGCCATGTAAGAAATGATTTTGTATTAAATTTTTTTCACATAGATTAGTCTTCAGTGATGCATAAATACAACTAATAAACTAACAGCTGTGACAATAATAGAAACTTCATACACACATGAAAATTGATAAAATATGAATTGTACCACAGTAAAACTAGAATTATCTTGTATATCCCTACAAAAGATGTGAATGCATTTCCCAATATCATTTCCTTCCAACTTTTGGATAATCAAAATCACCAACAATACGGGAGATGTCCCATGTGTTGTACAGACATCACAACATACACTGAGCACATGAAATAAGTGATGAAGCCTATTAAAGTCTAGGTTGTCATAAAAAAGGGTCAAAAATGCCTTTTTGTTGAAAACTGGCAAATCAGATAACATAAACTCTGATTTTGGTAAAATAGATATGACAGATAGATAGAGGATTTAATTTCATGCAGTTTAGGCTCAAATTTTGATCAATTTTGGTTTTTTCTGTTATTTTTAATTAATTTTTCAAGTTCAGTCTTTGAAATAGGAAAAAACAACAAAAATGACAGTACCAGCCATTCTGACCCGACTTGTACAGTCTTGTATCAGCCATACACTCTTTAATTGCATATTTATTTTTATTTTTTTTGTCTCAGAGAGAGACAAAATAAAGGAAGTATTGATTCAAAAAAGTAAAACAATTTAGGATGTGATAATTTGTAATAATTTAGGAGTTTAATTCTAGAATGTGGTGTAAACTTTGCATGAACATGATATTTTGGTAATAATTTAGGACGTGTATGATATTTGACGACTGCTTCTTATTGTGTAAAAAATAATATTTTAGGATGCTGGCCAGCAAATATATATGGAAGCTAGCCAAATAAAAAAAAATTAGATTCAATATAACATCAGGATCGGTTATTTTGGAAAAACCGATCCAGATACAAACCATTAGGATCGGTTATTTGTACTATTAAGATCAGTTATTTGAAATAACCGATCCTAATTCAAACTTTTAGTATCAGCTGTTTAACCGATCCAGATTAATTTCGTATTTGTACGCCTGGATCAGAGTCGGTTTTCCGATCCTAATTCTAGTTTTTTCACTAGTGGCATAAATTTCTATAATATAAGTTATTTTAATAAAATGTACATTTCTATATAATTGTGAGCAGCTTTTCAATATTATATAATTAGTTAATTACTATTTGCTAATATGAGAGATTATCTAAAGTAAATAGAGAAGTAAAACATTAATTATAGATAATCATGTTAAATTACAGTAAATTTAAGTAGTCAATTTTTCATATTAGCGTAATTTAACATGAGAACCAACTTTAGCGTAATTTTTCATGAGAACCAATTTTAACGTAATTTAGCGTAATCTAACAATAATAAAAGATATGAGAACCAACTTAAGGGAAAAAAATGATTTTAAGTAGTCAATTTAATATTCAAATTAAGAGTATTTTCTTACATTCCTCCGGAATATATCACTCGTATAGTCGTCTATAGAATATAGTCAATCTATCACAGTACGAGGCTACGAGCAGTATGCAATTTTTCTATTTCTGCGTTTTGAACTTTTTAAGCATATTGGGCTTTTCTGGGCCGATAACGCTTTCACCCAGTACATGAGTGTTATATTTTGTTTCCAGTCCTATATCTTTTATACTTGTTTTATTTTTATTTTTTAATTGCTTTAAATCAACCAAAAAAATTGAATTATTCGGCTTCGCCTATCGGTTTACCGGAGTACAATTTTATAGAGACTAGAGAGCAAAATATTGGGCCGTCGGCTTAATGGTCTATTTCTCATAGATTGTCGAGCTAGTATAATCTCCAAATAACTTGCTTTTGCATGTATGAACTCGTACGTGTCACTCTCTTACCGAAGAAAGGAATTGACCACACGTGTTACAAGTTCAGCGTCTCTCAGGTTCCCCGTCTCTCTGCTAACTCTGCGCTTCCCCCATACGTGTCACCATCTCCGTCCTCCTCTCGCCATTTGCTCTCCTTAAAAAACGCACCCGTGTATATCACCTCGCCGCGCAGTAACAGAATAACAGATATATACACCTCAAATAGTAAGGGATAGTTGCAGAAACATCAAGCGAGAAAAATGGCATCGCAGCAAGAAAGGAAGGAGCTTGACGCCCGGGCTAAGCAGGGAGAGACGGTTGTACCGGGCGGTACCGGTGGCAAAAGCCTCGAGGCCCAGGAGCACCTGGCGGAAGGTATATATACCCAGTTTATAATCTGTGCCATAATTGTATTTAAAAACACACAAATAATTAGGCGTTGTGCATTTGGTTTTACATATCTGCCATGAATTAGATCCTACAGTAAGGATTGATGAGCTTAATAAATTAATTTGTAGGAAGGAGCCGTGGAGGTCAGACGAGGAAGGACCAGCTGGGGACAGAAGGGTACCAGGAGATGGGCCGCAAGGGTGGCCGTAGCACCGGGTCTGGAGGGGACGATGATGCCGGCCGTGAAGCCATTGACGTAGATGAGAACAAGTAGAGTGTGGTAGTTATGTTTGAGGCTGTGGAATAATAAGTGACGGCTAGTTAGGTTGTAGTCTCTTTATCTAAGGCTGTTGCATCGGTCTGTTTTTTTTTAGTGTCGTGTACATGTAGTGCGTGCACCTTTGCTTTGGTACGTAGTGTTATCCTAGCTAGTGCTTTTGTACTTCTCTGTTTCAGTTGTAGTTTCAATGTTTCATATGTGTTTGCGGAGTTTGTTGAACTTTTCTAAGTTTTACTTGCTCAGTAGTTTGCTTCACCTTGATAATATTCTTTTGTTATCTTTGCCCCTCGATCTCTTCCGTGATTTAATCAATCGAGTCCCTTTCCAAACAAGTATGCGTCTGACATGGAATAAATGAACTGTGAACCGAACATTTAGTATTAACAAACTATGTTTTCATCCTGACACATCAGGAATTTAACAGCGAAAACAAATGCCATGATATCCTCGAAACAAAATGATGGGTTGATGTATGTTTGGTAAAAGCAACACGGGTAAATTTACACCTAAAACCCTCTGCTCTAGAGGAGTAAAATCCTGAGATCACATATTGATCTGCGTCACACGTGCAGTATATATGAATGTATGATATAGTGCCATAGTGGTAATAGGAATGTACTGTGCATCTCTGATAAAATCCGTGCAGTGAACTGGTGAAAATAAATAGTATTATGCGAGCACTTTTTTAATTAATTGTTTTTAGTAGAAATTCAAACCAACGTTGGAAACAATCAATAATAAATCTGTCAAACAAATGCGGAAATAAATCTGCTGTGATTCTAAAGAGATCGCAGTACCTGCGATTTCAAATCTAATCTTTCACTCACTTTTTGAAATGCACAAATCTCAATAATAATAAAACATGCACAAATCTCAATAATAATAATTTTTTATGCACAAATTTTTAAACAGATAAATAGATGGATATGGAATAACAGGGTCCTGCGAGACCCTTCGAATCACAGCAGATTTATTTCCAACAAATGCAGGGACAATGCTGGAATTTCCTTTCCTCAAGGTGGCCCATCCACGCGTATCACTTAGCTTTAATCGTAGATATTCAATTATTTACTTCGTTCCTTAGTATTGAATTATGCCAGTATATAGGGTCAAACTAGGAAAACCTATATACGTTCAATTAATTTCTGAACTCAAAACTCGCCAGAAACTAAAATTCAACCTTAGTAGTTCGAAATTCAAACATTCAATATCCATATTAAACGAAGTTAACCTGAGATCAAGCTTGTATAATGTTATTTGAGAGATTGAGAGTTGAGACATGGCACGTACAGGTGACTCAGGTCCATAGGCTTCTTTTAGTATGTAAAGTTAGCTAGCACCTAACGGGCTGACATTGACCTAATCGTCAAAACTCGTGCGGGCTAAATCAATGGCGGCCCAATAAGGAAATATTTCCGGGATTGGGGGTGTTACTTCTGTTCTGGCAATTGGTTCTCCAATGTTTTAATTCTGTTCTGTTGAATGTTCTCTCTTTTATTATTTTTTTATTTTTCCTAACAAGGTGTTGGGTTAGTTGGGCCACTTGTATCACGCTATTAAATTATGGAAAGGCACATAAATCATGCCAAGGAAAAGTTCTCTTTCTATATTCCATGGTATGTTCCTAATGAAAAACAGCAAACAGTGTGGTCCAGGAGCAAATTAAGAAAGTGACATCCTGGACATCTCATTTGTGATATGGTATTCATGCTTTTACCTTTACTGTACCAAAAAAGTTTTAACCGTTTTCGGTTCTGTTTTGACAAAAAAATGCTCATACTTCCAGATCAATTTTTATCTAATGTTGAATTATTTTCTTACTTGCAATGAACGAAAAACAAGTACCCCAGATATAGAGATGTACAATTCATTTGAGGCTTAATATAGTGAACAAGTGTAGTAACTATTTTCTCCCTCTATAACCTTACATTAAGGTCACTGAAAAAAAAAATTAATAAAGCAATAGCCAATATAGTGAACAAAAAGAAAAAGAAAAAATGAAACAAAGTGTTTCACTGCATAGCAGGTCTTGACATGATTCTTGTATATAAGATGAGGTTCCAAATATCAGGCACACCAGGCAAGCACCAGTGAATGCAATCAGCATAATTAAGAGGATCAGCCTTCTGTTCTGGTGTCAACAATTTGCCTTGTCTAATTGTGTATACTGAAGTGTGTCCATCTTTACGATATTCTGACATTGTCGTTACGTCAACAAAAGTGATCGGCACTCGTTTAACTGATCGTGAAACGTTTGACACCAGATCAAACATTTCCCAGTCAGTTCCAAGGTATAGCGGGCCTTGGAAGTTCGTCACAGGAGTCGTCTCTTTAGCACACTTGATTCCGTCTGGATTTCCCCATACTTGAGGGCTGTTTATACAAAAAAAAAGCAAGGAAAAAAACTAATTAATTAATTACAAAATATATAACTTATTTGTCAAATTTCAAAGAAATGTAGTTGCTCGTTGCAGCAAATGTGACATTAAATGATGCATCAGGAAAAAGACTAACGGGACCAATGGGGGATGGAATTAATTAATTGAAGTACTATTTTGGGATTCAATAGTAGCCACATATATCATATTATATCAATTAATCAATTATGATAAAAGATGTACATATTGTTACATTAATATATGCTTATCAATCCACCTATAGGATTATGCAAGATACTAATCTTGTGTCATATTCATGATTTAAATATGGGCAGACAAACTTCGTTGCTAAAGTTAGACTAGTAACAATCATACAAAAATCTATATCATTAGTCATCATCTTGATTTGACGCTAACGCTAGCTGCCAAAATAGAAAATTTTGCACCTATTAAGTATTACTTTTACATATATAGTCTGATAATTTAAGACGGCTTTTAAACAACAAAGAGATTTTCAGAAAGAAGGCGAAAGTTCAAATGAAAAAAGTTTGTCCTTTTTTCCGATAAAGCAAATATATATTTTCTTTCTTTCTTTCTTTCATCTTCCCATTAGATGAATTATACCAATCTATGGGCCCTTAGGAAGAGAAATATATTTTTAAATGTACAACCGACTAACTTCTTTTTAAAGGCAGAGAGGCGAGAGCATCTGCGTAGAGAACGTAGAAAGTCTACGGTCAATGCCTCGGTGAATTAACAGGGAGCATAGATAATTAGATTAATCGCTCTATTATTCTATCCGAATCATTGAAATTAAGTTTATAATTTTATTATATTTTTGTTGCGTATGCAAATAGGCAAGGTCATGCAAACTCGTGGGCTCAACTGCTGAGACCTACCATGTTATCTCCATAATATATCATAAAATTTTGGAACTTACTGGATCGATTTGCTGTTTCACCAAAAATATCTATTGTTTTGTTTCATTAACTTTTGTTATGTTGCCATGATCCATCCAATCCTAAAGATTCTAAAGGTAGCTGGAATCATTGTATTTGTACCTATTGAACAATTCAATTTTAAAATAATTTTATGATCACACACTTTTGATCATAAAATTGACGGTTATAAATCCTTGACTGAAAGAAAGAATAATTTTAAAGGTTGTCCTATCATTTATTTGAACTGTAAAATAAGATGAAAAAAGAGAAACCAAGACAAGACTGTGACCTCAAGTGGTATTATTAGGTTGCCAACTCCTAGTTTGTTCGGTTCCTCAAATCCATAACTACTAAATTGTACTCCGATAGATGCTTCCTGTGGGCCTAAGCAAAAGAAATTCTGATTTTCTGATGCGCGTTGATTGTAGTAAATCATGGAGCGGGTCATCGATTATCTAAGAACTGAATCTCAACCATCACTCAAGCGTGTGGAATAACAAGGGAAAAAGATAGAAATACCACAAATGTGGTACATCGAGAAGAAATCGGGAAGTACGTGTTGGGGAAAAGATGGAGCTATCAGAAAATAAAACAAAATAAATAAAAGACAGTGGGGCTGCTTACGGGTCTTCTCTCCTCCCCAAATTCCTATGGACCACTAAAGCCTTTTGGTGATGTAATAAAAAATAAATAGTATAAAGACAAGGGGATCAAAGTATCAATTATTGGGACCTATGATTGGAACGATCACCCTTTTTAATCCTAAATAAAGATAGGCAAGCTCAATAACTCGTGCTTTATTTGACCGCTAGCTACAAGTTTTCAACATTTCATCGTGTTGTATCTACTGGAATTGTATTAATTTTATATTTTGGAGTTTCATATAGTAAAATATCATTTAGTTATTAATTGGTTTTAAATTTCTTTTGAATATTTTCGGCTTGTAGACTTGTAATTATTGTCTTGTACCTTGAATGTTTATGAAAAATAAAATATGTTGACTAAGAAGATATAAGAAGAAGTAGATTAAAAGTATGGTGGGGATCTATTGACAATTAATTAGTTTTGTCAACCATAATAACTGCAAAAATTATTTAAATATATAAAAAACGATGAAATTTTATGCAAGTTTCAACAATATTGATATAAAATTTCAAGGATTATAATTAACAAAATAATGATGAAATACTAATGATATTTAAATTGTATACACAATTTATATATAAGGAAAACAATATTATGTTTATATTTATATTTTATATAATTTAGAAAAAAAATATTGTCAAAATTGTGAAACTAATTAACTGCCAAAGAATTCCCAGACTTAAAAAACTATTCTGTGTTGTTCTAGTTTCGATGTCAGATCAATGACTTCAAAGAAAATTAAAGGAAAACTAGCTAAAAAGAGCTTAAAAAAATGATAATATTTTGCAACTCTTCTCATTGATTAGGTCATAGAAGCTTACAAAATTGAGTAAGATATTGTACCCACGTGGAAGTTAGTAAAGAGGAAACTTAATCATTGTATATTTTGTAAAGCATCCTAAAAGGGTCACAACTCACAACTGCACAAGGTTTGAGCTGTTAATAAATAATTAATAGTTCATGAATTTTGGGGACACCCATGAGGCCATGACCCATATGAATTGAAGGATCTAAAGTTGTCGACGCAAGTACAAAATGGGACCACAGCTGTAACAACGCAATAATCTCATTTAAGTACGCAATGATTTAAGTTTCATTAACAACGTGACTTAAACTAATTATTTTTTTAGAGGAATAATAATTTTGTTCCTGGAATAATATCATTTGCTTTAATAGAAAAACGAGGTTCTAGCTTTCAAGTTTCATTAACAACGGCATCAAAGTGTCGAATTAAATCTCTCGTTTATATGTTGGCAAAAAAATTCTGCTCATAGAATCTATCCGTCTATTCATTTCATATTTTCTTCGATCTGAGTGATCATAGTTAAAGTATGAAGAATATTTGAATTTTAAAAAAACACAACACATACTTTAATTAGAACCGTTCTGATCGGAGCAAGCATGAATGGATAAACAGATAGACTATGTGGACAGAATTTTCCTGTCAACATGTGAACAGAAGATTTGTTTTCTCAAAGTACGGAAAGTTAAGTGTTAATTTTATTACTATTTGTAAAATTCAGTTATGCTATAAATTTTTATTAAGTATTAATTATGTACAAATTAAAACTTATATACAATTAATAATTATGGATAAAGATATGGACTGATACGGTACACTTTAGTTGGTGGTGGACAATTTCAAAACAAAATATGTCGGACAATTATTAGTACTTTTCTTTTTTAAAGATTTCTTTTCTTAAGAGATTTTTGCATAAATTTGAGTTCTGAATTCTAAAACTTTTTTCTACCTTTTTGAAGTATTGCTAATCTTATGAGATATCCCATACATTTAGTTCGCTTTCTTACTTGCTAATTCACCAACTATCAACCTAACCGGGCTATTTTCATTTTTGCTACTACTACTTTTTTCTGTGCTTTTCAAACAATTTAGTATGTTTTTATGGGTTATAAATTTAGTTTCTGATATTCCAAAAATACATGATTATGTCATATTTAATGTTCGAACAAAACAGTGAAATTTAAAATTTAAAATTTAAATATTCCTAAATAATTATCATAATAATTTCGCATTTTTATAACATATACTTTAAATATTCTATTAGTTATACACAATTCATTTTTAAATGTTTCTTGCATGATTTAAACATACGTCTTTTCATAGAAAAGTGAAATTTATCATCTTTCGTGCTAGCTAGGTTTATGATTTTTATTGTCAATTTTCATTTGTACTTTATGCTAATATGGTTGAGGAAGTACACAACAATTAAATAACTTAGATGCTGACATGAACTATTTAAAAACTAATTAATGAGATTATTTGTGAAAAGAATAAAAAAAGAAGAAGCTAAAATGCAAACCTTATATGGAGAGGAGACATGCTCATAAAGAAGACTTGGGTACGCTTTGGGTTTACATTGCGGTGCACCCAATTAGCCCACGTTCGCATTACTCTTCTGTACGCCACTCTTCTCTCCACTTCGTCATTTTCTTCCCAACTCTTTGCCTTTGGCCTCCTAATTGGTTTTCATTGAAAAGAAAGAAGACAAAAAAAATCTAGATTAATAACCAAATTAACAAAATTGTGATGAACAAATTAATAGATTCCGTATAGAGTTACGATACTATGTATAGTGAAGGTCTGTTATTATGTATGAATTTATATTTATATCTTTAAAGTTAAAACGGTCTATCTAAGTCACTCAACGTAATTTTCATATAAAATATATTTGAAGCACAATTTTTTATTTTTTTAAATAGATAGAAAATCACTACTTATAAATAATTACGAATTTTTATATCGAGTGTTTTTCTTTCTATCTAATAAAATAGTATTTTTTTTAAAAGAAATGCAAAATTTGGCCTTCCAATATATTTTCATATGAATATCATGTTGAATGACTCAAATTACTGTTTAAATATGAACAATAAAAATATATAATTCATAATAAGGATCGGTATGTGCTGTGCACATTACCATAGGCAGACTCACTCGATTTTTTGTGTGTGTGTGTATATATATATATATAGTTTGGGTTGTTTACCTGACTTTCATGTTCATGGTGTTCATCCACCAAATGTAAGAGTTAAAGATGAGATAATCTGCATCTTTCCAATGGACAGCATGAGCCTTGATGGATTCAGGCTTTATGATCCTAGTAGGTATGCTGTGTATTTTTGGATTATCTGAGTTTGACTCTACAAGAAAAGGTGCCCAGTAAAACTCTATTGTTGCATTATATTCCTGCAATTGGTTACAAATTGAATTAGGTGCCAATCAAGCAAAAGACTCTAACACAAGTCATTTATTTCTTGAGAAAAAAGATATAAAAAAGTACATACTAGTTGGGGTACATTTTACCTCACAACATTTTTAAAAAAGGAAAAAGAAAAAACTTTAGTCTCACTCTCTTCCTAGCTGAGCTAATACTCAATTGGTTACTTTAAAACAAAACATACCTCTAAAATAAGCAATAATAAATTGAGACCATCATATCTTTTAACTTCAGTCATTGTAACCAAACTGAGTTAAAATTAAAAATTATTTAACAGCCTTATTAGATTACTATATATTAATTAATATGCATTTAATATATAAAAAATTAGTGAATTTCCCAAAACAATATATTTGTAACATGGTTATAATATGGTGAGAAGAATTGCATGTACCTCTGCATTGAAGACCTGACGTGGGCCCTCCCAGTGGGGCCAATGCTTCTTGCCAGGGCTAAGTGCCATTTGCACCAGACACACCATAGACTCCCATGTGTTCCGGTTCAGAGAATCTCCAACAAACATCAATCGCTTCCCTCGCAGCCTCTCCAGAAACAACTCGGCATTGAACCTGGTTGACATAATATATAATAATTAACAAATTCAACTTATGTATGTACAATATGATATAATGTCATATTAATTAAGGCGGCATAATTAACTATTACAATAATTAATTCATGTGAATATTCGAGCCGAGTTGATCATACGCATTGAAATTATAAAATAATAATAATTACGTACCTAGATCACTTCTTCACCATCATATATAGGTTGAAATTGGTGCCCTTTAATATATTTTTTTAGAAGGATAATATATAACTGATAAGAGGGTTTGACTTGAATTAATTACATCTGAATAGGATGCTTCTACCCAGTCAAAAAAACAATATTTTTTTTCTGGAAGGATAAAGAAGCTACTCCTAGTGTTTGAAGGATCATCTGGCAAATTGATCTCTAGTTGTCTTTGTCATTATGTTTTGAATGAGTGTATAATAGAGAGAATATGTCAAGTTACAAGTGCCTAGTTCATAGACATTTCTTTTTCTTAGTTGAATTAAGTGCATAGGAAAAAGATTTTCAAGACTAAATAAAAACAAATAAAACCCATTTCGCACGTACAGTTTCTTTCACTGGAAGAAGGACAAAACAACCTGAACTGGCAATTGAGACTTTGTCAAAATAAAAAATAAAAATATTAAAAAAAATATTTTCTAAGATATTTTTGCAGTTATATCCTCCAAAGATTAAAAATTGAAAATTCAGTAAGAGAATAGATGTTTAGAATGTATCTACATTCTTTAACAGTTAACACATTTGCACTCCTGCATACCTGGGAAGAGAACAATCCTTAGGTTGCCATCTCCATTTCTGATACATATCATCTTGCCGGCCGTTGCGCATGCACGTAACTTGTTCCGTAAGGAACTCGCATTGGTTCTCCTTGTATATCGGATAGCTTGTGTTGTCAAGCACCCACTCCCCTTTCGACAAATCGCAGGTCTCCGGTATATTCAAAACCGGCAAGGCCACCGGATTCTTCTTCTTAACCGTACTCCTATTGGTTCTATTGTTATTCTCCGGTTTCTTCAAAAGTGGCTCCTTGTTGCTGTTTTCTATTGGAGTTCGTAATTTAATTTCCGGTGTGGGCTTATTAATGGTGATTGGGACGTCTTGCAAAAGGAAGGGATCGGTGTTTACCGAATTCTCTAATTGCGAGGAACTAGTAAGAGCCTTTATGTCCTCACTATACATGGCCATGACACAAATAACACAAAAGACTGCCGTGATGAAAACAGGGAGCCGGCCGCTCTTTTCAAGGTATGACAGCACATTTTTCAAAGACAATTGGTTGGCTGGTCCCAGCGGTGATTTTCGCCGCGGTATATGCATTTTTGGGGTTGTCACCGGTGTTTGCTCTGGTGTCCGGTACAGAGGATTGGGGGAGGGGGGGTTGGAGTAGTGAGAGAATTTGGAAAGAGAAAATATGTAGAGGTAGGAGTATTGAATTGTCTGATATGTAGAGGGAGGGAGTAGGAGGGGACTATCTGTCCATGTTTGAAGGGTTCTTCTATGGAGGCGTTGAATGGGATGGATGATTTATTTCCTTAATTATTTCCTGCTTTCTTCGTCAAACTGACTTCAGCTTTGAATTGGGCTACTCCGGCTTCCTTGCACACGCTAAAAGAGTTTGGATAAACAAACGGGCAACCGTAACCGGTACGTGGTACTATCGGGTCGGGTTTTGATTGCTATCCAGTGTGGCAACTGGCAAAGGTAAAGATCAAATTAGTTTTGGTCTCATGCAGCTTATGAACCATATGCCGAACAGTTTTGATTCTATAGTCTGTGCGCTGCATGAAGCCAAAACTGCTCTGTTAAAATCTTTACCCGTGTGCCAAGGGAAGGGATTGCTATCTGGGACCCACTTTTGGGGTATACCTGATTTTTGTTTTTTGATTGGGTACAACTATCCTACCAGTAATATACCATACGGTGTGTTCTCTCTGTGCTAGATCAGCAAATCCAGATCGAAAAAAATGTTAGTTTTTTTTTGGCCAATGAAAAATGCATAGTTGTTGGACGAGAAATGGAGGAGAAAAATATTATCGTTGGAAGTGTACCAGCAAAACATAATTAGTAAGCAACATAAAAACAATATCGGTACGGGAAGTTGGATCGACATGGCACTTAAACTACTTATTTTATTCATCTTGATTTATAAAATTAATATTATTAATTACTAATCAGGTGGTTAGAGAGAGAACGTTCCAACAAAATGCTGTATTGTTTATTCGATCCACCTTTAATTGTTATCGTTTTACTAAATAATTGAACATAATTAATTATGATCCTTTGTTAATAGATTCTACATCTTCAATGTCATAATCGACCAAGTTCAAATTTGATAATTACTTCTCCATTTTGAGTTTTGGATCACACCTAAAAGTAGGGTAAAATGTATTATTGGTACTGTGCTATAATCATGCTCTATATTTTTTTTTCCCGTTTTTAAAACTCAAACAATTAATTTTTTGAAGACCAATACAATCATGCTACAATATATTTGGAGACCAAATTATATATTTTTTGAATTTTTTATACTATTTTTTTAGATATGTATAAAATTACTATTTTCAAACAATTTCAGATAATATCTGGACCATTCCAAATGGTGATTTTGTATTTTTTTTTTTTTTAAAGTTAGCAAATTCTAAAAAATTTTAAAACACATTTTAGTATAGAAATTATATCGAATAGTTTGAATATTAAAAATAGAAATAAAGACAATGAAACATAATTGTAGCACGAAACTACATTTTTAACCATACATGCACCAAATCTAACAGCAAAATATATAAGCTTATAAAAAAATCGGGCTATCCAGTCTTTCAAGCTACTTGAAAGAAACTACCAATTTGCATATAAAGAATTTAATTCATATGTAGGTACAGCGCGGAGCTCATTCTTTTTTTAGTTTTTTACTAATTTCTAAATAATAAAAAAAAATGTTTATGGGTACGGCATCTCTTTCGATCTCAAAGTGATCTCTCCACGGCTCATACGAAGGAATGGCTGCCTTGGAAACAAAGAAGATTCAAAGGCAGCTTCTAGAGATCCTCTATGAACATTAACTGTGTGGTCTTACGTACTCTTACTTGGTTGAAAAGTGCAAATATGATAGGACTCTATAAAAAAAGAGTTCGTAGTTTGTGATTTATTTTGCATAGATTTGAACTTAGTTCGAACTTGACCCACTGAATTAGACTTTTGGCCAATTTGAATTCAATTTTGAATCCAAATCAATTTTGTTGACTCTCTTCATTAATATAACATAATATGTTTGTCTTTTTAGATATAAATGCAAGTTCTTTTCAAATTCATCTCTTATACACAATATCGATAAGTAAATAATATAATTAGCAAAGAATAATCATTATTTAATTATTTTAAGAGAATATGAAAATAAATAATTTAGTAAGAAAATCCAAATAAATAATGTATAGCTCGAGGCTCGAGCTAGAATTGATATGAACATGACAGCTCAACTGATTTTTTAACGGAATTCTGATCGATTCAATTTATAATCAAATAAAATTAGAGCTAGAACCAACTCGTACAAACTCGACTCCTTGCAACCTAAAACAAATTTTTTTTTATTTTAATAATAATTTAAACTGATAATTAATTATTTAAGAACTTATAAGCTATATAATGTAAAATAGATAGGAAGGAATAATTCTTAGTCCTTTCTATCTATTTTTTTTTTATCTTATATTATGTCAAGTTCTGAATAGATATAGAAGTACAGTTTAATTGTAATTTAATCAATTAATTAATAATTACTCAAACTAGAATTCATGTCTAAAATTAAATTCAAAGAAGAATTTATCTCTATACGCGTAGCGAAAGTTCTTTGTGGCTCTAGTTAATCTTGTAATTTTTTTTCTTACAGTATATGAGTATAAATTTATCGAGTGGTTACCAATTATTTTATTTTTAAATTAAATGATGTAAGGTAATTAGATTTGTAAGAAATTGAGAATAAATAATATCTCAGCTGAAATCGGTATTCCGTGTGGTTCCCTTTCAGGATTTGATTTTTTATGAAGTCCTTGCATCAAATTCTTGTCAAATCTACGAAAAACTCCACAGGACTGTTTTGAAAATCTATTCAACTTATATGGGTTCACATTTTGACATAACTAATTTTTATTCATGCAAGGCAAGAGTCGTAACATAATTGTTTTTTTTTCTTGTTACAGTGTACTGTGTGGATTAAAAAAATTGTCTTATCAAATAGTGCCCTATCAAAAACAACATGCTTATGACTCTTGCCACTAGAGATGTAAACGGTCAGATACGGATCGGATAGTAGTCTTACTGTATCCTTATCCGTAATAATTTTTCGGATACGGATCAAATACTAAACGTTACAGATACGGATTGGATATTGGACGGATACGGATATTTTCATAATTAGTTTGTTAGTTACAAAACATCTATTATATTATTAATTAAAATATTAGTCGTTAATTATGTCATAGTGTTATATTGTTCATCAAAATATATATATCTATATGTAATTTAATAAATCATTGGTATAATATGCAATTTAATAACATATAGCATATTTGTTGTGGTTTAAGAGTGTTAATGGTCGGATACGGATAGTTAAAAGTCTTACCGTATTTTTATCTGTTATAATTTTTAAATACGGATGCGAATACGAATACAGATACGGATAGTCTTCGATACAGATACAAATTGAATAATTTGAGTAATTTTTTAAATTCGGATCCGAACGAAATCGAATAATATCCAATCCGTTTACACCCCTAAATGAGTCTTGCCCTCATGAATAAAAAAATTATCTTGTTAAAATGTGTACTTATACAAGTTGAATAGATTTTCTGAAGAAAAAATGATGTTGCCCTCATAATTGTTTTTCTCTATTACTGTGTACTTATATATGGTTCATGCATTTCTTATGTTTAAGTTAAATTTTAAAACTTATAATTTAATTAAAATGTCTAACAGTAACATGCCACGTTTTGTCAAAGTTACGTCTTTGTACAGAGCAAATTAAAGTGCGGGTAAGGCTAAGCTGCTATGGGTTGTATAGAAACCTATGGTGCTACTGTTCAATATTCGAGTTTTCAAAATTCAAACGGTTGATCCGAACCGTTTATCTTGTTCTTCATATTAATATGTGTTTGGAGACCAAATTTTTTACTATTATTTTAGACAGGTAGAAAATCAAATATCTGAATGGTGCAGAATTTTTTCGATCAATTGATTTTCTACTTATGTAAAAAAATAGTAAAAATTTTCAAAAAATATAAAATTTGGTCTTCAAACACATATTAATATGGAGAACAAGATAAACGATTCGGATCGACCGTTTGAATTGTAAAAACTCAAATATTGAGCCGTAGCACGTAGATCTCTATGCAACCCATAGCACCTTACCCTTACCCCTACAGTTCCGTTGCTCTAAAAAATATTCGTTACGTCTCTTAAAAGTTCCTTTGTTTCTTCCCCTGTAGTTCATATATATAGTTCAATACAGCTGCATTCCAACAACCAGCTTTTGTCCCTATACCGTACCAATTTAATTACAACCTCAACTCTGCTCATCGTTTTCAAAAATGAATTTCGTGTGATAAGGGCTAATATCTAGGCTTTATTAAATGTTTTCTGTTTTAGATGGTTGAATTTGATGGAAAGCAATTGCATGTCATTGGTCGCATCGGTGCCCTGAGGCTTTATGCAAATGTTAATTTGCTGTTTTATCTGCTGGAAGTTTTATGGAATGCAATAGCATGCCACTTCTGGCGTCGGTGCACGGACAGTATGCCATTTAATTGGCTTTGTTTTCTTCAAGTATGAAGTCAGTTTTACAGTAGTGTTTTACTCTATTTATATAACAAAATTATGTCTAAGCACACGAATTTTAAAATTGAATGTTTATACTTACTATATTCATCACTGCGAGATCTGATATTTGGTTTAGTGGTAAAAGGCAACCCTCTTCATGTGTGGAGTCACATGTTTAAATTCTAACTGTGAAATTCTTTGCGGATAGTAAAAGATGCTAAGTATCTTGATTCCTAATTATTATTATTATTTTTAAAACTTGAATTTGAGATGTGGAACCGACAAACATAACGGAGGCAGACTATCAAGAGCTAACACAAAGAATTTTTTTTTTTTTTTTTCATTATTTTCTACAATTTTTGATAACATGTATAGGTTCGAGATAGACTTTACTTGGGAGTTGGGATTAATTGAGTACTATCAATGATAGATATTGATTGATGAATGTAATTATTAGTAGCAAAGGGCAAGAATAGTATGTATATAATAATTAGGATATAAAATCTTTGGTTTCAGCAATTAATGAAACTGGTGGCGTGAAGACACTTATTTAAAAAAAATGAAGTTGTATCACTGTCTACAGGGACCAAATCATTAAAGTCAAATTTTGATGACATAAGTTCTTTATTCACACTTCCAAGAACAAATGATCGATCACATAATTGCATACTGTTTGTTGTTATCGATATTGTATAAAAACAGTGGCATACAATTATGTAGCACATGATCGCATTCAAAACATGCATAGCATATTAAATAATAAAATTATAATTTTGTACAGTATATTAGGCACATAAAATTAACAATGACTATGTAATTTAATAAAAAAAATTTTAAGTTATAATATATATATTTAGATTATAAAAACATCTTATAGTATTTTCTTATTTTTAACTAATTAAATCTATTGAAAGGATTATGTTTTGATCAACAAAATTTGATTTTAAAAAAAATACACATTAATATATCCTACAAAAAGAGGAATCCATATATAATTCATGTACTATGCAGAGGATAATCGTGTGTATTAAAAATTGTAATTTAAAACGTTGATTGTTAAGAATCAGCCTTTGATTTAATGGCAAAAATAGCAGCATCATCCGTATAGAAAGTCATAAATTCGAAATCCAAATAGAATTTTTTTTGGACAATTAAAAAAAAGAGTTGATAGGTGAGACCTCCATTTTTTTTTATCTAAATAACAAAAAAAAAAAGTTGATTGTTTAACTTCTCATAGAACCAACAACAACAAGTTAATTTGCACTTATTGAATCAAAGCCCATTGAGGCCAGGCCCATAATTGGGCCGGAAAACTAACCCAACACGAATTCTTTCCGCTCTCACATGTGGCCACTCCATTTCAAAGACCTTAGTGCTAATGGAGTTGAATCTAAACCTCCATGGATTCCAAATCTCACGTGCAGGTTTGCACTTTGCACGGACACCAACTACCTTCCCAAAATTCTGGTCTCATACGCTCCCAACCCACAAAATGTACCCAATGCACAACCATCAACCTTTTTTTATTTGAAACGCTATGATTCGAGATATTTGTTATGGAATGCCTAAAGAGGACAATGTTTTCTATAATAGTATAAGAGAAGAAGGCCTTATGATAAAGGTTATTCTGTTAAGCCTAACTAAAACAATTATGTGCCTCAAGAGTTATTTCTTAGATATTTTAGAGCTCTTGAGCTGTTCATGGGCTAGCACCTGTCGTCGGGAAATCAAGAAACACCTCTCTTGATTCTGGGCTCTTCCTTTTTAAATAATGTCTCTCTCTACTATTCCTGCTTCCATGGAGGCCGCTATGTTGCAATTTATTACCTGTGCTAAAAATCTTGAGGACTACATGTAATATTTCCTCAATAGCTTCGTCGTCTCAACAAATTAACCCACCTTTTCTCTCCAGTTCGGAATATCCTCATCTTCTCTCTTCTAAGACTGTCGCTGGGCCATCCTCTACTAAGCCGCATCTGACCTCTTAAAATCCCTCACCAGATGCTTTCGATCCATGGAGACCAGTAGCGAATCGCACGGGGGCTAGGTTTTTTGCGGCAACACTGTTTGACAAGCCCCTTCTGCATCCAGCAGCTTCCTTTAATCCCGCGGTTTCTTCTTCATCTCGCCTCCGTTTGAAATTACAATCTATTCAGGCCCTCTCTACGAAAGGCACTTTGGTATGCTTCCGTTGTGGTGATTCGGGTCATTTGGCTCGTTCTTGTTACAACGCTTTGGTTTGCTTCGCTTGTACTAAAGTCAGTCATCGCTCGAAGCACTGTCCGTCTCTCATTATGAAATCTTCTCAATCAAGGCCTCTGTTGACAGATGCGATGAAAGCTACCGGGTGTTCTTTGCCAGTCATGCGATTTGCTGGCACGCAAGCTATTCGGGATTTTGATGCTATCTTGCATCAAGGTGTAGTGATTACTGATTCTTATCACAAAGGGGCTGCCTTTATCTCTTCTTGTTTGGCAAATCATTTCCCTATCAACGATTTTATTTGGAAGGTAGTCCCTTTGACGGATGACTGTTTCTTGATTCATCCTCCTTATCAAGATTGGCGCCGCATAGCACTTCAAGAGAAGGATGTTCTGCTGGGGGATGTGGTTTTCCCATTAAAGGCTTTTGATCCGTGTAAGTTCGATGGGAGATGGGAACCTTTTCCATTTTGGATTAAGATTTATGGATTGCCATATCCATTACAGCAAGGGACATAAATCGATCGGTTAACCAGTGAAATAGGAGGTCTTGTTCTTCAGGTAGATCCCCTTTCTTCTACTAGAGAAAATTTGAAGTAATTGTGATTAAAGATTGGAGTTTCTGAGCGCTCCGACATTCCTCCTTGTCGTAAGATGTTGTTTACAGACCTGGGGGGGGGGGAATTTCTCATTATCATTGGATCCAATTTGTAGTTAAGGGAGAAGGAAGACCTCCACCAGTGTGCCACCATGGGGTGACTTCCTCTACTAAGTTTCATTCTGCTCAGCCACCAAAACCGCCAAAACCTGTTCATCCGACACTTTTTGTTCATCTTCCGTTACCTGCTCCACTACCATCCTTCATTCCTCAACCTCAATTTCATATTCCTTTCCCTAATCTTCCACCTCTACCGCCTTATCCACCACCTTTTTCTCAACTGGCTCAGCAGCTTCATCCACCACCTCCTCCACTGTCTCAGCCACAACCTCCACCGTCTCAACAGCTTTATCAGCCACCTCCTCAAAAAATATCAGCCAACTCTTCAGCCAAACCATCATCCCTGTCAGCCACTGTCTCAGCTTAACCTTTACCCATCTTTGACAACTCTTCAGCCAATCCACCCCCAATTGCCTTCTGACAGGCTACATCAGCTGTCCCAGTCACCACTTAGCCCAAAATCGTCTCAACTGCCTTCTCAGCCGGCATCTTTACCGACTCAGCCCTCTTCTCCACCTTCACACCTTTATCATTCTTCTCACTCCTTTCAGCTGAATCAACCAACTTCTCAACCACCTCTTCCATCTTCTCCTCCACCTACTCAACCACTCCAAATTCCCCCTTCTCCAAAGCCGGTACCTTCTCTGCCCCCTTCTCCAATTTCTACTAAGATGGTGTTGTTTCAAGGCTAGTTAAGCAATAAATACTCTCCTTTGGAAAATTTGAATGATTGTGGTGTTTCGTCAACTGCTGCTGTCTCTAGTTATACACTTGATCATGATCCTTGGGCAGCTCCCTCTGTGCCTTCTTCTCCCCATGCTGCTGTGGATGTTCATAATCCATGGGAACTAGCCATTCACCAGGAAAACTAGTGTCAGTGATTAAATTAGGAGATACTTTAGAGGACAACATTAAGATAGTGCAATCTATTAGATCTCTTTCTAAACCTAAACTAGTGTCTGTGATTAATAATACTGTAGGTAATGGTTATATTTCTAGTTCTGACATAAGTGGTATAGTGCTTGAGCCTAATGATTTAGATGGTATAATGCATGAGGGCAATATTAGTTTACATGGTTAAGTTCTTGAATTAGAATGCAAGAGGGTTAGGGATGTCTGTTAAACGTAGACACTTGAGTGATTTGTTTCGAGATAATCATATTGATATGGCGTGTGTTCAAGAAACTAAGAAAGAAAATTTTCATGATAGGACTTTAAGAGCTTTAAGTACATCTATTAATCAATGGGAATTTAAACGCTCTAATGGTGCTTTAGGGGGTTTGCTTGTTGGATATAATGACTCTTTATTCTTTCTAATTGCTTCCTATGTTAGACAACACTCCATTACTTTGCATATTAAGAATAAAATAGATAATTTTGAATGGTGTTTTACTACTGTTTAGGGCCCTTTGACTTCTGCCGATAGAAGAGATTTTTTATTAGAATTGCAAGATATTGGTAATATGGGTATTAGTGCCTGACTTATTATGAGAGATTTAAATATGATTAGAATGCGGTCTGAAAAGACTGGTTTAACTTTTAGTCATATAATTAGTAGTAGATTCAATTATTTTATTAGAAATAATCAATTAATGGAGCTGTCTTTACCTGATCATAAGTTCACTTGGGCAAGGTCCTTTAACTCCCCTTCCCAAGCTTTATTGGATAGAGTTTTCTGTTCTACCACTTGGAATGCTCATTTTAATTTATCTAGACTCTTTTCCCTCCCTAGAACTTATTCAGATCATAATCTTATTATCCTTTATACACAAGCAATTGTTATTCATCATTCCAAGTTAATTAGATTTGATAAATCTTGACTAGAATATGAAGTTTTCATGAATTACTTTCTTCTTGGTGGATATCTTTCCCTTTGACTATTGATTTAGGTTTAAGTTGGAAACTAAAAATGCAATTCTTGAGAAGGAAATTAAGAGGATGGAGTTCAAATGTTAGAGGAGAAAAAAAAGAATTAAGTCTAGTTTACTTCATAAAATTGATGTTTACGAACAACATTTGGATGGCCATAACCTATCTTATGTTGAAATTGAGGATTGGCGATTTTGTCAATTTGAATTACATAAAATCTATTTGGAGGAGGAAAAATATTGGCAACAACATTCTAGATTGAAATAGTTTCTAGAGGGAGATCTTAATACTAAGTTTTTTCATGTCACAAATTCTTCTGGAAAGAAGAAAAATACTATTAGATGTTTAGAAATTGATGGTGTGATGATTTTTTATCAGTGCATTATTTTAAAACACATTACTGATTATTATATAAGTCTTATGAGTTCCTCTTCCACTAGATTAATTACCTTACAGTCTAATTTATGGTCAGATTCTGAAAGTTTATCTTTCGCACAAAGTAGTTCTTTAGAAATTTCCTTTACTTTAGAGGAGATTAAATAGGTAGTTTTTGAATGTAACCCATCTAAAGCACCTGGCCCAGATGGAATGTCTTTTCTAGTCTATCAAAATTTTTGGGATGTTATTAAGGATGATTTAGTTAGAATTTTAATGCTTTCTTCAACCATGAGTTGGATGTATCTAAATTTAATTTAGCTGCAATTTGTTTAATTCCTAAAAAATGTGATGCCATTACAGTTAAAAAATTTCGGCCCATTAGTTCAATTAATTGTAGTTATAAGATTATTACCAAATTATTAGCTAATAGAATTGCTTTGGTCATGGATACTATTATTGATCCATCTCAGACAGCTTATATTAAGGGTAAGTTTATTCTTGATAATGTTGTTGTTGCACATGAAGTATTGCATCAAGTAAAGATTAAAAAACAGAAGGGAGTTTTGTTCAAACTAGATTTTGAGAAGGCTTTTGATCATATTAATTGAGATTTTCTTTTTGAAGTAATGCATGTTAGGGGCTTTGGTCATAGATTTATTACATGGATTATATTAACTTTAGAAGGCAGTAGAACAAAGGGCAAAAGTAGGGGGATATATTGAGGGCTTAGGAAACTTTTTTTGAATTTTGGTAATATTTTGAATTTACATTTTGCGGATGATACTTTGTTGTTCCTTAAAGCCGATAAGAACATCTTGAATTATATTAAATAGCTTATTTTGACTTTTGAGAATGTTTCAGGTCTTAAGATAAATTTTGAGAAAAGTGAGATGTACCCTCTCAATTTATCTGTATCGGAATGTGATGAATTATCTTTTGTGTTAGAATGTAAAGTAGTTAATCTTCCACTTACTTATTTAGGTGTTCCAATCAATAATAAGTCTCTTACGGATATAGATTGGCAAATTTTAATTGATAAAATTAAAAAGATACTTCAAAGTTGGAAAGGGTCTTTATTATCTTTAGGGGGTCGAGTTACTCTTTTAAATTCAGTTTTGTCAGCTATTCCTCTATATTGGATGTCTATTTATAGATTACCTACAAAAATTAGGCATAAAATAGATAAGATTAGAAGGAATTTTTTATGGCATAGAGGTAATTCTACTAGGAAAAATATTCTTTGGTTGCATGGAATATAGTATGTAAGGGTAAGGACCAAGGTGGTCTCGGTATCTTGGATCTGAAAACTATGAATAAAGCTTTTCTAGTCAAGTGGTGGATAAGATTTCATGACAATTATGTTACTGGTATATGAAAATATATTCTTCACTGTAAATACGGTTTCAGAACTACCCCTTCTGCATGTTCTCCCTTTTGGAAATCTATTCTAAAATATCATGCTGTAATTAATTTAGGCCTTAATAAAGAAATAGGTAATGGTGGAACAACTGCTTTTTGGCTAGATAGATGGTTTACTGAACATGCCTTGCAACATCTTTACCCAAATTTATTTTCAATTGTTTATAATAGGTTTATTTCTGTGGCAGATGCTTTTGCTAACTCCTTACAATTGTCTTTCAAGAGAACTTACGGGCATTTACTTAGTAGAATGGAATGCTTTGCAATTTAAATTTCAATATTTTACTTTATTTGATCAGTTAGAGGATAAGCTTATATGGCGTTGGTCTAAGGACGATAATTTTACTGTTCATTCTTTTTATAAGTGGTTGAAATATGGGGGTATACCAAATAAAGAGTATTTAACCATTTGGAAATCTCATATTCCTTTGAAAATAAAGATTTTCTTATGGTTGGTTAGAAGGGACAAAATACTTACCAAACTCAATTTAGTAGCTAAAGGGTGGCAAGGGGATACTACGTGTGTTTTTTGTGATCAGCCAGAGAGCACTAATCATTTGTTCACTCAATGCTCTTTTATTAGATTAATATGGATTTGGATTGCAAATCATAATAATTTTATTTATAATTGTTATACTTTGGATGAATTATGGATGATTGATGCTTCTATTCCTTTAAAAGATAGATTATTAGTTGAATTATTAAGAGTGACTGTTCTATGGATTATTTGGTTAGAAAGAAATATATTATGCTTTAATGTTAGTTTCCCATGTTCCATTAAGGCTATTGGTACTAAGATTATTTCTTTGACTCAATTTTGGTGTGAATCTAGAGGGGATAACTATTTTTTCAAATTAAATCTTATAATGCCTTTTGATATTAAGGATTTTTCAGATCTCATTCTGTTGGAAGAGGCAAGAAGTCCCGATATGACCCAAGCGATGGACCTTCTGTTGTCCCTTGCCACACACCAGTGGTAGATATGCAGGGTTCTGGCAATGGCAACCCCCCATCTCCAATGTATGGAGGAGAGGAGGAAGATGAAGACTTATTAGATTTGTAGTTCTTAGTTTTGGACATGTTATGATGTTTTAGTACTTACTTTCTTATGTTGCTACCTTTTGTTTTGTACATGTTATGATGTTTTTGGTATTTCCTCTTATTGTTGCTTTTGTTTTGAACATCAGTAAAAAGACTTGTCATATTTGATTTCGGTATCAATTTTAGATACTAGATCGAATATGCTATAGTTTCTGATTTCAATGAAATCGGTGGTATATATCACTATTTTTCAAAAAAAAAAAAAAAAACTTATATTACCTTAGGAAGACGGACAGCCTTAACATTTTCGTTTGTATTCAAGGCGTGTTCCGTCATTTGGGTCGATTAGAGATGGGTTAATACACTTCTACGTGGTTTTTTTTAATCAATCTCTTATTTATTCATCATTTATTTTTCATTGCCTGAATGTTCAACGAAGTGCCAAACATGGGTTGATTAATTAATTTGAAATTGAAAATATGATCAAAACATGAGTTAATTAATTTATTGCGATTTTGCAAAAGAGAGTTTCAAATCGAGCTGCTAGACCTTTCGAAATTCGGCTCGTATTCAAGTTGAACGATACAATCTGGATCAGAGGCTTTTAGCCCAACTCGTTTATAGTTTCGTTCAATAACAATTCATTTATTCGGCCCGTTTGTTCACGGGCTGCCCTGTTCAATGCTGACTTTTATTTGGAATTCTGGACAGAACGGTTTAATTTATTTTTATTCGGATCAAATGGTCAGAGCTTTATTGATTAGAATTCAGTATTCTGCTGTTATGTCAAAATTTTACTAAGCAGCTAAAATCAGATAGATACATTTGTATATCTTGCCGAGTGTATTTGCATCGTACAAAAAAAAAATGAGAGACAAACTGGAACTGTTGTGTACACTTCTCTTGTATATAACCAAGTTTCCTCTTTTGACAAATTATAAATAATGGTTATATAGATAATACTCCCATACTAGAAGAAACTAACAGCCCATTCAGAATTTCAGATCAATGCTAAAACAACAAAGAAATTAAGATCGATCCAAATTTACACCTTTATCCTTCTCTGGATCTGATTTTAGAGTAGATAGATTTTTTCTGTACTGAGGCGAAGCCAACCGTCTCTCCAGAGGAGTTTTTCTCTTGCTAACAACAAACCTATTGACTCCTTTTCTCATTGGCATTATTTCCGGGAAATCTTCGTCAGGTATGTTCTCCAGTTCAGAGATATCCTTAATCTGAGCAGCACGCTTGAACCACCTCTCAGCCTTTGCCTCCTCAGACATGTCAACTGGGTTGAGTTCCTTGACGGATGAACCTTCAAGGCTCTTATTCCAACCCCCATTGTAGCCAGAAAGGTTGCTTGTTTGAGCTGAGTAACTGCTATTCAAGTCTCCACTGCTTGACTGGCTATTCGGATTTTCATGGGATATGGGAAACAAATTAGTACGGCCACTATTGCTATATTCTGAATTGTTTTTCTGTTCTGCTGACAGAGGAGCCTCATGGGAGTAATTTACATTAATGCCCCTAGTGTTAATCTTTTCTGTCTTTTCATTCATGTGTCCCATTTCTGATAGTTTATTCTCTCTGTTCTTAGTCAAATACTCTGGAGGGAACGGTACAAAATGTCCAAAATCGGGATTGCTATTAGTTACTTGTATAGTGCCATACTCTGACCTGTTTCTTTGTTTTGTTGAGTCATTGGCCTCACGGGAGGAATTTATGTCAATGCCTTTAGTATTGATCTCTTCTGTCTTTTCACTCACGCATCCCATTTCCGGTACTTTATTCTCTCTCTTCTTTGCAAAATAGTCCGGAGGTAATGGCACAAATGGTACAAAATTAGAATTGCTATTATTTGCTTGTTCCATTGACATTCTTCTCTTGTACTGTGGTGAGGTCAGCGAACGGTCCTTCTTTCTACTCACAACAAATCGATTTTCTCCTTTTCGCACTGGCATCTTCTGAGGAAGTCCCTCGTCTTCCAAGGGATTAGACTTAACCTCCATTTCTCTGGTCTTGGTTTTGGCAAACATATCAGGTGGTAGTGGATTAAACGGGACATGACCTAACTCCTGTCTTTGGTTTACTAAGTTCTCCCAAGAAGTCTTGCTTGGTTCACGGCCGACTATTCTGTCTACTGTCTGGCTAACAGCAGAATCCTTGATGGGTGCGTACTTGCTACCTGATTTATTAATGTTATGTGGTGCATTTGATGAAACTTCAATTGTGCTTTTGTTGAGTATGTCTTCAAGAGTCGAGGTTTTGCTGGGGTTGGTAGAAGGTAGGGGAACCTCTCCTGGCCTTTTACAGTCACACCTAAGGCAAGACGTGTTTCTTCCATTATTGAAGAAATCGCACCTGCAATGTACAAGTTTGAGAGCTGAACCTTTCATATTACATGCTCACGATTCTTTTGCCTACTCTAGTCTTAGCCACTTTGGAAAATTCTGGTCATTTGCTCGAAATTTTTTTGGCAAAATTCACTTTAGCTTCATGACAGTACTTTCCTCATGGATGGATTAAAGAAATCAATGTGATCACATCATTTCAAAAAAAAATGTAAAATATCATCAGGATACCAATAAGGCTTGACACCAACACCCATCAACACAAATTAATTGGTATTAAGATCTCGTGTAGAGGTAGCCTAAACTATCTGGACACAACCATACTGCAAATGTTGTCAGCACACTTACTATTGGAATGAATGAAGAAACCTACAAAAATAATAAAAAAAATTGCTTACTGGGGACATTCCCACTCCTCTCCGGTCAATATCCTTTTTGGCTTTGGCTTACTACATTCAAGGCACTTAGTATTTCTTGCAAAATTCATGAAATTACACCTGCTTATGGAAAAGAATAAACCACTTAATATTCAATAAAAATGATAGAAAGATGGGTATGGGAGTAAGAATGCAACACACTTACTTTGAACAAAACCAATCACCAGGTTTCCTGGAAATAATTTGACTTCGAGGCCTAGACAACTGGTCCTGTTGTTGCAAAAGAGGTTGCCTTTGATTTGGATCCATAAAATTGGGTACATCAGTGGTGCCGCTCAGAGTAACCAACTCAACCAGTAGATTGTTTACAGATGCATTGCTAACTACATTAGTGCTATTATTTTC
The DNA here is from genome assembly GCF_964058835.1 of Carex rostrata. Classification (NCBI taxonomy): domain Eukaryota; kingdom Viridiplantae; phylum Streptophyta; class Magnoliopsida; order Poales; family Cyperaceae; genus Carex; species Carex rostrata. Next base: position 12,595,005 of record NC_135919.1, read on the forward strand.
AAATTTAGATGCATAGCTCAGTAAGAAACGCACAAGATCAATTGTCTCTGCCTTTTCTTGTTGGAGCACCTGATGTTGATTAAAATAATGATAGTTGTTAATTGACAAGTAATTAATTAAGATTTTGTATGCATAACAGTTCAAAACATACCATTATTATATCACAAAACAGTCATTCTTTCAAATACTTACATTGTTGTCGCTATTCAAGAAGTTTGTCAATCGTCTCGTTGAACTTTCTCCATCTTTGAACAAAAAAGGTGATCCACTATCCACAACAATCCCGATTTCCTTCTTTGACATGGACCTAATTGAGCAATGAAAAAAAAATTAAGATATCAAATATGCAAAATGGTATAATAATATTTACTTAATAGGACCAACAAGTCAACTATGAATCATGTACTCTACAAAACTCACCTCAGCAAGTCAGGATTTTCTCTGGCAAACAAAATGAAGGCCTGGCCTGCTTTGAGAAACTCCTCTGGCAAATCCCCTCTCCTAAAAAAATCATCTCCGCAAAATCCATCCGAAGCGGCGAGTGCTCGATTTACATACCCTTCGTCAGTGAGCCACTGAACAAGCCGTGCCCACTCAGGCCACGCAGGAGCCACAGCTTCAGGCTGTGAATTCAACGAATCATGGAAGGGAGTCTCATTGGAGAGTGTCTGGTTTTGTAGCCGGCGAAAGGAGCTGACGGTGGAGCTTGAGCGGCGAGGGGGGTCGGATAGGAGGCTGAAACAGCGGTAGGAGGATAAGGCGGCAGCAGTAGAGAGGCGGAAAAAGGCTGAGGCACGGCCCGGTAGGAGAGGCAATGGTGCTGAGAGGAGCGAGAGCACCTTGGCCGCGCCACCCATGAGAGAGAGACTTCGGCTGTAGGTTTAAACAATATCACCGTGCTCAGCATCAGTACATGATGCTTACCACCGAGGGAGAAAAAAATATCTCTATTGGTGCAAGTTCGAAAAATCGGATGGGCTAACAATGGGCCCGTTATTATATCAGATAATACGGCCTGTATTGTACTATAACTGGGCCGTATACTTTAAATGGTTTTATATCCGATCATAACTGAGGCTACGGCCTGTTATTTTGCGTACTTGCAGTTGCAGCAGATATAGACTTTTATGAGAGCATGGTGTTTATTCAATTATGACTAAATTATCTCTTTGTAGATCAAACGGGACCGATTATTTTACACAAATTGAAGATCAATTTCTTGATAAGCCTATTATCTATGTTGTTCTTTTACATTCTAGTCTTTGCGGATTATTTACATTCTGGACCATTGATTTGTAAATCATAGCGCCATTGAAGAACACTGCATGTAAATATCTAATGAAGTAATTGATTATAGCTAGAAAGCACTTTCTTCGGCAGCAAGAAGACACAAGTGCGTGTTTAGAACGTCACTCACTCGCCCTGCCACTTTTAACGGTAAAAAGAGGCTGGAAAAAATGCATAAAGGTTGAATTTCAAACGATAACAAGTGCACGCATATAGAAATAACTTTCCATAAACAAAAAGAACGAGTGATTTATGAAAGTTCAATTGCGAAAACTTTTGAACAAGAGCAAAACGAATTACATACCGGGTTTATATAACTAGATTTTGCGAGTGACTAAGCTTCCATTTGATTGTACGTAGTGCGTGTGGAAAAATGCTGTTTAGAAAGAGAACTAGTGGTCGTGTCAAAATTTAGAAGTCAATCCAAAATATGAGAAGAGTTTAAGAGGATACTTTGCTCTGGTGGCTTTTGGAAAATTTGAGCGTCTTTTTGTCTGAGATAAGGTAAGATATTACCGATGGACTTATCTTTTGAAAATTTGTCAAACTTCTTTTTAACATGATATGAAGATTTGAGTTTCAGCTTGCCTCATTAATATTAGGGAAAATTGATTATTTGCCACTTCAAAACCTTCAAATTTGAAAAATGTCATCCCGAAATTTGAAATTACAATAATGTCATTCTAAACTTCATTAATTTTTAATTTTGTCACTCCAAATAATTAATGACTAAAATATTCTCCCTATTATTTTTCCTTCTTCTTCTTTATATTATTTTCCCATGACTATGGTCATGTCGAAAATAGAAAAAAGAAGCTCTCAAATTATAAAGCATTCTATTTGCTTCAAATTTATCCAGTCAAATTTGCTTCTTTATAAAGCTTTCGAAAATTGAGCATCTATACGCATTCTATATAAATGGAAAAAAGAAGCTTTCAAAACCAATTTTAAGGGACAATCAAATTGAGCATCTATGTAATACAAGGTATAATGGGCTTCACCATGGGTCAAGCTTATTTAGAGCACTTGAATTTCCTTGCTGCCATTAGAGGTCAAGGCAGTTCAGGCCCACCTGTTAACTTGCACGATGGATTGCTGTCCGTAGCCATCGGTGTGGCAGGTCAGCTCTCCATTTAAAAAGGCTGCTTTGTAACCATTGAAGTTCTGTCTCAATGACAAAAACAAAGTCTATATAGTTGTTCCACTACTGAAATTGGGGTCCATATTATGGTACCACTATCGTAAATTTGTAAGATCAAAATAAAATGAGGAATTCTTATACGCATTCTATTGTTTTTTTTGTACATCTTTATCTCAACATACATTCAGATTTATAACTATTAAATTTTAAGGGACAGTCAAATTGTTCAAATTTGTTTCAAAGGAAGCTTTCAAAACCAATTTTATAAAGCTTTATAATTTGAAACAAATAGAATGCTTTATAATTTGAGAGCTTATTTTTTCCATTTTCGATATGGTCATGGTTATAGGAGAAAAATATAAAGAAGAAGAGGAGGCAGAAGAAGAATGAAGGGTATTTTAGTCATTAATTATTTAGAGTGGCAAAATTAAAAATTAATGAAGTTTAGAGTGGTATTATTACAATTTCAAATTTCAGGATGACATTTTTCAAATTTAAAGGTTTTAGAGTGACAAATAACCAATTTTCCCTTAATATTACAGTCACTGTATTTCGAACATGTGATCTTTAAAAATATATATATCAAAATTTCTAATGTGCAGGTAAGCAGCTGCCAGTAGAAAAGAAAAACGACCAAACAAAGTTTAGTAATTTCCCTTCTTTTCTCTTTATGTTTAATAATTGCAAAATGAAAAACATATAGTCCAAAATAAAAGAAGATAACGGTTCTCTGTCACCCCACAGAGTCTGGCTAATACAGTTTCAGCCGAAAGTTTTATTAATACCATTTCAAAAAAATAAAAATAATAAACCATAACACCATTGAAATTGGAAAATTCAAAAAATACCATGATCTCCAATTCAATCTTCGGTCTCATTCTTGAGAGGCCGCAGATTGAATTGAAGGTCTCCAAAAACCTAATTATCAGTATATTATAGTGTATTTTTGAATTTTTTGGAGGCCTCCAATTTAATCTGCGCCTTAATAATAGAGCCGCAGATTGAATTCGAGGCCCTGATATTTTTTGAATTTCTCATAATTTATGATTTTTCTTTTTTTATTTATTATAGTAGTATTAATAAAAATTTCGACAGTTTCACTAAAAAGATATATATTAGCATTACCAATTAAACTCCTAAAAGTGATGAACATTAAGAGGAGCGAGAATCTGCATCGCAGTGTTGCAAAATGCGGTATGCGGAAAGTATGCGGAAGAGCACCACATACCGCATATACGGTATGCGGCCACATATGCGGATTTTTATGCAGACTAATATATGCAGATTTTAAAATAAGAATTCATATATAATTTGTATCATTATATGCATAATCTCACAACAGAAATAAAAATACAAACATAAATGACTTACTATCTTCAGAATCTCAAAGCCAAAAGTACCAAATTAGACCACCAATGAGCAATCCAGCAAACTCCTTATTTGTAGCAAACATATCACAGCATAATATAAACATAAATTTCATAGCATACAAACAACATAATACAAACATATCAAAGAACATAAAATAAACATAAATACAAACATAGGCAATAGCTAATTGATGGAAACATAGGCAGTAACTAAATCCATATTAACTAATTTGAATCAATGATCCATTGATCCTCCATATCTCCTTATTTCTTACCAATTATATTACACAGTGGCTGTTAACAGAAAAATAGGCTACATCCATGTGCTAGTATATCAAAAAAAAAAAAAAAGCAAGCAATGCACTAACAATTTATCAACAAAATTCAGCAACCTAGATGGATTGGCAGTAACTAATTGATGGAAAAAGAAAGAAGTGGCTTACCTTCGGCTTCCTATCACTGATCAGCAGTGTTGATGGGTGAAGAGGTGGAGGACGGAAGGAGAGACGAACGACGGAGTGGAGGACGCGCTGGTCAGTGGCCGGCAGAGGAGATGCGGAGGAGAGGCGGAGGAGAGAGGCAATCAGTGGCCTGTGGAGGAGAGGCGCCGTTGGGTTAGGTTTGCGCTGGAGAGAACAGCTTAGGTTTTGCGTTGGAGAGAGGCAGAAATGAATTGCACTGGACTGGAGAGAGACAGAAATGTTTATCGGGTAATATGTGGATTGCGGATTTTATGCAGATTAAGGATTTTATGCAGCCGATTAAGTTATATGCGGCCGGATATACAGCCGCATATGTGGAACCGCATATTAGACCGCATATGTTTTTTCCTATGCGGTTTCCAACCGCATACGCATATGCACCGCATAGAACCGCATTTTGCAACACTGAATTCCCCTTGTGTTATCTGAGGTAGAATTATTAAGTTATGACCGTTATTTACAGTTACAACTTACAATAGGCACCATTTTTCTTTAGGCCCGACTGAAACTAAATCCGGACCGTTCTTTTATGAACCGCACATCTTTACACGATCCATTAAATTTTCTAATCCAACGACACTTATATCACACTTTTGTCAAGGAAAATAACTATAGCTTGATCTTTGTAACTTCCAGTGAACCAGGTTTAAATGAGGAGTATTTCTGCAAAAATAGTCTGTAACACAAAACATGCACAGATATTTGCGGATTAGATCCACGATGAAAACTTGTCTAGAACATGGTGGCAACTGGCAACCAGAATTCGTATCCGAGATATCTCAAACTTTGCGTGACTTTATGGAAAATCTCAACCATTTAAATACGATATACACGAATCTCAACCATTTAATACTGACCCGTACATCACTCCCGAATAGGCATCGGACACGTAGGTCACGCAAAAGTTGAGATATCTCAGAGGATATGCACTCGGAACCGTAGAGTCGCAGATGCATTTTTGCGACACGTGGTTACCACACCGTTGGTTTGTACCTTTTATACATCGGGTTTGCTCCAAGTTGAAGGATAGTTCTCTGGTCCTGCTATCCGAATTCGTATCCTCTGAGATATCTCAAACTTTGCGTGACTTTATGGAATATTCCAACCGTTTAAATACGTTCTACACGAATCTCAAAGTACACATAATACTGACCCCTACATCACCCCGAATAGGCACCGGACACGTCGGTCACGCAAAAGTTGAGATATCTCAGAGGATACGCACTCCCTGCTATCCTTGGTCCATTTATGACGGTCAGGACAATTCTTAGTATCCAACAACAGAAACCAAAAAAAAAAAAAAAAAGTATCCAACTACACCTAGATCGCATCAAGGAAAGAAAATTTGTTTATGTATTTTTTGCTTTGCTCCTCCTGTTTATTTTTAATTTGTAAAACGATTAAAAGCTTAAGGATGTAAATAATAAATTTGTTTCAGTCTGCTGCCGGAATGCCACTCAGTCCTATAGTAGTAAAAATAACATTATTACGTTAAATAGAAACATTTTTTTCTAGATCATTTCATACATTTCTTTTCAAAATAATTTACTATACGTAGAATCCAACTCTAGTATCTTCAATTTTTGTGTAAGAAAATATACTGTACTGATTACATTGTACCAACGGACAAGTTGATAGTTGGCGGTACAGGATCAAATCATACATTCAAAATAAGTTAGACACTACTAGAATCTCCAATATTAGCAACGGCAGGATTTTGATTGTAGCAATGGCGTGCCCTTGCTACAAGCCCGAAAAAGGCCATTAGCAAGCGCTGCGCTTGCAATAACTACCGTTGGTTAAAGCCCCCTTGCTAATACTCGAATTCTGATTTGTTGCAAGGGCTATGCTTGCTAATATTCTTGTCCAGGGTATCCGCAAGCGGGGCGCTTGCAAATAACACGCTTGCTAATACATTGATTTTTGGAGCCCAACTGAGTATTAGCAAGGTTATGTTTTGTGGGTCCCACTGAGTATAAGCAAGGATATGTAGCGTAGGCCCCCACAGAGTATAAGCAAGGATATCATTTGTGGGTCCCACATATTATTTGCAAGGATGCCCTGCATGGGTCCCACTTGATTAGTTGCAAGGGTAACAAACGTAGGCCCCACCTGACTATTTGCAAGACAAACAAATGTGGACCCCACCTAACTATTTGCAAGGGTAATGAATGTGGTCCCACCTGACTATTGGCAAGGATATCTTTGATACTTTTTGCATGCTCCAATTCTATAATCCTTTCTCGTTGTACCAATCTGGTACCAACCCGATACCAACACAGTACCAACCCAAAATTTATTACATTTCCATTGAACCAGATTTACATGAACAAATTGAAATATAGATATAACATGTAATAAGCATTAATCAACAAAGTGTATCATACATTTTACTAAAATACCAAAAAGCATTACAACAACAGTACAAAAAATATAACCACCACCCATTAACAAAAAATTACAATAATTTACAGTCAACAAATTAGTTGCATAATTCTAAAACTTGTAATTAGCATTAATCATCATATGCAACATTGACTTGGTCTTGTTATGAGTTTTCTGTAGGCATAATGATAAACAATTATCGAGAAGTAAAAAAATAGATCCTTTGAAGCGATCATGTAATTTGCACAAGGAAAAAAAAGTACATTAAAAAATTATCATTTGAAGTGAGATAAACATTAGAAATATGGCCTAATAAAAGAACAAATCCGTTGGTATCTTCTTACTTTTGGCATGTAAAGATCTGTGATCTCTCCATAAGTTTCAAAATGACTGCAAGACATCAAACCATCAAAAGTAAAAATGGTTAAACATTTGCAACGGTGACGCTTGCAAATAGATATGGCATTCGCAATAAAATATTATAAATAACATCTTAAGAACTTATGCAACGTGGCCCTTGCAAATAATAAGGTCTTTCAGAATATAATAATATAAAAATCAACTCCAAAAATATTTGCAACGGGGACGCTTGCAAATAGTTTAGGCCTTCACAATTAAATAATATAAATACAATCCTAAACATTATTTGCAACGGTTGCCCTTGCAACAAATGTGTGGGACCCGTCTACGACTCATTTGCAAGCGTAACAGAACTGGTAATTGCAACGGGTTTTAATAAAAAAATAATATCTGGGGTGTTTGGGGTGGGTCTTATTATTTGCAAGGGGGAATATGTGACATTAGCAAGGATCAGTGGAAGACATTAGCAAGTGTGATTATTTGCAAGCGCCTCCCGTTGCAACAATATTAATTTAATCAGCGAAATTCAAAAGCTCTATTTCTATTGCAAGGGAGCTTCCTACGCTTGCTAATAACGCTTCCTACGCTTGCTAATATTGGAGATTCTAGTAGTGAGAGAAGTATATTATTTATTTATTTTCCAGAAACAGACAGCAAAAATTGATGTGAAAACAAAACAAAGATTAACAATGAGCCCAGGTAGTCAACAGAATTCTTAAAACCAGAACTCTATATTACTTTTCTTCTTCTTTTAATTTTGTTTTTCTCTTTGGAGAAACCGCCCTTTCTGGAGGGTTGCTATCAAATTTTGGTTTTTAGTGAAGAGTGAAGACTTTCTTTCCCATTTGCTTCCGTCGTTTGAAACGTGACCTCCCACTTTCCGCTCAGTGGGCCCACAAATCCATCGAATTCCAGTCTAATTCTCTGTGGCCGAGTATATCCTGTCACAATCAGCCGAGTTGCAGCTCTTGCATTTTCTTTTTATTCTTGCGGTTATGAAGGATTTAAAAGAGAGATAATTGGGTGAAAATTGATTTGTTATTACTGTTTTTCATTAACTGATTACAACATGGTCTTATAGGTATATTTCTTGGGAGATTTATCTAACTGGTCTAATTCTGTGGGTCCCACGTCTTCTTACACCGTCTCAGGTGATTCTAATTATTAGATCAATATATTTAACCCTTTGTTATGAGTACAGAACAAATCCATTCACTTGTCAGTATCAGCCTTTATTGAAGTAATACTGGACGAATCCAGTGATTACCAGGAAACATGTTCAATGCTATACCAGCATTTCAGTAGCCGTACCAGTAACTCAAATTTTAACTTAATTTGGACCCGAACCATCAGATCTGTTTTGGGCCTTTTGGCACAAATATTAGAGGAGTCTGTACTTTTCATCTCTTAAGCAACTCAATTAGGCCCGAGGGAGAATGTACGGTGGCCATTTAATATTCGTGCCAAAACAATTCTGACAGTCCGGATTTAAACTCAAAATTTGTGTTACTTCAGAGGATCCGGACTCAGGAGGTCCGGGGATTTGGGTTTATCTTCATTGTCAGCTTCAATACACTATAATTTTTCTTATCAGTTCCAGTTTTTTCCCAACAAACGTCTACTATATTTTTCTAAGCTGTACCAGTAGAATCTTAATTATTAGCTTCAGCTCACAAACTTTGAATATATAACAACAGAAGCATATTTTGAGTTTGAAATTAGGAATTAGACAGGTACTGGAAATTTTTCTGACAGGAAAATACTGAAATTGAAGATTCTTTATAAACAATGAGAATACTATGTATAATACAAAAGAATTTATGGACCAATCGTTTCCTTCGAATATCAGCTTTCAGGTAACTAATTTAATAAAAACAATAGAAAAATAATTATCAGATAGATGGAAGTTCTTTAATGAAAAATGCTGTGTACACTCACACAACTCATTTTATTTTGTCATTTATTAGTTGGTGCGAGTTCAAAATCTTACATGATTATTCACTCAATTTATGTCATCAACTCATTTTATTTTGGTAATCTAGTTGGCCTCATATCAAATCAAAACCGAATACTGGTGCTTAATCCATAGAAACTCTCGCTTTAATTACCGTGCATAAAGTCATAACTAATAGCAGTACTATGTGCGCTTTTAAAAGCTTCGCAAATAAAGCGGGAAAACTACTTTAGAGAAAATTATATTACAAAGTAACTTATGTTGGTTTTATCTGAAATACAAGTGCCTGTCTAGTTAAGGAGCTCTGATCAACATTTGAATTCCCTTATAAACAAAAATCTCAGAATAAAGTTAAGAGCCCAACCCATTATTTTTTTATTTAATATAATTTTTTGTGGGGGTGGGGGATGTACTTGGTCATGAATTTTTTGCTCAAAACATATCCTCACAAAAGAGGTTATTCATGAAACATTGCAATACAGCTGTGAAATTCCTTTTAGTTCATTGTGGTATATATCATATAGCTGAAGTGCTGCACATGAGAAGCATTGACATTGGAAAAAGGCATCCACATTCCACATATATCAGTTAGGTCTAACTCCACACTATGCATGTGTGTTTGTGGGGTTTTATCAATTCATGCCTTTATGGGGGTTTTATCAATTTGCCTTTATGCCCAGTCAAAGTGGTCCATGATAAATACCTCCAACACACAAACACACTGATGCACAGCACAGCACACATGGAAGACTGACAAGGAGAAAAGCTCTCAAGGATAGATACATATCTGTTAGTATGTGTATTATTGGCCATATTGTGCCATCATAGAAGAACAAACGTAACAAACAAATAAAAATAAGTAACAAAGTTGACTTTGCTATGTGAAAAGAGAGAGAGAGAGAGTGGATTTCAAGAGAGAGAGACTTAGTGGGGCCTTTTCCCTTTAGGTACTTGTATAAATTTTGGTTTACACACCCTTTGCCTACTAGATTGCTATTAGCCTCCATTACTAGTAAGGCCTAGCTAGCTGTATTTTATATCTACTTCGAGATAAGAGAACGATAATGGAGAATAGAAGGTATTTGCTAAAGCTCTTCGCACTAGTTCTCATGCTGTCACAACTTCTCATACCTCTCTCAGCTGTGCCTCTATCAAGTAATGCTCTGCTTCTTTGAATTTTCTTTTGAGCTTTCCTTCTTAACTTTGAGCTCCTTTTCCTGAAATTTTGGTCCTTTTGTGTCCTGATTTTTTTTAACATCAAGACATGCATGCATGTGCATTGTAGGAAACCTTGCATTGAAGAATCAAAATTTACCAGCTGCAGAGATTGCAATTCAGGTCTGTCTCTATGTTAATAAATAAATGAATTACTTAAAGATTTTGTTTGCCCCTATTCTGTGCCCATTAAATATACAATTAATAAAAAAGACCTCGTTGGTATCGCTAGCAAAGGTATAAGGATAGATGTATAAATTTTGTTCATATTACGTCGTCTTCAGGTGGATCCACGTGTTGAGCTTGGAAAATTCCTTTTAGAGAACCAACTATTCTTAAAAAATTCTTTCTTTTTCTTTTTGCAAGTTTGTCCATAAATGCATCTGTCTTTTTCTTGTTATAAACTTCACTAAGAACAATTTCTTGGGATTAGATTTTGGCCGCTGTTAATTTTATATAATGAAGTCACGAGATATTGTCTTCATATGCTGCGAGAAGTGTGAACAGTACACAAAACAGTTGATTGGAAAGACAAAATGAAAGATACCTTTGAACATATCTTGAAGATCTAATCTCAACGAATATGCTCCTTTTGATGTTCTGTCGGATATAGATGCAATTAGCTTTTTATATCAAAATGATATCTATTGTATAGCATCCAAAGTAGAATGACTAGTCACTAGTACCTTTTGCGGTTAATTCATTGAACCTTAGCATCATTCCAGCTAGCCTTCGGTCCATTATTGCCCCGGTACAGGGCTTGGTACCAGATATTGCAAGTATATATGGCATTATATTTTAGACAATACTCGTTATATGTTGTTCTGCATTCGAAGAAATTCAAGAAATAGTACTACTCAGTTACATTATTAATTTCCATTAGTAATGTACGTAACTAAGTATCACTTTGAACTTTTTTATTTCATATTTTCATCCATCACAAAAAACAAAAAATAGGGGAAATTAGAGTCATGGTGATGATATCATAATACTGTAACAAATATAACTGGAACAATTAATATGAAAAAACATAATAATAACTGACTAATGGTCCAATGCTAATTACAGGCAATACCAACAAAGGAAGAAAGAAATCTTGGAGAAAAAATGGCGAGAATGAATATTGAGATAAACGATTACCCGGGTTCAGGCGCAAACCCACGGCACGATCCAAGAAGCCCAGGGAGAACTTAATTAATTAGTATACTCTATATAACTAGATGCATTTATTAGTATATTTGATGGGTATAATTATAGATTTTGTGTACTTTTAAATTTTATTTATGCGATGTAGCAAGAGGCCTGGAGCTGTATCATCGAAATTTTGTGATGTATGCATCTCTTATTTAATTAGCAAAGATAACATGGATATATAAATATGGGGTAAACCTTTAAATTAATGTTAATATCTGAGCGGCATTTATGTCAATTTGTTCTATCATATCTAGCATGCATGACCACCAGTTTTAAAACAAATAATAATATCTTATCTAGTCTAGTAACAAAAACAGTATTACGTGAGAAATTAGATGTTTGAAATCCATCATTATACCGAAAATAAATTAAAGGAATTTTATTAGTACTTCATACTAAAATGTTTTATAGAACAAACGGAAACACTTCTCTTTTTCTTTTCTTTTTTGATCGAAAGCCGTAGGCGATATTTCATTAATCATAACACAACCAATTACACATCATTTTGTACTAGCTAGTACATACATTATTTGTACTAGTACTTACACTATTACAATTGAAACCTCCTTATAAAAGTAGACAAGAAAAATCAGAAGAAGAAGAAAAAAAAAAAAGCATAACCAAAGGTTACTGTGCTCAGATTAGTAGATAGTGAGCCTGCAAAATTTTCTATGCTCATGCTCGGATTGGTAGGTTATGAGCAGGGGCGGATCTACTGTAGCACAGGGGGGGTCAGCTGTCCCCCGCTGGATTTTCAAAAATATTGCTAAAAATCTGCTTTTCGGACCTCTGCCCCTCCCTGGAATTCAAATTGCCCCCCCTGTAGCCCATTCTGGAATTTTAATAGATGGAACAGAGCCCATATAAACTCTGAGCGAAACAAATTAGCGGAGCCCAAATAGGCGTTGATCCCAAATAACGACAATTAGTTGAACCAAAATGTTTTTTTTTTTGAATTCAAAGGCAGAGGCTGCCAAGTTGAACCAAAATGTTGATTTCAAATTCCTTATAAATGTTGAATTGTTGATTTTTTTTCAAGTAATTTAGGATTTTTATTATATTGATTGGTATTTTTTTTTTGTTATGTTGAATTGTACCCGATAAACTATTGGGTTTGAACCCGATAAGCTATTTGCATCCGATTATTGCCCCGCCCTAACAAAAATCCTGCGTCCACCTCTGGTTATGAGCCTTGTCATTAGCACAAAACAGTGCTGTTATAATCAAAGCTAGGTAGGAGTATCCAGACGAGTCTTTGTGCCCAAGTTATTTAAAATAAAACACAGAGAAATGAGATAGAAAGTAGGAAGGAGAGAAGAAGAAAAGAAAGGAGGAAAAGAAAAAGAGAGATAGAAGGAAGGAAGAGAAACGTCATCATCATAACCTTTTGTTCAAGGGAGCTAATGAGTTTTAGGTGTAAGTAGGATTGAATACTGTTTGGGTGTAATTATATTTTTTTTTTTGCTAATGCAAATTCAGTAAATTGACTTTTTTTTTAATGTTTTTTTTAAGTGCGACCTAATTGAAGACATATAAAAAATTAATTGACTTTTTGACAAATTGAGATATATTGACTAACACGTCTGCTTGATTTTATGCAGATAAGTATTTTTTTTTCCTAAAACTCGATCAAATTAATAGTTGAAATTTAATGGAGACATCCAAATTGTTTCCATCGAAATGTACCTATTTACATCCATTACCACTAGTAGCATTCATGTTTGGCTGCCGGATGGTGTAGGGATGCTAACAGTTATTCAATCCAACGGATCAGATTGGATCAGTCTGATCCGACTCATTTTTGCAATGAAGCATATCAACAAGGATACAGAAGATAAAGAGGAGAAGCAAGATCAAGGCGATCAAAAGAAGCATAAATCCTGTGAGTGGTGAGAAATCAATTCATATAAAAAATTAAGGCGAAACGTCAGTAAATTAAGTTATTAACAATGCTATTTTGATTTTACGCAGCACACAGATTATATATTATTTTATTTTGATTCTATTGTACGTACACTGTATAAAACAAAATCAATATTGTCAATATCTTTAACCGTGAACTTTAAGTTCACAAGAAATTATTGACATCCCTGCACCTTTCAAAGTCGTCATGATTAAGGACAAAAGACTTTCAAATTTTATATTTTTTATGAGAGATGCTGCCATGATTAAGAAAAAAAAAATTATAATAAAAGTACGTAGTTATTGAGAAACTTTTTTTTAAATTTACTTTTGTGTTTGATAAGCGAAATAAAGTTGAAGTTAGTAAGATGTCAAACTATTTTTAAATTTTAATGTTTGGTATAAAAATATAATAATTAGATGAATATTGTTGGAAAACCAAAATTAAATGTCCTCATTTTATAATTTTCTTTAATAACTGAAGAACAAAAATATTGATTAAATTAGATTTTTTTTTTTAATGCTTAAAATTGTAACCATCTACGGACTATACGGAGCTATAAAAATTATTTTAAAATAAAACATGTTAAAGCTAGCACTATTATTTGACATTGAAATACTCAAAAATCAATATTAAAGCACTTGGCAAATAGTCAGGTTTTCCAAAAATTGACGCCATATAGAAATTATTGGGTTTCGATCCTTGTCAACAGTATAATATATTAAGAGAATATCTTAGACTGAAACTTAGTAATCATACTTAGTTGACTAGTACATACAATAATTAATCTCATTGATCCAATAATTGTACATGATATATAGGGGCAGAGTTAAACATTTATACTATAGTTAAACACATATTATTTATAATATTTTACTCTAAACTGTATATAGTTAAAAAAATTATATATAAAGATAAAAAATTAAAAATAAATAAAAATTAATTGATCCTCATTCTATACACATGGGTCTTCCTCTGACGATATATATGCATACTTTAAAGCTTCCAACATATATTATGAAAATGTCAACTTTTGAAGTATTTCTCCAATTAATGATGAAGTAGAAGAATGGAGGTCAATTGACATTCATTATTTCCAAAAAATGCATTATTGTCTACATTATTTAGAGTAAAATGCTATGAGTAATGAAAATTTTATTTTATTTGTAGCATGAAAATTTTATATAACTGACTTATATTCACGTTTGATCTCTACAACTTTAAAATTTGGCTCTGCTCCTATCTGAGATCCAAGATAGTAGTAATAATAGGTGGCTACCAAGGGGTGTCATATAGGACGGATCCAATGTCTCATCTTGAATTTTGAAAAATAATTTTGACTTGTGTATTTGTTTTACTATTATTTATTATTGGTGAATAAATTTGTACATTTTCTTTTCAACTCATTTTCTATCAAGTCAATTTCATTTTCTTAATTGAGGGACTAGAAGCAAGTTCCGCATCAGAGTATGAATATCTTATCTTCCAAGTATTTATATCAATGAAGATTGACGTAGTGACAAGTGCGAGGGTTGTAAAAAGAGGACCATAGAAGACGAGTGTGTTGGAATTAATTTCAATTAATTACAATATATGTGGGCTTATATGTAATATAAATATATATTGAATAATAGACTGTTAAAATTAGACCCGTTATGAAGTGATCAAATTAAGTATTATTTATCGGGTTCAATATGTGTCATGAGAAGTGGGGCATTTAATGTGTAGAATGCGTATTAATAACTTTATGATTTAGTGATAGTCTAAATTATATAAAGTTTGGTAATAATACAATTATGCTATTGGTCCCTGGGGAACACAATCAAATATGACAATGTTCCGTAAATAAGGAAATGCACAATAAGACAAGTTATGAATTCAAATCCACTAAGGATCCAATAAAATTGTTTAATTAATTAATTAAATAAATAAAAGGCAACAGGCGCCTATTCATTTTGGTTAAAATGAAAGTGCCTATACGGCTAATGGAATAAAAAGGGTTTGTATCCTTTTAATTAATTAACTACGCCTCTTTGTCTTTCTCTCTCTACTTTCTCTCTCTCTAAAGAAAACTGAAAAGAGATTAATATAGAGTGATTAAGAAGAGGAGTTTAAGTTCAGAACTTGAATCGAGTATTGGGTATCTCTCCTTGTGTGAAAGAGAACATTGCCACTACCGCCTCTCTCGCTCTCTCCATCGGACTTGAGAGAGATTACTTGAAATTCTAAGGGCTTCCGGTGATTAACGGTGATTGTGCATCTCTGGAAGACCATGGCTACCGAACAAGGTAACTTTAAATTTCATATTAGGGTTCACTAGAGGATCATAGCAATTTAGGGTTTATATATGCAATACGGTTCTGCATAAAATAAATCCAAGTGGTATGAGAGCCTAC
Organism: Carex rostrata; assembly: GCF_964058835.1. Lineage (NCBI taxonomy): Eukaryota > Viridiplantae > Streptophyta > Magnoliopsida > Poales > Cyperaceae > Carex > Carex rostrata. The sequence goes on from NC_135919.1 coordinate 12,610,692, forward strand.
TCTAGTTGAACCATTAAAATTTTGATTTTGTTTCGGATATTTATGATTTGGAAATTTTCGGTAATCAATACTTATAATTTGATGCCTTAATGGCGTATCTGTTTCTGATTTTCGAAAATCAGTAACATATATATATGGAAATTTTATGACATATATGTTTCTGGTTTTATATTGATTAACTCTCCGTTAATCCAGTCAGTTGATGCCGAAATTTTTTGAATCATATAATTCATGGTCAATAGTTTGATTTTATTTGATACATGAATTTTGAGGCTTACCGAAACTATGTTTTGGTATGATTGAATAATGATTAGTTTGACCAAAATTAATTTGTTTGAATGGCCATTAATTTGTATTTCCGCTGCACAATTATTTTGGTCAAATCAATTATAGTTACAAATTGATTTCTATTTTTCGGCCATAACAAAAAGCTATAATTTTGGCCAGAACAAAGGTGTACTAAAATTTGGTATTTCGGTTATATAGTATACTGTCCGAACCAAAACAGAGTAATAATTCAGTTAAGTCAAATTTTTTTAAATTTGTTTTTCGGAAAATATTAAATCATTATGAAGGCTTCAGATTTAGATATATTTTGGAAAATGATTGATAAAGATATCATCTTACCAAAGTAAGCTCTCATACCAGCGTTAATCATTTGTCAATTTATACACAGTAAATATACATATGATGCTTGGTTATTGGACTGGCCCAAAAGGAAAGACAATAATTAAGTGTTATATGTGTATACTTGTGGTAATGAATAAGTAATAGTCATTAAGTTTTAGATGTAATTAGTTAATCGGCTCAAAGGAAGGTTGACTAATTGACATCAAATTGACTGTTATATTCGATTACTACACCTATTTATCTTAGAATAATAACTGACTCCGAAGAGCACTTATTGTTCGAAGATACTTAGTTGATGGAATATGCCTTATTTTGATTTTTTTATTTTTATTCAGTTATTTGATTTGTTCTTTGCGAATATTTTTCAGCAAATAAAAATTGCTGATCTTATAGCCGACATCAATAGCATTTCGATGCTGACGGGTTCTAATTACAAGGATTGGAAAGATAATCTTGAGATTATCATTGGGTGCTTTGACCTGGACATAGCGACGCAGGAGGCTAAACCTACAGTGCATGTTGCGACTAGTTCTAAAAAGGAACAAACTACACATGCATGATGGATGAGGTTAAATCGCTTGTGTCTCCGGGTCATGCAAAAAACCATTCCTGAAAGTTTTAGAGGACCAGTTTTTGATTCCACTAACAGAACAATTTTCGAGACAAATACAGTTAAGTTCTTTGAGGATGTTATGGTTCAAAGGGGAAATACAAATCAAATTGTCTTTGAAGAGAAACAAGATTCTCCTATACAAGAGGCGCCAATAATGGTACCGATTGTAATAAGAATATCTGGAGACTCATTGGTTCAGGATCATACTGTGAATGAACCTGTAGTGTATGAACCTCCAGAAATGGAAGAGAATCCAGTTCAAGACAATGTTGATGTTGAAGAAGAACCTATACCACCTCAAGAACTTCAAGAAATAGTGCCTTTAAGGCGGTCCACCAGAGAGAGAAGAAGTGCAATATCTAAGGATTATATTGCATTTCTTCAAGAACATGAATTCGACATTGGCATGATGGAGGAAGTCCCTCTCAGTCTCCGTCAAGCTTTGGAAAGTGTCAATTCTCAGAAATGGATCGAGGCCATGAATGAGGAAATAAAGTCAATGTATGACAACAAAGTCTGGAATATCGTCCCATTACCTGAAGGTGTGAAGCCTGTTGGTTGCAAATGAATATTTAAGACCAAGAGGAATTCAGAAGGTAATGTGGAAAGATATAAAGCTCGACTTGTTGCTAAGGGAAACAGAAACGTAAAGTCAATTCAGATACTGCAACTACAAGTTCGCAGAAGAAGCCCAATAAGGATAAGAAACCGGTTACCGGATCGGAGCCGAATAAGGAAAGAGTTCAGAGTTGACTTATAAGTATTAAGCATATTGATACAAATTCTGTGCTGACAGATCCACTAACTAAGGGACTAGTACCCAAACAGTTTCACGAGCATGTCACTCACATGGGTATCTATGTTAAAGAGGATTGTCAGATTTAGTGGGAGTTTGTATTTTATGTATCATGTTTTATATGATATACTTTTTCAGATATCATGCAATTAACTTTTATATGATATTCTGTAATTTGTATGTTTCATGCAGTTATTCAGACTTCAGTTATTCAGCTTTCAGTTATTTAGTTTATTATGCACTCTGAATTGATGATTGACCTCAAAGTCAAATTAAGATGAAGTGACCAAATTGGAGATAGGCATGTGGATCACATTGCATGTAATTCCCAAACTACACATCCCCTTCATGATTCATGTCATTCAGTTATGTTTACACTGTGATTTATGTTGGTTTAGTTTCGATTCATGAGGCAAATACTGCTTAAGTCCTTGTGAATATGATTAATGGACAGAATTGGTTGATGACACAAAAGGTTATGACAGCACAGTTTGAGTACTCAATTCAGTTTTTATCAATATATATTATTCAGATATACATATAGCCCAAGTGGGAGATTGTTGGAATTAATTTCAATTAATTACAATATATGTGGGCTTATATGTAATATAAATATATATTGAATAATAGACTGTTAAAATTAGACCCGTTATGAAGTGATCAAATTAAGTATTATTTATCGGGTTCAATATGTGTCATGAGAAGTGGGGTCTTTAATGTGTAGAATGCGTATTAATAACTTTATGATTTAGTGATGGTCTAAATTATATAAAGTTTGGTAATAATACAATTATGCTATTGGTCCCTGGGGAACACAATCAAATATGGCAATGTTCCGTAAATAAGGAAATATCCAATAAGACAAGTTCTGAATTCAGACCCACTAAGGATCCAATAAAATTGTTTAATTAATTAATTAAATAAATAAATAAAAGACAACAGGCGCCTATTCATTTTGGTTAAAATGAAAGTGCCTATACGGCTAATGGAATAAAAAGGGTATGTATCCTTTTAACTAATTAACTACGTCTCTCTGTCTTTCTCTCTCTACTCTCTCTCTCTCTCTCTCTAAAGAAAACTGAAAAGAGATTAATATAGAGTGATTAAGAAGAGGAGTTTAAGTTCAGAACTTGAATCGGGTATTTCTCCTTGTATGAAAGAGAACATTGCCACTACCGCCTCTCTCGCTCTCTCCATCGGACTTGAGAGAGATTACTTGGAATTCTAAGGGCTTCCGGTGATTAACGGTGATTGTGCATCTCTGGAAAATCATGGCTACCGATCAAGGTAATTTTAAATTTCATATTATGGTTCACTAGAGGATCATGGTAATTTAGAATTTATATATGCAATACGGTTCTGCATAAAATAAATCCAACAGAGTGTTGTAAGAAGTTTAGAATAATAATTAGTAAGAATCATATAATATCTTTTCAGGATAATAATTAGTGGGAATCATAATACAATTTCTCTAAATAGGATGCAAGAATTTTGGAGATACTCAATTCTTATTAAATATGGACATGTACATGTAATGTTTTTTTTGTCAATATTAATTGGATAAAGATATGGATGACAGCTATTTAATATATAAATATCATTATCATTGATAAATACAAAAATATAGATGACAAAATTGGGTGCATACTCATCAGAACTTCTTCACCTTTGAGTTTAAACAGCTCAAGTTAATTCAAATTATGAACTGATTGAATGTTACAATGACAACTTTGCCCTTGGATAATATTATGCATGGTTAGATAATAGTCTAATGGATTGGTTGTACCACCATTAGTTTGGAGTGTCTTAATTGAGCACGTTCCTGTTTAAAGATAAGAAACACAGTAGCAGCATATATTACTTGTTGATTTCGAATTTCTTTGAACTTTATTCTTGGTTAGGGGTGTTCATCAGTTCGGTTCAGTTTCAACCGAACCGAACTAAGCAAACCAAAGTTATAATTCAGTTGAACCGAACCAATTTAGCATTGCAACTGAACCGAATCAAAGATTTATTTTGGTTTGTTCGGTTCAAACCGAAATATATTTATTATTTAAAGCAATTGATTTATAATAAATTGAAGTATATTAAGAAATAAACCGGTATTAAGAAATAAATTGGAATATTAACAAATAAACCGAAGTATTTAAAGCAATTAATTAAGAAATAAACCGGGGTATTAAGAAATAAATCGGGACGGTCTGGATCAAATTCATAATATATAAAAGTTTGGTCAGTTCGGTTATTTCAATTTTAAAAATTACAAACCGAACCGAACTAAAGTTATAATCCGGTTTTAAAAAACAAATCGAACCGAACCATTAAACCGAACTGTTTGATCCAAACTACTTCGGTTTGGTTCAAAACCGATTAAACCGGACCCAATAAACACCCCTATTCTTGGTATCACCCGTTACATAAGGCTTCGGCAATGAATTTCTGAATTGACATATGCATTGCTTTTGAAACTTCCATTTATTTGATGAAGATTTTTCTGTCCAAAACTTGGTATCGTTTTGAGCCGAATGGAGCACCAGAAAGAAAATAGATCTGGACACATAATCAAGTATCTTTTCTGACATTGATGTTTAAGTTATGATATCGTTTAATAGTAAACTAACTTAGATTAATATATAGTATTGATTAATGAGTTTGGCTAATATAACATCAATGTTATTTTAGCCTATATAACACCAATTCTAAAACCCATCAAATCGACTTTGAACGACTAATCCAAACCGTTCAAACCGATTTACATTACGAGTGATGCGTTTACATACAATTTTTTTTATATTTTGATTAATTAGTAATTTACAACTATCAATATGTATATAAACTAAATTAAATTAAAATATATATATATATATATATATATATAAAGAGAGAGAGGGGGGGGAATTGGCTACTCTACTTCTATAAGCATATGAGGATATATATGCTTATAAGTCATTTTTTCGTTTTCAAAATCCAAAAAGTCGATCTGAACAGTTAGATGTGATCTGTATATTAAATGTGCTTGGAGACCAAATTTTATATTTTTCTAATTTTTTTTATTATTTATTAAGCCACTTTGAAAATCGCTGATCCAACAGTGGCTTCTGATTTTTAAGCCACTGTTGGATCAGCGATTTTCAAAGTGGCTTAATAAATAGTAAACAAAAAATCAAAAAAATGTAAAATTTGGTCTCCAAGCACATTTCAATATAGAGATCACATTTAACGGTTCAGATCGACTTTTGAATTTTGAAAACAAAAAAATAACTTATAAACATATACTCTCATATGCTTATGGATGTAGAGAAGCCAACTTCTATGTATATAGAGAGAAAGGGAGAGACTAATGTGCATTTGAATGTATATGGGCCGAAATACATACGGTCCAAATTTGACTTTTCAAAATCTAAACAGTTGATCCGAACCGTTCATCTTGTTCTCCATATTAATATGTGCTTGGAGACCAAATTTTACATTGTTTGAATTTTTTTTTTACTATTTTTATATAAAAAAATTAAACATAACAAACATGACATGTGTAATTAGTGTGTGACATCGACTAACGTGTCACAGACGATTCTTTAAATTTAATCACAATACGATACGTAAGAATCTTAATCACAATACAACATTCCACGTAATTCAAATTACAAAGTGGCTTATCACAGCACAACACGAATTTACTTACATACTGTATAACAAAGGCTACGGATAAAATTGATGCGGAATAATTGCGGTGGATTTTGATTTGGATCTGACTCAGCCTCAGTCCCACGCCACGCGCCGCTATCAACCGCTATCAAGCAGAAGAAATTGGACGGCTGAGATACAACGAGGCGTCATATCCACGGTCCCCATCATTGGTCGCGAGTAAACTCTGTACTATAATCTTTCATTAAGAAAAAGAAAGAATAAGATTTGACCTAACTGGTATCTATAATCTTCCAAGATCAGAGCTTTCAGCCTTTATTACCTGGGACCAGACCCCTGTTTTATTCCATAATATATACTAAATTACTAATCCATTATTTCATTTATCTACTGGAGATTGGAGAAGCGCCAGTTGTTGCATTATGAAAGACTCTCAATTTGGATCCGGACGCCCTGTGGCACTGCATCGGTGGCATGCTGCAGAGGATAAGAACAACCCACAAAAATCAGGCATTATACAGTTGATGGTTTGGTGCCACTTGTTCATTTCACATCCATTATTGTTACTTGTTAATTACTGATATTCTTTGATTGTAAAGTATGAGGTGGAATAAATCTCTTATTTAATATTTAAGTTGTAAACAAAGAGTTAAATAAAAATAAAATGAAGTAAAATCTGAGTTAATTTTCGATAAGTTATTCTATTTTTTTAGGTAGATTAACTTTACACTTATGTTGCATGTAATACTCATTGTCATAAACAGGTATTCATTTTCTAATATCATACTCCTTCAAATATATTATTTAAACCATAACTTAAGCTATCAAACACAATGTAAAATATGAGAAATACGATAGAATAAATAATTTAATTATTCTTCTTAAAGTTAAGTAGTAATCAAACACTACCTTAATTTCTTATTTTAGATTTGAAGAGCTCCATGGATCCTAAGAAAAGCACCTATTTTTTTTGGTACAATTCCTGTTAGAGGTACACTAGCATTGAAATTAGTCTTCGAAGTAATATAAAGGAAGTCTTGTTACATGTCCACTAACATTTAAATTAGATTCTCTGAGGAACAAAGGAAGTCTTGTTAAATATGTAAATGAGTGGCTTATATATAAGGATGGCAATGGTTTGAGTTCACGGGTATTTTACTAAGTTCATGCCCGTCTTGCCCGTTGAAAACTGATAGCCCACCTACCCGGCCTAATCTGATGGACTTAAAAATCTATGCTCGGCCCGCCCATGGGCCTTTCCTCCAAGCCCATGCCTGCCCATCCTTGCCTGTCCCAGCCCATGGGCCTACCTAGCCAGCCCATACCCGCTGATCCATCCATATTCAACCATATCAAATGAACCGTACAATAAACAAAACAATTCATAATGTGATTTTTCTATTGAAAAAAAAAATTCATAGTTTAATAACAAACAACAATTTGATTTTGCTACTGGAGCAGCAAAACAATTTATAGTTCAATAGCAAATAAAGGCAGCTAATCTGATTATTTTTTTAACATAAAGGCCCATGGGCTGCCTGTGGATTTCGACATAAGTTCAGACTCGACCCGGCCCGTCTCTAGGCCCGCCCTCACCTGGCCCAACACAGTGTCGGATCGACTGGGTAAAGCGCGGGCCGGGCATGTAAAACTAGGCTGCCGGGCCAATTGGTTTTTTTTGCCATCCCTACTTATATAAAAGTTTTGGCTTCTAAATAATATTGAACGAATTGAAAGCGAAAATAAAATATAGTAAAAATGGAAACACTTTAACGTAACTTGGTGCCTGGAATCTTACATCACTATGAACCTATTCCCTCATCATAAGTCTGGTTGTTAACAAGAAAAGTAAAAAAGAATGTTAGTCTGATTAATGAAAGGGATGTTGAATTGGAGAAAGTTGAAAACATGACACAATAATTGTACTGCTGAAGGCGTATGGGTGATTTCGAAAATTCGAATGCACGAATTGTGGTTTTGTTCTCTTTTCAAGACTTTTGTGATAGCTCCTTAATTAAAAACTCTGTATAAACTTTTTTTTAATCTAATATATTCGTTAGCAGGCCTTGCGCTAATTAAAAAAAGAAGAAGATATTATATTGCTAATAGGAACTTAGATCTTCTCACTCTTGATTTTTATTTCCTTCAGACATTGTTTTATTATGACACGATGACAGTAAAAAAAACATGAATTTGACCATTTATTAATTTCACTCACTCTCTCTCACTATGAGCAGAATGGCCCAACAAAATTGAACTATTGGAAATTAGGCCCCTTAGGCAAAGAAAGGATATAGGCGATAGGTTTCTGGTCAAGTGATGTAGAAAAGGATAGACAATCATATTGTTAGTTAAACAGAAAAATACAGCTTTTCACAGAATTCTATATGTATCTATGAGATCGAGTATGGAATTCTGTTTACTCACTTGAGATTGAGTATCCGTTTCCCTCTTTTTCCTGTTAGGATTGGAAATCCTGTATTTTACATATCCATACGATCGAGTCCTTAGGTTTCCGAAATACATAGTTTAATGTAAAAAGAAGTGCTTTGAATCATAGATGAGCCTATCCAAATGAATTCATGCTTCAGTTGACTCCTTTTTATAAAGTAGGAAAAAGAAAAATGATGCAAATCAATACAAAGTCAAATATCTACCGGCTACTGATCTTAAAATAAATTAGAATATTTTTTTTTAATTAAAGGGCTCCGCTACATTCTAGTATCTTTTATATGTTATTTTTGAGAATTGAACCTTCATCTCTCAACTGAGAAGAGCTCAAACCGATGCACTAAGTCCGCAGTTATTAAAAAATTATAAGCTAAAGAAAAGGTATGCAAAGTAGATATCTCTTATAGCCAAATCTCTATCGTCCCAATCATCAAACTGAGTACACTTAGAATTTGGTGCCTATTTAGACATAGGAAGTTCGTTTTTTAGATTTATGCCCCAGTTAAGAACAGCAATTTAGAAATTGCACGTCCGGAACCGGGGGTGATAGCCAGGGTACCGAGTTATTTTGCATCACTTGTACCTTGGCAGTGTCAAGTTTTTTTAAAAAAAAAAAGAAAGTTATTTCGCATTACTTAAGAATGAAAGGAAAGCCTGTCATTTTTATTTGCAATTTATGGGCCCTCTAAAGACTAAACTTTTGCATTGAAACCGTTTAATAATTTTCTAATATTTTAGGCCGTGTCCAGATCCCACACTCCTCCTTCCCTGCTTGAATCAGTGAGGCCCATGAAATTATCTCTGTCTACCAATGCCCCAGAACTTCCCCATGAATGGATTTAATTTACCGATGTTCAAAATTGACGATAACTAAGTTTGTAATTTGAAAAAATATTTAACGGATCTGATATCTATATCATTGGCTCATCCTTAAATACATTTCACTTAATTTTTTTATATAATTTAGAATTTGTATATGAATATTTTATAATACACATTTAGCTATTGCTCGATGCATACTTATTCATTGTGTAGTGAATATGTTCCGATTTTTTTTATTTATATCCAAAAAATAAATAAAATTTTAAAAAATAACCAAACTGGTGGTGTATTTCGAATACTATCCAAATCGAATTTTTTTTTTCCAATTTTAGCACCAATTACCTGAAAAAAAATTTCCGGAAATTCATGCCTAAAATCAGAAACAAAAAATTCTAGTATCCAATTCCGGAAAAAAAAAATTTCCAGAAATGGAATTTCCCTTTTTTTTTATAAACTCATTTACATATATATACATATATAGAGGTTGGCTAAGATCAAAGTGGTAGTTCCTGAGCTTTGGTGCTACCAATTTGTTTTTTAATTTTCAAAGTTCAAAACGTCGATCCGAACCGTTCAAGTTGATCTCTGTATTAAAATGTGCTTGGAGACCAAATTTTATATTTTTATGAATTTTTTTACTATTTATTAAGCCACTTTGAAAATCGCTGATCCAACGTTGGCTTAACAAAACAGTAAAATCATAAGCCACCGTTAGATCAGCAATTTTCAAAGTGGCTTAATAAATAGTAAAAAAATTCATAAAAATATAAAATTTGGTCTCCAAGCACATTTTAATACAGAGATCAACTTGAACGGTTCGGATCGACGTTTGAACTTTGAAAATTAAAAAACGAATTAGTAGCACCAAAGCTCATGAATTACCACTTTAATCTTAGCCAACCTCTACATATATATACATACATATACATGTATTATATTATATATACATATATTATATTATATATACATATACATATATTATATTATATATACATATATTATAAAAAAAAAATCCAAACGACATTTATAAACAAAATATCGATCGTTGTATGCCTACCGTTGAACGAAATCTTAAACTGAATTTTTGAGGCACTAAATTTTTCCGGTAATTGATGTTAAGATCAGAAAAAATTTTGTCAGTTTGGATACTTTTGAAATTCCAGCTCATGTTTGGTTATTTTTTAAAAAAAATTCTCTGGATATAAATAAAAAAATTATATGTATAATATATGTATATCAAATTTGACATCTGCTAGTAAATCAGCAAGTCTGGACTGATATAGGGACCAAACTGTAAAAGTAATTACACCAGCATGTATTGCATTCAAAAATACACAGAATTGACACAAATTTCTATTTATTTGGATTTTTCTACAGTTAGTTATGAATTTTCAAAATTCAGCTTTCGAAAAAACTTTAAACAGCCATAACTTGTTGGGTTTTGACTGTTCAAACCCATTGATTAATTATGTTGGGGTTTTGACTGTTCAAACTCATTTATATGCTTAAGGTGCGAAAAGAGTAAAACAAAACTTTTACATCTACCTTAAGCTACGGATTAAATGAATCAAGAAGATTCGTTTAATCCTATTTACATATCTACTCCATAATTGATTTCTAAAACATTAAATCTATTTATCAATTAAATAGATTAATATAACATGTTTATACCTTGTTTCCAAATCACAGTTGGAATGCAGACCGAGCGAGTAGAGCCTCACCAGGGAAGGAATCGACTCGGAGTATCACACGTGTATACCTCTATTGGTTATCCACCAGGACTAACCAGAGAGCGGTTTATTTCTTTTGCCAGAAATACTATAAACCGTGGAATTCTGCAAAAACACTATTCACTAAAATTTTTCGCTTAATCAGATTCACTAATAAACCAAATCTGAAATACCGCAAAAATTCGGTAAAACACTATTCACCGATCGAAAAACCGTAAACAGAGAAAGAGAGAAATTCCAATTAACGAAGTAATCAGATTAACACGTGAATTAGTGAGTTTTCTCTTTCACCTATGCCCCTCTATTTATAGGCATTTGAGGAGGTTCGCAAAAGACCGAAATACCCCTCAAGTTGCCAAAATTACCAAAATGCCCTTTTGGCATTCAAATTTGATTTTGCAACTTCATATTGGTTAGATTAGTTTAATTGATTCTAAACCCATTAACCCAAACCCATTATGAATAGTAAATATCCAAATCAAATATGTATAATTGTCATGTACAATTATATTCGTCTACGGTTTTCGTTTGGTAATTTTTATACAACATGTCAAACACGTTTATAAACTAACCAGTGTTTCTGTTTGTCATTCTAAATGACGTACAATTAATTATATTTAATTATACCAAGTTTAACTAATTATAACCATTAGTTTTTGCTTTGTCATTTTTAACATGACAAATATAATTTAATTATAACACGTATAATTAATTATAACCATCTTAATATTAATTAAAACCAATTTATAATTAATCAGTAAGATTCTCCGAATAGCTCCTATATGGTGTGACCCAATAGGATCTGTGTTATGTTGGTAAATAGAGTTAAATCTGTTTTAACTTCCATAATCATAGGAGGCATCTGGTAGTATACACTATGACCATCCAATTACACAGATGATGATGTACTGTACATTATCACGATCCAGTAAACAATTTACTTGTGTCAGTTCTTCTGTCTCATAGCTATCAGATCAGTTTCAAGGTAGATATGTGTCATCCTTTCTAACTGTATCTTTTCTTGATCTTTAGCAGATTATCAAATATAATTACTCTTGTAATTATACCGCATGCAGATAATCTAACTCTACCAAGGGGCCCAGTGATGCTATAGCTCGTATAGAGATACGAGGGACAAATAGTATTCTTGGCAGACTATCACTTCCTCAGCTAAGCTATACATATGGAAATGCTACCGTTATGACTGCTTTTTACGGACAGCGGTGGATAACAATCACACATACACATTTCTCAGTGGGAACGATAAATATCTCATACTGTAGAACATGACACTGAATGAAAACATAAATAACACGAACACAATTCTATTTAATGTCTCATTCGGGGTCTGTCAAATACCATGTTCCTAGAACATGTATTTATGTGATTAAAATGACATCTCGTGTCAAGTGGTTTGTAAAACTTAACCATCTTTTAATCCACATACTAACCTTATAGCGGTAATTAGTGTTCCTGCTAATTACCTTGGTCAGTGACCTTTTAAGAGTATATATCATCTATATTACGGAGTTTCACAATTTCAGTCATGAACTCGAAATGATCCATAAATGCAATAATACTCAAGGCAACAAAATGATATAAACATTCAATTCATGAACAAAGGTTTATGATAATTTATCATATTATTGACTTCTAGATTATTACAAACTAACATAACTTTGGCTACGAAAGTCGAATTTGGGGGTATGACCACTTTTCAGAAAGGGAGGACGAGACGAATCCGAATATTGGCCGGGGAAAACTCTCGAGCTTCCGAAGCATCATAATTTAAAAAATAATGTCGTTTAGTGCCTCAAAAATTCAGTTTAAGTTTTTAGTAGGTATACAACGATCGGTATTTTGTTTATAAACATCGTTTGGATTTTTTTTATAAACTCATTTTTTATAATATATGTATATGTATATATGTAAATGAGTTTATAAAAAAGGACGGGGATCCCATTTCCGGAAATAAATTTTACAGTTTTGGAACTAAAAACTGGAAATAAAATTTCCGGAATTGGATACCGGAATTTTTTTTCCGGTTTTAAGCATGAATTTCTAGAAAAAAAAAATTTCGGTAATTGGTGCTAAAACCGGAAAAAAAAAAATTTCGGTTTGAGCAGTATTCGAAATACACTTAAATTTTATTTATTTTTTTGATATAAATAAAAAAATCGGGAATATGTTTCTACTTTTATGAAACAAATACTTATTACATGTGTCACATTTTTTACTTCAATCTTTCGAACTTATTAATCAAATTATCAAAATACACATTCGACTATTTTACAATGCACAGTCAACAAGTATACAATATACATATGACTATTGCCCAATGTACACTTGACCATTACACAATACGAAAATAAATATTGTAAAAACTAGATAATGTTAGTACATTCACAAATATTATAAAAATTATAGAATGTTTAGAAAGCAAAAACTTGTTTGAAAAAGTAAGTATAATATAATAACATTTTATACTTCTGTGATCGATGTTGCTGTTGCTGACCGGTTCAAATAAAAACACTTTATTCTTCGTATTTTTGTCCCATAGCAAGTGTTCTATCTCTTATTTTTCAAAGTCCATAGTCATCTTCTCTAGACTAGTAAATCATGTACACCTAATCCACCCAAATACCCAATGGTTACATTGTGGCACCTTTAATACAACTAAATAAGTCGCGCAGAAACTGTAGCTAAAAATGTGGTAACGGTGTCATACATGAAAATAAATAATTATTTAACATTTATCTATTTTTGACGATTTAAAAATATTTAAATTTAAAATCCAACATTAAAGATCTGTGTCTGTGTGATATTTGATTTATGTTTCACTATACATCAAACAATATATAAATAAATTGTCTTTTATGCACCACCAAACAGTTGTACGAAATATTGTTAAACTATCTATACGTCAAACAACATGCTTATGTTTACTTTTTTGTTTTAATATGATTTGGAAAAGAATGTCACAACGTTGGAAATAATAATTGTTTGTCAATTTATTCTTGTTTATACATACAATAAAAAGCAATGTTCCAATACATCACATTTTATGAGAAAAAAAATGATTAATTAATTTTTATCAACCAATTAAATTAACATAAGTAGGAAAAGCAACATAAGTAGGAAAAGCAGTTTGTTTTAATATTAGTTACGGACTTTAATAAGAAAATATTCACGAATTATAACAAAATTACTCTTATAATCATATAATTTGATTTCAAAAAAATCAATCATCCAAATTAAATGTATAACAACTATTTCATAAAATATTATATCCTAGAACATTTTTTTAAAATAAATTCAACTGTCTTAACCACTAGTAGGTCACTACATTACCAGCATCAAATGCTACACCTAGGGTACTGTATTTACATGACCGATACCGAACAACAATTATTATACCCGAAATTTTTATTTATACCATAATAAAAAACAAAACAAAACACCTAAATTAGAGGGATTTCAAAAAGGGTAAGGCTAAGGTGCTATGAGTTGCATAGAGACCTATGGTGCTACAGCTCAATATTCGAGTTTTCAAAATTCAAACGATCGATCCGAACCGTTCATCTTGTTCTTCATATTAATATGTGTCTGGAGACCAAATTTTATATTTTTTTGAAATTTCTTTACTATTTTTTTAGATAGGTAAAAAATCACTTGATCTAAAATTTTTTGCATCATTCGGATATTTAATTTTCTACCTATCTAAAGGGCCGCATATTAATTGGTTTGGAGGCCTCTCAAAATTAGAGCCGCATATTAACTTAGAGGCCCTAATATTTTTTAAAATCTCATCAAAATATGACTTTTTTTTTTAATATGGTATAAATAAAAATTTCGGATTATTATACCATCTATCTGCACTGAAATACAACTGCATGCACAGGTTTATGTCACAGGACAACCAAACACCTTTTCAAGACTTGTACTTCTCATCGGTAACGTCTAATGTCGCGCATTTGTGGTTTGGCAGAGCAAGTTCAGAGGCTATCGAAATCCAAAGTGGAGCTTTCATCCCTGATCTTCTACAGCATATAAAGATCGCTACATACTATGTAACGAGTGGCTACATATCGAAAATACCACAAAATTTCTATTCTTTTTTTTTGAAAAAAATTATTTTTGAATCTTGATTCGAAATGAATACAATTTGTTTATTTTTAAATAAAAATGGACAGAATCATAAAATTCAGATTGGAGGGTCAAAATATAAAAATACATAATAAGTTGTAGTTGGAATTGGAATTTGAACTCAAATCTTCATAATTATAAAGCAAAATTCTAGTCACTAAGCTAGAAACATGTATTTATTATTTTTCAAGGAGCTGAACTATATATTTTTCAAAATAAATAAATTAAATTAAATATTAATTTACATGATTAATTTTTTTTAAATCATTAGAGTGCCTAAAGACCTCTTACTTGACGTGTTGTGGTTTGCACGAGCCGCGGATAATCCATAAATTGTATCTTTTTATTTTATTTTATTTTATTTTGTTTTGTTTGAAATACAGAACCTGTAGCTATCAAGTTGAAAAGGAAAGAGCAAAGATGCACAACGAGAAAGGACAAAGAGAAAGAGTCCATGCTATGGTGGAACTGTGGAAGCATCAAGAGGAAAGAAGATGGAGCCTTCGATGGTTACTTTGCACCTTGTATGAAACCCAAGGCTCTTGATTTTTTATAGGGAGAATTTCATATATACCACTCAAAAACTGTGAATTTACATATTTATCATCTAAAATTTTATAATTACATACTTACTATCTAAAAATCTAATAAGTCACAAATTTACCCAATATAAATTTAGTATATATTAAATGTATTCAAAACTCAGATTAATTATGTTTAATTTTCTTAAAACTATAATTAATCGAGGATTAACTTAGTACACTCTCTTTCTTTCCTTAGAATCGTTCTTCTTTATACTCAATATAAAAGAGTAAGAAAAGATATTCCAAACTAAACTAGTAATAAAACACAAATTCTCAAACTCAGTTACTGCTTTGATAACGGGTTGCGATATCAGCGTCGAATTCAGTATGAGTTATTTTGTTGAAATTAAAAGTTAGAGTGATTACCTTGTTTTAGACGATCAAGCTGGAGTTAGAATTCTTATATCCGAGTCTGCTGCCCCTTCTCTCTGTGTTTAAGTGGGAGAGATGAGATGAGGAGATAATTTAAGCGAAAATGAGAAATTACGTCAAAAAAGAAAGGAGAAAAATCAATGTACAAAAGAGGAAGGGGTAGAGAAGAAGAAGAGACTAAATAAATTATTAATTATATTTTATGTAATCTTAAACTTAATTAATCTCATTTTTTTATTAATTGGATAAATATATGAGTTTTTAAATTTTTAGATGGTAAATAAGTAATTATAGAAATTTTGATGGTAAATACGTAATTTCACAGTTTTTGAGTGCTATATATGAAATTCTCTCTTTTTTTATATGTTTTGTCAATGGGATCAGTGAGATGTATAATTATGATTTTAAGTGCATTTATTTTATAATTGAAGTTATCATTTCCTTGCGACGAACTTGTGAATAAAAACATTGAAAGGAGTTATTTATTATAATTTATTAAATAAGATTCTTTATTAATCTTGAAATCTATTTTTAATTTTTTTTGTAACAGATATTTAAACTACGTCTTTTCGTAGAGAACGGATCCATTATCATTTATATTAAGCTATGATTTTCATTTATATATTATACAAATCATAAATCGGACTTTGAAGTTCCTTCCATAGTTTTAAAATCAATGTTGTAATTTGCATTTATACAATGTGAGTAACACGTTGTGACTTTGTTAATTACGTCATAGCATGTGACTATTTTTGTTTTCACATGATGTGATGTAACTAAAATGATAGAAGACATTCATGTCACGTAAATAGCTACATCACGTGTGATCACGCATGAAATTTATAAAACCTTTTTAGGTTTTAAATTTATTTGAAATTAAAGCAAAAAAATATAAGAAACTAATGTAAAATAAACTAGAAATAACGAATAATGTTGAAAAAATTAGTGACGTGATATGACCGGATCAGTTTGTGTGATGTGCCGTGAGCCCGTGACATGTCATTTTCGATCAAAGAAAGCCAAATTATATGAATGAATGGATCACATGACACTTGAATCACGTCATATAACTGATACACGTGATTTAACGGGACGAAATTGGTAATGGCGTATTGGCGTGAATAATTTCCTACACTATTGCACCTTAAAAAAAAAAAAATTGAATTTCAGCGGATCTCATCCAATTTTGTCAATTAATGCATGCTTGCTCTTCCAAAGATAGAAGAAGAGAGCGAGGAGAACGAGACGAGTATATTAAAAATAATTTTAACGCTCGACTTTAGAAAGAGAGACCGAGAGAGAGAGAGAGGCGGAAAAGAATAATAATAGTTCCACTGTTTTGCTTTGCATGAAGGAAGAGGGAGAAGGGAACAAAAGTTGTAGGGATTTTGCTTTTGATTAGATGAAAACATTTTTTAATTTTATGGGAGCATTATATATTTTGAAATTCAAAACTGTGGATCATTTTAAAATTGATAATAACATATTTGTCTATAAATTTCAAAACATCATAAATTTATTTAATTTATTATATTTTTTTTCTATTAAAATTTATTTTAAATTCTGAAGTTACCATTTTATCTTTTATTTTAAAAATACAAAATATGTAGCATATTCAAGATAAATGTAAATCTTCAGTTTAGCCGGATTTTTTAGGACAAATTATGCATCAAGTATATGTTTAAATGCCATTGTTTATGCATTATAAATAGAGTGATGACTCATCAGTCACACAAATCAGCCAATTAGAAAGACTGAAAATTTCTCATATACATTTTTTTTTAATAAAGGATATCTTTAAAACATTATAAATTTAATCAAATGGATTTAAATACAAAAATAATAAACTGAATAAATTTGTGAGTTTTTGAGACTTAAAAAATTAAATGTAATATCCTAAATTTTAGAAGAAAATATCGTAGTTTTGAGGTTTTTAAAGGGTATACGTAAAATTTATTTTTGATCTTTTTTTAATGAGAGGGTTGGAGGTCAATCCATCAAACATATTTTTTAAACTCTTATTATTAATTAGTTATTACCATAAAATTTTCTTTATTCGGATTTCGAACTTAATTATGATCTCTCATATAATTTTTTTTTATCTTTGTTACTAAATCAAAGATTGATTATTTTTATTTTTTAACTTTAACGTCCTGTGTAGTATTTCTGCTACCATGTCATCATCCAACAAGAATAGCATATTTGATTGGATGATTTTGAAATGTTAATAGAAACACATTAGTAAGCTCGGTACGTAAACGTTAATGTTGGTATTATCACAGTTCTAGTTTTTACGATGTGCGAGAAAATTTATGAGTACGATAATATACACATGTATATAGAATCAGGAACGATATATAGAATTTAATAGGAGTGAGTCTATGGTACTATGCATATCACGGGTTGTTACCGTGCTACGGCTCTATATTCGAGTTTTCAAATCCTAACGGTCGATCCGAACCGTTCATCTTGTTCTCCATATTAATATGTGTTTGGAGACCAAATTTTACATTTTTTGAAAATTTTTTACTATTTTTTTAGATATTTAGAAAATCACTTGATCTGAAAATTCTGGACCATCCAAAAACAGTGATTTTCAATAAATCTAAAAAAAATAGTAAAATTTTTTCAAAAAATGTAAAATTTGGTCTCCAAACACATATTAATATGGAGAACAAGATAAACGGTTCGGATCGACCGTTAGGATTTGAAAACTCGAATATAGAGCCGTAGCACAGTAACAAATCGTAATATGCATAGTACCATAGACTCACTCATTTAATAGCAAACATATTATCTGGTAGGAAAGCATAGGTGTTTGCTTTTGCTCCGTATCCTCAACTAAAAAAATGTCGATAAATAAGTTAGAGTAGAACTAGGGTGTTTTTAAGTTCACCAAATTCTCTGGTGAATTTAAGTCTAAAATTCATCAAATCAATTTCAAATAACAAATCTAAATTGTTGAAATCTGCTTATCTTACAAGTGATGCGTCTACATGTGAAAATTTTAAACATTTGAATTAATTTAGTATAAACTCAAGATGTCAAAATTAAAAAGTTAATAAATTAATTTTAATGCATTTATTTTTTGAACATTTTTTATCACTTGACTCTATGCAAAATTAATTTCAAGATTACTTTTTTTTTTTTAACATGTAGACACATCACTTGTAAATTAGACGGATTTTAATAATTTAAATTTATCATTTAAAACTGATTTAATAAATTTTAGACTTGAATTCACCAAAAAAATTTTAATAAACCCAAGAACACCCTAGTTCACTCAATACGTTAATCATTTATCAGGTAGTCCGAGGGTGCAGCAAAGTGCCATGGATATTTTTTCTTTTCCCTTTGCCACGGGAACATTTATTTTTTTCTTTTTCTCGAGTCTTGCCATCATCTCCTCTCTCATATCGAATCAATGAAATCAACGAGATCCCGTGCAAGCCGATTAATGGTCTGCTCCTTACCCCACAAGTGATTATTTAATTTCCACTTTTCTCTTTACTACTTTCCACATATTTTCTACGTGGATATATGTTCATCCGATCGGGAAAACTTTCCTCCAGTAATCGATCTCCACGTCCTATATGTGAATTACTAGAAATTTCTCGAGTTCGATTGCTATTTAGTAACTAGCGCGTCAAAACTTACCTTAACATGTACGGTTTCCCTGCATAAATCCTCGGTTTCTCGTGTGTCGGGTGTATACATGTGGGTTTATTACTTTATTTTTCCGTGATTTATTTCTACGATGACCCGGCTCACAAATTTCAACTGAAAAATGTGTGCAGCAGCACAATTTCCGTAGTTTTCCGGTTTCCTTCAGTTGACTTTCGTCTTTTCCATTTCCACCTCTAGCCCAGTAATTCGCCGCTTTCTCTTCTCCATACGTCACTGAATGTGATCCCAATCTCTCTATCTCAACACCCTGAAGCAACCAGACAGAAGCCAAACAAATTCCCCAATCGATTAGATCTCCGATCAATCAACCCCACCAATTGCATCAAGTCCAATCCAATTCGATTTGATCGAATTCGTTTGTTTCAATCCGATGGCCGATTGTAGGAGTCTGATCGAATTCCTTCGTGCCTTCGAGCAACACCGCCGGAAACCCTCCTCCCCTTCGCCGGATCAGCAGCGCCCTTCCTCCCGGTCCCGCCGGATCTCTTCCAGAAGCTTCTGGAATCCTCTGTCGCACCCCTTTTGCGAGCACTCTCCGTTTGCTGCAATTGACGCCTTGCTCCTCCTATTAGTTCTCTCTGCTCTCGCCTTCTTGACCCTTCCCTACCTTACCCTTATCCTCAACAAATCATACTACTTCCTCAGATTCGTCTCAAAACCCTACTTGATGGGTTTGACCGTGACTTTTGTATTAACAATTCTGCTGTGGGGATTCGTAACTCAGCAAGTGAGAAAATGTGGGAATCCAAATTGCAGAGGATTGCGCAAAGCTGTGGAATTCGACATACAGCTAGAGACAGAGGAGTGTGTGAAGCATTTAAAGCCATTGCCAAGGGAATTGATCGAGGCCCACACTGTCGAGCTCAGCACTGATCACAAGGAGCTTGAGGCTGAGCTAAGAAAGATGGCACCTTTGAATGGCCGCACCGTGTTAATTTTTAGGTCCCCTTGTGGGTGCCCCAAAGGACGCATGGAGGTGTGGGGCCCACGCAAGGTTCGGCGAGTTAAAAAGTAGATAGATAGAGTTTGTTGGTACCAGTTTATGTTATATTATTACCCAGCAATATAGTTTTTGAAAGGTTATATTTAGTGATAAAATAAGGGGGTATATGTTCTTTGTTCTTTATGGAATAATAAGTGTACTCATCAGATATAAAGCAACATAATCAGACCTCTTGTTTATTATAACATCCAAATTTTTTCTTTTATTCGTCTTGCTTTCATTTTGGTTGATCAAAATAAGCATGCTGATTTCATTTCAGAGGATCATCTGCCTGATAAACTAAACTTTAGTTCCATAAAACAAAAGATTTTCTATTAGATTGATAATACTAGATGTAGTGCACTGGAGCACGTGGATTGCATAGTTTGATTTATTTTGTACTTTTAGCCTGAATCATCACCATGTAGCTCTAAAGTTTGGCAGCTGTGAATTGTGTTTCTTATGAGCTAATTGTCTAATTGTCTATAAAGGAAATCATTGATGCACTTTGGTGTTAATTATTCAGATGATTTTTATTCTTTTTAACATGCCAGGCAATTGTTTTAGTTTTTCTTATGCATTGCTTTTGATGGTTTGAAAAGTTTATATTATTTCTCACTGGTTTTCTGGCAAGCTATGCGCTTTTTGGTGCATTTATTTTACTTTGCTTCACTTCTTGTTTTTTAAACAGTGAAGGTTCACAGAAGGTGGAGTATGAGAGTTCTAGAATTTGTCAAAAAGGTGAATAAAGCCCCTTCATTGATACCTAAAGTAAATACAATTATTTTATGAACCGTTAGAAGTCCAAAATAGGAGATGTAAACTTAGGTTCCAATTAACCAGAAAGTAGCTGGTGGGAGGTGCCATGAAAAAATGGTAAAAATTGCCCCCCTCCACCAGCCTACCAGTTGGAACTTCATATCTTTCTTGGATGTGTGCAGCTTCATACTGAATCTGTCAGGAGTTAAACAGGTGACACCATAACAGTACAAAACTGAAAGAGAACAAGTGTAGGCTCTGATCAGAAGAAAATCACTAACCCTTGAACATGAGATCAAATTCACTTTCAAGCGGTTGGGCTAATCAGCAATGCAGAGCCGGACAGGAGAAGGAAAGAGTTGCTGCAATTTGGCAGTGAAAAATGGTGCTTGTGAAATCATGCCAAGGTTGTAGCAAGATTTCAAATTTGGCCTGTGAAATGGCTGGCTGCCCTTTTTCTTTGCTCCAACTAGGTATTGTTTCTCTTACTCCCAATTTCATCACTTCCATGTTGTTAATGTTTATTCCCTTCTATTGTTCTTTCCTCCTTGCTGTTAGCAAACCTTAACTAGGGTTGCAATGGTACCATGGGTAAAGTAAGAGAATTTATTGGATATTTGGAACTGTTTGCATAACGAATTCTTTTCACTATTATATTCTTTCGGATCAAAGGTAATTCAGTTCTAAACCAATTCTATTCAATTGAATTGAAAGCGTGAATGCTTTGGATCTGATCAGAGTGTAAGTGATACTGCAGCTCCTTCAATTGATAATAAAATTCTACTTTATTCATTTCTCCTCTTCATGTACATCAAAGCCTCACATAAGCACTCAGCTTGCATATTATAAGTATAATACATGCTTAAAGAATTTTTTTGAAATCTTTTCAATTCCAGCTTAAACCGTTCAAATCAAAGTGCCGACATCTCGAATCAGTATTCTCGTTCTCTTCATGAGAGTTCAAATCTAACTTAGTTCCTGTATTTGCAAGGCCAAAATTGCTATTCACATCTCTATCTTTTTCCTTTCGTGAAGGATTGTAATAGCCTGGTGGTGCACTGTCCTCAAATTTCAAATTTAAATTTGAATTGTAATTAACTTTCCCAAATTCTTCACATGTAGTCAGGCTGCTTTCCATGGAACAATCTTGGAATCTGTTGGTGAAGCATTCAGTCGACACTTGGGACCCCAGGTCAGAGGTGTTCGTTTTTGCATCGCCATGACATGTTGGGCCCGTGTTCTGTTTCCCTAGTGTCTCTTGTGCTTTCTCCAAGACAGTTTGGAGGTACTTCCCTTGGGCTTCTATTCTGAGTTGGAGGTGCCTCTGTACCTAAATATAAGTTGCAAATTCTTTTTCAGTTCAGATGGCAGAGTGGTACCATACTGTACTTGTACATTTTGTCAAGAGTGTGTCTACCTCAAGTTGCTCGTTTAGCTGTCGCTGCACTTCAATTTGCATTTGGAGAGCTTCACTTATTTGTATTGTTCTACAGGTTCAAACAAACAGCTAGTTAAATAACACTACATTTCGTTCCTACAACTGTTTCATTAGTTTTTGAAATACATACCTCTCTGACTGCAGTGGAACATTGCTATTGCTTATCGTGGGTGCACTCATAAGGGGTGCTTTATCATCCGGTATTACACATGGCATAGCTGTAAATATATCAACATGGATTTGGTCAAATAACCTCTCCAACTATAATATATGTTAATATATGAATAAAGTTTATTTATAATGTCTTGATTTATGTTATGTACCACTTTTAGTTGGCCCGTTATTTGTTTGAGCTTGAAGATTCTTGCTTAGCCTGTACTTCTAGAAGCCACAAAGCAACAAAGTAATTTAGTGTATGTTGCATGAGAAAATTAAGTAATAGCTTGGTTTGTAATTTTTTTTATTGGTACCTGAAGATGGCTTTTTAGATGGTACAGGGTCAATCCTGGTATTCCCATGAGCCTCATGACTGTCTTTGGAGTAGCTTCTGTGAATTGAAAATTTTGAAGTAACATAAGGATCAATGAAGTTAAGTTGCAAATTGCACTTAATATTTACTTACTAAGACCTGAAATAAAAAAAAAAAACTGAATGTTTTGTTCAATCTTGACTATTTTGATTTTTTGTGAGGTCATTTCATTGAAGCCAGATTAAACTAAAATTAAAGTAAGCCTTAGCTTAGGATTATAACATTTGACATGGAAACTCATGGTCAGTTTGTCCCATTTCTCATTATCATGTTCCTACTATGCAATTATTTTTATTAAATACAGTAAATTATGGCATGCAATATATGAAAAGGTTCAAGGAATAAAGTATATTATAGAAATTTGAAAATTTATCTGAACTCACTTTCAGCTCCGCCCAATTGGTGGACGGCTTCAATAAACCGTTGGTGCAATTCAGGGGTCCATTTTAATCTAGGTTTTGCATCAGTGGAAAGAACAAGGCCTGAGTCAGCATGTGAATTTCCACCATGTAAAAATAGATGTCTTTCTTGTGAAAAGGCTCCTCTCGGTGAGAATATATCACCACCTCCATGACTTTGATGATACATTTCCTGCACCAATATTAGAAGGGAAAAACTTGTGACTATAGTGTTTTGAATGGTAGATGCCTTGTAAACCTTGAAAAACATTAGGATCACAAACCTGTACCTCATTATCCTGTTTACCCAAAGGAAAATTTTTCATGGCCCATTGAGTCTAATAGAGTTATTTATACGTTTACAAGGTCATGCATGGTATTTCTCATTTTACAAGGTATCTTTGTATTGTTGATCCTTGTTTTTTACGCAGCTACATGTAAATTGTCTTTAAATAAAAATAATTGGCCCAGAAACAGTTCAATATAGGTAGAGGTATACCAGTATGTACTGACTAGACACTTGAAAAGGAACAGTTAATAGGAAAATGTTACTAAAAGCTACCTTAGATTTCATTGTGTCTTGGTATAAAGGACTATTGATCAGTAAAGGAACTAAAAAAATACTTTTCTTGTTGTTTCTTGGCCCCTTTGAGTTGGGTTTATTTATTTGGTCCCTATTTGAAAACTAGGCTTCCATGGGGACAGGCATATCAGCTGAAAAGCGTTTCAGTGCAAAACTTACTGAAAGACTGGTATGATAAAGGGTTGGTACCAATTACTGAAATTGCGAACCCTTTGGACTGCTAGAACTTGGGATTTGTCTCCTCACCTCTTCTGTCGAAGCGCTGTTCCTTTTTGTGGAAGGATAATTTAGATTTTCTATAAGACTGAACGCACGCCTTGGGCTGATGATAAGGAGAGTTCTCTATGAGCACTCCTTATAAGGGAAAAAAAGAATATGGAATCTTTTTTAAAAAAGAAAAGAAAAGATGAATATGGAATCAATGGAACAAATCATCCATGCAACCTTCTTTATGACAACTCATTAGAAGAAATTAATCTTTCTTAACTACACTGAGGTCCTACAAACTTCAGTTCTCACATTTTATTTGATTTTTGTATATTTATCGACAGTGCATGTTCAGAAGAAAAAAAAAAAGTGTTTGCCAAAAGAGCAAAAAAGAGAATAAAAATGGTGCTGTGGTTATTTTGTTGCAAATTATTGGAAATATGGATGTGGTAATTGCAAATGCTAACAATTATCTTAGCATCCCGTTAATTTTTAAATCTACCCAACTTTGATTCACTAATGCATGATGTACAGTGCATAATTTTTGAATTAAGAAAATGAAGGAGCCCCTTTATCGTCGACTGATTATTCATTCGTGTCAGGGGGCAGCCATGCTTATACTGGAAACCTAATCTATACTACACTTAAATAAATTCGTGCTCAACTTACTACCGTCATATTAAAGGTTAACGATATTGACAGAGCTTGTTTGTCTTCATGCAGCGCACTAATAATATACTTTTTCATTTTGTCTTTGTTAATCATGCAAGCGTGAAGCCAAAATGGCTCCGTCAACTTACCCATCTTAAAGCAAAAGGAAGAATCTTGTGTTCAGAATAAATTCCGGTTAATCTCCTTTGTTAAGATTGGTACTTATTCATGTCGACCCATTTGAAAGAGCGTGGGACCCATAGGACCTCTCTGACCATCTTTTTAGGGGCTTATGATTGAAGTAAACCTTTTTATCCGACTAGTTTGTTACGTATGGGTTGCGGTACCGGTACGGCATAGAATACTTCTAGCCGAACTAAAATCACTTGGGAACCTATTTGAAATATAGAGGATCCGTTTTGAGAATCGTGTCAGAATAATACAAATGACTCGCATCTCATTCTGCAGTCTGGTACCGCGTTGGATATGAATTCGGTGAACAGTTCCATTAAAATTCATTTCATATCTTTCAGGTTTTGTTTTCGTTCTATTGCATTGTACGAATAGTATGGTACCAGTTTGTGTTACTTGTTCGGTAGGTCATTGTGGTTGCTTCATGACTGAGTTTGAACAATGCTCTAGCTCTAGCTATGGGTAGATTTACACTATGATCATATTTGATTGTGTCAAAAGTCATGCAATAAATACCTTATTCTGCATAAGAAATCACGTATGTCGTTATAAATTAACCCACCTATTTAGGTTGCATAATCATGATGCGTGTCTCCTCTTAAATTAACCCATATATTATGGTTTATTCCATAACTTAACTTTAGCCCACAACCAAACAAGAATATCTTGTGTGTCATAACTTGAAATATGCAACTTATGTCATCATAACTTTAATTCACAACCAAACATGACCTAAAGAATAAAGTCAATATACCTTTATTTTAATTAAAAAAATAACTAATTTGTATTGCATTTTTAATCCTTTTTAAATCAATATTGCAAAATATTGTTCACTGTAACCTTCGTATTTCAAAAACTAATAGACCGAGATTGAAATTGTGGATACAATCTACAATCTTATAATTTCTTATTGGCACCAAGTTTTACCCCAGTTCAAAAATCAGAAGCTACCTTTTAATACACTCCCTCAATTTTGCTCATGCAAAATGTCGACACTAGCGGGGCCCATTTAAGAGAATAATCAAATGCACTGTGTTACAACTTGATCGAATTTTTTCCCCTTTCATCAAAAGTTTAGTCCGGGGAATATATCTTAAACTTTTCTTCCATCTATTCGTGCATTGCTCTTGATTAAGACGTACTGCACCTAGCAATGTGTAAATCAGGTTTGATATGTGGTTTTTTTAGAGAAATTGACACGGAAATTGCTAATGTTTCTTTTAAAAACGATTACCAGTGTGTCTCTATCAATTTGCAATTTGAGACTTCAAATTGCAACTTGACAGGCCATATCTTCACCTTATCTAAAGCAGCACCATTAAAGGGCGAATCTGTACTTAAAAGGATAGAACAGTTTTTTCTCTCTCTTTTTTTTTATTTTTTATTTATTTTTATTTCCTTTTTCCCGTTAGTTACATCTGTTGGATTAAACAAATCTTAATTAACAATTTCAAAATAATATCGTATTAGTCTCACAATTTTTTAATAGTATTTATTTAGAAAATCGAGTAGTTAAAGATCCATCTAAATGTGTACTAGAAGAAGTAAAATGATGGATGCGAGAAATTTGATTTGATTAGAGATATAAGTTCAAAATTATTAAAAAAAGAAGAAGTGAATTTTCACCCATCTTAGTCTTAGAAACATATAGACGGTGAATTAATTACTATTTTTTTTTTGAAAGCTTAAGGAATTAGTCAAAATAAAAAAAATTATTACTAACAGATTATTTTGTACTACAAACACAATTACAACAACTTTGCAAAAACTTGGTCAAAAAAAGATTTTTGCATAAATATTTACAAACATTTTATTTTGTACTACACAAATCATTACAAAGGTTTGTTCAAGAGCTTGATCAAAATCATGAATTTGCATAAATATTTAATAACGATTTATTTTGTACTACAAAAATAGTTATAACGGTTAGTCTAACACAATATTGTGACACCAGTTATTTAAACTAGCCAACAATTTGCTTATGCAGCTGGCAACGATTAAATCAGAAGTGCAGTCCTATGACTACGATTTTTGCATTAGCCAATTGTTATATTAAAAAGTTACAACATTTATGTCTCTGAAATCCAGAGTTAGTAACGGTTTATTTTAGGATAATCAAAACATTCCAACAATCTATTATTTTAAATAGTAAAATTTCAGACATATCAACTATTTTACTGACAATTTCAATGGCTAGATTTGAAATTTATATAAACCATTCACCCTTCAACAAAGAAATTTATATAAACCATTAGAACGCTATTAACAAACGGTTGGAATAGGGCTGTAAATGAGTTGAGTTTGAGTGAGTTATCTCCAACTCATGCTCAGCTCATTTAGTTAATGAATGAGTCAATTCGAGTTTGGATAACAATAATAAGATGTAAAGCCAACTCAAATTCAACTCGTTACCAATTCAAATTGATTCACAACTTGTTTATAAATAACTCGTTTGACTAGTCAATTTTCATTAGTTATAGTTATATATTAGTAAGAGTTTATCTAACCACAAACAATCCAAACGGCTTAGTAAAAGTTTATGAATTGACATGCTGATTGTCCTCTCAAATAAATAGGATATCATTTTTAACGTTCAAAACAGTTTGAAACCATTCTAAACATAGTCTTTCTAGAATCATTTTGAAAAGAAATATGATTACTTGAGTCATTGAGCTTTCCATAGCCATATTTTGTGAGTATAGCCTCAAATTCATTTTTGAAGGTTTAGCCTCAATTAAGCACTCATATTTTGTGAATTTTGTGAGTTTAGCCTCAAATTCACCGCACTCGTAAGCTGTAAAAAAGTCTTAGGTTGAGTGCTTAATTGATTGTGTACATTTTTGAGAGATTTTTTTCTTGTTCTCGCATGGCCGATTCCAAAACTGGTCACCCGATATTGTTAGCCTAGCTAAATTTGTTAACAAGTTTTCATGTTCTTAATTCTTTACGAGGGTTCAAATATCTCATGTCTTTTATGTCTTATATTTTATATTTTTGTTTTTCACTGTTGATTCGAACCTTTCAACATAATATTTATATTAAAATATACTTGGAATGTGTCTTGTGCAATAATGGTACTCTAGAAACAAGAGACCACCTCATGTGGACATGTGCCTATACCTCTAGATTTTGGAGAGCTCTGGGAGCGCAACTTAACTTGCCGGTGATGACTGGGAACAACCCAACTAATTAGGTGTGGTGGGAGGCTCGACAACGATTGTCGGAAAGAAGGAAACAACATTGGGATATTGCTTGGGCAGTAAGATCATGAGCAATATAGAAGAAAAGAAACATGAAAACATTCTCCCAAAAGAAGATGTCGGAGTATATATTGATAAATGCAGTAGCAATTGATGTTCATAACTAGACACTATTTTGTTAAAAGATAGGACGACGGAGGTTTGGACATTTTCCAGGCTTTTTTAATTTTATTAGCTTAGTTTTTTTTTTCAAATTAATGTGATGTAAATAATAGGTAGGTCCCATTGCTAAAGTCCACTTGAACTAGTGCAATGACATTGTAAATACTATATTATCATCGATATATTTCTTTCTTAGTGGATCTCCAATTATAAATACTTCATTATCATCAATATATTTTTTAGTGGATGTCCCACTAATCATTAAAAAATATATATATCTTGGAGACTAAATTTTATATTTTTAAAATTTTTTTTTACTAATTTTTAGAGTAAATTTTCTCAGAGGTCATTAAACTTTGTACTTTGTTATGAATTAGTCACTCAATTTTGATTTGTTCCAATCAAGTAACTTAACTTTCCATTTGTCCCAAATTTGTCACTCTTTAACTTTTTTTCATCCAAATGCTAACGGAATATTCTCATTCTGTTAGTATTTTGGACAGAATATACTCATTCCGTTAGAATTTTTGACGCAATGAGCATATTTCATTAGCGTTTTGGACAAAATGAACATATTCCGTTAGCGTTTTGGACGGAAAAGTTATATAGTAACCAATTTGAGACAAATGAAAAATTAAGTGACTTGATTGGGACAAATTAAAGTTGAGTTTAGTGACCTCTAGTAAAATTTACTCTAATTTTTAAGATATGTACAAAATCACTGTTTATGAAATATATATAAAAAAACAGTAATTTTGTAACATCTAAAAATTAGTAAAAAATTCTAAAAAATATAAAATTTGATGTACAAATATATTTTAATATGAATATTATATTAAGCGGGTTAGATCGATAGTTTGAATTTTATAAAATGAGATATAAAATTTGAGGTATAAAAGATATGAATCATTTGAACCCTCCTCCTCGTTCGTTCTTTATATATATATTTTTTTACTTTTTCGTTTGTATTTGCGAGCTTCATTATGTGCATCAAGACTTGCATGCTTGCTTTGTTGTTTTTTGTTCCCTCAAATTAAGTAAAAAAAAAGGTTGAATTTTGATTAAAAACAATCATTCACCTCCCCTCTAAAATATCCTACGTACAGCGAAAACAACATTGATGTACTTAATCTTCATATCTCATTGAAGATAACTATTATCTATATATTTGGTACGCGTGGACTATTTTAAAACAAAATTTGTTATTCTCTTTGAGCTTTTTTATAATATTTTAGCTTAACTTTTTACGATTGTTCGATTAAGAGTTACAATAGGCACGAATTCAGTGTTTTTAAATGCAACTGCATTTACTACATATGTTTATGTAGTGGTCTCCTGCATACAAAATCTCATATAGTCAAGTTCATGTGGTTGTGAATATACTGACACATGTGGTCCATACATACTTGAAAAAAACTTAAAAATTATGTTGCAGTGAATGAGATTAGAATTCATATCTTTTATAATATGACAAAAAACACAAACCACTAGACTAGACAAGTATTTAGATATAAATTAGTTTTATTTTATCTATATTTCTTTAACAAAGCTTAATAAATCCACATATGTACTTCCGTATACAAATCCATATATACGACCGCATGCCGCATATGCGGTATACAGTGGCCTTTCACATGCACGAACAAAACTATATTTTAAAACACTGCACACGATGAACGTGAAAACAAAAAAAATTGCGTGCCTCTACATAAATTGGGGAAAATGTCTGAAATGCTTCCTCTCGTTACATTGCAATTTTTTTTTTTTAAGAAACACATTGCAAAATACCTATTTAAAATGCCGCTTATTTTAATATCTTCTTATTGACCTTTCATTTTGATTTGCAGCCAGATTCTGAAATAACTTAACAAAATAAACAAACAAATAAATAAACGAAATTTCATCAATAGATATCTTTTTATATTCATACATTTTGCCTTTTTCATTTATATTCTCTCATGCTTCACAAAAAAGACATTCATTTCA
Source organism: Carex rostrata (assembly GCF_964058835.1). Taxonomy (NCBI): domain Eukaryota; kingdom Viridiplantae; phylum Streptophyta; class Magnoliopsida; order Poales; family Cyperaceae; genus Carex; species Carex rostrata. The sequence continues at coordinate 12,641,255 of NC_135919.1, forward strand.
GCCAACCAACCAATATTTCATTTTAACTATCTAAGATCCGACCTATGCTTAGTATAGAATCAATTTCATAAGACTAAAATAAACCAATTAAAAACGCCCCAGAAGCTTTTTTGACCCAAAAAAAAAACGCCACCATCTGATTTTGAACACATATTCTCCAATTCAAACTCTTTGAGGCATATATTCCTCCAAGAAGTGTTCACAGCATCTCAGAAAAATCATATTTTTTTCATTCAAATTGTGAGAATCTTATTGATTCTTGTTTTAGTCTTGTTTTTGAGATATTCCTAGCTTGAGGGGACGAACAATTCCTCTCACCCTTTAGTGGCTATCAGAGAACATATTCTCTGAGAATACTAAACTATTGCGGCGATTGATCATTTGATAGGCGACAGCTACTGTTAAATACGCCTTAAAAGAAAGGAAAAATGATCAACATCTCCTTGACCTTCTCATTTACGTCTTACCGCATATCAAGTACATTATATCATCAAGATGTCATAAAACAAATTACCTTTTATTTTTAGTGCAAGCCTGATCTATTATTCTGGTCCCTGGAACCTTTTACAGGGCTTGAAGATTTCTTCCCTCAATATTAGGGCTGTAAATGAGCCGAGTTTGAGCAAGTTACCTCCAACTCGAACTTAGCTCATTTAATAAACGAGCGAGTCAACTCGAGTTAGGATGGTAATAAGTTAATAACGAGATGTAGAGCCAACTCGAACTCAGTTCATTATCAACTCGAGTTGACTCGCAACTCATTTATAACTCGTTTAACCAGTCAAGTTATTAGGTATTGTTATACACTAATATGTGTTTATTTATACACAAACAATTGAAATGACCTAGTAATAATTTATCTAAATACAAACAATCTAACACAGAGATAATATGTCAACTCAAAGCAAATAACAACTTAAAATCCAATAATTTTTCATACAACTTAGTACGTAAGCTGAGTTATAAATGAGCGAGTTAGGCTCAGCTCAAACTAAACTCATTTATTAAACGAGTCAGTCAACTCGAGTTGTAAATGAGCGAGTTAAAGTGAGCCATTAACTAGCGAGTTGCGAATTCGAGCAATTTTGTACAGCCCTATCCCTCATTATAGGGAACATCCACAGTGTGCGCGCGCGCTTCACTAGCATTGTATTTGTGGTCATCTTTAATGAAATACTTTTCCTCAGACATTTCCGAAAAATTTAATGGCAAGGGTAGTCCTACTGAGTCTTTTTTTTTCTTTCTTTTTTTTTGCCATGCTGAAATAGATACAGGTTATGTTTTTTTCATTATTAGATAGTCCCTCCTTCGATATGAAGAAATAAAATAGAGAAATTAGGAAGAAATGTCCTTGCAGGATGGCCTAATATTTGTGCAATTAATCCACATTAGTGGAAAGAGTTAAAAGAGATGTGATAACCCTGGATGATTATCAGCTAAAACAATTAGAATAAAGAATAACCCTCCTAGCATATAGTTTATAACCAGTGGTGAAAGCACCTGAAGGAAGCCATTCCTGATTTGGATCTAATACCCAGAATTGAAATCTTAATTTGTGCGGTTGTCAATGTTAGTTTATAGCAATATACTTCTTCTATGTTCACTCTCATATGCTAGCTTTTCAAAAGTTTTATTCCAGGGGAATAGGAACTTAAAACAGCTGTTTCAGCTGGTACAGTTTAGCTTTTAGTGATTCCTGTTCCTGGAGCAACTAACTTGGAATTGAAATTACTTTTTGAGAGGTTGCACGTTTGTTTCTTATTTTTCCCTTTATGTCCTATTTTGAGGGTTTATTTCTTCTATTTGGGAGGAGATTTTTTTTTTTAATTTCCTCAAGGTAGCTTAACAATAACATTTTTGCTTCAAATAATTTGCTCAGCCCCGGTGCCTTAGTCAAACCTGATAATTGAAATCAACCCAAACCGGTCACTCAATATATCCATTTATGATCTATGTCTACCTATCTTGTGCTTTAGGCAAAGGATACAATCATTTTGAAAATAACACCTTGACACTTGACAATTTCATCAAAATAAATAGATGAAATTCTTGCTGAATATCAGGTTTTCTTTACCTGAAAAGTAAGCAGCAGGGAAGGTATGGTGTCAATTTAGGCATCATGCTGTCCCTTGATATGAAATGCCAGCATCTCCTATCATGATAATTTAATTGTGCATCTTTGCATTAATATTCAATTATGTTGTTAGGTTCAAACTGAGATATCTCAACAAGCTTAAACTTATAAAATGATCATTAAAATGAAATCCTCAAGAATTGAGCAGGAGTAGTACTAGAATGAGTGACCTCTTGGAAAATCTCTATGTTATTGATTCCGGTTGAGTTTCATTTCTAGTTTACTCCAACTTATTTGAGAATAAATACTTTGAAGAAGTTCTCTTTATTTAAACTTTTGAAGTAATAAAATTGATTGATTTCTTCCGTGTGGAAGTTTATCTAACATACAAGCTAGTCACTCACAGGATTACCATATAATAGGCCCTTTTAATGTAGAGAACTTGTGTCAACTAAAGAATACTAAAAAGTTTTTTTTTTTTTTTTTTTTTTTAAAAGAATACTAAATAGTTAATAGCTGGACAGTGGTTCTGAATGTGTCAAAGAATGATTGTAATTTTTGAGTTTTCTATTCTATGATTAAAAGCCTTCCCTGTAAAAGTTGAGACATCCACGTTAAGTTGAGAGCACAATATGCACCAAATATTAAATTGGATCAGGGTGTTAAATGTCTTTTGTCTTCATTTTTAAAACTTTTATAACTCAAAATAAAAATATCAAATAAAACCATGAGATATAGTCTATATCATTTTCACAATTTACATTTAAAAAACCCATTTTTTTTATTTATATCCAAAAAATAAATCAAATTACAAAAAATAACCACTTCGGTATGGAATTTCGAAAACTACCCAATCCGGTTATCTAGTAACCGGATTTTTTTTTTCCGGTTATCCAATTCCCGGATTAGTGAAATGGGTCCGGTTATTGGTTAACCGGAAATGAGCAAAATATTTGGTATGCTATGTCCGGTTAATGGTGCACCGGTTTTGTATTTTTTTTGTATTAAAATATTAGAAATGTTGAATATATTTTTTTGAAAATAGATGGAATACAATATAATTTGATTTATTAGAAAGACTGCAAGAAATAACCCAGATCAATATTTTTCAGGTCGGATTTTTCGCGGCTGTAAGAAAAATTAATATATTTCTTTATGTGTTATTGAAAAAAAATAAAAATGCTTAGATTCCGAGTTATTGATCCCGGTTCAAAAGTCACTTCTAGGTAATATAGAAAATATTATGATGTTTCTAGTACATTTAATTTATTAAAACTTGTATCTATTTTGAGAATTCTTTTTGAAAAACAATCATTAAATAAATTAAAGTTTTTGTTTTTTTCCAAAAATAGATACAATTTTTTCTTAATTAAATGTACTAGATGGATCACAATATTTTCTGGATTACCTAAAAGTGACTTTTGAACCGGATCAATAACTCAGAATCTAAGCATTTTAATTTTTTTCCAATAGCACATAAAGAAATATATTAATTTTTCTTACAGCCGCGAAAAATCCGGCATGAAAAGTATTGATCCGGGTTATTTGTTACAGTCTTTCTAATAAATCAAATTATATTGTATTCCATCTATTTTTAAAGAAATATATTCAATATTTCTAATATTTTAATACAAAAAATAAAATTTTTTTTTCTTTTTTCAAAAAAAAGAAAAAAAGAAGCAAAATGCACAAATCCGGTTAACCAATAACCGAACTCAAATCAAATTTCCGGTTAATGGTTAATGGGACTATTTCAACGGGTCCGGGAAAAGGTTAACCGGAAATTTGATTTGAGTCCGGTTACTGGTTAACCGATTTGGGTAGTTTTACAATTTCAATAGCTAGTTGGTTATTTTTTTAAATTTTATTTATTTTTTGGATATATATAAAAAAATCGGTTTAAAAAATTATGACATTCTAAATATTTTTTTGTTATTATTATGAGTTTGCAAAAATATATTAATATAATGATACAGATAATGAATAATTTCAAAACGTTAATTCTCAACTTATTGATTCATATAAAAAAAAAATCAAAAAGTAATAAAATTTGGATGCATATAGAAAAAATAATATAGATCACATCTAACGGTTTTAAATTGACATGCAAATTCTGAAATTTTTATTATTAAAAAATAAAGACATGATGATTGATGAAGGCACAAAAAACAGAGATCTTTGAACCCTTCCTCGTTAAATTATACTCTCATCTCTGATCTCTCAATTTATTGTTGATGCCAAAACAAACATATCTTATTGGTAAAAACAACCGGTGACAGTTATTCTCTGTAAACAATTTCAATTACAGAATCACGAAACAAAGAAATCAACATCCATCTTCTAAAGTGAATTTGTTGCTACCACAGTGTAAATGGTAGTCATCGTATAAAAATCACAAGGAAATAAGAATGCACCAATTCAATTCACCAAAACACAAGATCTTATGTACAATATCGTATTAGTTTAATTCACAAGAAAACCCTAACAGGGGCTCATAATTTGGTATTGACAATGATAAACACAGCAGTAATGATAAAGAAAAGGAACACAAATGCAGATAAAGAAAGAGAAGATATTTCAAAGAGTAACAAAGAATGATATGCACAATACTTTTTTTCCACCTCAATTCTCATCAGAATTTGCATTACCTCCATTGCCAGATGAAGAGTCGCCATTATTGCGAGATCCTGACATAGAGAAGAGACTATTAAATGGCCACTGCATAAGAACCCACCGCCTATTATTACTGTCATTATTACCACCATTTTCACCAACCCCACCATTAGCTGTATTTCCACTATCCTCGTTACCATCAGCATCACTGCTTTCATATCCATCCCTTGCTCCACTTCCACTGGATTCTCCATTGGAATCCTTCGACTCATTGGCTGGTAACTCAAACCGGCAAACAGGACAGGAACTGTGCAAATCAAGCCATGGCATGATGCACTTGCCATGAAACTTGTGCTTACATGGCATCAATTTTGCCTCTGACCCAATTTCAAACTCATCTAAACAAACTGAACAAGCCAAAGAGAACTCCTCAATTTTCACACTTGGCAATGCTTCCACTGCCTCTTTCTTGGCAGGTGGCGTGCCGTACCTGCTTGGGTCATTCTCAGCCAAGTGCTGCAACAAGAGATCCAATCCGGGCCCAATAAAGTAATCCTCGAGTGAACTTGAGTTCGGATTAAGATCCAAACTGGAACTAGAATTGGAACTTGAATTTGAATTCCCTTGAAGAGCAATGGCTTGGTTGAAGGCACTGATCAACAAAGAGGTCCTTTCTCTCTCCAGTTCTCTGTTTCTCTCTCTATCCTGATTGGATCGGGTCTCAGATTCTTCTCTCAGTATCTGGAGTAGCTGCCGAACAGCTGACCGACGTCTCCTTCGCCTGATGAAATCTTCAAATTCTCGATCCAAATCATCATCACCTTCTTCTAATTCTCTATTTTGAGTCCTGAAATGCCTAAATCCACTAGTGTTGGTACGGGTACCACTACCAGAACCCGCCATGCCAAGAAGGACTGGAGCCCAGAGCGATAGGGCCCGCTCCGATCTTGGGTTTGAAGCGGGTTCAATGTCAGTGCCCGGATTCATCTCCTCCACAAAGCCACTATCACAAAGCGAGCACTTAATTTCTGGATCCCTTATTGTATTGACAACCCGTTCACACAAGTGGCACCAGTATCGAGTATTAGAATCAGCCATTTTCAGGGTTTTGAAATTACAGATGAATGTAGAAAGAAATTATTTATTTTGTAATTTATCTGGTGAACATTCAATGTGATCTGCAATTCAGAATTTATATGAAGCCATGAGAAAATATATTATTTGGAAACAATGTAATGAAGAATCTTACAAGTATAATAGAGGAAGATATTAAGAAAAAAGGGTCCAGTTTGAAGATACTCAAAGCACAAAACGTAAATAAAATAACCTCAAATTACTAAGCAGTGCAGGAAAAAAAGCCCCTTAAAATTACTCAGAAATGTGAAATTCCAAGGAACAAAAACAAAGACAAGCTCGAGCTCAGAAAAATAACAATTCGTTACCCTCAAAAACAGAAAAACTACATAAATTGTATGTAATCTGACAACCTAATAGGAAACAAAAACTAACTGTAGCATACATATATATGCGTGCAAAGTTTGGAATTAAGAAGAACTAGCCATAGCCAACAAAGATACACCGTTTATAATGATTTAGGTTTAAAAGCAACGGGGATACGAGAAAATTTTAGATATGTGAAAATCCGCCTTTCCAATCTATCTGAGACGGTAAAAGTATGGATCTGAAAGAAAAAAAAAATATAGAAATCTGAAACATTTGAAGGAAACATAAGGGGAAAAATGTAAATCAGGGCTACTCATATCCAAATTCCAATAGTTTGAATACAGAACCAAGAAATTGCACATGGCTGGAACAAATCAGTAAAACAAGATCGGAAATGGGAACCGTAGAAGCTACCCAAAATAAATTGTCCATAGTCAAAATTAGAGTCCAAACAGCAACTGGTTGTTTGAATAGGTCTCGCAAATGAAAAAAAAAAAAAATGGATCTTACCTTCGGGATTTACGACGGATTGAAGGCTCTTATTCTGTAATCGTTTTTGTTTGGGGAAGAAGGAAAGGAAAGCGACAAAGTAGAAGTTCCTCTCGGTGTTTCTTTTTCTGTTCGTTCGTTGAAAAATTGTTTATTATATTCATCTTATCTTTTCCTATAATTCTAGCAGTATTTGAAAAGTCTCCTAAAAACAAAAAAAAGCATTTGGAAAGTACACCAGATGTCCAGATGTAGTAACAATCAAATATAACTCGATGATAAGTAAATAACTTAAAAGTAAAACTCTATCTTCATGATTGGTTGTGGCCTAAAGTTAAGAGGTCTAAATTGATTATTTCAACTTAGGTCGGTCTAAATTATTTATATTTGGTTGAGATCTAAAGTTAAATTATAGCTTAAACTATTCCTTGTTTGATTAGAGTTGGTGGAGGACTAAAGTTTTTAAAGTCTAAATTGATTAATTATTTATAATAAGATTCTAATTATATAATATTAATATATTAATAATAAATGTAATATATTATATATTATTAGAAAATTTATTTAATATATTAACAATATAAATATTAATTATATATTAATAATAAAATATTAAATATATAATTATAAATTAATAATAATTACTAATTATATAATCTTATTAAAATAATAATTTAATATATTAACAATATAAAATATTAATTATATAATTATATATTAATAATAATTATTAATAATAAGATACTAATTATACAATATTAATATATCAATAACAACTATAATATATTATAATATTATTATAATAATTATTTACTATATTAAGAATATTAATTATTAATTATATAATTATAAATTTTTTTTTTTAAGTTCAGTGGCCGAACACACTTGACGATTTCATTGATAATAGAAAAAAGTTATTTACAAAGTCTTATTATCTATTTACATACCCATAAAATTAACCAAGATTAATCAGAACATGCGAAATATTCCAATATCCCCTAAAATGAAACCTGAGTATCCATATTGCTCCGATATTCAGACACTCCAATTTAAATATTGTTTTTCCAAGAAGTGATCTCTAGGCAAACAATATCGACTAGCTCTACCACCGTCTTGCGCTGACTTGTGAATAGCCGTCTGTTTCGTTCACGCCATAGTGCCCAACATCCTGCGGACCATACCGTATCCCAAAGTCTCAGAACCGAGTCTGAAAAGGCTTATATGAATTTCCACAATAGTTCTAGAATGGTCTCGTGATATGCGACATTAATCCGGAGATTATGCCGAAATAGTAAAATCCTCCAGAATCCCATCACGATAATTATAAATTATTAATAATTATTAATAATAAGATACTAATTATATAATATTAATATATTAATAGCAACTATAATATATTGTAATATTATAATAATAATTATTTAATATATTAACAATATAACATATTAATTATATAATTACATATTAATAATAATTATGAATAAGAAAATATTAATTATATAATATTATAATAATTATTTAATACATTAACAATATAAGGTATTAATTATATAATTATATATTAATAATAAGATACTAATTATATAATTTTAATATATTAATAATAACTATAAAATATTATAATATTATTATAATAATTATTTAATATATTAACAATATAACATATTAATTATATAATTATATATCGTTAATAAGATACTAATTACACAATATTAATATATTAACAACATAACATAATAATTATTTATTAATAATTATTATTAATAAAAGGATATTAATTATATAATATTATTATAATAATTATTTAATATATTAACAATATAAGATATCAATTATATAATTATATACTAATAATAATTATTAACAATAATATACAAATTATATACAAATAAAATATTATTATAATCATTCAAGTTAGGCCACGAGGTGAAATAAAAATTAAACCAACATATGAGGTGGCTTAATTTAGGCCGGCCTTGATATCTCCATATTATATCTAATTTACAGCCCTAATTTGCACTTAAACCTGTGTTTTAAAGCCTATAAATGTAGAATTTTTACTTGTATTTCGAAGAAATGTGGTACTGCTATGTTTTGTTTGGTATTTTGCAGGAAAAAGGGCGAAAAACTGGATCTGACAATTTTCCATACGGCCTGTATGACATACCCTACGGGCCATACAGGATCTGCCCAACCACACAGAAGGTTCCACAACAGAGGCACAGAGTCTCCAAGACAAAACACAGCCCTACGGGCCATATGGGATCCCCTACGGGCCGTAGGGTGCTAAATCGGAAAAATCCAGCAGGATCTGATTTGAGCTTGATTTAAGGAGGCCGAAAAGGAAGCCTCTACACACGCGATCCAGGGCATTAAATGAGATATTTCCTCACCAAAAAAAAAGGGGATTCACTACTGGAACTTGGAACACCTTTCTTGGAGCAAAAGACAAGAGGAGGAGAAGAGGAAGAGGAGTGAAAAACGCGAGTTTGCAACGGATCTTCGGATTTCTCCACTGTTTTGTCATGAACTCTTTTATTTTCTGTTATTTGTGTTATCTTATGAACATGAGTAGCTAATTTACTTTGTTTCTAGGGTTAAGATGTAGTTTCTAGTTTGGTTTTGTTTGCATGCTACTTGGATTTTGTGTTGAATGCTTTGTTTTTACCTTGTTGAGTAGTATTTTGATTGCTTTATTTGTGCTTGCTTGAATCGATTAGTCATCCCGTTAGATGAATGCGCACATCTAAGTGTTAGGAGCCAAGTCTATGACATTTAATCCAACCGAATAAAGTATATGAAGTAGGGTGAAACCAAGGAGTACCCGAAAGGTGAAACTTTCCTTGAGGCGAAAGTCTTTGGATACTTTTAGTAAACCAACAAGTAACTTGGATAAATTAGGCCAAAATGCGAAAGTTGAGGTTTAACGCATCTAAGAGGGAAGTATTTGAGTCCGGTAATCGGGTACTGGGCCAAAATGCAAAAGTTGAGGTTAGGTATCTAGATCTGGTCGATAGAAACCCTAAACATTAGTATCAACACAGAAAACAGTAGCTGCAGCATTAACTCGGGGTCCCCTACGGGCCGTATGGGAATCCATACGGGCCGTATGCCTCGGGGTTGAACAGAAATGAAATCTGAACCCTGGAAACGTCTTTTTATCAATTGAAAACAACTTTAATTCTCTTTTATTGCTTTTTAAACTTGTCATAAATCATTAGAATTGTTAAGAACCAAACCAAACCAATTTCTCTCACTTCTAGAATCTCAAGTAATTTTAAGACGAGTCCGGTCATTTTCTTCCGTCCCTGTGGATCGATACCTGAGCATACTCATCGATAGGATAGTGCACTTGCTATCTGATTTGACAGAGTATAACAAAGGTTTAAAAGGTATAACTTGCTATACTGAAACTTTGTAGCATATATTCTGTGCGAACACTTTGCTTGTCCTTAAGCAAAAATCCCAACTTAGGTATCGGGTTGGACTTTGGACTACATAAATGCAGATAAATTCCTAAATGTGAAAAATTTACATGAGCTTGCTATTGTTAAGAACCTAGAGAATCATTTTGGATACAATTTGGACTTTCCTTGATCAATTTGATTCATCCCACAAATTGACTAATGAAATTTCGTATTCTGAGATGCTTTAATATTTGCAAAAACTAATTACTTGAATTGATCAATCTTTCATTCTTACATTGAAATTATGCTCTCGTTTGTGGTGATTTTTCCTTTTTCGCCCCCCCAAGCTTGAAACAAGCTTAGGTTAGAAAGTCGCGGATTTCATGTGTTGATAACTGCAAATATTTTTGAAACTTTTCGAGCTCAAAGGCATCCCGTCGGATTGTGCCAGTACTTTTTTTTTCTTTGGGAGACGAGCTCAAAGGCGCCCAGTAGGACTTATTGCCAGTACTTGTTCACACAAAAGTATGCACAAAGTTTCAGTACAGCAAGCTGTACCTTTTAACCTTGATTACACTTTCGACTCAGATTGCAAGTGTACAATCCTAATCGCGTAGTATTATCAGGTATCGATCCACAGGGACGATTGAAACTTAACTGGACTTTACTTAAATTAAATAAACTCTAGAAGTTGAAAATGTGATTTTGGTGTTTTAAAAAGATTAATAATAATATTCGAAACAATAAATATTTTTGGGGTTTTGTTTAATAAGAATAAAAAGGCGTTTCCAGGGTTCAGATTTTATTTCTGTCCAGCCCCGAGGCATACGGCCCGTACGGATTCCCGTACGGCCCGTATGGGACCCCGAGTTAATGCTGCAGCTACTGTTTTCTGCGTTGGTGCTAATGTTTAGGGTTTCTATCGACCAGATCTAGATACCTAACCTCAACTTTCGCATTTTGGCCTAGTACCCGATTACCAAACTCAAATACTTCCCTCTTAGATGCGTTAAACCTCAACTTTCGCATTTTGGCCTAATTTATCCAAGTTACTTGTCGGTTTACTAAAAGTATCCAAGGACTTTCGCCTCAAGGAAAGTTTCACCTTTCGGGTACTCCTTGGTTTCACCCTACTTCATATACTTTATTCGGTTGGATTAAATGTCATAGACTTGGCTCCTAACACTTAGATGTGCGCATTCATCTAACGGGATGACTAATCGATTCAAGCAAGCACAAATAAAGCAATCAAAATACTACACAACAAGATAAAAACAAAGCATTCAACACAAAATCAAAGTAGCATGCAAACAAAACCAAACTAGAAACTACATCTTAGCCCTAGAAACTAAAAGAAAAGAAAGCAAATAAAACAAGTAAAGATAATGATAAGAGAGCTCATGGCAAAACTCGAGGAACGAAGAAGATCCGTCGCAAAACTCTCGTTTTTCTCCTCTCCACTTGTTCTCCAAGCCAAGCCCTCACTCCCCCGAGGGAAGGTTGTCCAGGTTCAACCACGAAATCCCCTTTTTATGGTGTGGAATATCTCATTTAATACCTCAGATTACGCCCCCAGAGGCCTCCTTTTCGGCCTCCTTAAATTATGCTCATTTCAGATTCCAGCTGGATTTTCCGAATTAGCGTCCTACGGGCCGTAGGGGACCCCGTACGGGCCGTATGCCTGTGCTTTGTCTTGGAGACTTTGTGCCTCTGTTGTGGAACCTTCTGTGTCGTTGGGCAGATCTTGTACGGGCCGTACAAAATGTCATACGGGCCGTATGAAAAGTAGTCAGATCCAGTTTTTCGCCATTTTTCCTGCAAAATACCAAACAAAGCATAGCAGTACCACATTTCATCGAAATATAAGTAAAAAGTCCACATTTATAGGCTTTAAAGCATAGGTTTCAGTGTAAATCAGGGTCGTAATTTAGATATAATATGGAGATATCAGGCACAATTTTTCTGAGATAATAGAGAAATTTGTGCCCATGCCACTCCAACACCTCTAATTTTGAAAAATGTCACTCCAAAGTTTGAGTTCATGCCAATGCTATTACAAACTTCTTCTATTCCTAATTTTGCCCCAAATACTGTATTAGTCTATTAAATTTATTAAAAATCAAATGAAAAATTCTGTTTTTATATACATATTTACGTATTTCCAATTATACCCTTAATACAAATGTTTTGTCCCTTTCCTGCATCTGTCGCTTCTTTGCTAAAAATCACACATTTTAATGCCTCCTTCTCCAGCGCCTCCTTCTCCATGAATCGAGCCTCCTTCTCCATGAATCACGCCTCCTTCTCCAGTTGTAATCGGCTCATTCTCCATGGCTGAATCGCCTCCTCCATGGAGGAATCACGATGGGTTGAGACAAGCACATGAGAGGTTGGGTTCGTGATTTTTCCTCACGATGGGTTGAGAGAGAAGCATCGGAGAGAGGTTCATGATTTCTGAGAAGCACGAGAGAGAAGCACGGGATGGGTTCGTGATTTCTGACAAGGACATTTTTGTCATCATTAATATTTTATTTTATTTAATAGACTAATACAGTATTTGGGGCAAAATTAGGAATAGATGAAGTTTGTAATAGCATTGGCATGAACTCAAATTTTAGAGTGGCAATTTTCAAAATTAGAGATTTTGGAGTGGCATGGACACAATTTTTCCGAGATAATAATATCCTTTGTGGTGATAATATAGCCTTCTACTTTAATTTATACAGTAAATATAATGGTTTGAATCTTTTTATTTCAAGTACCACAAAATTCAATAGTTTTTGCATCAAAACCAACTCGTTAGTAAAAGTAAATAATGATCCAAATTTAATAATTTCGCAACACGGTTTTTTAATTTACTATTTATGAACATACTAATTAAATTTGATACTAGAAAAATAGGAAGGATTATATTATCACTTTATGCAGCTAACAGTCTGACACAATATGTTTCTTAATATGTATTAAAATAAATAAATTATAGAGGCATTATTCTGACTTAGATAGACCATGTAAATGTTTTGGTGCAGTTTAAAAAATACATTTATAATTGCATCAACTGAGTTTATAATTTATAATAAGCATCTGTAGTTTTTATCTATGATGAAGATTTTCTTCAATTGTTACTATTGTCAAATTAAATTGATTGTAAATATACCCCTCATAAAAAAAAACTATTAGTTCCCATCAAGTAAATGAACAAATCAATGATCCGAAGTAGCACCGTCTGAAATTAAAAATTATTTTAGTCTAACTAATTTTGTTTCTCAACTTTTTACCTGCAATGAAATTTAAATTTATGAACGAAAGAAAATATTGTCCGAATTCGTTTTGAAAAAGAATATAAATTAGATTTTGAAATCCACGGAATCTGACAAAAATTAAGTTGGCGAGTGAGTGAAATTACGTAGAATATTTCCAGTCACACCAAAAGAGCTTATTTAAAATATAGGAGATTCACTTGGAGATTCGTGTCAGAATAAAATATTGACTCAAAACTCATTTTACGTGGGCGGAACTAGAAAATTTTGATAGAGGGGACTGAAAATTAAAATGTATAAATATGATAAGTGAGATTTGAATTTAAGACATCCCAACTATAAGACAAAACTCTAACCACTATACTACAAATAAATATTTTTGATCGTTATTGAGAGAGGCCAGACTATATAGAAAGTTCCGAAAAAATAAAATTTAATTAAATATCAATCTATATAACTAAAATTTTAAAATCACAGGGGTGCTTAGTCACCTTTTCAATATACTAAGATCCGCACCTAGCTACCTATCGCAGCTGGTTATGTTATTAGTTTTCTTACCGGAGAACCTGAGTTCAAGTAGAGTGGGTGAGTTGCGTAGAGTGCCTACGAGTTGTAATCAAAATAAAAAATAAAAAAAAAACTTATTCTGCAGTGACCTCTGCACTAACTCAACTTTTTGAGTTAATACAGAATAAATCCAGATCATCTGATCTGTGTTGGTATGAATATAAAAAATGTCCAGTGTGTCAAGAGCTGACTCATATGGTTCCAGGAGATGTATTGGTCTCGATCGACTTTGTCTTCTTGTAAAAATTTGTGTCTCTTTATTGATGTTCGATTTGTAATTCGGATAAATTTAGGATTAAAATTAAAATATTTTTTGAATAATGATTGACAATGAAAATTATAAGTTAGATCATCAAAAATTACAAATTGGTATTCAATATTGAATTTTAATCAAAAAATTATTTTTTATTGAGTATCTAATTAGTTAATAGGTTTAAATCTAATTCAATATTCCCCTGAATTGTGTTTCAATTCATATTGAATTAGCTTGAATTCTCATCAGACAGTCAAGATTCAAGATGCATTAACTCTAAAAGGTGAGTTAATGTAGAGATGCTGACTTGTTCGATACTGTGTTGGATCTGAATTCCAAGGTGGTCGTATGATTATGGAGTATGGAGCGTAGTGACAAATGAATAGTTCGGATTTGGTTCAGCGAGATCAAAAATTCGTAATTCGAAAATGGTTCGGTACAATAAAAAAGAAAAAAAAATTTAAAGAAAACTCCGAAAAAAAAATTCCTCAAAGAAGACCCAGCAAAAAAAAATTGGCTTTTTTTCGTATTCTTTAGACGAATAATTCGTGAGTCGCGTTTTATATACATTTTATCTATAAATAAAACATATTATATTATTTTTTTTTATGTTTTATTTTGAGTCCAGTTCAAAAACGTTAAAAATAAATAAATAAAATACAAATAAAACACTGTTGTAAAATTAAGATAAAGTTGCAATAAAAGTAAGTAAATAACAAGAGAGATAGAGAGAGCAATAACAGAATTTTATTTTCCACTATTGTGTATAATATATGTGTGTCAATTCTCTATTTACAAAGCCTCTATTTATAGGCTAGAAAGATATGTTACAATAATAAAGGAGAAAAATGAATGTCCATGGTAGTGGAGATAGTGGAGGTAGTGGAGGTAGTGGGCAATGAAATGATAATTAATATTGGAAGTTATAGAATGAACATCCACATAAATATATTTTATAACACTTCCCCTTGGATGTTCATCTTTCATTATACGCTGTTAATATGATACTTCAAGATCGATATTAACATGATACTTCATGACCATGTACTGCCTCATTAAAAACTTTACCAAGAAAAACCCATTGGGATAAAAACCTGGTTAAGGGAAAAAGAGTACAGTGCGTATAATGCTTCCCCTCATTTTGATATCATTGAATATCCTTCAATCGATGTAGACCTATCGTCTTTGTGAGTTGTACAAAAACCTTTGTCGGTAAAGATTTTGTGAATAGGTCTGCCAAATTGTCGATTGTTTGGATTTGGCAAACATCTATTACGCCTTCCTTTTATAGGTCATGTGTCGAAAAGAACTTTGGTGCAATATGTTTAGTTCGGTCTCCTTTGATATATCCTTCTTTGATTTGTGCAATGCATGCTGCATTATCTTCATATAGCGGAATAGGATTTACCTTGATGTTTTCAAGTCTGCATTCTTCTTGAATATTTTGAATCATTGACCGTAACCAAATATATTCTCAACCCGCCTCGTATAAGGTGACCAGTTCGGCGTGATTTGAAGATGTAGCTGTAAGAGTTTGTTTTGTCGATCGCCATGAAATTGCAGCTCCACAATAGGTGAATACATATCCCGATTGAGATCGTGCTTTATGTGGATCCGGTAAATATCCCGCATCTGCATATCCAACTAAATTGAATTTTGTATCTTTTTGATAGTATAACCCCATATCTCTAGTTCCGCAGAGATACCGAAATACTTGTTTAATTCTATTCCAATGTCTTCTGGTTGGTTTGGAACTATATCTTGCTAACACATTTACTGCAAATGAGATATCGGGTCTCGTATTATTTGCAAGATATAATAATGCTCCGATTGCACTTAAGTATGGTACTTCAGGACCAAGCACTTTTTCATTATTTTCTTGTGGGCAAAAAGGATCATTTTCTGCATTTAGCGATCGTACAACCATGGGTGTACTCAAAGGATGAGCTTTATCCATATTGAATCTCTTTAATATTTTTTCAACATAATTTAATTGATGGATAAATATTTCATTCTTTAGATGTTCGATCTGCAGGCTGAGACAAAATTTTGTTACACCAAGGTCTTTCATCTCAAATTCATTCTTCATTAATTTTGCAGTATTCTCAATCTCTTCAGGAGATTCAATAATATTTAAATCATCAACATACACTGCAATAATTGTGAAACCCAGATTTGATCTTTTAATAAAAACACACTGACTAATTATATTATTTTTATATCATTCTTTTAGAAGGTACTCACTCAGTCGATTATACCACATTCGACCAGATTGTTTTAGTTTGTATAAAGATCTTCTTAATTTTATAGAGTACATCTCTCTAGGTTTTGACTTATATGCTTCAGGCATTTTCAATCCTTCAGGGATTTTCATGTATATGTCATTGTCAAGTGAACCATATAAATATGCTGTTACAACATCCATAAGTCGCATTTTTAGATGTTCTGCAACTGTGAGACTTATTAGAAATCTGAGAGTTATTGCATCCACTACAGGTGAATATGTTTCTTCATAATCAACTCCAGGTATTTGTGTAAAGTCTTGTGCCACTAGCCTTGCTTTATATGTCACAATCTCTTTTTTCTCATTTCTTTTTATGACAAATATCCATTTGTAACCTACAGGGTTAACATCTTTGGTCCAAATACTTGCCGCTTGTCTAATGAACTTAATTCTGCTTGTATGATATATTTCCATTTAGGCCAATCATTTCTATGTCTACACTCTTCTAGAGTTTTTGGCACATTATCTTCTTCGTTTATAACATCGCTTGCTATAGCGAATGCAAAGATTTTATCAACATGTGTTTTATTTCAATTTAATATAGTATCATTTATTACATAATTTATAGAAATCTCATAATCATTTGGTACTTGAGTTTCTTCTGGAACTTCATCAACCTCTTCTGGGGTTTTATCAACTTGTTCATGAGTTATATCATTAATCTCTTCTGGAATTTTATATACTTCTTCAAGAGTTTTACTGTCAACCTCTTCTGGGGTTTTATTGACTTCTTCAGGAGATTTACCATCAACCTCTTCTGGAGTTGGACCAACTACTTTATTATGCTCTTTCCTTTTACGTGGATTTACATCCTTAGAACCAAGTGGTCTTCCACATTTTCTATGCACATTAGATTCATTAAATATTTTTGTAATGTCAATTCGAGCAGGTGCGTTTATAGCTGGAATATGTGATTTAGTAATTCTATTCGTATCTGTGAATACATCAGGCAATTCATTTGTAATTCTTTGCATATTTATGATCTTTTGAACTTCGAGTTCACATTGACCACTTCGGGGGTTAAGATAAGATAACGATGAATTCCAAGTTATTTGTTTATCCACTTTTTGTTTTTCTTCCCTTAAATTTGGGAATATTGATTCATTAAAATGACAATCAGCAAATCTTGCTGTAAAAACATCTCCTGTTAATGGTTCTAAATATCTAATAATAGAAGAAGAGTTAAAACTAATATAAATTCCCAACCTTCTTTGACGTCCCATTTTTGTGCGTTGTGGAGGAGAAATTGAAACATATACTGCACAACCAAATACCTTTAGATGGGACAAATTTGGTTCTCTTCTAGAGACCAATTATAATGGAGAATATTTATGATAAGCAGTTGGTCTTAATCTAATTAGTGCAGCGGCATGTAATATGGCACGTCCCCATGCGGAAGACGGTAAACTAGACCTCATGAGTAATGGTCTAGCAATTAATTGTAATATTTTAATCAACGATTCTGCCAGACCGTTTTGTGTATGAACATGGGTCACTGGATGTTCTATCGTAATTCCAATAGACATGCAATAATCATTAAAAGTTTGAGAAGTGAACTCACCTACATTATCAAGCCAGATTCTTCTGATTTGATAATCCAAAAAATTAGCTCTTAATTGGATAATTTGTGCTAATAGTCTAGCAAATGCAACATTTCTTGTTGCTAACAAACTCACATGTGACCAGCGTGTTGATGCATCAATTCACACCATAAAATATCTAAACAGTCAACATGGAGATGTAATAGGTACACATATATCTCCTTGAATTCTTTCTAAAAATGAAGGAGCTTCAGGTTCAACTTTATTTGGAGATGACCTAATAATTAGTTTTCCAAGAGAGCATGCTTTGCATGCCATATCTTTTGATAATAAGATCTTCAGGTCCTTTAAGGGATGCCGATTTGCACTTTCAGTTATTCTCCTCATCATTATATTTCCTGGATGACTCAATCTGTCATGCCATAATATAAATAATTTTGGATCAACTAACTTCTGGTTAGTAACAACTAACTTCTGGCTAGTAACAAGTAACTTCTGGTTAGTAACGGCTAACTTCGGGTTAGAAACCGTATTTGATTCTATTTTACTCATATAAATATTATATAATCAAGATGACATTGCTTGCATCTTTTCAATTATGATTTTCTGACCATTCTTAATAGATGTTATATGAAGATACTCGTAATTTTTCTCATTCATAGTTTCAATATGATAACCATTCTTTCGAATATCTTTAAAGCTTAGTAGATTTCTTCTGGATCTACTTGAATATAATGCATCATCTATTATTAATTTTGTTCCTTCAGGTAACAAAATACAAGTTCTTCCAGAGCCTTCTATTAAATTACTTGTGCCAGATATAGTGTGAATAGTATTCTCACCAAGATGCAATTGTGAAAAGTATTTCTTACTTTTCAATATGGTATTAGTTGTTCCATTGTCTACCAGACATGGATCTTCATTACTTATCATTGCGTCAGCTATTTTCATGATTACTTAGCAACTTCTTACGAGCAAGTCGTGTTGATAACGTGTTGTAAAATTAAGATAAAGTTGCAATAAAAGTAAGTAAATAACAAGAGAGATAGAGAGAGCAATAACAGAATTTTATTTTCCACTATTGTGTATAATATATGTGTGTCCATTCTCTATTTACAAAACCTATATTTATAGGCTAGAAATATATGTTGCAATAATAAAGGAGAAAAATGAATGTCCATAGTAGTGGAGATAATGGAGGTAGTGGACAATGAAATGATAATTAATATTGGAAGTTATAGAATGAACATGCACATAAATATATTTTATAACAAACGCGAATATACCCCGAGTCGCGAGTTTTGTAACTGTGGTATCGAGTATGGACTCTCCCTGAACCGCCTGAAGTCCGCTTTTCTGCCCACAGAAATTTTGAGACAAGCATTCAGTTCAGTGTGCGCCTGCTGGCGCAAATTCAATCTCTTCCACTCTACGTTCTGTTCTTCTTCATGTTCCACACTAATCTTAAACCATCCAGTGCCAATCGGGAAGTCTAAATCAATCGTCACCAATACTAACCCAAGATCCTGATGAATAAGTTTAGTCACTGGAAGCAATCTTTGACCTTGAGAACTGAAAATGGACAGTTAAAATCTATCCGTACCATTCTATGGAACTTCCTATACTGGAGAGGAACTCAAAGGTAATCCTGGGTTGATATATCGTAATCCCGATAGCAACTATTTTTGTCGACATGAACCCGGAGCATACGAACAAACAAAGCCAAAACTGGCGAGGAGACGGAGACGCACTATATATCTGACTAAATGGCCCACGTTGGAGATTCGTCATTAGTCTATGTTCAGTTAGATATTCAAATTTCCTCCGCCATTTTAGTGTTTACTAAAATAGACTTGGATCAAAACCTTCTAGAAGCATCCCCCATCGAGTCTATTGGCACTTCCGACTTCTAACGAAACAATGTAATTCTTAACTTACGTCGGCAAATCCTCAATTCAACTCATATTAAAATCTAAATTTTCACTGTAGTGACTCATTACATAGATTTTATTAGCTATCAAATGTTGATAGTAACATTCGGACAAATTATCAGATTATATAAAATGAATTTTAATACATTTTGTTTTGTATTAATCCATATGATAACCAAGTTTTAGTTTTATCGAAAAAGAATAAATTTAATTAAATCTTTTGAGTCACTTGTTTTTTTCTATTATATGTTTCTTCTAAGAAAAAAAAAATCTTATATGATCTATACAATGAAAAAAGAAAATCTCATATAACCATCTCCCTTCCTCATAATTCAATCAATTATATGTATATTATCTAGATATCTAAATGCAGTAGAGGATGATTATTTTAGCTACAATTTTTTTTTTAAACTTATCATATTAAAGAAATTTTTTATAAAAAAAGATAAACAAAAAATCATGCGCTCATAAAAATAGTTAGTATAAGTAGGTATATTTTGATATTTTCTCTAATAAAGGAGAAGAAAGGGAATGTTTATTGCAGAATTTTTTTAAACAAAGTATCGGTCACGTCATTTGTGTGTACTTCCGTAGAAATTTACAGTGAGAATATCAGATAACTGTCCCGCTCCTCTACCAGACCTCGGCATCTCCCCCAAGGCCCCATCGGCCCAACGTCTCCTCTCCGCTAAGCTCACCTACCCATCTAGAATCCCTCTTCTCACCAAACCCATAAATCTGGAGCGATACTCACAAAGAGAAAAGAGAGACTGAGGCGGGAGAGAAGGACAAAGAGAGAGCAGAGAGATGGAGATGACGCAAGGGGAAATCATCTCGATCGCCGTGGCAGTGGCGGCGGTTGGTGCGGCCGCTGCCTTCTACTTCTACAGCAACAAGAAGCAGAAAGGTTCGTCTTTCTCTAGGTCAATCTTGTCTGATGAATAATCGATCTGTTCTGTATGCAATTCCTATCGTGTTGATTGATTTGATTCGATTTGAGTTGCTTTTTGTTTGGTCCTGATAAAGATGCCAGTAAAGCAAATTTGCGTAAATACTTTTTGATTGGTAGTATGAAACGGATCATCCAATGTATTTAAAAGGTTGAAGATCTATAGACTACTGATAAGTTTGGCAACCCTGACACCTGTAATATTAACTTATATTTTTGAAATCCGACAAGAAAATTATAATCTATACTTTATACATATTATGTACATGATAAATAATGAAATTTTATGCAAGTTTCACTGATCATCAAATGGCATGAAATTTGCAATGATTCATATTTAAGTATTTGACGGCATTTGATGGAATACCAAATATATTTAAATTGCATCATAATTGATATAGAACCAATCTATTAGGAAAATGACACGTTTATAAGTTTTTCTTATGTTTTTAAATTCTGTTGGCATGATTTGAGCATGTGTTAGCAAGGTTGTCAAGATTAGCCGTTGTCTTGGGGCCCCCACCCAATTTAAAATAGAGATAGGGACTTCTTTAGAGATAGGGTTAGCTCATTTGAGTAACTTCGATAATGTAGATCGAGTGCTGATATATTACTAAAATCTTTCATGAAAGTTTGGTAAGTTAATCAGAAAATTTAATAATGTGTACTAATTACGAATTAGCCAGCATACACTTTTTAATACATACATTTTTCTTTATTATTGGTATCCCTTTTAGAAGCATTATTACTCTCTGGTGTTGCTATCCTTTTGTAATTAAGGTTATATAACTAAGTCAAAAAATAACTACTTGCCAGGTTCTCTCGACCCAGAGAATTTCAAGGAATTCAAACTTGTAGAAAAGAAGCAATTGAGCCATAATGTGGCCAAATTCAAGTTTGCATTACCTACACCAACTTCTATTCTGGGACTTCCAATTGGGCAACACATCAGCTGCAGGTTGGGCGTTCGTTCTTATTTAATTTAAATTCACACTTTTCTTTTGGCCTTTAAAGTTCTTACAAAGAATCAGGTTTGATCCGAAACAATGATTTAAGTCAACGGTAAAGCGCAGTGATCAAAACCAGAATCTCACCTCGATATAATTGGTGAAGTTGAAGGGATCAAAATTAGAATCTCGCCTCAAATTGATTTTGTCTTTCTTGTTATTTGTATTTATTTGTGGTGTTTCTATTAATGCAATAGAGGTAAAGATAGTGTGGGTGATGAAGTGATCAAGCCTTACACTCCAACCACACTTGATTCTGATATTGGTTACTTTGAACTGGTTATCAAGGTAATATTCAATATTATGTATTTGATACTTTTCAAGTTTTCACTATTACTTGATTGAATAGTATAACTTGGTACATGTGTATTCTCTAATTAGATGTATCCACAAGGAAGAATGTCTCATCATTTTCGTGAGATGAAAGTTGGTGACTACTTGGCTGTGAAAGGACCAAAGGTAATAATTTTCCTTTACATATTTTGCTCTAATTTCTTATTATCATTTTATTTTTTCATTTAATGGTATATCAATTCATCCCCCATTGTTTAATGCCATAATTATTTTATCGCCTTATTCTAGACAGTTCTATTTGATCAATTATGTGATTTATTGCTTAAATGCATTGAGAATTTGTGATGCTGTGGTTCTGGTTTGTTATTACCATGAGTCCTTGATCTTGTTTTTTACATTTTATTATTGTGGTGAGCTTCTTAATCAAGAATGTATATTTCTAGGGGCGTTTCTCATACAAGCCAGGACAAGCAAGGGCTTTTGGAATGTTGGCTGGTGGGTCAGGAATCACACCAATGTTTCAAGTAATTTTAATTTTGAAACTGCAATTGAATTTGTTTCTACAATTGTTTCAGGTTTTATTTTTCTCTCGTAAATTAATTCATATTAAATGGCACCATACCTTCATCCTCTAATATTTTAGGTGGCAAGGGCTATTCTTGAAAACCCAAATGACAAGACGAAGGTTCATCTGATCTATGCTAATGTTACTTCTGAAGACATCCTTCTCAAGGTACTTCTGCTTATCACATTCATTCTTTTAAAATCTTGCAAGTCATTAGTTGAAGTGAATTACTAATTATGGCATGAGAGAGTTTAATGTAGGATGAGCTGGAAGCAATGGCTCAGAACTACCCAGACCAATTCAAAATTTACTATGTGCTGAATCAGGTACCTAATGATTTCTTCTAATATAGTTGACTTTGTCTTAGTAGTTTTCTGCTTTCTAAATTTTTTCAATTTTTTTTTTTTTTTGTTCCTTTACCTTTATTTTAATTCAGCCTCCTGAGGTCTGGAATGGTGGAGTTGGGTTTGTATCCAAGGATATGATCAAGGATCAATTGCCACCCCCTGCATCTGACATTCAGGTATAATCTTGCCCTAAAAATTTAGTTGAAAGTTGAAGATAGAAAATGGAATCTCTGTTAAAGGTTGGTTTATATGGTGGAATTCATTTTTTCTTTATTTATGCTAATTTATAGATTTTGAGATGTGGACCTCCACCAATGAACAAGGCTATGGCTGCACACCTGGATGACCTTGGTTACACAAAGGAGATGCAGTTTCAGTTTTAGATTCTGGAGCTTTTACTTCAGTATATCAATAATTTTTTATACTGTTTGTGATGGCATTGGTACTATGTCTTTTGACTATTTACTTATTTTGTCTAGTCATTGAGCTATTGGAAAACACTGGGTAATTAATTGAGGGGGCCAAAAAGAGAGAACTAGTGTGGCCCCCCAAACGGCTGTTGCAGTACAAAGAATTTTCTTTCTTAGCTTCTATCTGAATATTGATCAAAGTACATTAACTTAGTTCTTCTTGGAGACTATTTAAAATTTAGAAATCCACAATCCTCAACATTTATGAAAAGTACCAAATGAATAGTGTCATTCTTCAAGCCCTTTTTTGTTTGTGCTGTTCATTGGGCCCATCACTTTTTTCTGGTGTTTAGTTTTGGCAAGTGAAGTTTGTGTTATTGGACTGATCAGCCCTCTGTTGCTTTGTCAGTTCCTTTTTTGGTGTTTTCCGGTGTGTATTCATTGCTTATCATCTGAGCCTTTCTTTTTCTTGTGGGGGTGTACTTCCTCTCTCTATACATGAGCACTGTCCTTGATGGCTCTTTTGCTGTGTAGGGATGTGATGCATTATGTGCAATTCATGTTTTCAAATCAGATTCTTTTGTCCCTTTGGATATGTTGTGAACAGTTCAGTTTTGGTGATGGATTATTTTTATTTGTTGCTGGATCATGCGGAGGACTAATATTAAAGGCTTCCAGTGCATTCTACCTCGGATCAGATTGACCTCAAATTTGATCGGACGGTTCGGATCTAAATAGAAATATTATGTTGTCTCAAGGGATTTGGTTTCTCGTAGTATTTTTTTTTTGTTTCTTTGTCGCAAGGGTTTCTGACGGTCAATTGCCTTTCTCCTCTATTTGAGATATTTTTTTTGTATGATGCTGTAAATGTTAGTATTCTTAGTCTGTCAATAGGCCCTTTCATTTTTTGCATGCGAACGATCTAGTGGCCTCAACTATGGTGTTGGTATTATATGCTAAGTATGTCAAGCTGTCTAATATGTTGTAATATAAATATGTGATGTGACGAAGTTAAATTTTTATGTATTGTGATCAAATTCGGAAGGCATTTGCGGTATGTGAATGATCACAACACGTTAGTTACGTTGTGATTATGTGTGACATGTTCAAATGTAACTGGTAACATTTGATCATATTTAACTATTTTTTAAAATTTAATATAGTTTATTCAAGATTCTCATTCAACTAAGATCTAATGGTCCTAATTATGCATGACCATGCGACATGACGTGTTGTGCTGTGATTATATCTTTTGCGTGACCACATCTTGTTGTGCTAAGGTTTTGAAGAATAATACATAACACAAATAGTCATGTCACGGAATACGTGAATGAGAGTATGTAACTTGCACACGTCTTTTAGTGATGGAACCGAACATGCCATGAATTGGTCACAACATGACTTTTTTTACATCCATATCGTATATAAATGTCAGTATTTTTGGTCTATCAACAAGCTCTTTCTTCTTTCTTTATTTAATTTATCAAATTTTGGAGTACCATCAATTCAATGCGAACGGTAACAGTGCCCTTAAATATGATATGGCATTGTCGTATTGAAGGTATTGAATGTGAGGTTCGTCAAGCTGTCATGCATGATAAATTGGATGTGACTAGCGATCTACTGGCCTTTAAATGTGGTGTTGGTATTAAATCATACTTGAACAATGTCCATGTCAAATATGATACATGGTTATCGGCAAAAGAAAAAGAAAAATATATCATGCATGGTAATTGATCAAATTATTTGTTGGGTATAATGATGGTAGCAAATACTATCATTTCGTGCAATTTGAGTACTTTCGATATTTGAATCAAGGATCATCTTGAGAAGTTTGTTCAAATATGTATCCAATTTTTTATCAGCCTGTACAATATAAATCATCTACTTAAAATGTTGGGTTCTCAAATTCAAGTACTATTCACGATATTTGATCAAATTGTCAAGCTATTCATAGTGTTCATTGAATATATTTCTTAAAACATAGTAGTCGACGACAGTATCAATTGATTGTACCATACATCCAATTGGTTATCTTCTTTCGAACTCAAAGAAGGTGCTTCCTTGCTTGAATGAGGCATAACTGGGGCTCATGGTAAGAGTAAAGCCAGCCCAATTAGAGTTTCTATGCATCATACTAAATGCTTCAGAGGAATGAGGAAAATATAAATGGAGAATTCAGTATACGAGAACAAATGTTTTACATTAAACCCAACTACAAGAATATTAAGCTATGCAACAGCATCTCTGGTAAAAGAAATTTCAAAAACCAAGTTAATATATTTGCAATACGTCTGTAACTGGTATTTACAATACAAAGAACTATTTAAAAAAAACAAAAAAAATAAAAAACAAAGTAAACGCATCTACTACTTGCACTAAGCAGGTGGTATTTTCCAGATATGTCATATCACGAAGGGAGAAGCAACGGAATCACATGGAGTAAGAAACACTTCCGAGAACAAAAGCAGCAGCATTTCAATATTTAAAAAGATGGGAGGAAGAAGAATAAGGCATCAATACAATAAGGTCCTTCATGCAATTTAACCCTCAGATACATGCCCAGTACATTGTCATTTAGGTTACTAACAACTAATTCCACACCACCTCAATTCTAAAAGCATGCTTTCCTTCAAATGGATCATTTTGGAGCAGTAAAAAAAGGCCATTGTGAGGATAAATTTTGAGATTTTTGCAAGGATATACATGAAATTTTGCCAAACAATTTAGTACTCCCAGTGGCATTACTAATGCCAACAAGAACCGTAATTAGCTGTGTTGCACCTGAATCCACAGTGACAAGTTTGTAAATCAAGAATAATTTGGCAAAGTCTAAAATTTGTATTGGGTATAATACAAGTGCTATGCAGAGACCTTATTACTATGCCAGAACATGTGTACTTCTCAGGGAATAATGAGCAAGCCACAATTGTTTCCCTGTTTCACCACTTGCTTCTTTGAAGGTAGCATGCTTGGCTCAAAAACTAGCCATTCCATGATTTTTTTTCCATAATTGTGCTAATCTATCTAGCACAATTAACAGTAAAAAATAACAAAAATACAAAGGCAATTGAATATAATAAGAAAGCTAGTAGGAAAAATAGATTACTGAATCTCAACACACACAGAATGAAAACACGAAACTATCGACAAATACAAATAGCTTTAATCTTCCAAAACCAAAATAAAGGAAGCAATATTATGAACTTGAGAAACAATATATTAAAAAAAGAATAATAAGGTCTCTGGCATGTACAAATGGAAGGGGACAAACAAATGAAAAATATATTAAGTCAAAAGTCATCAGTCAAAATGAAGTGAAATAATATCAGATTCATATGATTTTATTAGTATTAAAATGCCTCAATCCTACAGATACAACATGAAAATCTATCAAATTGGATACTATTATTTGATCTCGACTCGTGTCTGCTTCTCTTTTCTGTTGCCATAGCAGGACCAATCTAGTCAAAAGCATACTAATAAAATTAGAAAAAGAAACAGTTAACCAGTAGCATGCTGTTCTCATGTCATTCTAATCAGACAGCAAATTATCAGAACTCATTTTAAAGAAGAAGATAAATAAACAATAAGCATCGGTTTTACATATTTATGTTCAAGACTAGCAATTACATGCCCTCAGAAAGCTTATAATTTCACTTTTCCAGTACCAAGTAGAAAATGAGCAAGCTTATCTTTTCAGTACCAAGTAGGATCGTCTGAAAGCTTTAGAAGGAGCAGTATCAGAAAATCACTACTTTCGGATGGTCCAAAATTTTTAGATCAAGTGATTTTCTACCAATCTAAAAAAATAGTAAAAAATTCTAAAAAAATGTAAAATTTGGTCTGCAAGTACATTTTCATATGGAGATTCAGCTGTTTGAACTTAGAAAATTGAGAAATGGATCCATAGGACCATCCATAATATGCATATTACCATAGCCTCACTCTTTCACTTTTCCAAAATTAGCATTTAAACAAAATAAATCCATCGCATCAAACTGCCAATATTCACTGACAAGTGAATCCTTTGTTTAATTTTTATGGACCCATAAAACAAGAATCTGTATCCTCCCAGGTACTGCACTCGGTACAATTAGCTCCAATGAGCTCCCAGCCGAGCGATTGGAATTCGTATTCTCTGAGTTAACTCAAATTTTGAGTTAAGATCTGGACCATCCGATTTAAAACTACACTAATATTAAAGGGACCCGTGTGTTATAGGCATAAGGCCTGATTGGCCCGAATTCTGATTGCACGGCTGAAAAAATAAACTCAAACGGTATGTTAATGCAGAGGATGTGGATTCAAGCGATTGGAATTTGGTGCCTATTTAGATATAGGGGGTCCGTTTTGAGATTCATGCCAAATTAAAACTGACGACTCAGATCTCATTCTACTCAGTCAGATATTGCAGTGGATCTGAATTCTAAAAACAAGTGGCCAAATCAAATTCTACTTGCATCTCAAAAAACAAAGCTTGCTATGTTCTCATGCCAATGAAATCAATCCACCAGAAAGGAATCAAGCTGTCTCAATTTTCTTAAGGATCAACACTTCATCATTGGGCATAAAGCAAAACTGAGAGAGAAAGAGGTAGAGAAGAATGAAACATCGAAACAAAAATACAAATATAGAAGTCACAATCACGATGTACTAATATGCATCTTCACAGAAGAACTAAAACGGCTTCAATATTAAAAGAATAAGCCAAAAATTGGGGAGGTGGTGCAGTTTATGCTAGTTTAGGCCATCCTAACTTTAGGCTTGTGCCTAGTTATGCCAGCATATTTAATGTTCACTTGGTAGAATAACTGAGATCTAAACCCTTTATTCTATGGTTAGTCCTCAACCAAACATGGTGAAAAGTACCAATGCCAACGAGAACTGTAACTAGTGTTGCACCTGAATCCACAGTGACAAGTTTGTAATTTAAGAATAATTTGGCAAAGTCTAAAATTAGTATTAGGTACAATATGAATGTTATTCAGAAACCTTATACTGTGCCTGAACATGTGTACTTCTCAGGGAATAGTGAGCTAGCCACAATTGCTTCCCTGTTTCACCAATTGCTTCTTTGAAGGTAGCATGCTTGGCTCAAAAACTCCTGCAAGGAACATAATCCAAGGAAAACAGCCATCCCGTGATTATTTTTTTTTCATAATTGTGCTAATCAGTATAGCACAATTGACAGTAAAAAATAACAAAAATAAAAAAT
This sequence comes from Carex rostrata, assembly GCF_964058835.1. NCBI lineage: Eukaryota > Viridiplantae > Streptophyta > Magnoliopsida > Poales > Cyperaceae > Carex > Carex rostrata. The sequence goes on from NC_135919.1 coordinate 12,669,907, forward strand.
GCAATTGATATAATAAGATAGCTAATAGGAAAAATAGAATACTGAATCTCAATACACACAAAATGACAACACGGAACTATCAACAAATACAAATAGCTTTAATCTTCTAAAACAAAAAAGGAAGCAATATTAAGAAGTAGAGAAACAATATATTAAAGAAAGAATAATAAGATCTGACATGTACGAATAAAAGGACACAAGCAAACTAAAAAATATTAAGTCAAAAGTCAGTGAAAATGAAGTGACGTATGTGAATGAAATGTCAGATTCACATGATTTTATAGTATTCAATTTTCAAATGCCTCAATCCTACAGGTACAGCATGAGAATCTATCAAATTGAATACTATTATTTGATCTCGACTCATATCTGCTTGCCAAAAAAATACGGACAAAATTAGAAAAAGAAACAGTTTACCAGTAGCAAGCTGGTCTCATGTCATGCTAATCAGACAGCGAATTATCATAACTCATTTTAAAGGAGATAAATAAACAATAAGCATCGGTTTTCCAAAATTTATGTTCAATAGAAGCAAGTTTAGTAAAGTTACATGCCCTCAGAAAGCTTATGATTTCACTTTTCCAAAATTTCTTAGACAGCCAGAAGAGAAGGAGCAAGCTTATCTTTTCAGTACCAAGTAGGATCCTCTCAAAGCTTTAGAGAAGGCGTCTGATATGACTACACATTCCTTAAGAGTGCTTAACCAGAAGGGGCAGTATCTGAAAATCACTACTTTTGTATGATCCAGAATTTTCAGATCAAGTGATTTTCTACCTATCTAAAAAGATAGTAAAAAATTCTAAAAAATGTAAAATTTGGTCTACAAGTACATTTTCATAGAGATCATGTTTAAGTTCGGATCAGCTGTTTGAACTTAGAAAATAGAGATATTGATCCATAGCATGGGTCGATTCATAATATGCATATTACCATAGCCTCACTCTTTCACTTTTCCAAAATTTCTTAGATAGCCAGAAGAGATAACGAACAAACTTATCTTTTCAGTACTAAGTAGGATCCTCTACTAGCTTTAGAGGAGGTACAGGTAGGGAGGGAAAGAGAGGAAAATGAGGGCCCCACAAGGCATTTTGTTAATAATTTTAGAGGGGCATTTTGTTTGAAAATTTTGAAAGGAAGGGCAATTTGTAAAATTTCCCCACTATACTTAACCAGAAAGGGCAGCCTGCAGGCTGCAGCACAACCATTTCAAATAGTAGGCACCTCAGAGGATACATGCTCATTTAAATCTTGGTTAAATTAATAAATTCAAATTTCCAATCTCCTACAAGGTTACAGCCCTATTTTTCTTTCTATCACCAACTTTTTGACAGTTGTCAAAAGGGATGGTCCAATCTGAGTGGATGGTAGATTTTTATTTTCCCAAAAAGTTATGGTAAGGGTCAGAATTTTGAAATATTAAGATGGTAACTAAAAAAATCTTGGGATATGTTCAGATTTTTTTTTTATCTGTAGCATTTAAAAAAATAATAATAATTCCATCACATCAAATTGCCAATATTCACGGACCAGTAAATCCTTATTTTTTTTTTTTATGGACCCATATAAACAAGAATCCGTATCCTCCAGGTACCTGACTGAGTACAATTAGTTCTCATTAGCTCCCAGCCGAGCAATTGGAATTTGGTGCCCATTTAGATACAGGGGTGTGTTTTGAGAAGATTTGTGTCGGATTAAAACTGACAACTCAGATCTCATTCTACTCATTCAGGCATTGCACTCAAGGTTCTAAATAGCGATTATTGTGTTATTGCGAAAAGGCTTCAAAAACAGCTATAGCACATCTATTGCGCAGCTATAGCTAGCTAATTAGAACCCTAATTGCACTGGATCTGAATTCTAAAAACAAGGGGCCAAATCAAATTCTACTTGCATCTCAATAAATAAATCTTGCTATGTTCTCATGCCAAAGAAATCAATCCACCAGAAAGGCATCAAGCTGTCTCAATTTTCTTAAGGATCAACACTTCATCATTGGGCATAAAGCAAAACAGAGAGAGAGAGAGAAAATTGAAACATCGAAACAAAAATACACAATCACGATGTGCTAATGCAATTTGACAGAAGAACTAAAACAACGTAATAGAATAAGCATAAACAGAAAAAAAAAGAAAAAAAAAAGGACAATCGACAAAGTAAAATCTTCTAATTTCTTTAAAATATTCAAATCTTCGATGCTTAGTCCCAAATAAGTATACCATTTAGGCAAGGTTTGCATAAAAGATGTAATTAGATTTGGTTGTAAGTCTTCTGGTAAGATTATATCATTATCAGCTTTGTTCGACGTACACTTAAAAGAGCGTTCAAAATCAAGTGAAATGTCAAATTTAAAATATGAGTTGGTCCTAAGTCCTAACTAACGATCTCATAAAGTTAAGAAAAATAACAAAACAAGTATATATTAGACTAATCAAAATAAAGAGAAGGAAAAAAAAAAAGAACAACAAAAATCGACTTACCTACACTACCGATCCAACAAATCGACACAAAAGTTGCAATTGTACTGCTCACAAGAGAATAAACAAACCACTGGAATTGAGGTTTTAGTGTAGGAAAGAAGAAATCGGTACAAGGGTTTTCCGTGGGCCATCTACTGTCGGCCCATTTTAAGGGCCCGTTTCTTATTCGCAGTAGTTTTGGACCGAAATTTTTTTAATTACCACCTCGGTATTTTAAAATTCTGAGATTTCTTCAAAAATTCATATGGAATCACGTAGCTTGGTGTTGTGCATGACCTCTTGCTCTGAGATGCGTATGAGTTTTCTCTATTTTTAATTCAATTTGAACTAATTTGGAGGTTGTGGGATCCACACCATCATGTACAGCACCAAGTTGCACTTGGTACTAAGCACGTGATAATATTTGATTTTTGCATGAATTAATGATAATGTTTGAATTTCGAAATATTGAGGTGGTAACTAACTTTTTTTTTTTTAGTTTTTGGTCCATGTTCTTTAATTAATTGGAGTATTTGTACCTTTTTAATAATAAAACATGTTTTTTTTAACGAAGTGAGGCAAAGAGAGTAGAACTAGGGTGCTCTTAAGCTCACCAAAGTTTTGGTGAGCTTAACTCTAAAACTCATCAAATCGATTTCAAATGATGAATCCGAACCGTTGAAACTCGCCTACCTTACGTGTGATGCATCTACATGTGAAATTTTTAAACATTCAAATTAATTTAGTATAAAGTCAAGCGGTCAAAATTAGAAGGTTAATAAATTAATTTTAGTGCATTCATTTTTTGAACGTTTTTTGACCGCTTGACTTTATACTAAATTAATTCAAATGTTTAAAAATTTCACATGTAGATGCATCACACGTAAGGTAGGCGGGTTTCAACGGTTCGGATTCGTCATTTGAAATTAATTTGATGAGTTTTAGAGTTAAGCTCACCAAAACTTTGGTGAGCTTAAGAGCACCCTAGTTCTACTCGGCAAAATATTTATCAAGCGGATGTTTTTTTGGTTTCTTTTCTATAGAGTGGATTTTAATTCATTGATTTCATTAGAAATCAAATTGTTCAACTGTACCAACTTCAAACAATTAGAACAGAAAATAGGTACATACTAGTATCATAAAATACATCACAAAACAACAGTGTTCTAAATAGCTAGCTATAACGGTTTTGGACCTAAAAAGCTAAGTTACGGAGTAAAACTACGCTAATCGAGCTACGGCCACTATAGCGCTAATAGCGGTCCACTATAGCGTGTAGCGCGTAGTGACAATAGCAGCCCGCTATGCTACATGGCTTATAATTTTGCAATTTTAATGAGCCTTAATGTCCAGATGAAATTTTTTTACTTTATCAAGCTATATCAATACAATGAAACATGTGCGGGCTATACCACTATATCAATTAAATTTTGTATCATGCATTAATATATGGTAGTGGTATATTTTGAATATATCGATAGTTTTTTAATTATAGATATTTTGAATGACAATTTGAACTTTGTATTGGTTCAATATGAATATTAGAACTTCTTAATCAATTTGGTATTTTTTTTCTTGATGAGACATGTTTACTATTAGTAGAAATATAAAAGAGATGAGCTACGGTGAGTTGCGAAGTAAAACGCGTGTCTACTTCACGCTGTATTTTTATTTTGAAAGTCCAAACGACCGATTCGAACCGTTAGATGTGTTAGTTTGTAATAATCTAGAAGTCAATAATACGATAAATTATCATAAAGTTTTGTTCATGAATTGAATGTTTATTTATATATCATTTTGTTGCCTTGAGTATTATTGAATTTATGGATCATTTCGAGTTCATGACTGAAATTGTGAAACTCCATAATATAGATGATATATACTCTTAAAAGGTCACTGACCAAGGTAATTAGTAGGAACACTAATTACTGCGATAAGGTTAGTATGTGGATTAAAAGATGGTTAAGTTTTACAAACCACCTGACACAAGATGTCATTTTAATCACATAGATACATGTTCTAGGAACATGATATTTGATAGACCCCGAATGCAACATTAAATAGAATTGTGTTCGTGTCATTTATGTTTTCATTCAGTTTCACGTTCTACAGTATGAGGTATTTATCGTTCCCACTGAAAAATATGTATGTGTGATTGTTATCCACCCCTGTCCGTAAAAAGCAGTTATAACAGTAGTTTTTCCATATGTATAGCTTAGCTGAGGAAGTGATAGTTTACCAAGAATACTATTTGTCCCTCGTATCTCTATACGAGCTATAGCATCACTGGGCCCCTTGGTAGAGTTAGATTATCTGCATGCGGTATAATTACAAGAGTAATTATATTTGATAATCTACTCAAGATCAAGAAAATATACAGTTAGCAAGGATGACACACATCTACCTTGGAACTGATCTGATAGCTATGAGACAGAAGAACAGACACAAGTAAATTGTTTACTGGATCGTGATATTGTACAGTACAGCATCATCTGTGCAATTGGATGGTCATGATGTGTTGCCAGATGCCGCTCATGATTATAGAAGTTAAAACAGTTTTAACTCTATTTACCAACATAACACATATCCTATTGGGTCACACCATATAGGAGTTAATCGGAGAATCTTATTGTGATTGATTATAAATTGGTTATGATCAATAGTAAGATGGTTATAATTAATTATACGTGTTATAATTAAATTATAAATGTTATGTAAAAATAACAAGCAAAAACATTGGTTAATTTATAAACGTGTGTGACACGTTGTATAAAAGTTAACCGGTTAATTTATAAATGTGCAAGACACGTTGTATAAATTACCAAAATAACAACCGCAAGAAAAATATATATAATTGTTCAGAATAATTATACGAATATTATTTGTATTCGGTCCGAGGGCATTCGGGTCTTTTTAGATTCGTCATTATCCGCATGACATGTCATCGATCCTATCCAGATGACACGTCATCGATCTTATCCACATGACATGTCATCCTTATCCATTCAATGGCATATCTTGTAAATGGCATATCCAGATTCGTCCTTTTGGCAACCGACCCTAAACCCTATAAATAGGGGTGGAGGGGTAGAGAGAAAAATCACTAATTCACTCATACCATTTCGTGTCGAAACGAATCGGTATTTTCTCTCTTTCTCGGTTTCTCTCCCAAATAGTGTTTCGGTTGAGAAAAAAAAGTTATACGTAGTTGACGTATAATCTTGCGAGTTGTTGTGAAGTATATTTACGGGATCGATGAATAGTGTTTTACTGAATTTCGCGGTATGTCAGTTTTGCATATTGATGAAACTGAGCAACCGAAAATTCATGTTTACGGGTTTTCGTCTTTTTCCTTGTGAATAGTGTTTTTGCATAATTCCGCGGTTTACGGTATTTCTGGCAGAAGAAATAAACCGCTCTCCGGTTAGTCCTGGTGGATAACCGATAGAGGTATCACACGTGTGATACTCCGAGTCGATTCCTTCCTTGGTGAGGCTCTACTCGCTCGGTCTGCATTCCAACTGTGATTTGGAAACAAGGTATAAATATGCTATATTAATCTATTTAATTGGTAAGTAGATTAAAGTTTTAGAAATCAATCATGGAGTAGATCTGTAAAAAAGATTAAATTGGGTTTTGATGTCAAAGGAATACTGAAGGTGGACTGCCTTGGAAAGTTTCCTGACATACCCCGTTTAATCCTGAGCTTAAGTTGGCTGTAGAAATTTTTGTTCTACGGTCATTCCGCAGCTTAAGCCTAAACGGGTTTTGGTTATAGCACCGTAAAACCCCAACAAGATGTGATCTCCATATTGAAATGTGCTTGGATACCAAATTTTACATTTTTTTTTACTATTTATTAAGCAATTTTGAAAACTACTGTTTTGCTGTGAACAGTAAAAAACATTAAAAATTTATAGACCACTGGATCAATGATTTTCAAAATTGCTTAATAAATAGTAAACAAATTCTAAAAAATGTAAAATTTGGTCTCCAAGCACATTTCTATATGGAGATCATGTTGAGCGGTTCGAATCGGTCGTTTGGACTTTCAAATCGCAAAATATGAGCGTGAAGTAAAATAGTCGTTTTACTTCGCAACTTACCGTAGCCCATCTCAATATAAAATATAATTTTTGAAATAAAAAACGCTATTTATGATAGCTTTCGCTGTAGCTGCGCTATTTGCTAAAGCTTTGTTTTTTGATCTCCCCGCTATACCGCTATAAACGCTATTTAGAACCTTGCAAAACAAACACAATCAGCTTAGCATCAACTAACCTAAAAGATTTACATCCCAAAAGCTATCATAGCTTAAAAATAACAACCATTCTACTAATAAGCTAAAACATTAGTCCATAAATGACCAAGCAGCAACAGTCAATCAAGCAAAGCATTCAGAAGTCTTGTACCAAGCATAAGAAATTGTATCTTCTTGTGCTTGGAGCACTGCTACAGTGCTACTGCACCTGCCTCTTCCTCTGTTTCTTCCTCTAACTCTGTCACTAACTTGATAGGGCATGACATTAGTGTCCAAAGGAAATTTTTTAAATTCATATGTTATAATTTAGCACTTGCATCGGGAAGCATTTTAAATTCCTGAGCATTATATAACAAAATAAAGAGATTAGGAGAGTGTAAGTTTATACATATGCAAAGGTAATCTAAAAATCACGTACATAAAGACAATTGTAGACAGTTTGCACCAAATTCGTATTATTTTCTTTAAAGATGATAGGAAAATTAAATATGAAAAGTAACTAGAAACTCCCACAAATAAAATAGAACTCGAAAATTAATATAACAGATTTCCCTGTGTTGCGGAGTACAGAACTCAGATTTTTTTTTCCCCCTAATTGTGTCAAATAACATATATAAGAACGGATTTGGTCAGTACATTTGTCTTTTAAAAATTTCTAGAAATTAAAGTTTTGATTATTAAAAAAAAAAAAAAAAAACTCGGTGTAAAGACTCGGGAAATTTGGGCCTCCAGATATGTTGCCCTGACCCAAACCCGATCCATTAGCATACTCACTACCGTTGCTCTTATCCTCAGACCTCAGTCTCATCTCACTTTCTCATTTTGTTCTGGAGTCTAAACCCACGCTAAAACCCTCTAGCCATGGCGACTCGCTCGCCTTTTCTTCTTCCCTCTCCGTCCTTCGTTCCCCATCCGAATCCGACTCGCTCCCCTCTCCCACTTACTCCGACCTTTGTGAGAATCGCCATTGACGGTGCCATCTCGCGAAGAAAAAGAACCTCCATCGCGGCAAGAGCTGTCTCTTTGGAAAGCATGGAAGAGGTCCAGGCGGTCAATATTGCCGATGATGTCACCCAGGTTGAACTGTTTCCTCACATTTGTCAATTCATTTTGTTGCACCGTTAGAAAAAGTGGTATTTTAATTTATCTGGGAAAAAACTGAAAATACATTTATTTTGGATCAGTTGATTGGTAACACGCCAATGGTATATCTCAACAAAGTTGTAAAAGGTTGTGTTGCTAATGTTGCAGCCAAACTCGAATCCATGGAGCCTTGCCGAAGTGTTAAGGATAGGTATCCCTTCGAATTGTTAATTTTAATAAATTCTCTCTCACTTTATGTTGTTCATGTTTAACATTTTTGAGCTTTTTTTTACTTTACACTTTTGCAGGATTGTATATAGCATGATAAGTGATGCCGAAGAAAAACACCAAATTACTCCTAAACGGGTCAGTTCATTTTAATAAACAACAATAAACTATAATAATACTATGGTAGTAGTCACGAGTCATCTTATTAATTGTACTGGGGGACAATACCAGTACATACAAGTTGATATTATTGATACTGGGTACTGTTCCAATTTTTTTACATCTTGTTTTCCTGTTTGACTAAAACTAGATGCATTATTCATGATGTATGCATAGGATTTTAATTAAACTAAAATAGAAGAAAAATGCAAGAAAGTGTATACATTAAACTAATAACAATAATCTGTGGTAAAAATAGTATCATGTGCACCATGGTAATATCTGCACTTGATTTTAGACCTGAATATCACATATGGGTAGTTTGGTAATTGTCACGTGTTATTTCTCTAATCTCTTAAAAAGTTTCTTCTTTTCCAAATATGGATATATTATGCTGAAAGAGGGTTTACTTTGATACTAAGAAGTAAACCGGAAGGGGAAACACAAATTTTCTGTAGTGGCATAACAAATTTTCTGTAGTGGCATACTTATAGAATTCGCATCGCCTGAGATATCTCAAACTTTGAGTTGATCTGTGGAAAATCCAGACCGTTCAAACCCCTTCTGCACAATCTCAAAGCACAATAATACTGACCCTGTGCATTCCAAATAGGCACCGAAAAATATTTGGCCCAGCTTTAGATTAACTGTAAATTTGAGATATTTCAGAGGGGACTCATACTTTTAGTAGTCTAGGTGATACTTTCAAGGTTTTGCGGCGGCGTGATATGGCATTTTCTCCGTATAACTCTTTTTTTTTTTCCTTTTCATATAGACGATACTAGTGGAGCCCACAACTGGCAACAGAGGCGTGAGCTTAGCCTCTGTTGCCGCTGCCAAAGGCTACAAACTAATAGTCACCATGCCAGCTTGTATTGATGTGGAGAGACGTATTATTTTGCGTGCATATGGGGCGGATATAGTATTAACTGATTCAGCTAAGGGCTTACAAGGGGCTGTTGATAAAGCAAGGGAGATTGTTGAAAAAACCCCTAATGCATACATGTTTGAGCAGTTTGAAAATCCTGCTAACGTTAAGGTATTGCCATGTGCTAATTGAGCTTTGGCTACTTCAGTAAATTTATATCTGGTGGAGTTCATTAGATTATATATATAGGGATTGGGTTGCCGTATGGAAAAGAGTTTTATTATAAAGGTCATGCGAGGAGGAAAAATCTTGTTTCTTTTCCATTATAAAACCTAAATGTTAAACTTCGTAATGCCTTTTTCTTTTTCTTTTTCTTTTGGTTGCATTTATTCTATGAAGAAGGTATTTGAATGCATGCTAGCACACATTATTTGTTAAAACTAACTGGACGTTATCAAAATTACAGATGTCTTCTTTATGGTTTAGATAGGTTGTGTATTAAATTTGGTGCCAATTTGAAGACCATTTATTCATCCATTGAGTGGTTTAAATAAATTAACGATTCAGTTTTAGCGGAACTTGATCAGTGACCCAAAAATTCCGAAGTTGCACCTTATTTTGATACACAATCTTTCACTACACATCCGCAATTTTTTTTTTTTTTTAATTTCGACCACAACCTATCTATACTATAGAGAAAATATCTATTCACCTTTTCTTTTTCTTTTTTACTTATGATAACCATATTGTTGGTTGTCGTGGTTGTCAATAAATCCCTTCCTAATTTTAAATAGTTAATTAAAAGGACAATTTCGATAATATACAGATACACTTTGAAACCACAGGCCCAGAAATATGGAACGATACAAAGGGTCAAGTTGACATCTTGGTTGCAAGCATTGGTACAGGTGGAACCATAACTGGTACAGGAAGATATTTGAAAATAAGGAATGATAATATAAAGGTTTGTATCTTTCACTCTTCTTGTTTTGATCAACTGCTGATTTATATTTTACATTATATTACAGGACAACTAACTAAAGAGTTAATCCTATGTACACTCAGAAATCTCACATTCTTACAGTTGCCACAGTAAAGCGAGAAATATTATGCATGCCTGTGCAAGACAGAAGGATGTACCTGTATATTTTATTTATTTGACTAACTTTGACTTAATCAACTTCTTGAAATTAAACCCACATTGTTCCCCCTTTGTCAGCATTTCTTTCATAAAGACAAAAGTAGATGTAGTGGTAGGTCATTACTTCCAAATAAACAGGTAAAGGTTAGGCACATGTGATAGTTCCAATGTTTTGATGGGTGCACAATATATTTCTCATTTTTTCTGGGTAATTTGTTGATATTTTGATACTCTGTTAGGGTTTGAGTGCCCCTCTTAGTTAAATGCTTTCATTTGAAACAGTTTATACTGAGAACATTACAGTAAAAATTGAGAGTACCAAATATAGTAGTATTACCAATATAGACATCAATTAGAGTGGTCAGATTCACTACAAGTAGGTACCACTTACTGTCAATTAAACTCCTGCAATAACTGTCATGTCCATGATTATGACAAACAAAACTGATAGCAAGTCACTGGTGACATTTTATATGATTAATATTGTACTACGGGTAATATTATTTATCTATTCATTTTAGGTTATTGGAGTTGAACCTGCTGAGACCAGTGCAATATCTGGTTCTAACCCTGGTAATTAGTTGTATTTTTTTTTTTTGGAAGGTCATCGTACTTCAAATCATACCATATATGCTAAAAAGAATCAAGAGAAGTACCCTGTATTATTTGATTTATGCTACTGACCTAAGATAATCTGTCTTGGCATTGAGCAGCTTATGTACCCAGCATGTTGGATGTCAAATTGCTTGATGAGGTTGTGAAGGTGAGTGTGAATTAACTTTGTATCTTTTTTAGTATATGTAATGTAAGAAACTATTCAACTCTCAATAAAATCATGAACTGTTCGCTTCTGGTTAGGTTAAGACCAATCCCCATTGTTGCTTAATTGCCCCATCCAGTTATATCTTGTCAATGACCTTTTTTCAAATAAAAGGGCTTTTACTCATATTGCCATCCTATCTTTACTTTTGTTTGTTTGTTCATTTATTCATATGTTTATTGAATTGATAGATAACCACAGCTGAAGCTGTGGCAATGGGAAGGACACTGGCAATCAAGGAAGGATTGTGGGTAAGTTAATTTACAGTTAGTTAATTTTATGATAATAACCATACCAGTTAATTCATAGCGGTGCCTTGCTTTATCAGTCTGAACGAATGGACATGATGTGTCAAATGAGGTTCTTAGTGTATAGTCATGCTGACTTGAGAGCATTACTTTTGATCTTGAATTTCTGCTAATTTGTAAGTATGTTATAATATGTTTAGGTTGGGACATCATCAGGTGCTGCTGCAGCTGCAGCTATCCATCTGGCTAGAAGGCCCGAAAATGCTCAAAAGCTAATTGTGGTATATAATATTTTTTTCTTTCAAATAAGCCCCTTTGGGATGTCTTGTTTACTTGTATCAAATTTTGAAGTCATAAGGATGTGCCACAGCAAAAAGTTTTTTAAGAATGTCATAACAGTCTCCCTGAAAAAAAAAAATCTATTTGTATGATTTTACACCAAAAGATGAAATAAAACATAAGTTTGCTCGACAAGGAGAAATAACATGCACAACAAGTCCAATAGTTTAATATATCTTACTAAAATGTTCAAAATTAATAACAAAATTATCAGATTCTGTCAATAAAATATATAGTTACAATTAAGTTCTTGACTTCTGAGGTGGTACACAGTTCATAGTTTTAGGTGGGGGGTTATGTAAGCTCAAAAGTTCTATATGGATGTGGGACTTGAGTCTTCTCCATTCAATTAAAAATAGTCTCAACAGCTTTAGACTATTAGGTGGCCTATTTCTAAACGTTATTATAACCACTGTTCTTTTCTGGAATGGATTTTTTCTATTACTTATTTTGTTTTTTCTCTGTTTACTTTTTTTTTTTTTGTGGTATAGGGGGTGGGGGAGGGAGGTGTTAGTGGTTTAGTGACTCAATTACATTATAAACCTTGAAAAATAAGCGGATTCCTTATCTGAATTTCAGAAAATAAAATTAAATTGCAGGTAATTTTCCCTAGCCATGGAGAGAGATACATCCCTACAATCCTTTTTCGCTCCCTATAGAGGAAGTTAAACAAGCACCTGTGAGGTAGCTCCACACCAAACAACCTGTCATTCAATTTTTTTTGTTGGTACCAAATCATCTGGTTGTTTCTCATTTGTTTCTTTCTTTTTGTTCGTCTTCTATTAGATTAGGGTAAAAATGTGCCGTTTGATTTTCTCTAATGCTGTTGTAATGAAAAAAAAATCAGGTAGTCAATCAAAGTCTTTTGATGAATGCTCTGTACTGTGGGACCCAACGAGGGCTATTTAAGGGGCATTAAATAGGAATGGGTCAGGCCTTTCTGGTGAGAAGGAAAGTGGAAGGGGGAACTTGTGCTCTCATTGAATACAAAAGAGGGGTGACTGGTGAGGCCATTTATTGAAAATTTAGAAATCATTTTCAAGATGAAAATATTATCACGGGTACCTGAGATTGGTTTTATTGCTTGCTGTAATGAACTAGTTTTCAACTGATGATTTATTTTTCTTGGGCTTAATGCTTTAGCTGTTTTTTTTTCCTCTTTTCTCTAGAGAATAGTTTTGTACTTTTGTGTATCTTTCGGAAAATGAAATTATGGAATATTGACCTGTTCTAACATTTATTGAGAAGAACAAATAAAAAAATTACTGCCAATAACTTAAAAAATTCACGCCCTAATTAAATGTTTACTAGGGAGAAAAGAATGATACACTAATATATTGATATACTTTACCAAAAGAGTATAATTCAAAGGATACGATGATAAGGACTAAAAGGAATTTAATGAATAATAAAATCAGCAAACGAATTCTAAAAAACGTGATGCTTGTTTTGAGCGGCAATCATTTTCCTTTAAAACAATTACTGCAGCTATTAGAAGCATTAACATCAACACAAATCACGAAGAGCGTTCAATCAGGATTTAATATGAATAGATGATACTATTATGCATATCGTCTTGAAGTGACCAAATATGTCTGCGGTTAGGTATTATCCAAGAGAACGAGATGGAAAAGTTTTCTATCTTTATCTTTTTTCATTCTAAATTTTTCTTTAGATTTTTTTTCCCCTTCTTAAATAGTAGCTAATTTTTTCTTTACTTTTTATTTAATACTAAAGGGGAGACCATGTGCTGTCACACTATCAAAACCTGTAGATGATTAAGCTGCTTGAGACTTGTGACAATTAGAAAATGTGGCGTTTTCCCAGCCTTAAATTTTTGCATGCAAGTCGATTTCATCACCAGCTCATGAGCACAGTGTACTGGCTTAGGATATACATTTGACCTTATCAAATGATATAATCATATAACTGAGCACAAAAATACACTCAAGTCCACAGGAATACACAGTAGCTTTCCAATATTTCTGTTGTTCCAAATTTTTTTTCTTTTTTTTTTTCTTTTCAGAGATGTGAAATGCAATTTCACATATTCTGAAATCAAAACCAACCAAGCTTCATGATGGTTTGTTTTACTGTCATTCCCTTAGAATGTAGAAGTCGATCTGATAATTTTGTTTATTATTTGTATTGAATCTGTACACTTAGCACATCTGATTAAGATATTGATCTCCATATAGAAAATCGTTGGTTCAAAATCCAGTACATGCATGCCATTGTATTTTTTTTGAAGGTTGGCAAAGCCAACAATTGTATTGATAAAAGTTCATTTATGAAATTCCTATTCTATTACTAATTAGAAGTATAAAATATACATATTCTACAATGCCTTTAAACCGAATTCATCCACTGATAAATATCTAAGACAGTACAATTTATCAAACAATACACTTTGCGATGCTTGTTTGAAAAAATTCTTCCGTTTCTCTCTCACCAGAGGGCTCAGACTCCTGCACATGCATGCCATTGTAGCCTGTAGGTGATTTAAAAGCATTCACTCTCATGCTAAAAATTTGTCTCAACTGCCTATTGGTCCCAAAGACACTAAGAGGAGGGGGGGGGGGGGGGGGGGGGGGGGGTTGAATAGGGCCTTTTTAGATTTTTATCTAATTAATAAGGTTTTAGCGTGTCTATATGTTATTCTTTGCAGAAACTGGAATAATTGTCACAAACTAAAAATAAAGTAAATAATAGAGTTTAGAGACACTTGACACGAGAGTTGTTTATGGAGTTTGGCACTAACTCCTACGTCTCCGGGGCCCGCAACATTCGAGATGGTGCGCCTTTATTTACCCAATGAGAAAATATCACAAGGTGGAACCGATGAGCCCTTACAATCTTCTGGGACCGAACAGGAGCACTAAAGGCTCAAAGGAAGACAATCTAATTCGCGAGGGCTCAAGATTGCTAGGTGAGAACAAGGCTCAAAGTAGTAATTGATTTGATTATGCAGGATCACTCTAGGAGTTGTTGGATTGATTGAATAAGCTTGAGATTGATTGTGTGTATTGAAGTTTGAGTGCACAAGCAACAACGACTTTTTCTAGATCTGTAAATACGAAATATTGAAGTTGGGGGTGGCTAGAGTAATACTCCAAACCTTGGTATAGCTTCTATTTATAGAGAGCTGATAAAAAAAAAAGTGGTGCTAACCGTTGCAACGGTAGGTTAATCTGAGAGGTTTGGAGGGCAACGGTGGATACTATTGACAACGGTTCCAACAACGGTAATCCTCTGGAAGGGTTAGCGTTCCGTGACGCTAAACCCTATTTTATGCGTCACGGGATTTACAGAGGATTTATTTATTCCGTTGCAACGGTTCCTAGACCGTTGCTACGATAGGCCTCACTTAAGTCAATCTCAAGCTTATTTTACCAATCTTACAGATTAATTATCCTTAATCTTGAGTTAGTATTTTTGCTATCCAGTGTCTTGTGCTTCATGACTACATTCTTGATATTGTATTGCATTTCATTAATTCATCATTGATACGTAATTACTGATCCTTCAATTGTCATGAATCTGCACGGATTCTCAAAGAAAAATGTAAAATGCAATTATGTATGTTTTTGTAAATTCAGTCAAACAGATAAGTCGAGGGCTCCCAAAGCCAACAAATCTGATATAATATTTATATTTTATCCGATTGGCAAATATTGAAGACGAAGCACATGACATGTATCTTAACGGAAGGTTCGGTTCAATACCAGCTGGTCCTTTATTTGTTGCATGGCAATGATTAGACCAGCCTTTGTTAGCCTCTTTATGTACTCCATAACAGAAATATAGAAGGCCAAAGAGGACCAGCATTAAACTGGAAAATGCATAATTTCTTTTCATTGCTACTCAAATAGCATGTGCATGTGCACAAAGGTAAGATATGGCACGATTAATTCTTCCAATAATTCCAAGGGCATGGGGGCTCTCACCATAGCTGGTCTTACTAAATGGTCCCATCAATTTCAATATGCAAAGTTGACATTTTTTATTTCACTGTTACCTTATTATTCTTGGCCTTAGTAGTCAGGACTCACTGATAAACAGCAAGTTCCTGGTCAAATACTCAAATATATAGCATGTTCATTCATTTCTCAGGTTCTCTTTCTCATGCAAACCCAAAAACTTATAGTTTTACATGGACCTTTTAATAATTAATGCATTTTAATAATAACACTAAATTTCTTGTGGCATTACTAAATTACATTAAATTATGTTTTATTCGATATTTTTAGTGACCTAAAGTACGGTGTACAACAGTTTGAAGTGCAGCTTTTGCAGAAGAAAACATATTTAAGAAAGGTGTTCTTTTTTTGGAGGACCATTTTGTAATAGACTGACTGGCATCTCTACTATTTTCTGGTTTTTGCTGCTTTGATTGATGGCATGTAGTACTGTGTCACTAGTAGGTGGCTCAACGGAAATGGAACGATCGATGCCGCATATCCCATTTCCTTTGAACTAAGGTGCTTCGTTCATAATTTTATTATTGTTTGATTGTGTTTGGGAGAAGGTGGTTTGTTTACAAGTAGTTGTGGTGTAAGAGGATGTTTCTATTAATAGGAACTAGGTGGTACGTTTATATATACCACTCATGTTCACAAAATAAATAAATAAAAAAAAATGAAAGAAAAAACCATAGTAGGAAATATCGGCCGATACCGATCCGTATCGGCCGATCCCGATCCGATCCTGAGCCGAGTCTCACGTAGCAAATTATAAAGAAAAAAAAAAGAAACCCCAATCCTGAGCCGATCCTGAGCCGATACCTCGATCCCGTATCGGTATCGGCCGGAACCGATCCCGATACCGATAATTCCTACAATGAAAAAAACCACTTTACAAGAACATTGGGTAAAGCAAAAAATTAAGTTCCAGATCAGAAAATCAATAAATATCTCATGACAAATCCATTACAGAAATAGAGAGGATAAATAGCTCTATTTGCTTAAACATGGTACTAGTTCATAACATAGTTCTTTTACAAGAAGAAATTAATGAATTCATAGTACAAAATTAATTAGGAAACTGTAAAGTATTTTTCTCATTGACAGAAAACAATATAGTAAATAACTAAGAACAACTATATTTCGTTTTGACCTCCTAGTGCTTCATCAAGTAACCATTTATCAAGCAATGAATCAAATTCATCATGCAACACTGGATCAACTTTCACCTCAATTCCTCCAAACTGATCCAGGTTCACGCTGCTATTGTTCCTATCCTCCAATCGTTTATCGTTAGAATACGATCGCATCCACCCATCTAGTAATTTTGAAATATTTTCTGCGCTTGAGGCATAGTTTGTAGGAGAAGAATGCGAACCAGAACTAACTTCCATCGGATTAGTACTTGTACATAAATCTGTACTTATAAGTTCATTCTGAGTAGTGCTTGAACCGCTTGTGGTTATTTTACTACTATTTGTTGCTTGCTGTTTATTTATTTTTTTCTTTAAGTGAGTGTTCCAGTAGTTCTTTATGTCATTATCTGTTCTCTGAGGGAGATAAGATGCTATTGCTGCCCACCTACATAAAGAAAAATAAATGAAAAATATAAATAAGATATCTTTGATATTATGGAGAACTATTGATCAATAATAACCTATACTATGTAATTGATTTTTAGTCAAATTAAACTGAAAGCAAGTGTTGGTGCATGCCAGTTAGAATGAGACACCATGTTTTTCTTGTTGCTTCAAAACTTCAATTACATCTTTTGGTCACACCTTAATTAATAATTGCAAGAAGAAAGTAAAACATCTTTTAAACATGAACAAATAGAGTTAGCACAAATTTTGGCCCGATTTTTTTAACTGTAGCATTTACTAAATATTAATTATAACCTATGACAACAAATTAACAAAATCTCGAAACATAGCATAGTGAACAATATTTTTCTACTGAGGAGAAACCCCTACAGAAGCGTTTTACCTCTAAAATAAACAATACTTAGAAAAATTGAAGCAGCATAGTGAAATGCTGCCAATGAAAACGTTCCTTTTACACACACTGTCATTGACAACGTTTGTGCTATATATGTTTGTAGACTTTTCATATACAATTAATGCTATAAGTTTAAATTACTTTTTTTTTTTTCTAATGCTACATAATAAGATATCGTAATTTGGCCCACATATATATGTATGCCTACTATATATAGAATGCGCGGTGGCGGCGACGTATGCAAGTATATATATAAAGAACCAATCAGTCTAATATTGCCTTATCAATGTCCAGAAAAACTGAAAAGGTGCCTTTGTCACTTTGTCAGCACTAGCATATATATCGGTAAAAATATATGATTTTCATATGATATATCCATGTGCTGCTAAGTAACAAACAAATCGTTCACTTCATTGATTAATTATTAATTACGGCGCTTTTAAGCAGGATAATTTAATTATTATCTCAAATGATAAGAAAGTGAGACATTAATACCTGTTTCCTAGTAAAGCCTGAAGATGGATGATAATCCCTTCTTCACGTGGAGTAAAGTTACCATGTTTAATCCCAGGCCTAAGGTAATTAGTCCATCTCAGTCTACAGCTTTTACTGCACCTCATCAATCCTACATTCACAAAAATTTCAGTGTCAAATGAGATACTTATAACACCATCACTTATCCACTAAACAAAATAAAATTACACCATTTCTTTATTATCCTGAACAATTACACAGCAGTGTTCAATCAAAGTTGTCACAGTATTTGAATCTGCCTGGCATGGCAGACAGTACTGACAAAGTTAGGGGACTTCAGAACCAAAAAAAATGAGAAAAGAAGTGTTAATGAACATTCACCAAGAAAAATTTGTTGCAAATAAAAACAAAGAACTGATGAATATTTACCGGTGTTTATTGGCACCGATCTCCAATTCCCGGGCCCATTCTGTTGGATGTAAGAGAACAGTATGCCATCTTCTTCAGGCGTCCATGGCCCTTTCTTCACGCGAATTTTCTCACAACATGGACACTGCGGTCTTCCCATCTCTCTCTCTCTCTCTTTCTCTGATCTCCCTTTCTCTCTCTCTCTCTATTATGAAGCTTTCTTTTTCTGTGACTTGAGAACTCTTCATCAACATGTGAATGTGTTTATATAGGATGAACCAGGTGACACAGTGAGAATAGCGCTTTTGGGAGGTTTTAACTTCTATTTTTTTTTCCTATTAACTGACGTCTTACCATAATCACATAAATTTCTCCGAGTTTTCCTCAATTGTCCTTTTTGTCTCTTGTGTGCAAATCGGCAGAAAGATTGAAAGCAATTTTCCTGTGGCAATCGTCATGTAGTAATTTGAGTGTCAGGTATAGTGACACTACAGGGTTATTAGTAACAATATTAATTTGCGAATAATTTACAAATTATTTGTTTTCAACACCTTCCCAAGATGAATAGATGAATTAATTAGATTTTTGATTATTCTGTGCATTTGGATGAATCAAGGAATAGCTTGGAATAGCAGCTATTTCTGGGTTTGGAATAGCTGCTAATCTAACATTTCATAGGAATAACGGAATAACAGTTAACCCGAGCTATTCCTTTGTTGAAAATAGCTTTTTTTTTTCATCCAAACGTGCTGACATTGAGAATAGCTCACCAGAAATAGTAGCTATTTATGGGTTAGCGTTATTCCTGTGTCATCCAAACGTACCCAATTACATAATTTGTTTACTTTATTAAAACTTCAAAAGTTTGATATATTTATATGCATTACAAGAAAACAAAATACATTTGTATTAATTATATCCGAATCACGGATTTTAAACTTGCTAATTATTATCAAATTAATCCTGACTTTGTCACTATAATGGGGTGACATGTGCCACACAAGGGATCAAACTGTAGGAGGCACAAGAAACATATATGTGCTAGCTCTCGTGCTGGAGAAATATCAAATAGAACAGTTGATCCAATTCAAGTGTATGATTACTTTTAATAAATGCGCAAATTATTAAGGTTTGCTTTAGATATAGAATGGTAGTTTATTAGCATTTTACTAAATGTAATTACACGTGAGTAGATCTCACTCTTTTCCCCTATTAATTAATTGCATGTTAACATCAATCGCCATCGTATTGGTAACGTACTGCACATGTTCTTATTGATTATTCCATTGCGTATTTATTGAGTTCTTTGAATGAATTCATGTTATGTATAGATATATACTATTACTTTGCATAAATTAGACATGTGTATATATATCTTGCATATCGTAGCAGTTTATTAGATTATAGCCTGGTCTACACTCTTTATTGCTTCGTAGTTTGGATGTTCTATCACGTATATATAGCTTTTTCTTTTTATTTAGTATTTTTAAGGAAATACAATTTAATTTATTCTTTGTATTTAATGCTCAAAATAGATGGCTGTCTGAAGTCTTTGCCTACTACAAGTCAGCTGCTAACTTTCATATGTTAGACTAGTACAAAGCATAATTATTTAGGACAGGCAGAATAAAACATTTAGATTGGGGGTTGAAATTAAATTCTATAATGTGTGGAAGCTGGAATTTGATCAAAGTTTTCACAACCACAAAATTGAATTCTAACCATAGCTATGAACACACATGTAACAATCATAGAGGGGCCTGAACTATATATCAACTTTTAAGAAAATAAAATTATTGAATTTCAATATACATAATTAAAAAAAATTAAAACCATAGAGGTGACTAAGTACCCTTGGCTTGCATTAAGAATATCAGCCCCCTGATTTAGGAGGAAATTTTTTATCTATAGAAATTATTAAAGTCACACGTACGAAAACAGAAATAGTACCTGATTTTCAATAAATCTAGAAAGATATGGCTCAATGAGTCTGATCCAAATATATGGATCTCAATGGTCCAGATCCATAAATATATATATACATAGGGTCCGGCTAAATTGCTGCCGACAGCATTTCAGCAGAGGTGCTGCCGGGGCTATATTTAGCCGTGTGATGTTCAAACAACAAATCCAAACCGTTAGATATTTAATCTATATTAAAATCTACTTGGAGACCAAATTTTACATTTTTTGGAATTTTTTTACTATTTATTAAGCTAGTTTGAAAACCGTTGTTTTCAGTAAATTTCTGCAGCATTGAAAAACAGTGGTTTTCAAACCAGCTTAATAAATAGTAAAAAAATTCTAAAAAATGTGAAATTTGGTCTCCAAGTAGATTTTAATATAGATTAAACATCTAACAGTTTGGATTTGTTGTTTGAACATCACATGACTAAATATAGCCCCGGCAGCACTTCTGCTGAAATGTTGCCAGCAGCAATTTAGCCGGACCCTAGTGAAATCACATTTTAACATATCCCTCCTCTCTCTCTCTCTGTATATATATATATATATATATAGAGAGAGAGAGAGAGAGAGTGTGTGACTAATATGCTTTCGGTAGCACTTCGGCCGAAGTGCTACCAGTCCAAATTTCAAATTTCAAAATCTAAAAAGTTGATCTAAACCGTTAGATGTGATCTCTATATTGAAATGTGCTTGGAGACCAAATTTTACATTTTTCTGATTTTTTTTACTATTTATTAAGCCACTTTGAAAATCGCTGATCCAACGGTGGCTTCTGATTTTACTGTTTTGTTAAGCCACCGTTGGTTTAGCAATTTTCAAAGTGGCTTAATAAATAGTAAAAAAAATTTAGAAAAATGTAAAATTTGGTCTCCAAACACATTTCAATATAGAGATCACATCTAACGGTTTAGATCGACTTTTTTAATTTTAAAATTTAAAATTTCGACCAGTAGCACTTCGGCCAAAGTGTTACCGAAAGCATATTAGTCACACTCTCTCTCTCTCTATATATATATATATATTAACGGTAGTAAGTTAACATCTTCAGGCGAATTAATTTACTCTATGGCCCACTTTCATAAGCAAAAGTTTATTTCCCAGCATCTTACTTTTCTAGATAGATTAATTTAAGCAATGATTCATACTACCAAATAAGATGTAAAAAATAAAAAATAAGATAGAATAAGTAATTTAATTCTCACTGACTTTACTCCACAATCAAGCATGACCAGAAATCATCATAGATGTATTTGTTATAGGTCTAAGAATCTCAAAATAGAGACCGTGTACGCTTAAGGGGGTTGGTACTTGATTCATAAAAGACGTGAAGAAAAATCATAACGAACTTGTTAATTAATAATGTACTGGCAAATTTATAACGTTTAACCCTTTTTAATTGTGTACAACCATAACATGAAAAGTCAAAGAGGACAGGTTAATAAATATTTATAGTTAAATATCTGATCTATGTCAATAATGTGTGATGTAGGGGCATCAGAGGATGCTACTTTGTACTTGTTCTGTTGCATATAATGTGGAGAGAGTTGATACCATGTTTTTTTTTTTGAGTAAATTTACATACCAGCTAGTCCATACAAGTATTTGAGGTAATGTAAACACCTATCTAAAAATGCAAAAAAGTATATTAATGGAGTGTCATGTTGCTCGTCTAATGTTGAAAAATATGGAAGGAAAGAAATTCAGGAGCTCTTTTCAAAGTAGAATACCAACAATGGAGCTGATAACAGGAATTAATTAGAGGCATGCTGAGGATGAATAGGGAATTGCTGAATGGATATATTGAATCTTTTTTACATTTACTTTTTTTTTCCCTTTAATAGTTTGCGTTCATATTCATATTGTTACATCTCTTTTGTCCTAATTTTGTATCATAATTTGTTATTCAATTTAATTATGAATATATATTTGTTGATAGGTAACTCTCTAGCAAATTTATATTATCCAGATTTATTTACACTTTATTATCAAGGGAAAATTTCTAGTGTACCCATACAAGCTTTCAAAATGCTGAAGAAACTAATAATGCTGTGAAACGAGGTAAATATTTTAGATTAGCAGTGGGAATACACAAATCATATTAAAATTATATGATTGATGAATTAAAATCATATCTAATAAATAGAACCGTTTATCTGATCAATGTTCTCTATTTTTCCTTTGAAAATAATATATATTTTGTTCATTTTATTTTTTTTATACTAACTCAATGGACATAATTTTTTTTTAAATAAACAATCAGTATTTAATAAAAGCAATTATGCTTCCTTTATTACTGTTATTTTTGTTATTATTTGTGGGCTTCATTGTTATTCTTATATACATATACCTTACATGCAGATAGGTGCTCCTTGGACATTGAAAGAACCATAGTATATATAGACAGACAGGCTCCGAGAGTACCAATATTAAAATTTCTTTTTCGGATCAAAAGTTAGACTCAGTGCTTAAATAAGAAAGCCGACATGTTACCAATGTGTCAATGTGCTAGTACAATTCCTAACAGGAAGGGAGGAGGAGAAGACACAGGAGGTGGTAATGGGGTCGCGAGAGGGTCACACCTAGGTAGCTCTGCACATTTATTCTCTCTGGTCACATTATGATATATCAACAATTATTCAAGAATTTAGTGCTCTGTGTACCAATGCGCATTAATTCTCACTTCACTGTGTACCAGCTTGATTTTGACATGCTACTAAGGAATTGAGTCAGAGTTTTTACCAGTCAGTCAGATCAGGTACTGTATGGTACTATATGATATAAGACTTGTATAGGTTGGGTTTCGTCGTTGCCTCTTACTTCGCTTGGGCATTTTTTATTCTGTTCTCTCTCTTTTTCTTTTTTCTTTTTTTTTTTTTTTTTTTTTTCTTTTTGTAAAGGCTTTTGAGCCTGTTTCATTAAAGAAACAGAAGAACTGATACAATCCAAAAGATAGGGAGTTAATGTGCATTACCATGCTATAGAAGATGTCCAAAAGCACAAGAAACTCCTACTATATCATACGCAACAGCGTTCCAATGCTTCTGTTCTCCTCGGGTATATTTGATTGCAAAACAAAAATAACTAGAATAGTCAAGTCTCAAAACTCTTAAGAATAGTCTATTCTAATAAGACAAAAGAATTAGATTTCCTATTCTAACTATTCTAACTCAACCAGACATCATTATGTTTGGATGTACTGAGAATAGCAAGAATAGCGCTGTTTCGATCCATCCAAACATACTCAATTGCTATTCGGAATAGCGAGAATAACGCTATTCTGCTATTCCTACAAAAAGTCGAAATAGCAATTGGTATTTTCTCAAATGTTTAATCCCTCCATCGCTATTCTAAATATTCAATTCAAACAATATTTTCGCTATTCCGAATAGCACCACATCAACACTATTCTCACACTCTTCCAAAAATCACTATTTTCATCTACTATTCTCAAATAGTAGCTATTCTAGCTATTCTAGAGTGCATCCAAACGTACTAGGCTATTCCGAATAGCTTAACTTCAGGTGCATTTGGATGAAACAAGAATAGCACTATTCTTTTGAGCTATTCTACATTTGGATGGAGCAAGAATAACACTAACCCATTATTTTTTGTTTGTCTTATATGGGTTAGCTACTATTCTCAAAAGTGTGTTTGGATGAAAACTTGGATTAGTGAGAATAGTGAGCTAATCCAACTTTAGTTGAGTTAGTAGAATAGCATGCTAACCCATAAAAGACAAACAAAGAATAGTCTCTTTTTGCTAATCCAAACACATCCAAACGTAAATAGTTGTTCGGAATAGTAGCTAATCTGGATTAGCACTATTTTTTGCCTCATAAATAAGACCAGATCTCAATAGCTGTTGCCCCCTAGGTAACACATTAGCATAAGCTACCAACTAATGAACCCTAAAATTCATACTGAAATGAAAAGGTCCAAAGACCAACCTGGTAATAGAATTCCTGAATAAAGAGTTCCAACATGCCACTGGAAAATTTACATGGATAAGGAGAATAAATCAACAAAAAATAACAGAAGTTCCTAAACCATCCAATTACATTGTAATATAATAGACATCATTCGCTTTCATAATCTTCATCATCTCCAAAGGAAAACACTGATGTATCAGCTGCAATTGCCTTAAAATCATTTGCAGAACTGGAGTTACCACTTGCACTGTTTTCTTTCACATCAGTCACAGGGCCCTTCAGAGAAATACCTTGCAGGACTTGGCTGATCTTGGATTGAGGTGCCTCATCAGGCAAACTCAGATCCTTGACTCCTTTATTCTTATTTGATCCGTTTCCTTCACCATCACTATCTGAAATGCTTTTATCGGTATTTTGAAGTACTGGTCTGCTTTCTCTAGGAGCTTTTTCTGTTGGCTTTAAAATTTTTCTAACATTTGCAAGAGTTGGTTTTAATGGCCCAGAACCGTCATAGTCTAGTAACACGACCTCGAGTTGAAATCCTGGAGACGGCAATTTTCTCTGTAATTTAAGTATTGATTTAAAGTTTGGAAAGAAAAGTTAGGGATATTGAACAATATATAATGTGTTACAGTAGGTTGTACCTTGTCAAAACCATCAAGGTCTTCCGGGTTAAGCATTTTCCTATTTTCTGCCATTGTAGTATTCAGCCAACTGCACAAAGAAGAGTCAGCATACTAAAAACAGTACTTGGAAAATGCCTACTATTATCGGCATTTGCACAAAACACACCCAGTAAATGGTAATTGCAAAAAAAACACCCATGTAGTTGACAGGAGCCTAGCCTCTGTTAGGAAAGCTTTCGAAATGACTGTATTCATAGGTGCACTTATTCAAACATAATATTAAAAACCTTAAATCTAGCCAATTATTTATGAGAAAAAAAAAAGTTAATATAAAGTCAGTTGTGCTAACATGATGAAAGGAGCACCCTTGCCCAAGTCAAATGTTGTAATGATGTACTTAGTTTATTACCCGTATATTTTAAAATCACGCTTTGTAAGAACCAAAAATCATGTGTCTTCTGCAAATCAGAAACCAGACCTTATTTTCCCAAAAACATAAACAGTACAGTTGTTTCTTTTTCAATAATGTTAAGAGAAAATGCAAATAGTTAATAAATTACAAGTAGAAATCTCCTTGGCCATCCTGGAAGTGAACTTTGAAATCACCAGTCACCTCAGCTAGACCAAGCTCGCCAGGTAAACCAAACACCACAATCCCCTTTTTCGGTGACTTGAACCAGAATTCAGCAGGCTAAAATATGAAAAAAGAAAATTAACAACAGCGACATGAAACCCTTATGATTAGTTTAAGTTGGCCTCTATCATTACTTTTGTTTAGACACCATCTGATTGAACCATCTGACATGAAACCTATTGGAGGTATACACTAGTTATTATAATACCGAAACGACCTGTACCAGTCTTAAGGGTTAAAGCTGCAAAGGATCTTACATTCAAATCTTTCGTAGTTGTATGCTTCTTTGTTGAGAAAAGAACTCCTACATCAGTAAATAAAATTTATATAATTAGAAGGAAAAAATTTTCATTAATGTATATGGGAACAACATAGCCAAAAATGAAATAAGCACGAGTAATAGAAAAATTAGTCAAGAAAGGCATAAGACACCAAGAAAAATTAGGTTATTGTGGTCCAGTATTACCATTGTAATTGGAGACGGTTATAGAAGGTCTAATCCAGTTGGGGCAGTTATGGAGGCGAAATCCCCTGAGCATACATCTGAAGAGGATAAAAATGTAGCAAGAAATTATATGTTAGAAATGCTCTGTTAAAAAAGATGAACAAATCATAGTTTAGTCGTCAAATTTGTTGATGTTTTGGTGTGTTGTCTTGAAAAGCTTTCTTTAAACATTTGTATCCTAAAATGCTTTTTCGTAATGCTGGTATGTTACAAAAAAAGGGGTACTGCCAAAACATTGAAAAGTGAAGCTCTAGACTATCGATGGATATTTACTGGAGGAAATTACAGAAAAAGGGGATAACATCACATATAACCCTTACTGGTAACTAAATAGCAAATACATCACTGCCAGACAAGATAATTCTGAAATACTAAAACACTCTAAGCAGGTTAATGACTCTGTACCTAACACCCCCCCCCCCCCCCCCCCCCCCCCCCCCCCCACACACACACACACACACAACAAACATCACAAGAAGTGATGCAGCCTTGTACTCTATGGTTGATTGGTCAAGTCAAGTCTATTTTTTAGGTGGTCCATAAATTAGTATCAGTCTACTAGTTTCCAGTTCTATGAATCAGTCTCTATTTTCAGATGCAGTCTACTAGATAAATCAGTTTGTCTCAAAAGCCTAATCCCATTACTAAGTGTAATACATGCTGCACCAAGATGAATGTATCTCCTTTTAAGCTTGCATTCTGGTGCAATAGGAATTACTATCATTTTGTTCATGAGCATGACACACAACTATTATTGACCTTAACATAAGTCTCGTATGGAATTTTGATTTACAATTTGACATCTCACTGGTAATAAATATTTGTTTATTTTATTTTAATCTAGAGGTCCACAAAACAGTCATTGAACACAGTACTTAAAAAAAGGTGCATAAAAGGAGGATCGTTGTTTACCTTTGAGAGAAGTTGGTCATTTGAAAAAAAATTGAACATGTATTTTTGCATGTTGTCAGAGCATATGAGAATTTTTCATTTTGCAGGCATATATATGAATATGAAGTTTTGACCTTATTTTGGTTTGCAAGTGAGAAAAAAAAAGACAAAAGGAGCGTAAGAAGTAGCTCATGGTATAAATAGGAATCATATATTACCTGCGCCCTGCTGGAACTTCTCCTTTCAGATTCAATAAGATGTGCTCAAAATATTCTACATATCTCTAGGGGAAAAAACAGAGATTAATTTGAGAAGACCTACTCTAATTAACAGTTACAAAAGTTGGAAGAAACAATAATTCAGCAACAAAGATAAACTCACAATCTGGCTTGGCAGAACAAGTCCCTTTCCATCTATGCATCTTTTTTTATTAAAGAAGTAAATGCACTCCTCAGATGTTGGAAAAAGCTGAAAAATGAAGATTACCAAATTTAGAGAACTAGAAATCGTAATTATGCATCTCCTAGGAAGAGCTATAACTAAGTGATGCATATATACTCACGAAGTTTTCCCATGTTAGAATTTAAATTATATCTTAAGCTCGCTTTTTTTTCTTCTAGACTTTACTTCAGTTATTGGTAATTTTGAATTTCAGAGGAAATTTCCTGAAATTCTAAGAAACTTTTGTGCCTGCGAACAGTACTAGAAAGACAACCCCGTATTTTGTTTCTTTGTAAATTTGCATTACCCACCCACACACACCCACAGCAAAAAGGAACCAGGGACAATTACCTTTAAATAAAGTAGAAGGCTGGAAATCATTAAACCGGTGCGTCCCATACCAGCTTTACAGTGCACCACCACCACATTTTGGGGATCTGCCTCTAACCATGAACTTGCACTCTCACAAAATGCCTTTATTAACCCAAGTGGGGGGCAATTGTGGTCATCAAATGGAAAACATGCCACCTAAAAGCAAATTCATGGTGCATAAACAAGTGTGTATAAAGAGAGACAAATGGGATTTTTCACCCATTAATCTTTACAATTCAATTGCTTGTAGAATTAATAATGCAACTAAACAATTATATAGGTATCCTGACACTGAGACTCGATTTATGTTAAAATTCTACTAAGAAACTCCTTCAAATGTCTTGTATCAGACTTAAACAATAGAGTAAAAAAAACTATATTGCTATAAACCTTTCCCTCGAGAAGTGACGCATCATAGAGCCTTTCTGAACAAAGATTGTAAACCTTGTATTTTCCCTATTGCCAGAAGAAAAATGAAGTTACTAGCTATTCATGACAAAGTTCAACTACTTACTACCATTTCATGCATAATACAAGTTTAACGAGAATAAACTCATATTCTGAAAGGTATATGACAAAATAATATATAAATTACCTTATGGCGTGATTCGAAAAATCTGATCACTTCTTCCATGTGGTTGCGATAGAAGCCCTATATCAGCCAATGACCCATTTGAGTTGTTACTTATTCAGCCCATGATATTATCTTTATATGGCGATAATATAATAAACTAAACTAGTATTTAAGTACCTCAATATAACCAAATAAGCCTGAGCTCAGGTCACCTGCCGGGAAGCCCATGGCAATAATATTTTCAGTTATATATGTCATATCCAAATCAAATCCATCCTCCTGTATCAGAAAAAGAGGCAAAATCATAAATAACCAATTAAAATATAATAAATCGAGATCTAGGGCCATCAGACACTGCTTTTGATCAGAACATACACATAGAATAATGAAATAAAAATTGAATACATGAAAATTAGCTTATTAAAAGTTAATTATGGCATTTGAATTACCTGAAACCTCCTTTTATTCTGAGATACCATATGCCGAGCCTTGACCTGGACAGCCTTTACTGCACTCACTGAAGTGTCAACTATGCCTTTGGTCAAAGACCCGATAATGCTGCTTCCACTTGCCTCACTCTTCGCGCTAGAATCTGACGGAGTTGCAGAGAAATTCAATCCAAGACCACTGCTTATGCGAGTGAAGGCTGATTGTGTCGTGGTCTGAGCCTGTTGGTCCTGTTGGCTCATCGGTTGTAATG
Source organism: Carex rostrata (assembly GCF_964058835.1). NCBI lineage: Eukaryota > Viridiplantae > Streptophyta > Magnoliopsida > Poales > Cyperaceae > Carex > Carex rostrata. The sequence continues at coordinate 12,698,992 of NC_135919.1, forward strand.
TTTTAAAACCCCTGGTCCATGAAGAGAACATAGATGGTGCAGGTTGATTTTGGGTGGAGGGATCAACATTTTGATTTTGCACGCTGGCATCACTTTTTATATTATCAGGAGAGGTAGATTGGGAAGAAGGTGACTGTAGTTCAACTTCTTGTTTCTCCATCTTATCTGCATTTATTTATAATCGCTTTGAGTGGACAATACTAGTTCGAATTTAGTGAGGCAGTTTAATATGCAATGTATACCCCTTAATAGAAATGAGGTTTTTTTTTTCTTTTTTCTGTACTGAAGTGAGTATCTAATAAATCTGGGCCGATGGATCTGACAATAACGTGTAGCTTGATTAGAATGTACTTGGAGAATTGAAAATTGAAAGTATGAATTGCACCTCAAATCAGGGATCTAACCAAAAAAACACTAACAGATAAAGAAATTTTAGCGAAGACCATAAGAGCAATGCTTCCAGTGCAAAAATCAGAACAAGTAATGATTAGCATTGCAAATGTCGGTCAGAGGAAGAGAAATCAGAGAACCTGAAATGTGGCAGCGAATCCGGCGAGGTCGTAGATTGCAACTTCAAATTGGAAACCCAATGCTTGAAGAACGAAGAGGACGAATGAATCGGGAAGACCAGTAGTGCCGCTGTTTTCTTTTTTTCTTTTTCCCCCGGCTCCTCTCCAATTGAACGAATTAATTAGAGAGTCCTGTTAACACAGAAACTAGTTACATTGACCGTACAAGCTCAAAAGAAAAAATAAAAAAAATAAAAATTTGAAATCTCTCTTCCTGTCTTCCATATCCCAACTCTCTATATTGAAGAGTTTTTTGTTGAGCATATTTATTGAAAGTATATAAATTTTCCATTATTTACTGAGAAGTAAAAGACATACTTGTAAACAGATTATATATGTGCTTCTTTTTGTCTTTCCTGTTGCAACAAGATTTCTTTAATGCATTATAATTAATTGGAGAATAAATTAAGTCATGTTTTTCTTTTTTATGAAAGATTTTTGTCTTTGGAAGTTATATGAATTTTCTATGCATATCATTATTATTTGAAAATTTTGTAACGTCAATATTAGATTAGATAAAACTTTTAATGCTTATTGGAAGATTTGTTATTTTGGAGGAACGATATAAAATATAATTTTAAAATTGAGTAAGGCTTTGATGCTATATACTTCTGTTGCTATTGTCTAAAAAATCTATCATATAAACTTCAGGTTTCGATTTAAGTAACCCAGTAAATTAGTTATATAATAAACTTGTAGAATACCAAGTTTGACTATTTTTTATGATTTATGAAAAATGAAAAATAACCTAAAATATTAGCCATTTTATTTTATTTTTAAGCCCTTTTTGTCATTTTTGTAAATCATAAAAAATAGTTAAATTTTTTCATAAATAGTAAAAATTGGTATTCTACAAGTTTATTATATATCCAATTTACTGAGCTACTTAGATCGAAGTTTGAAGTTTGTACGATCACGGAAGACTTTATGCTATTAATATCACCTAAACCTTACTCTTTAAAATTTTCGAAGTATTTAATGCATATCTAGATACTATTATAAGCATTTTTATGCTTATTTTTTTAAAATGATTTCAATATAGATACATGTATATAATGTATATAGCATTTTAAAATTTTGTAATATAATTTATTTTAAAATGATCTTAAACAATCGGTCTTCAAATTCTAATTTTACATAATGAGTGGAAACATATGTAAAAAAAATTGTTTTGTTATATATTCATGCAAATAGAGGCGGAGTCAGACTTTCAAACTATAGAGTAATGGAGATTAATTATATAAAAATTTTATACAGAGAATGAAGATCAATTTTACATGATCCTGATATTTTCCTCTAAATTATATTAAAAAAATCATATGTAAATACAAAAAAATAGAAATAAATTGACCCATATCTTTTACTTAGGTCCGCCGTGGATTCAACTCAATATCTTTTACGTTAAAAGTGAGAAGAATCTCAAAAATATTTCACATTTTTCTTTCTTTCTTGACATGCACTGTTGAATTATAAAATTCTCTAGAGTGGAGGGACTCTCCAGTTTGAGAGGAAGCGGACCCTTTTTGTCTTCTTTCTTCCTCACAAACTTGGTACTGATCAGCGAGGAATTCAAATCACCTGAGTTCACTCAAATTTTGAGTTTAGATCCGAACCGTCCGATCTATATTAGCACAAATATTAAAGAATCCCAGTGTATTTCACTTCGACCGGACTGACCCGGACTCTCATCGGACGGTCAGAATCTAAACTTAAAATTTGAGTTACTTCAGAGGATTCGGTCTCGATCAGCGAGAAGGGAGCCACGTACGGGTCGCTCGGGCCGAATTCACATCCTCATATATATCTCATATTTTGCGTAACTTTTTGAAAAATCTCAACCGTTTAAATATGTTATGCACGAATGTCAAAGTTAAAATAATATTGACCCTGCGCTATCTCCGAATAGGCACTGGACACGTCGGTCACGCAAAATATGAGATATCTCATAAGATACGCAATAGAGCGGGCTACGGACCTACGGTCAATATATATATATACAGGTCATCTCTATCAGCTTATCTATTACAGCACCTGTAGCGAGTCTCTGATGTCTGCTCCGATTAGTGGCTACAATGGAAGAGGTTCATCATGCACGGGCCGGACTTAATTTGGGCCTGAACCGACCCAACATTAGCCTTTTATGAACCTCCCTAGTTTCATAGCGACCGAGGCATGGCGATTTTACCAGACGAGATATGGCAGCGAATTCTAGAAATCGGCGCGGAGACCTCCCGACTGGATTGCAGAGACCTGTGCTGCCTCTCGATCGCTTCCCGCCGACTCAACCGCCTGTCACTGGACCCCACCTTGTGGGCGATCCTCCTCGCCCGCGATTTCCCCCCTTCTGATCCTCCTCCTCCGCCTCCTTCCAAGTCCCTCTACAAAACCAAGTACGAGCTCTAGCCTTATTGTTTATTTATTTATTTATGTATTTTGCTTGTAGACTTACTAGGTTAATCTGGGTTAATACGATTATCATGATCCCTACCCTAAACGCAGTCAGTCTGCATAATCATCTTTTACCCCCCAAATTTTCTCAATTTAAACCAACCCATTTTGGGGTTATTTAGTTTTATTGCTATTTTGGGGAGAACTGAATCGATAAGGTGGGTGATAAAAACGTGCCTATTGTTGACTGATTGTTTAATTATCCTTTTGATTCCTCCACCATGTATAAAGATCAATATTTAGCAGATGCAAAACTATTTTTGATGTGGTCAAATTAAAAATGCTGTCATTGTAATAAAATAAATGCAAGCTAAATTGAAGCTCATATTACAATTTCATAATGGACAATATTCTTTTCACTACTCCCAATATATATATATATATAGAGAGAGAGAGAGAGACTAATATGCTTTCGGTAGCATATGGGCCGAAGTGCTACCGGTCAAAATTTGAAATTTCAAAATCTAAAAAGTTGATATGAACCGTTCATCTTGTTCTCCATATTAATATGTGCTTGCATACCAAATTTTACATTTTTCTGAATTTTTTTACTATTTATTAAGCTACTTTGAAAATTGCTGATCCAACGGTGGCTTAACAAAACAGTAAAATCAGAAGCCACTGTTGGATCAGCGATTTTCAAAGTGGCTTAATAAATAGTAAAAAAATTCAGAGAAATGTAAAATTTGGTCTCCAAGCACATATTAGAACAAGATGAACGGTTCAGATCGACATTTTGGATATTGAAATGTCAAATTTGGACCGGTAGCACTTTGACCCATATGCTACCAAAAACATATTAGTCACACTCTCTCTCTCTCTATATATATATACAGAGAGAGAGAGAATGGCTAAGCTCAAAACATTTTTTCCTAGTCCCGGAACAAATGACTCGGTTTTCCGATTTTCAAAGTCCAAACACTCGATCCAAACCATTAGATGTAATCTATATTAAAATGTGCTTGGAGACCAAATTTTATATTTTTTGGAATTTTTTAGTATTTATTTTTGAAAATCGCTGTTTTTCAATGATAAAGAATTTTAATAAAAACAACGATTTTCAAACCATCTTAATAAATAGTAACAAAATTTAAAAAAATGTAAAATTTGGTCTTCAAGCACATTTTAATATAGATTAAACATCTAACGGTTTGGATCGACTATTTGGAATTTGAAAATCGGAAAACCGAGTTGTTTGTTCCGGGGGCTAGGAAAAAACGTTTTGAGCTTAGCCCCTCTCTCTCTCTATATATATAGAGAGAGAGAGAGACAGCTGGGCTACAGTACTTCGCGAAGTAAAGCGAGTGTTTTACTTCACGTTTATATCTTCAATTTCAAAGTTCAAAACATTGATCCGAACCGTTCAAGTTGATCTCTATATTAAATTGTGCTTGGAGACTAAATTTTACATTTTTTTTGAAATTTTTTATTATTTTTTTAGAATTTTTTAAAATCACTGTTTTTGATGGTCCAGAATTATCTGAAAAATATGAGGTATGATGAGGTATAAAAAAAATGAGGCATTGAAACCCTCCTCTATATATATATATATATATATTTTTTTTTAATTGTAGTTATTTATTTTATTCATCTACTCCCAATATATTTTTTTTATGTTTTTTATATTTATTGTGGTAGGTTTGAGAGGGATAAAGCTAGGAAGCTTGCACAATGGAAGAGGAGGGTCCTAAATGCAGAGAGTCAGTTGGCAATGTGCAAGAATAAATTAATTGATTTGGAATCAATGATAGTACAAGAGAATCAGAAATTGAAGGCTACTGCAGAGGAGATCACTAATTTGGAAACAACCAGGTCTTATTTCTCTTAAAAAAACACTATACCAAGTAGTCAGCTAAGTGTTAGGAGAAACTGACCCATATAAATTTTTTTAATTTTTGTATATTATTTTGAATTTGCTCCAAATAATATATTTAAGGGCTTTTTATTTGTAGCAAATATTTGGGAGGCAATTCAATACGGACAATCGAAACCTTATAATTTCATTTGTTCTAGTAGATTTATGTTTCAACCACTAAGATTTTGGGGTAATTTCACCTAAACACTTCAACATCAATAACTCAAATTTTGAAATTCATTGTGCAACTACGATAGGAACAAATAAATTCAGATGTATTTTAGCACTTCCTTCCAGAAAGTTGTTTATCAATTTGAACTAATGGTTGGAGTGCTAATTGCACAGCTCTGTAGTAGTATTGCCTTTGCCTCGTCGCTTCTCTTTTCCCTTTTTTTTTTCCTTTGCGAAGTGTTCTGTCAATATAATTTTCACTGTCAAATTTGTTGAATCAATTTTATTTTGTAGGAGTGCATCGGTGGCACTAAATGTATGGCAGCCAGAAATTGTCCGTGGCTGTCAGAAGCAGATGGTGGAGCAGTGCACTGTGCCTATCGAGTCCCGTCTTGCTTCTTTAAAAATGGAATTTCAAGTTTGTAAGCAACAAATTGCAACTTACCACAAAGCCTATGTATGTCTTGTGATTTTCATTTCATATATATTGAGAACTCAGAAAATGAGATAATCTGAACACATTATTATTCCTATGAATTTAATGGTTTCTGGCAGAACAAAGAGAAACAGAGGTTTGGAGAATATGAAGAAGCAGTTCGTTCTTTGAAATATCAACCCTTCCCGGGTGATCAGTCGGTGCCAGTGAAAATGAGGTCGAAATCAAGGATAAAAATTAACAGGTCAAAAAGGCATGAAAATTAACATTTTGATTTTTCAATTTAAAAGTGTATATAGGATGCTTGTACTATGTTATTGTAGTTTTATATGTTGCTACTTGTTTCTTGATGTAAAATATGTGTTCTGTCTTCGTACTTTCTTAATATATAACTGAGTAATTCCGTGCTGTTACCTTGTCATCAGTTTTGTTTTCTATAATTTACTCTCTCTTTGCTAGTTGCTTTCTGCAATTCTCGCCGAGGAACGGGTAAAAATAAGACTACCCAAGAAAAGTAACTAATTTTCTTTTCTTTTTTTGGCGAAACAAAGTAATTAAATTTTTTGCTACCTACACGTAACACATCGGGCTGGCCATTGTTAGTTCCTTTTTCGGTCAAAATATTGATTTTTTTCACAAGAAAAAAAAAAAGAATGGTGCTTTTACCATTTTACTGATTTACGCCGTCTTTTAAGGAGGGTTATTTTGACCGATGGAAACGCTTGTGAAATCCATTCTTTCTGGGCTGACGAAAAAAGAACAAGAAAGTTTATATTCCGTCGGTTGGTCAAAATATATTACAACTATCCCAATAATTTGTCCAAATTAAAATAGATAAATATGCATAATGTAATAATCAAATATAATCTATAAAATAACTAAATGTGCATTATGTAATAACAACACTTTGTTACACCTCTTTATACAATTTTTTTTCAAACATTGTAGAGGTGCGGCAGGGGTGATTTGATACTTGTTCTTATATGCAGAATGGGATCAACTGCTCTTCAAATTCCTGCTATTCTCTGCTCTTCTGCCTATCTCTCTCTCTCCTCTTTTTCTCTCTCCTTCTCTTTGAAGTGAGAGATAGAGAGTAAAAAGGATAGCATGTTCCTGCTTTTCCTTTGAGAAAAACAACGGATGCTGATCCCTTATATGCTTATTGGCACTAATTAAATAAGCAGGACAAAGCAACAAAATCAACATTTTTTTTTTAAAGACTTGTTAGTAGCTACCAAGCGTACAAGAAAATAGATGTAATTACAGCTACTGATCCTATTACATCAACTCATTCAATTTATTCGAAAATCAGATCTGCTACTTACTGAAATACATTTCGATAGTTGTCAACATTCGTCTTAAACTTTTAAATTATATTCTGAAAAAAGATAAAATGCATAATTTATTATTATGATTTATACTTGACTATTACACAATGTCTATTTACATATTGAATATTTTAAATCGGTCAAAAAAACTTGGAGGTAGATATAATATTCCAACAAAACAATAATTTTGAAGAACCAAAAAAAAAAAGAAGAATTTTGTCGTTCCCGATTTTGATATTTATATAAATAGTATCAAAGTTTGAAAATGTTTCAAAATAATATGCATATTGAACACACACTATCATAACTAACGATTAGAGCCAGTATTTAGGATTTATAAGTGTAAAATTTAGAGGGACGTAATTTCATAATTATTTTGCATTATAGGCATATTTAACAATTATTTCTTATTGTAAGTACAATTAGAGAACTATGATTGAACAAATATTTTTTGCCACCAGGGCAAGTGCCCCACCCTACCACTGTGCACAACAGTAACTAAATGCATGAAATATTCTCATTTTTGTTTAAATTCGAAAATAGAGGTTTCTTAAAGCACGACACGTATGAAAACATGGTATTAGCCTCTCTGTGCATTTAAAAAGGTGGAAAATCAAAATGTTAAAGTAATATGAAAACATTGCATCCAATATTTTATAGGGGATTTCATGTATGCTCATCAAATTTTTTGAAATTACGTATTATCTCCTCCAAAGTTCATAATATCATATTTACCCTTCTAAATTTCAAAAACTCGTAAATTTACTTATTTTATTATTTTTCAATTAAAACTCATTTGACTCTTTATTTAAAGAAGAAAAAAATGTAGCATGTTTCAGAAAAATGTCAGTATTCTAATTGATCGGGTTTCAATGAAAAATTGATAATTTCTCTACTTATGACCTATGTTACCCTGACACTCCTAGGAAGTCGTCGTGCCCGTGTTCGACACGTATCCGACACCGACACGCCTCTGACACGCATACGATATGTATCAGACACGCCAGCTGGCGTGTCCCTACCCTCTTGATACGGTCTCCGACACCTGGTTGACCCCTGTCGATACGGCTTGAAAATTCTGATACGGAGGGGATATGCCTCAAGAGCATCTGATTTGCGCTATGAACCACGCATGGACCGAGTCCATTTCAATTTTTGCGTGACTGCAGCAAAATTAGCAAAATCAGTGGATGTAGCGGGATTCGAACCCAGGTTATGAAGGGGGAAATAAATCTGCTGTGATTCTAAAGGGATCGCAGGACCCTGTTATTCCAAATCCATCCATTTATATGTCTGGAGATTCGTGCATAAAAAATAAGTGTTGTTGAGATTTGTGCATTCCAAAAGGTGAAAGGTTGAATTTGGAATCACAGGGTCCTGCGATCCCTCTAGAATCATAGCAGATTTATTTCCGATGAAGGGACTAAAGCGGAGCCTTTACCACTGGAATAGAACAACTTTGTTGTTATTATGTATTATCTTATCATATATATAACTTATATTGAATACTTATTCATAATTTTTTATATAATACAAGTGATGAATTAATAATATAATTAAAATAATATATAATAGCCGTGTCGTATCCTCTATTTTTGAGAATTGTCGTGTCACCGTATCCGTGTCATGTCCGACATGACACCCGTACCCGTATCCATGTAACAAAGGCTTACATATAAACATTCACATATATGCTTGGGTAAGAGTCATAAATAGAGAAATTACTCATTTGCCCTCGGCCAATTAGAAGGATGATATTTATTCTTTTTTAAATAAATGGTAAAATGAATATTTTATGAATTTAAAACGAGTTTTAATTGAAAAGATAATAAAATAGATAAATTTGTGAGCTTTTGCAATTTAGAAGAGTAAACTGTAAATATTATATTACGAACTTTGGAGGAGAAAATATGTAATTTCATGCCTCTCTTTTAGAACATTGAGGCATTTGAACCACGCTCATTCAAACATTGTTGTCATATATTTAAAAAGCAATGATAGGAAAAAAAAAATTCCAAAGAAGAGTATAACAAAAACAAAGAAAACTGCTGTGAAGACATTCATTTAGCCGTTAAAATCATCTCTCTTCCATAAAGCCACTGGTCTTCTAGAAAATAATTTAATAGGTAAGAAAAGAAAAGCACACCAAGTCGGCAAGTCCCTTTCAAATTTCAATGTCAGCTTAAATTATTAATTTGAAAGTTTCTGAAAGAAGGAACTCACTAAAAGATTCATACAAGTTGAAATTCCTTCAGTGCAGTATATTAGTATAGTTTTATTATTATTATTTATTTTCGTTACCACCGAAGTTGGCTCTACAACGTGAGATTCTAACTTATTTCCTCAAGTTTGTGTTTAAATAATTGCTCTTCCTTTTTTAATTTCTAAAGAAGAGGAGATATCTCTATAAAGCATGAAAAATCATTTGTGACTGGTGAGACTGGGTTACTCAATTGGAAAATAAATGTGCAGTAATTCTTGGAGAAATTCAGGATCCTGTAATCCCGATCTCAGCCATTAGTATTTCTTGAGATGTGTGCATGAAAACTTACTTTTTTATAATGTTTTCGAGATCTGTGCACTGAAAAAATAGATGATTGATATTGAAATTTCAGGACCTGTAATTCATCCCGGAATTACAGCAGATTTGGACTCACTCAATTGGGTATGGAAATTCAAACTGATGGACAAGCGTGACAGCTTTGGGTCAAAATCAAGGCTTACACAAATAGCTAGTAATGCAAAATCGTGTGATTGACAGTAAATGAATTATTTTTACCATTCCAATTTTCTTTGAATTGGTCAATAACTCAAACAAGTCGAGCTCCGGTTTCTCCAGGAAATATGGGCGAGTTCAAGACGGCACGTGCGGAGTTAAAAGGAGCAGGTGACAGAACAAATTGAAGAGAGCAATATCCACCGTTAGATGTAATAAAAAAGGGTTGAGAGAGAACTCCGAGTCCGGATCCTCTGAGGTATCTCAAATTTTGGATTTAGATCCGGACCGTCTGATCCACTTTTCGCACGAATATTGAAGAGACACCGTTCATGTATCTCGGACCGGATTAGTCCGGATTCTGATCGGACGGTCTAAATATAAACTTAAAATTTAAGTTACCTCAGAGAATCGAGATCTCCTGCGCTGGAAAGACGATAAGAACGCCCACCTGGTCTCTGACCAATCTTCCATTTCTCCTTTTGTTTTAACTCACGAAACAAAGCTCACGCGTTATTCCCAAATATCTATTTTCGGATCGTCAATCAATCACATCCACCTTTACATTTGCGTTTGAAAAATCCGTAAAAATATCGAATCCGAAGAATCTGTCAGACGCAAACAAATTAGAAGGAAGGTAGAATCGGCGGCTAGTTCGTTTGGAAAAATCTCTCAAGAATCGAATAGTGGGCATGGTAACGACGATAGACTACGGCTTTTTATCATAGAAGGTCCTAATTGTAAGTAAGATACCTTTAAAACATTTGGATAAATAGAATTATTAAGTTTTGCAAATCAAAGCAAGGAGAGAGAGAGAGAATGAAAGTGCGGAAAAATGAAAGACAATATTCCAAAATTTTGACCTTTTGGACAGTGAATAACGTTCTTTGTATTGTCTGCTACCAATGTTATAAATTGTTCGTTTTACGACTTGAAGAAGCTTATCATTTCATCAACATGTTCTTTCTTTAGATATGTTATTATTGATATCACTGCTTTAATTCTACAAACCAAGTCCTGTTAGTCCTGTTATGTCTCTAGAAGAAATAAAATATGCCATTGCATCTTCAAAAGTGGGATTTTTCATATGCGCTCTAAAGACATAGAAAGTATCCTTGTTTGAATTAACATAAAAGATATGTCCGTATTTCATTATTTCAATAGTTCTAGTTAATAGGGAAGTATCCGACATGCAATGTTTATTTTTGTTTTATCACATTCTTGATAATGTCTGTTTGGCAGCTTGCCCCTTGTTTTGTACCTATGGGGGTCATTCTTATCTAACTAAGTACATATGTGGTTAAGGTTTTTGTTCTATGAATTTTGTCTGCATAAGCATGATGAATTTTGAGTTTATATATGATTAGCTATCTTTCTTATTACAGGAGTTTATATATCTTAATCTCGACTGTAATAGCACGTGAATGGGTGGTTCCTACCTGGGCAACACAGTCAACTGTGAAGATACGTCTCTCAACTCCATTCCCGGCAACTGCAGTTGTGAGGTTCCGGGTGCAGACGACGACCTCTGTGTCCATTACTTTGAGGAACTGGACTTCTCCAGTTTTGACATAAGCGGCGCTGAAGAAATTGATGATGGTTTGGAATTAGATGAGCTTGTGACTGATCTCAGCCAGGAGCTGATTTTTCATGATGTGGATGAAAATGAGAATATTTTTGACGGAAATGGTTCTGATGACTCTGAGTCTCTCTCTAATGATCCAGACTCAACTGAAGGATTAACTAGTGATGGAGTATCGCCATCTTTAGAAGGAGAAAAGTTAACTGACACTGCAGAAAACAAATCTGAGGATGTTCTAACCAAGTCAAGTATTTCCAATAATGTAAGCCCAGCTCTAAGATTACAATATTATACGGTACAAGCACCGTTCGGGTATAGTACCAGTATCAGCTCTCATTCAATATTTGCTTATGTGTTTTGGGAAAGTTCTTTTAGCTTTAATTATGTGACTCTGATGCATACTAAAACAATCTGATGTCTTATATCAACTTAATAATTATGATGTTCAATTGTTGCTAGTCTTTTGTTATGATTTTGGAGGCACCGTCTTACAAGTTGATTTGTTAACTTTGTTATTTCTGAAGTCTGAGCCTCGAAGGGTAGTATCAGCAATTAAGGGAAGCCGTGTGAAAGAGGGTATCAAGGTAGAGTCTGTTCTGAGGGTGAGATGGGCCCCTGACGTGTATGACCCACCTGTCACCTCTGACGACCACACTTTAAAAAAGGTTGCTTATAAGCCACGTGCAAAGCCCGTCAGAAAGGAATACTACAGCCACAAAAACAAGCACTCAAAAAGTAAAACGTTACATCAGGGAAGAAGTCGATCTCAACATACCAGTAAAAGTAGCAGCCAGAAGACAGTTGATCAACGCATGCTAAGGTATTCATCTGTTGTTGTTTCTTCAATTGGTAAAGTTATGTTTCAATAACCAGGATATGCTGAGATCTGAACTTTCTTTACCCTTTCCTGGGAAAAGATGTACTTTTAGGGTATTTTAAAGATTTTGATTGATATCTGTCATGTCTCATGAGTGGTATCAATCTAGCCATTGTGTATGAGCCTTCTGTCTTAGTTATAACTTCATTGGTTGGTGCTGGTACCTATTTGCTAAATAGCAGGGTTCTGTTTTTATATAGCTTTATACCCTGTGGCTTTCATGTCAGATGGGTGCTGAGTGGTACCCATGTACGCATTGTTCATGAGTGTTCTCCTTTAGTTTTAAATTTGTTGCCAGTGGGTGTTACTGGTACCTCTTGGTACGACAGTAGGATTCTGTTATTATACAATTAAGCTTTGTACTTTGTGGCATTAATTATATAATATAGTTTGTAACATGAAGGTATCTTATAGATGCTTCGAAGTTGAAATGAACAATATATTGAATTAAAAGAGAGCACAATATCACATATGATCTCTTAAAAGAACAAATGTTTTACATATACTACTCTTATTAATCCTCCTTAGTTAGTTGTGTAGAGATATATGAACACAGAGAAAGAGGGCTGATTGAGTGTTCTTTTTTGTGGGAATGGTTGGGGTAAAATATAGATTTTTTATCTGGCATCATATATGAAGTCTTTATTTGTTAATGCACAGATCGGGTCTTACGTTAGATATTTAGCAGTAATCGTGATTAATTGGGTTTATTGGGTTGTATGTTGTATTTTGACAATTTATGACATCAATAGTCAAATGGGTCCTACTGTATTAGTCTCCATCAAGTTGGTGCATTAGTAGAGGTTATACCATATTAAAATTGGTGAAATACCTTGCATTATTCCTCTTACATATAATAAACATTCAGATTGCAAGGTAGGCAAGGGAAGGCACCCATGGATAGCTTGGCACTACAAAAGGTACCGCATATTAATGCAAACGACAAAGCAACAACTAGTGAGACAAAGGAGCTCAAGTTCGGGTCCAGTTTTTGTAGAGAACCGGTCACATCTACAGTTCACATCCCACTGGCCGAGGCCACCTAACTGGGGTGATTTCTCTATATCAGCCAACTTGCTGATATCATGTATGGTTGGGTTTAAGTACTGATATATCTTTATCAAGTGAATGTGTTAATGTTGTCATATGAGGAGAAAAATTTTGAACTCAGTTTATCTGTGTCATGATTTCTTTATTCACTTTATTACTCTGTATAGTAATTGTGACTCTATATTACAAGACCATGATGTTACTATGCTATTCTGTTATTTGCGTTAATTAGTACTGTGCCGAATTAGTTTTATTTCTTTCTTCTCATGTTCTATCAGATGGAATTTTCTCAACTGTTAAAAGTTGTCATCTGTCTTTTTTCCTTAGTCGAATGCCTGAGAACTTTTGAAAGTTCATATGCGAGGATATAATAACAAAAGCCTTGCAAAAAGTTTGGAATTACGGTAGTTCATATGTGAGTCTATGGTACTATGCATATTATGATTTGGCCCGTAATACGGCTCAATATTCAAGTTTTCAAAATTCTAACGGTCGATTCGAACAATTTATCTTGTTCTCCATATTAATATGTGTTTGGAGACCAAATTTTGCATTTTTTGAAATTTTTTTACTATTTTTTTAGATTTATTGGAAATCACTGTTTTTTGATGGTCCAGAATTTTCGATCAAGTGATTTTCTAAATATCTAAAAAAATAGTAAAAAAATTTCAAAAAATGTAAAATTTGGTCTCCAAATACATATTAATGTGAATAACAAGATGAACGGTTCGGATCGACCATTAGGATTTTGAAAACTCCAATATTGAGCCGTAGCACGGACCAACCCTTGATATGCATAGTAACATAGACTCCCTCAAAGAAAAATCTTTAATTTTTTTTTCTTCCGAGGCCTTAAATAACCAAAAAAAGGTTTGCAAGATATAATAAAAATCTAAAGCCTGTTAGAAATTCAGGGAAGTACCAAAACTCAAATGTCAAGCGAACTTCATTTGAAATCCAGAAATAAGCTCCATCCGTGTAATTCGAAATTGGGCTATAATTGAATATCTCCATCTTATTATGATCATGGTTGAGATTGAAAGATGAACTTTCAAATTGAATATCAACCCTTAATCACATAATTTATCTTATTTTGATTAAATATATTTATTTTATGTGTAGAAGTTTAAATTTAGTTAAAAATAAACTTGTCACACAGACTGCTACATGATTTGTCACAATTAAAATTAAATGAATCACTAGCAATCTATTTCTTTATTTATCTTTACAGCTATCTCTAATTCCTGCAATTACATTATTTTCTTATTTCTCTGTTTTCTCCATTTCATTTCTCCTCTTTTTTTTATAGTTTTGACAATGAAAATATAAACAATCATATTTTTCTGGATTTTGTGCTGATGGAAACAATCATATTTTTCTGATTTGAAAATAAAATGAGGAATATATAATTAGAACTTTCATGTAGAGAAATGATTTATAGAGAAATTTTCATTGTTAAAATAATTTCCATCAAGAATATAAATGTAGAGAAAATTCTTGAATCATTTAATTATATCTTTCCCAATTTTGTTTCTTTACAGATGATTTCTTCTTTAATCGTTTAATGACTTGTTTTGCTTGTGGAGAAAAATAAATATTAAATCACAATGATACTTCAAGAATTTTTTTCATATTATATTTGATATTTTTTTCATTTGTTGTTGTTTCTTTTATTGTTATTTATTATTTGTATTTCCCTTTTTTTTTTTCTAATTTGTGTCTTTATTTTCATTTTAAGTATATATTTTCTTAATTTTGTGTGAATGTCAAACAGAAGAAGTCTCTTTATTTTCTATTCAATCTTATATTGTATTTCCGTTGCAATGTACGGGCACGATACTAGTATCAAATTAAACATATAAACAGATTTGCGTAATGGACAAGTCAATTACTTACAAATTAAACAGATTTCCGATTTTTTTTTGAATTACTCACAATTTATTTACAAATTTTACAAACTTTATAGATTATTTCTGAATTACTCGTAATTGTTTCTTAAAACTTCAGATTTTTTTTAATATATCTATATGGTACTTTGCAATGCGCGGATCGTTCTGTGCATTGGATTTATATCTCTGTTTTCAAAGTTCAAATAGTTGATCCGAACCGCTCACCATTATTATCATGTGAAAATATACTTGGAGATCAAATTTTATATTTTTTCAAACTTTGTTACTATTTGTTTAGGTAGGTAGAAAATCACTACCTTTGGATGGTTCAGAATTTTTAGATCAAGTGATTTTCTAATTGTCTAAAAAAATAGTAAAAAAAGTTTCAAAAAATATAAAATTTGATCTCCAAGTATATTTTCATACGATAATAATATTGAGCGGTTCAAATCGGCTATTTATTAAACTTTAAAAATAGAGATATGAGTTCAACGTATAGAACAATCTGTGCATTGCAAAATAACATAGCCTCACTCTTATAATAAAACAAAGTATTTTTGAATAACATAATTCTAGACCTCGGTCGAATTACTCCAAAATGCTGCATTTATCACCACGTCAACAATCCGATTCTCTCGGCAACTTCATCAATACCCTGCCATCTAGCATAGAACCTCAACAAACCAGGTCATTTTGTCGAACACCTGACGGGTGTACTCGAGGTCGCTACGAGAAGAGACGAATTAATTCTGGGATTATGGAAAGAAAGTAGAGATTGTTGCAACTTGTAAGTAGTTGCCTGAGAAAAAGAGCATGGATCTGTCAAAGATTTCTAATACTTGCGTGCTGTTGGATCAAAGAATCTATGCGTTCATTCAATTTAGATTGCTTACAGAAATTGCAATGTAGTGTTTTTTTTAATGTAAGGAACACTTTTGTAATAGAGATTTAAAGATTATCTCTGGAAACCAATTGTCAAACCTCTAACTCTAAACCTCGATGAATAAAATTGAGGTCCCCAACAAATAAAAAAAAAAAAAAAATGAGGTTCCAGCTAATCTTAGTTGGATTGCTTAAAGTACAGTTATAAACAAATACATGCGTGGCTGTTAGCATCATAATTAGACATTTAAAATTATAAACCAAGGGTGTTTTATCATAATTAGGGACGTGGAGTGCAGAGCGACAGGTGGAACAATTTATTCAAAAAAAGAAGCAACCATACCATTTTGTTTCACACATGTAGCATGCTTCTTATCAAGCACTTACAAAATGTCCGAAATTTTTATTTATATTCTTCCAGAAAAAAAAACAACAACTCCGGAATAGGAGAATTCCACATTTACCTGTGACGCTAAGTCAATTTGCTGTCCATTTATGGAGGGATGTAGATTGCCTTAGAGGTCTTTCAAAACATAAAAAATATATTGTAATATTGAATATATATAAGTTTTGAGGGAGATCTAAGTCAATCTGCATATCCCCATAAATGAGCCACAGATCGACTTAGCAATCCGAATAAATGTAAAATTCCTCTATTTTAGGAGTGTTTTGGTTTCTTTTTAATAATTTTTTTGGCAAAATGTACCGCAGTGAAGTTAGAAAATACTTTAGTTTACTCATGATTAAAAAAATATTTTTTTTTAAAATAATTATATATTATATTTTATTCTCAAAATTATATCTCATCTTATTTTATTTTCTGACTCTTACCTGTTACCTCTACAGTTAAGGGTATAATAAATATAACTATAGCTAGTCGACCCACTTAAAATAATAATTATTTTGATGATTAGATCTTTCACAAAATTTTATAAGAATCCGTTTATTTCGCTCATAATATTTTTCTTTCATAAATTAGACTCGACACATCATGGAAAGATTTGGGAGGCGACAAATGTCGTGGCTCCCTCTTTCTCATTTCCCAACGAGCACAAATGACCCCACTATGCATCCAATTTCTCCTTTGTTTGATAAATACGGAGCCGTTATGAACTACCAAGCTTGCAACACATGCTAGCAAAACCAGACAGCTCACATAATTTATTGAGAAAACTTGCTATATAATTATAATTATAAAATTAGAACAGAAATATTAACTTAACGTATAATGGTAACAAACTGGTATTAACTTTAGATTATAACTTTTATGTCGTGCTAATAAATTTACTTTATTGGTTATACTTTTAAGATATATCAAAAAAAAAAATTCTCATTGATTCCACTATCAAAAATTGATTCTGAGTTGATGTTTCGTTTAATTTGTGCAAAGTAGTCTGCTTATAGAAAAAAAATTGAAGGTAAATTATAGAAAGTATTGAAACAATGAACTTACGCAAAAAACTATAGACAAGTAGAAGCATGAAATGTGATATCTATGACAAAAGTAAAATAACAATTTTCATCATCATTGAGGACACTTCTTTTATATTTTCATCGGAACTTTGTTCCACTTTCAAATTTATTAGCCCCCTTTGATTTGTTACGTTCAAGTCAGTATCTAAGTGTCAAGGTAATATCTTTTATCTCATTTCAATATCAGTTCAATTAATCTATTGGTTTTTATCTATGCATCAGGTTGGTCTTCGTTAACTATGTGAATAAAGTCTGATAGGTTTATATTTTTGACAGTAAAAAGCATTGGACACTCTCCGAAATCAATATCGATGCTTTATTAACTCGACTGACGGAACTTTAAAAGACTTTTTTTTTTAAGATTTTATAATATTTCATCCACACATTCTCTTACACCAGGTTATAATACTCTACTTATTTAGTTAAAAATAATAGAAAACCTGTTTTACTATATACTGAATAAAAAAAAAATCTTTACTGCTATTTTTGTTAAGAAATCTTTACTGCTACATCTATATAAAAAGAAAGAAATCAGTATAGGTACATGTGGGTAGGGACGAGTTGGGGTAATCTAACATTTCTATTTTATATTATACCTTTTCTGGATAGGCACTGCGCGTTGTTATTTGAGACTAAAGAGCACAGAAGGGGAATGTTGGTTATCGTTTGGTTTAGTGTGGTACGACTACTAGACGAATATTGGATTCCTAAAGAGTTGAAATGAGGTCTCTATGTATTGTTCATAGTTTCATTTTCCCAGTTTTAGGTACGCAGTTGTATCTAATATCTTTTCTGATCAAAGGAGATTATGAGACATTATGTTTTCTGAAGTATCCTTATTTGTCTTCTGCATGATGAAATATTCATCAGAAACCAATTTCTTTTCTAGTTTCATTGATTGTTTTACCCCTGAATGCAGTTGAATTGGAGCATATTTAAACCTCTGTTTTCATATATTTTGGCTTCAATACATCAGACTGGTACACCAGGTACTACTACTACTACATATACTTCCCCTTCTTCACCAATTTGTTGTGCGTTTCATTGATTGATATCAAAATGTGGTATATTTTTTATATCAAACATTGGTGATGTTAGGTCCTTAAAGGAGGTAATTTCATCAGTACAAAAGAGAGAAGACAAAATAAAAGAGAGACAAAAAAAAAAAAAGCAGAGTCTGTGATAAGAAAATGGCTCTAGCATATGAGGAAAAAAGGAAGGTACACTCTTTTACAGATTATACCAATGTTATCTTCATTTTTGAAAATAAGAAACATTAAAATTTAATTTAATTTTCAGCCATTTCGGCCGAAGGCTTTCTGGTCAAAAGACAAGAAAGAATCAAACACAAATGAAAAATCTATCATATCCTCTGGTACGTAATAGTTTTTCATATCAGACTTCTATCATTTTTGTTTTCTTTGCTTATGATTTCTTAGTTTTTGCATGCTATTTTCTTTCTCTGAAGTTATGGAAATTTATTCAATAAGAAATGTATTTTTTAACAGAGTATAATGAAAAAGCAGCATGGGACGATACCATACAATACATTACCAAATTGTTATCCTTTTCAGTATATATGTGGTTATATGTGGTTATATTTGTTTATATTTTACCTGATTGATGACTTAGAATGGTCTTTATGGCTTACCTCTCTGCTCTTAAACTTACTGTTTTGATTAAATTATAATTTAGTTTTTCTATTTATGAACAGGATTTGATATTGGAGAAAGCCTGAGTCAAAAGGCATCATCTCCTTCCTCCTTCAGATACTTGTCTGGTAATTATTTATCTAATTTTACTTAAAAGTAGCATAGCTTTAACTAAGATAACCAGTAATCTAAATTTCTCAATTCCTTTACTTAGAAGAGCAAAACACAAATCGTACAGCATCGGCCTCTCCTTCATACTTCAGAAGCTTATCAGGTTCAGGTAGTTTCCTTCTTTATTTATTCATATTTATCGTACCAGTAACCTTTAGCCTCCAACAACCATAATTCAATTTGTAAAAATATTCTGGAAAAAGCTTGGGAAATCCCCAACCATCGTAGAGTTGGTTCAGACTGGTACCGGCCTGAATGGCACAGGTCAGATACCATATATTAATTCAAGTTACTTCATTTTCTAATATATACGTTAATTATTTGTAAAAGATAAAAGAAATGCAGAGCACAAACCAATGCGCTTTAGCAGCTTCCGTAACCATATAACAACACTGCCAGTAAAAACAGAAGCCTTCAGGTATGGCTTCTTTGTTTTTCTTTCTTTTTTTTGTTATTTTTAAAGTCATATTATAGAATAAGAATAAAATCTATAGTGCTGAGTACAAATAACTTTTTATTTATTTACTATTTTTAACTTAATCGGAAAAGGGTATTTGTTGCTACATGGAATGTTGGAGGGAAAACACCTACTATGGACTTGAATTTGAACGACTTTCTTCCCGAAAATGACCATTCAGATATTTATGTTTTGGGGTAAGTTTACTAGCCACTTTTTTTTTTTCTTTTTGATAAAAGAGAAGCTTGTATGTTCCTGTGCCAAGTCATAAATATGTGTATCTCTTCACAATTTAATTTGTTAAAAAAAAAAACTTTATTTTCTTGCAACAACAGATTTCAAGAAATTGTACCACTTAATGCGGGAAATGTGCTAGTAATAGAAGACCATGAACCGGCCTCAATTTGGCTAGCTCTCATAAACCAAGCTTTGAACAATTCGCTACAAGACGAACCAAACAATGACAATTTCCAATTCCCTACCTCACATTCCCGAAATTCCTCGCAAGATACTAAATCAGCATCCAACAACTCATCATCCCACCACCCGAAAACATCTAGTGGGGGCAATTCACTGATCTTCCAAGGACCATCGCTAAAATCTTTCAGTAAAGCCTTCATGGCACAAGACAGAAAGCATTTAAAGACATGCAATTGCCCTGTGGAGATGACAAGAAAATCATACCGGGATGCTTGCTTTGCCCCTTTCTCATGCAAACACTCAAAGAAACAGGAGACTGGTACCTTCATTTATTTTTAGTAATTCAGAAGTAATGCTTATTAATTATTCCATATTCAGGGTTTTTTAAGTAAATAATGGATTTTATTAATATGGTCTACTAGCTTCAAAACAAAATTTTGTTCATTTTTTGTCTAAAACCTTGTTGATAATGAAACAGTGTCTTCAGACGAGGAAGAGGGAGATGATGAGATGGCAAGTTGTACAGTAGATGGAATGGGGTACTTGGCCACACCGGTCAATCAAAGGAAATATGACCTCGTTGCATGCAAGAAATTGGTGGGTATTTTTGTTTCGGTTTGGGCAAGGAAGGAGCTGGTACAGCATATTGGCCATTTGAGGGTGTCTTGCGTTAGCCGGGGCTTGATGGGTTATCTTGGAAATAAGGTATGTGCTGTAATATCGCAATTCACATGTGTTATAATATGATATCTCTAACAATTTTTTATAAATTTTTATATTTCATATGTAGGGTTGTATATCAGTGAGCATGTCTCTGCACCAGACTACTTTCTGCTTTATATGTAGTCACCTGGCCTCAGGAGAGAAAGAAGGGGATGAATTGAAGAGGAACTACGACGTTATAGAGATTTTGAAAAATACACAATTTCAGAGGATTTGTAGGAGATCAGGAAGGAGAATCCCTGAGAGAATTACTGATCATGAGTAAGAATTTCAGTTCTTAACTTTGTAATGGACAGCTTGTATAAGAATCTGACCTATAAATTTATCATGAGACAAAAATTTGGCCTGTATTTTATATGTGGCTTATCTTACCAGCAACCTTCTTGCTAGTTGTTAGTCTGCTACAAAAATGTGTCATGTGGCCAAAGAAATACATTACATCCTTTTAGGGTTTGATTTCAGAATTTTCTTAGAGGTGTCACATCACAAATGAACCTAATAGTAATCAAGATGTAGATCGGATTATTAATTGGTCAAAACTCAAAAGATACAACCACGTGTTTTTATCATTTTTTTTTTTTGTTATATTTTGTATTTTTTTCTGATGATTTCAATTTTGTTCTTTGTTGCAGACGAATTATATGGCTGGGGGACTTAAATTACAGGATTGCACTGAACTATGCTGAGGCCCGGAAGCTTCTAGAAGATAACAACTGGGATGCCCTATTTGAGAAGGATCAGGTACTTCCTACAAGCTTTCATTGAGTTGTTACTCATGTGTAATTAAGGCATTTCATAAAAATTCCGTGGTGTGTAATAATGTTAATAGGAAATCCAATAAAATCAATTATATTTGGATTGTAATAACACAATTTTCTCGAAAGTCAGAAACAATGATTTTGCCTCTTTTAGCAATTTAGCTTACTTTCTCCATATAACCAACCCTCATTTTTGCAACTTGGCTAATATAACCCCAATCAGTACGAATCATGATAATTATTGTTAATATTTTGCCAGGACATAGTACTCCGGACAAAAGATGAATATTGCTTCTCTATATAGTTAAAAAATGATAATATCCTTAATTAAATTAATCATTGGTATCCTTTACATTGCAGCTCAAGATTGAGAGAGAAGCGGGACGGGTATTTAAGGGGTGGAACGAAGGGAAGATATATTTTGCACCTACATACAAATACTCTTCTAACTCCGACTCATATCTCGGAGAGACAGTCACATCTAAGAAGAAAAGACGAACCCCGGCATGGTAAGTGCTCATCAACTTTGCAAACCAATAAATATAAGTTTCACATTAACCCTTTGCAAGGTATTCAATAAGTTTTTGAAGCTAATTATCCTCAAAAATCTGAAGGTACCATCAATTTAGAGATATTGACAAGACAACCTCTTCAATAATAAATATATCAACTAAAGTATTTAATCAACAATATTTGGTGATTGTAAGATGAGTATTAACCAAAAAAAAAAAAATTGTCAGGTGTGATCGGGTACTATGGCATGGAGATGGAATAGTGCAACTATCCTATTTCAGAGGGGAATCAAAGTTCTCAGATCACCGACCAGTGTGTGGAGCGTTTATAGTGGAAGTTGGTGTACTTGCTGGAAAATCAAAGCCTACACAAACGTTGCAAGCTAAGTTTGAAGAGCGGATCGGCCCCAGCAATAGCTTCAGCTTCTTTCCTGATAAAGGTGACGTGTGTGTTGTGTGCGTGCGCAGATACTAAACACTTAGTTATGATATATTATGTCAAAATACTAATCAGCAACTAAAAATACTGTCAAAAATACACATGTTAAGGATGCATCTCAAGTCAGACTATAGAATAACGAGAAAAGAAAGAAAGATATGTTTGCTAAATGAGGAGAGATCCGATTACCAAAATTTTGAGTTACCACAAAGTTCCTACAATTTTTTTTCACATTTTCAAAGTCCAAATCATCGATCCAAATCGTTCAACACGATCTCCACAATAAAATGTGCTTACAGATCAAATTTTACATTTTTTTGAATTTTTTTACTATTTATTAAGTATTTAAAAAAAAACTAGTCAAATTTAGATCATTGAATTTTGTACCCATCTTAATAAATAGTAAAAAAATTCAAAAAAAATGTAAAATTTGATATGGAATCACATTTTATTGTGGAGATCATGTTGAATAGTTTGGATCGACGATTTGGACTTTAAAAATGTAGAAAATAGTTGTGATAACTCAAAATTGGGGTAATCGGATCCCTCCTCTTGCTAAATAGAAGGTTTTGCTGAACTACTTTTTGTGGTGTTTTTGTTGATTCGGCCTAACAAGTAATTTTACCTTTTTGTTTCATATATACTTGGCTGACTTGAATCTGAAAAAATATATAATTTATATTTCCATCACTCAAATATATTTTTTATTTTTTATTTTTACTTTAAATAGGAGGCGCTGTCGTAAAGGATGAATAGCTAACTCGAGTAATCAAAGAAGTGCTTGTACTATAGTAATAGCAGAGTAAGCATGCATTATTTTGTTGAATGTATCTTGTTGGTAAAGGCAATTAATACAAAAATTAAATGTGTGAAATATATGTAAAGAAGTGTGTCCCTGATGATTTATAGGTTTAGTTATCGTACTTTGAAAATTAAAGCATAGCTAGGTCGTTATATCATATTTATGTACAACTTCATTTTGTTTTAGTATGTGTGACAGCACAGGCTAGCTTCCCTTCTGTTACATTTCCAAGCAAAAGACTCTGAGAATACTCTTGTAATTCCTTGCTTGTCCAATTTTTGTAACGAATTTGTTTGTTTCATAATTTTAATTGTCTTTTTGAAATATATTGAAGTGGATAAACTAAACATTTTGATTCATGTGAAGTTTCAGTTGTAGAGATTTTTAATCAGTATAGTTTTTATTTCCTTCTCCTTTTCTTTCTCTTTTTTTCTTCAACTAAAAACTCGGTTGAAAGGAGACCATATTGCCAATTCCTAATACTTCACAAAGCCGTACCATATTTAAAACACAAATGGTTGTTGGCAAAGAAAGGAAAAGTGATATCTTTTCCGACCAGTTGTCTGATTATCTCATTATTTTGGGATTTTTTTCGTTTTGCCAGTTAGCCTTATATATCACACTATCACATTTAAGGCTTCCTTGTGGAAGCTGGAAACAATTCTTCAACAAACTACTTTAATACTACCGCAAAAATAAATTCTCCAGCCATCATCACATGGAAATACGGTTGAAAAATTAAATGCCTACAGAGCATTTAATGAGAATTTAATGTGCCTAAATGCGAGTACAGTTGTTTTACATCTCAATGATCTCACTAAATGCAACCATACCTCCCAAATCATACAAATTTATTTCAATTCAATAATACATCTGAACTGAAAAAGAAAAAGAAAAATAAAATAATAAACATAGGAGATGACAATAGAATATAGCTAGTAAATACAAATATCACAAATGTGTTTATGGAATTAGGAAATAAATAACAAAGAACAATGTTGTTAGACTCGCAAGAGAAGTCTAAAAGATTCCAGAAATGGCAATGGTGCTCAAGATAAATGACGAGGCAATCAAAACAATCAAGTTTACCGAGTCGATGCCTGTGGCTCCGTTTTCTGATTGTCCTGATGAGGGTGCAGTAGCCGTTGATCCTATGAATTTGTTTTAGTATAAAAAAATTATCAATTAGTTGCTAAAAAGTAAAAAAAAAATGGTCTTTTTTCATCTGAAAAGAAATTTCATATTTGATAAACTGAAAGTTAGACTTCCAATTGAATAGATAATAATACAATTACATGAGCTATTTTAGATTAAGATTATTTAGCAACTTGATAAGTTTGTGAAATCACATAAATTTAACCAATAATCAGATTATTCTTTTTTAGAATGTAATTAATTTAATTTGTTGGGAGCACATGAAAAAAGCGCAACCTGCTGGCAATAGTGGACCGCTAGGAGATGGAGCTGGAGAAAGGTCACTTACTGGAATTCCTAGAACTGCAAATTAGAACAATTTTAATCAATTGTTAACTAAAAGAACTAAAAGTAAAAAATAAGGATGATGATGATAACTAAAAAAATAGATAATATTATACTAATGCGTTCATTTTTTTACTTTAAAATGGAGAAGGGAAGGGTCAGTAACAAACTAAACTCAAACCTTTTTTTTTGGCTGAAACAAATTGAACTGGAACTTAAGCACCCAGCAAATTGCTTAAATTACATAAAAAGAAAAAAATACATTGTTTTCGAAGAAATACCCTTAAATTTGAATTCAGATTAGGTAAGTTACCTGACAGGGTCAAGTTAGATCTGAACCATTCAATGTAAGTTTGTACAAATCTTAAAGCCGGTCCCTATTTTTCAAATAGACCCTCTATCAACTCACCTCTGCACATTACCAATCTCTACAGAACCCCTATCAACTAACCTGCACAAGTGCTAAGAGGCGGGGTGCTGATATGGCAAATTTTTGGCAGGGCAAGGGCCCGCTTGTTGTCCACACTGATACCATATGACTCGGCAGCTCCCGCAAGCATCTCACACAAGCAGATCGGGTTCGAATCAATTAGCCCAGCCAACTCGGGACAGCACGGTTTGTCGGGTTTAGTTGTATTGCTTCCTGTCTCGACATATGTCAAGCAGTCGGTGAGGTTAAACAGTGCATTCACACACTCTGCGCTCACAGATGATGCCGGTGATGGTGCCATCATTTGCGCATTTGTGACATATGTTAACATAAGTGTGAGAGACAGCAATATGAAAAAAAATGTACTTTGAAATTTTTGGAAGTGTGACATGGTTTTGATTTTTTGAGAATTTGGAAGTTGAGAGGTGAGATGTGAGATGTGAGAGGGAATGTGTGAGTTCGGTTTGAAGGTAATCTATTAGAGTAGAGGGTATTTTGAGTACTTTATAGTGTGAAAGAGGTAAGAGAATTTATGACGAGCTGTCCCAACAGAACTAAGTTTTGTGAAGTGTGAATTATGGTATTGGATTGTGTGCTTTTGCAGTTGGATGTTATTTGGTTTTTCGGGCACCCCAGTAAAGAACATTTTGGGCTATTTGCTTATATGGCATTTTGAAAAAAATAATCTCATGGGCAAACAAGCAATCACTTCAGAGCGAGGCTATGGTAATGTGCATATTACGGATCCATCAGTATAAATTTATATCTTTACTTTTATAATTTAATCAATCGATCTAAATTGTTAAATATAATTTTCATATTAAAATGTACTTAAAAATCAAATTTTATATTTTTTTTAAATATTTTTACTATTTTTTAGATAGGTAGAAAATTGTTATTTATTTATGGTTAAGAATTTCTAAATCAAGTAATTTTCTCTTATCTATAAAAATAGTAATAAGTTTGCAAAAAATGTAAAATTTAGTTTGTAGGAATGCATGTACATTCTTATATGAAGATTATGTAAAACAGTTCAGATTGACTATTTTAATTTTAAAATTGAAAATATGAATTTATAATGCAGACCGTTATGTAATATATATTATCATAGTTCTACTCATTATTTAATACTAGTCAAGTGCCCGTGCGTTGCAACGGGGATTGAAATATTATTTTCAGCACTTTTTTTAATGTGAATAATTTTTAATTAATTTTTTCATTATGTGTTCGTCCATAATAAGCAAACGAGAACCTTAGAGCTTAATACTATATTATTTGTGGAGAAAATTATAAGTGTATGTGCATAGAAGAGGGTTCAAATGCACCCAAATTTTTGTGCACCCAAATGCACCCTATATTTTAAATCCTTTTTCTCCGTTTTCAAAGTCCGAATAGTCAATCCGAACCGTTAGATGCGATCTATATATTAAGATGTGCTTGGAGACCAAATTTTACATTTTTTTGAATTTTTTTACTATTTATTAAGCCACTTTGAAAATCGCTGATCCAATGGTCCAGAAAATATAAAATCAGCGATTTTCAAAGTGGCTTAATAAATAGTAAAAAAATTTCAAAACAATGTAAAATTTGGTCTCCAAGCACATCTTAATATATAGATCGCATCTAACGGTTCGGATTGACTATTCGGACTTTGAAAACGGAGAAAAAGGATAGGGTGCATTTGGATGCACAAAAATTTGGGTGCATTTGAACCCTCCTCATGTGCATATTAAGGAAATTGAAGGTAGAAAATAAACAGTATGTGAAAAACAAACTCTGTGAAGATACATATCGGCATTTTGAGGAGTTAAATTTGATGAAGATATTGACAGAGTGGATATGTGAATATATAAATTCAAAAGATCTAAAATAGTTTGGTTTCTGGTAAAATCTGAATTACGATATAGGCTGAATCTGTTGCCTTACTAAAGTTGTGGAGTGTTAAATTGAATCATTTTATTAGGAAATTTGTACTTATTGTTTTGTTAATTACCTCACATCTGTAATTTTCTTTTTCCAATTCTCTCCTTGAATTTAAATCGTGACATAGAAGATGGGTTAATTTGATAGAGCTTACAATTTGAAAGACATTATAGCATTAAGAAAAAACTACACATTGATTATTAGTTTTTGTTCCATACTTTTCAGATGTAAATTGAAAAATATGACATATATGCCGGGCATCTTTAAAAAATTTCTTATTTCTGAGATTTAAATAAAAAAACTAATTACATTGATCAGTAATTTTATTCGTCTTATTCTTAAATTTTATAAGAAAAATTCGCATGTGTGAGAATAAAACTTGAAAGCTAACAAGCATTTGTCATTTACCAAGAAAAATAATAAAAGGACTCCAGGGAGTCAGGGACTCGAAAATAATATGATTAGAAAATAATAGGAAATAAACATGATGAAAAAAATGAATAAATGGAGGGGTTCAAATGGAGAAGATTAGATAGAAAAATGGTAAAGAAAAAAAAAATAGCGCCATAGGCCCAGAGCATGTAGCCCAGTGAGCGGTAGTTCCAAAGTCGGAATTTAAACAAATTTGAAATGAAGCGTCGGAAGGAGGAAAACGCGTGGTCGCCTATGTTCTTCTATGCGGCTTTTTATGTAGTGGATACGGTTTTAATTAAATTTAGATTTTTACACGGTTGGCAACATGAAACATATGTATAAAATCAAAACTATTTATTGAAGGCTGAGATTGAGATCTGTTTTGATGAGTGGCTGAGATTTATAGAATCAACGGCTCAGATCTTCTCTGGACAAATAGAGGGTTGGGTCCCAAAAAAATTAGCATGCTATTTAGTTGGGAGGATATTAGCACGCCATAAAATTACAATTAACGAATATAAGGAGAATAGTTGATTTGCAAATCTCTCAGCGAGGAGCGTTTTTACAGCTGTTTTTATGTTTCCAAACGAGTGGTGGCCCACCATATTCCTAATTAATTGCCTTTTTCTGAATTTGAGTTTCTGGCAGCTGGCAAGTGGCGGCCCGCCATAGAGGAGTCACGACCCACCAGGTTAGTTCGCGGGGTGTGAGTTGAAAGTTGCGAATCGTCAAACTTCTATTTCATTATGCGGCTAAGTTTTTAATGGCCGGCGGCCCTCCATAGAGGTCTCGCAGACCACCAGCAGACAATTTGACTTGTTTTCTTCGTTTTCTGCATAAAAACATATTTCCGGTAGTAACTTGATCCTTAAAATGTAATTAAGTATAAATGAAGTAAAACAATAGTAAGAAAAAATAAATACTTGGAATTTGGTATCAATTTACACTAAAACGTGAGCCGAATATAAGTATATTTGCAGCTCATCAGTTACAATGGTTAGAAACCGTTACAACGCTTATCAAATGTTGTGGAACTTCAGCAATCTCAAACTAACGTATCTCGGTGCTCGAGTGTCCGATTTCGACATATGACCACTTTTCGAAAAACTTGTGAAGAGTAGATATTGATTTTGAAGTCCAAGCCTTCATCGGAATAATAATGCAGTCAATTATCTCAAAGACAAGGGAAGAGCCTCAACAGTCATGTTGCAATTTTAAATTTTACGAATCTACATATATCTCAACTCAAGAAAATTGTTAAATTCAATAAATATATGTTTTACAAATCTAGTCAAATATACTAAGTTGATTATTGCATAGTCCAACAATCTCTCCCTTTTGACAATTTGCAAATCATATATCACAAGTGCATAAATTGGATATTCCCAAAAATTTGAATTTTGAATTTTCCATGTGTTAGCGAAAACCAATTTAACGAGCTTGCAATATCTCTCCCCTTTTTTTGAAAATTGGAGAAAGGGAGGATAGATAACAAATATATCAAAGAAGAGGGCTCCCCTTCAATTCATGCACTCCCCATAGTTTTGTAAAAATGTAAATTAAGACATAATTAAAATAATGAATATTACAATGAAATTATACATATATGCACTACACAAGAATATAGAAATTTAATATTGTGCATAATATGTGTAATTAGAGTCATATACTCAAAATTTTGAAATTAGGTCAAGGAGATGATCAATACATAATTGAAATTATAGATCATATGATCCCAATTAATTATTCTCATTAGAAGAGAATGTTGCAATTAGATATTTAATTTGCATGACATTTAATTATTTGAAATTGTATTTTTGGTCAAGATTAGTTGTTCTCATTAGAAATGAAAGTTCAATTTGATTTATTTAGAATTAATTGATTATTCTCATGAAATTAGATATTACAATTTTATTTGATCAAGATTCTCATGAAATTAGATGTTGCAATTCGGTATATTCAATTTAATTAAAATTTAATAAGTGAAGTTATTTAATTGATCAAAGTCCAATGAGATTATAATTTTGCACTTTTATCCAATCAAAACCAATTAACTGCAGGATTGTACCATAATCTTCTTGTCTGTTTGATTAGATTTGCAAAACATATATTTCTTAAATTTTATAGTTTTCTTGTCTTGAGATATTGTGCAGGTTCATGACTATAAAGATTGCAATGTACACATCAAGGATGGATGATCAATTGCTATACTTATCAAGGATGCAGTCATGAAGCACATGGCATTGGACACAAAAGCATCACTTGAAGATTAGAATTAGAAATCTGTAATATTGGTAAAACATGCTTGAGAATGAGCTAATTATAGCCAACCATTATAACGGATTAAATCGAAACCCTTAACCGTTGTGCAACAGGACAAATCCATTTCTACCGTTGCGTAATGGATAAGATCAGATGTCACCCCCAAATTTCCAGAGAACTATCGTCACGCATCAGTTTCCACGGTTTCCACGGTTGACCACCGTTGCCACGGTTAAACACATATTAAGGTTCACGATAGCCAAATTCTAATACAACACTCCAATTGAGCACTCTAGTAGTGTCTCCATATGGCTAGAAAAAATGGTGGTTACTGTTGGGGTTTTGACTGTTCAAATCCATTGATTAAGTCTGTTGGGGTTTTGACTGTTCAAACCCATTTATTTACTTAAGATGTAGAAAGAACATAAAACAAAATTTTTACTTCTAACTTAAGTCAAGGATTAAATGGGGTATGTCAGGAAACTTTCCAAGGCGGTCCACCTTCAGTATTCATTTGGCATCAAAACTCAATTTAATTTTTTTACAGATCTACTCCATGATTGATTTCTAAAACTTTAATCTACTTACCAATTAAATAGATTAATATAACATATTATACCTTATCTCCAAATTCTAATTGGAATGCAGTTGAGTGAGAAGAGCGACATCTGGGAATGACTCGTCTCGGAGTATCAGACGTCTGAGACCTCTATCAGTTATCCACCAAGACTAACCGGAGAGTGATTTGTTTC
Source organism: Carex rostrata (assembly GCF_964058835.1). Taxonomy (NCBI): domain Eukaryota; kingdom Viridiplantae; phylum Streptophyta; class Magnoliopsida; order Poales; family Cyperaceae; genus Carex; species Carex rostrata. Next base: position 12,729,462 of record NC_135919.1, read on the forward strand.
TTTTGCCAGAAATACTATAAATTGTGGGATTCTGCAAAAACACTATTCACCAAAAAAGGCGTAATAACACTATTCACGAATTTTCAGTTATTTAGATTCACTAATAAGCAAAACTAAAATACCGCAAAATTTGGGAAACACTATTCACCGATCCCGCAAATATACTTCTCAACAACCCACAAGATTATACGTGGATTACGTATGACATCCTTTTCTAACCCGAAATACTATTTGGGAGAGACACCGAGAAAGAGAGAAAGTATCAATTCGATTCGACACGAAATGATACGAGTGAATTAGTAGTTTTTCTCTCTACCCTCTACCCCTATTTATAGGGTTATATGGCGGTTGCCAAATGACCGAAATACCCCATGAATAGTAAGGAGGTGTGAATAGTAAGGAGGTTTCAAAATGAAAAAACCAAAATACCCTCGGTGGATAAGAATGATGACATGTCATGTGGATAAGGATGACATGTGAAAAGACCAAAATGCCCTCAGTCCAAATCCAATTAATATCCATATAATTATTCTGAACAATTATATTTCTTGCAGTTGTTGTTTCGGTAACTTTTATACAACGTGTCATGCACATTATAAATTAACCGTTGTTTTTGCTTGTCATCTTATATGACATTTATAATTTAATTATATCACGTATAATTAATTATATCCATCTTATTATTAATCATAATCAATTTATAATTAATCAATAAGATTCTCCAAGTAGTTCTTATATGGTGTGACCCAATAGGATATGTGTTATGTTGGTAAATAGAATTAAAACTGTTTTAACTTCTATAATCATAGGAGGCATCTGACATCTGCACTATGACCATCCAATTACACAAATGATGCTGTACTGTACAATACCACGATCCAGTAAACTATTTTACTCGTGTTAATTCTTTTGTCTCATAGCTATCAGATCAGTTTCAAGGTAGGTGTGTATCATCCTTGCAAACTTAATCTTTTCTTGATCTTGAGCAGATTATCAAATATAATTACTCTTGTAATTATACCGCTAGCAGATAATCTTAGTCTATCAAGGGGCCCAGTGACGCTATAGCTCATATAGAGATATGAGGGACTAGTACTTTTGGTAAACCATCACTACCTCAGCTAAGCTATGTATACCGAAGAGCTACCGTTATGACTGTGTTTTACCGACAGCGTTAGATAACAATCACACATACACATCTCTTAGTAGGAAAGATGAATACCTCATACTTTAGAACTTAACACTGAATGAAAATATTAATGACACGAACACAATTTCATTTAATGTTTCATTCGGGGTCTGTCAAATATCATGTTCCTAGAACATATATCTGTGTGATTAAAATGACATCTCTTGTCAGTGATCTGTAAAACTTGATCATTTTTAATCTACACACTAACCTTGTAGCGGTAATTAGTGTTCCTGCTAATTACCTCGGTCAAAGACTTTTAAGAGTATATATCATCTGTATTATGAAGTTTTACAATTTCAGTCATGAACTCGGAATTATTCATAAATGCAATAACACTCAAGGCAACAAAATGATATATAATTAAACATCCAATTCATGAATAAAACTTTATATGATAAATTATCGTATTATTGACTTCTAGATTATTACAAACTAACAATTACAACCCTAATACAACACTCCAATTGAAGGTATTTGCATCACTCTAGAAGTGTCTCCATATATCCAAAAACGAGGGCGATTACAACCCTAACACAACACTCCAATTGAAGGCTTTTGCAGCACACTAGTAGTGTCTCTAGATGGTATGAGAAGAGAGTAGTTGTAAACCTAATACAACACTCCAATTAAAGGCTTTTCAACACACTTGTAGTGTCTCTATTGAAGGTCTTTGTAGCACACTAGGAGTGTTTTCATATGGCAAGAGAAGATGATAGTTCCAAGCCTAATACAACACTCCAATTGAATGTCCTTGCAGCAATCTAGTAGTGTCTTTATATAGAAAGAAAAAAGAGTAGTTGCGACCCTAATACAACACTCCAATTGAAGGCCTTTGCAGCACACTAGTAGTGTTTCCAGATGACATGAGAAGAGGGTAGTTGTAAACCTAATACAACACTCCAATTGAAGGTTATTACAGCACACTAGTAGTGTCTCTAGATAGCAAGAGAATATGGTGGTTGCAACTCCGATACAACACTCCAATTGAAGGTCTTTGCAGCACCCTAGTAATGTCTCCATATGGCAAGAAAAGAGGGTAGTTGTAACCCCAATACAACACTTCAATTGAAGGTCTTCGAAGCACTCTATTACTATCTCCATATGGCAAGATGGTAGTCACAACCCTAATACAACACTCCAATTGAAGGTCTTTCCAGCACTCTAGTAATGTCTCCAGTTGGCAAAAAAAGATGGTTGTTGTAACCCTAATACAACACTCCAATTGAAGGTCTTTGCAGCACACTAGTAGTGTCTCCAAATAGCCAGAGAAAAGGGTGGTTTCAACCCTCATACAGCATTCCAATTGAAAGCCTTTGCAGCACATTAGTAGTGTCTCTATATGGTAAGAGAAGAGGGTCGTTGCAACTCTAATACAACACTCTAATTGAAAGTCATTGGAGCACTCTAGTAGTGTCTGCATATGGTAAGAGAAGATGGTGGTTGCAACCCTAATACAAAACTCTAATTGAAGGTGTTTGCAACACTCTAGTAGTGTCTGCATATGATATGAAAAGAGGGTGGTTACAACCCTAATACAACACTACAATTGAAGGTCTTTGCAGCACACTAGTATTGTCTCCAGTGAAGGATATGTGTTTTGAAAGTTATCTTTTAATAATAATTTATGTGTTGTTCATGATTTTATTACGAATATTATGTATTCTTGTTCCTTGAGATTTATAATGTTATATCTTTGGAAGTATTCAAGAAGATGTTCATGGTCTTGAATTATAGAACTCCTAAGATGGGAAATATTTAATCACTAAATAAGTTCACGATCGTGGTAATTAAAGAGGAACATTAATTACCGAGGAAGATTGTCATGTAGATTAAAGTACAGTCAAGTTCTCTAAATGTTGATAAATGATTATCATTTAATTACATGAATATATAAAATGTATATTTTATATATTGAACATGACCTAAATGAATGGAACATTATATGGATTGTGTTTTGTGTCATTAATGTTTCCATTGTGTCTTTAGAATCTTAAATATGAGATGTGTAGGTTTTTCACATGAGAAGCATATAATGTGATTGTTATTTAAATACTATCTTACGATAGGAATAAAATAGTAGTTCGTTGTGTACAACTTGTGTGGGGGAAATCTATATATTAATATTACCATTGTCCCTCAATTTGAGTTATGATATTACTGGGCCCCTTGGTAAAGTGGAATTATATTGTATGCAATATAACTGATGTAGTTATAATTATAATTCACTTGAGAGACCAAGAAAACGAATATAATGCAAAAATGACACGATCATATTTTGCATATTATTCATAATATCATGTGACAAGGATAGACACGAAATTAGTGAATTGAGTAAATGATTACTATGTCGTTTGGATAACTATAATGCAATGATAGAACCTCTTATAGTCAATAATATAAAGTTTTATATTATTGCTAAGCTGACATAGATCCTCTATACAATCACACCAACTGAAGAGAAACAACGAGTATTTTACATGTCATAATGATGTATAAGATAAAATACATGAGATGAAATGCTAAAATAAAATGTCATAATATGATATGCTTAGATCATAAATAAATTTGTGAAATTGTGCAAATATTATTTGGTATAATGTTTGAATGCATTATAAGAATAATAGAGACATTGTATAAGAGAATAATATGACTAATATTATTTGTTCATAAATTAATTTATTAAACCAATCACAAGATGAGATTAAAGAGAGCATGAGATGGTTAAACAAGACTAGTGGCATTTGTGTAATTAATTTAAAACCTTACACAAATATTGCCCTAACTCTTTCCTATTTAAAGGGACTCATTTGGGAGAAAAATAAGCTAATTTTTCTACCTATAACCCTTGCCAAAATCAACCCCTTTGAGCAGCCACGTTTTTCCTTTCCCCTAGGCCGAAACTTTGAAGGGAGGCTCTCATCTCTCATCTCTTCTTGCTAGGTGGTTGGATCTAAGCTCTAAACTTCACATCCATCTATCTAAGAAGTGTGCTAATTTGTTGTTTAGGTTCAAGGTGAACCAAGAGGTGGAGAGGCGATTCAATCGAAGAAGTGGTTTCTAAGAGATCTAGAAGGGAAATGGACTTCCCTCTAATCAAGAGATTTGGCAATCTCTTTAGGTATAAATTCTTATCTCCTCTTGTGTGAGAAATGAATGAATTTATTTGTTTTTATTTAGTACACATTAGGTGCTTGATGAAACTATTAAGAAGTTTCTTGTTTGCTATTGTCATATAAATAATATCATTTGTGTGTTGAGCCAAGTGGTGATATGAAATTTTTTTTTAATTCTTACCAAATAGGCATACACATGAAATCCCTACATCCAGATAGTTAGAGAAGATGGTGGTTGCAACCCTAATACAACACTCCAATTGAAGGCCTTTGCAGCACATTAGTAGTGTCTCCAGATGGCAAGAGAAGACGGTAGTTGTAAACCTAATATAACACTCCAATTGAAGGTCTTTGCAACAGATTGGAAGTGTCTCTCGATAGCAAGACAAGAGGGTGGTTGCAACACCAATACAACACTTCAATTGAATGCCTTTATAGCACACTAGTAGTGTCTCCAAATAGCAAAAAGAAGAGGGTAGTTGTAAACCGAATACAACACTCTAATTAAAGGTCTTTAGAAATACACTAGTAGTGTCTCCAGATAGCAAGAGAAGACGATGGTTGCAACCCCAATAAAACACTCCAATTGAAGGTTTTTGCAGTACACTAGTAGTATCTCTATATGACAAGAGAAGTGGGTAGTTGCAACCATAATACTACACTCCAATTAAAGGTTTTTTTAGTACTCTAGTAGTGTTTTCATATGATAAGAGAAGAGGGTAGTTGCAACCCTAATACAACACTCCAATTGAATGTCTTTGCAACACTTCAATAGGGTCTCCATATGGCAACAAAAGAAGGTTGTTGTAACCCTAATACAAAACTCCAACTGAATATCTTTTCAATACTTTATGAGTGTCTCCATATGGTAAGAAAAAAGGGTAGTTGCAACCCTAATATAACACTCTAATTGAAAGTCATTCCATCATTCTAGTATTGTCTTCAAATGGAAACAAAAGAGGGTTATTGTAACTCTAACACAACACTCCAATTGAAGGTCTTTGCAGCACACTAGTAGTGTCCCTAGATGACAAGAAAAGATGATGGTTGCAAGTATAATACAACATTTCAATTAAAGGTGTTTTGATCACTCTAGTAGTGTCTCTATCTCACAAGAGAAGATGGTAGTTGCAACTCTAATAGGACACTCCAATTGATGGTCTTTGTAGAACTCTAGTAGTGTCTCCATATGGTAAAAGAAGCAGGTAGTTGTGACCCTAATACAACACCCCAATTGAAGGTCTTTGTAGCACTCTAGTAATGTCTCTATATGGCAAGAAAAGATGGTAGTTGCAACCCTAATACAACACTTCAATTGAAGGTCTTTGTTGCACTATAGTATTCTCTCCATATAGCAAGAAAAAATGGTAGTTGCAACCCTAATACAACACTCCAATTGAAGGTCTTTGCGGCACTCTAGTAATATCTCCAGATGGCAACGGAAGATGGTTGATGCATCCCTAATACAACACTCCAATTGAAGGTCTTTGCAGCACACTAGTAGTGTCCCCAGATGGCAAGAAAAAATAGTGGTAACCCTAATGCAACACTCAAATGGTGAAGGAATTAGTGTCCTAGAGCAAACATGATGTTGCTTTTGATATGGATCATATAATGGTTGACGAGAGTCAATTTGTTGCCTAAAGTTGCATTACTTATAGTTTATCTAAGTGTTTAGATTGAGTGGCAGCCATACTATAAATGTAGTGAACTTTAAAGTATCCTTAGCCAAGGTAATCAGCAAGGAACACTGATTGCACGTGGGACTAGTGTGACGATTGAATATTGTGATTTAAGCTTACGGATCAACTCATACTTGTTGCCGGTTCAATGTCACAGATGCATATAAGTGTTTATATGTCATCAGATTTGACCACGCGTGAACATCATAATGGATTATGTGTTTATGTCATTGATGGTTCATGGCGTTGTTGTCTTAAGTCTGAGAATATAATATGCCTGCTTAAGGAATGTGCATTAGTGGTTGATGTCCAACGCTCTCTATAAAAAGGGGTCATTCAGACATCTTCTCTATGTGCAGTACTTACGTTGGGTATGATGCATATGTCAACAGGACTAAATATCCCTTGCTTGCATCCTGGTGTATGCGATAAGCTATGATATCCCTAGGTCCCTTGATAGAGATTATATTATATGTGCACAACCTGATTGACTAGCTGTAATCACGTAGTATAATATAATGCTCACGTGTCAAGAAACGTAATCGATGATACAGCGGGAATGACAAACATCATGTCTCGCGTTCATTAAAGGATAGTCATGAGATATTGGAAACAACATAGGCAGTGTTATGCATTGTCTAAATTGGATCTACGATACTGTTTGGATACATATCGTCTGTATACTTGGATAGTCAAGGCGTGTTGCTAGACGCTAACATTGATCAACTGAAAACTGGTTGTTCTAGATTGCCAATGTTATACAGATCCAAACCGGACACACCAATAAGGTCCCTAGTCGAGATGTCATACAGGTTGATGACACCATGCAGATATGTTGGAGACAACATGCACAACGAATTATATATAATATGAGTTATTATACTTTTCAACACTATGAGAGATATGAGGACATGATCAAAGCAAATTTGTAACTGGTTGTACAAATTGTGTTTTGATTATATGAGGTGTATTAATCTTGCTATTTTGGTGAATTAGAGTATTCCAAATGATAGAAAATTAATGGATGAGCGTGTGGATATGTGGAACGCGCGAAACAGACTTATAGATCAAAAGATATGGCTAAAAGAAGGAAGGTTGATGAAAGTCAAACTTGGTCAACTTCTGGATTGACCAAAGGATGACTGGTCAACATTATGAAGAGATGAGAGTTTGCTTGGAGGGCAAGTCACTAGTGGGGACCATGAGGGAAGCATTGGATTCCATTTGAATTAGATTTAAATGGACTCTTCTAACTAATTGTGTCCCTTTAATTAATGCACTCTTCTAACTAATTGAAGAGGTATGATCGTAATCTTTCATGTCTATATAAGCACATGATCCCTCCATCCAAGCCATGCCAATTCATTCTAGCAAGATCTACTTTCTCTCTCTTCAATTAGATCACTTGTTGGATCTAATTCTCTTTTCTCCTTCTTTTGATTCCTCTTTCTTACAAAAGGGATGAACTTCTACAGTAACGGGTCACTGCTACAGTACCATGAACAGTACCCATAAATAGTGATTTCAGCCATGGTGAAGAGATTTGACTCTCTTTTGATCACTATTTCGACACCGTTTCATCTAAGTCGATCTACCGTGTGTTGATCGCCTTGAAGTCGAGCCATATCAAGTCCGGATCAGATCTGATCAATGTATGCCTCTATCTGATCCGTGTTGATTGGATGAGAGAAGGGCCGAGCCGCTTCCACTCGTCGGACCGTCGCTGCTTCACTAGACCCCGATTGTCCTAGAGTCCCATCGGCTTGAAGTTGTGCTGTGTGGAGTCCGCCTCGTCACCAAGCCGCGCCACACCTCCACCTTGAGTTGGAGTCCACTGTGTGGAGTCACCGGCTACCAGCCATGTCGCCGCCGCTGGTTCGATCCACATCCACGTGCCATGGCCAATCCAGATCGACTTGATCCAATCGGATCCGAGCCCATAGCTGAGCCATGCCACCACGCTTTAGCGCTCCTTGGGCCAAGCTTGGGTCAACCACCCGCACCCATATCCAGTGCGGATGCACTAAGGAGATCTCGCAGGATTTTTCCAAGTTAAATAAGGAAACTCAGAATCCAGTGCGGGTCAGCCACCCGCACTCACCACCAGTGCGGACGCACTGGAGCCGCAGAAAGTCAAAATTACACATTTTCAACATGGTTTCTATTTTTGGCGCTTCATGGACAAGGCAACCTGGAAAATAATTCAAATATAACACCCACTTTGGGCATAGTCCTTGGCTATAAATGGAGGAGTTAATTTCTCATTCAAGCAACATCCATTCCCATCTCTCTCTCCCTTAGTGTATGTCCATTTCCATAAAATATAGCGATAAATCTACGGTAATTCCTGGAGTTCCTGAAGCTTTTCTAGGAAGGAGAAGAAGTTCTAAGCAAGATTTCGGCAAGTTTGAGGTTCTTGATTCAATAAATGGTGTAATCATTTCTTTATTTTATTTCTTCTTAGTTTTGCCAACTTTTGTAATGGATCTCTCCAGGAGGGAGTAGATCTCTCTCTAGGGGTTTAGGTCAATGCATGAACTTGTTTAATTGTATCTTATTCGGTTATTTGTTTTTATTATGATTGTTTTTATGGGATTTGATGTTAATTTCTGTGATTTATCATTTGTGTTAATTACATAATTAGTACTTGAATTGTAGTTATCTCGTTTTAGATTCGAAAGAACCAAAATTAACTAGCATCAATAGGATAGTACCAAATTATGAATGCAAATACCCTAGGTTTGGATTAGGATCCAACCAATTTGTAATCTAAGCCGGAACTACAGAAATTAAGGTTAGGAACTTGGTGAAGAACCTAACCGTGAAGCCAAACTCTAATCAGGACATCTCAAATCGAATTGGGTATTGGTATGATAGACTTAATTGTGAAGTACCAATACTTGAGGAGATGAGAGACTAACAAGAGCTTATGGTCTAGGTATCTAGGGTGAAGGACCTAATCGTGAAGTCTGAATTACTTAGACACATCATTAATTCACGAAAGTGACTCTTAATGATATATTAGGTTAGAAACCAATCTTTATTTCCTTTATTTACTTTAATTGTTTTAAATTCCTCTCTCTCGGGTATTGAACCCAAAACTTAGGAATTGTTAGAACAAACCCCCCCCCCCATTTACTTTTATTGCACTTTATTTCATTTTCTGAAATTAATTATTAAAGTTTAAGCATAGTATTTAAACGTACTCCTTGTGGTTCGACACCCTAAGTACTACATCGATAGGTTGTGCGCTTGCAACAAACCTTTCTTTGGGTATTGAAGGTAATGAATTTAAAGGCATAAAAGAGTATAATCAAAGCATAATTCTATAGCCCCAAAATACTCATCAGCCTCGGATTGCCGCTCCATGTTGAGAGCGAGCTTGATCTCTCTCCTTCTTGCACGAGATTGATCTAGATTTTGATCTCTCATTACCTTCTTGATTCGAGTTGAGATTTGGATCATCAAGAAGCGTGTGTGATTGTGTTGATGCACTATGCGAATACTCTTTAAAGTGTTTTGAAGTAGTGTGCTAGCATTCGAATTCGCAAGGGAAGAGGTTTGTAGAACTAGCATTCCACCTCTATCTTTTCTCGACTAAACCTTAGTGTGCAAAGTTTGAGGTTTCCTATTTTGGAAACTAGCGAGGCGAATAATCAAGGGTGACTATGGAGTTGGCAACCTGTCTCCCTCCATTTAATGGAGAGGTATGTGTTATAACACTTTGCTTAATCATGCGTGTAGCACGATCCATAAACTGCGTGGGATTTTAAAATTTTTAAAAATGTACCTGCTAGCCTAAAGAATTACCCAACAAATGGAATGTCTTTGCAGCACTCTAGTAATGTATCCTAATGGCAACAAAATATGGTTATTGTAACCTTAATTCAACACTCTAATTGAATGTCTTTGCAGTACACTAGTAGTGTCCCCAGATAGGAAGAAAAGATGGTGGTTGCAACCCTAATACAACACTTCAATTGAAGGTCTATGTTGCATTATAGTATTCTCTCCATATGGCAAGAGAAGAGGGTAGTTGCAACCCTAATACAACACTCCAATTGAAGGTCTTTGCAGCACTCTAGTAATGTCTCCAAATAGTAACAAAAGATGATTGTTGTATCCCAAATACAGCACTCTAATTGAAGGTTTTTGCAGCACACTAGTAGTATCCCCATATGGCAAGGAAAGATGGTGGTTGCAATAATACAACACTCCAATTGAATGTCTATCCAGTACTCTAATAATGTATCCTGGTGGCAACAAAATATGGTTGTTGTAACCCTAATAAAACACTCCAATTGAATGTCTTTACAACACACTAGTAGTCCCAAGATGGAAAGAAAAAAAGGTGGTTGCAGCCCTAATTCAACACTCAAATTGAAGGTGTTTAGAGTACTCTAGTAGTGTCTCAATCTAGTAAGACAAGAGTGATGTCTCGCTATCTTATCTATATTCTGACCAAACTTTGTACCAAAACATGTGTCTAAAACTATCAAATCGTGTTTATTTCATTGAAAATAGCATCTAGCAACATTAATTGTTGTCTTTTTACATTTTAGACCTTAGTCTTTCACTAATTGCAAATAAGACCTCAAGAATAGCAAAGGTTAGTATTTTGGCAGCATAACCCCTTATATTATTGATTCCTTTCTTTGCAATTAGCCTATCAAGTCATCATTAGATTGAGGAACTGCAAAAGATTCCAGCTGGCTCGACTTTAAACAGCCCTTGTGTGTTAATTTTTTATTTTGTCACACTACTATTGACTAAATATAGCAAGATAATAGGGCATTTACAACCATAATACAACACTCCAATTGAAAGTGTTTTGAGCACTCTAGTAGTGTCTCTATATGGCAATATAAAATGGTGTTTACAACCCTAATACAATACTCCAATTGATGGTGTTTGGAGCACTCCAGTAGTGTTTCCAGATGGCAAGATAATAGGGCATTTACAACCCTAATACAGCACTCCAGCAGTGTATCTATATGGCAAATAGGGCATTTACAACCCTAATACAACACTCATATTGAAGGTGTTTGGAGCGCTCTAGTTGTGTCTCTAATTTGCAAGATAATAGGGCATTTACAACCCTAATACACCACTCCAATTGAAGGTATTTGGAGCACTCGAGCAATGTCTCTACATAGCAAGTTAATAGGGCATTTACAACCCTAACACTAAGCTCCAATTGAAGGTGTTTGGAGCACTCCAGTAGTGACTCTATCTAGCAAGATAATAGGGCATTTACAACCCTAATACAACACTCCTATTGAATGTGTTTGAAACCCTCTAGTAGATTCTCCAGATGGCAAGATAATAGGACATTTACAACCCTAATAAAATGCTCAAATTGAAGGTGTTGGGAGCAGAGTAGTGTCTCCAGATGACAAGATAATGGGGAATTTACAACCAAAATAAAACACTCCAATTGAAGGTGTCTGGAGCAATCTAGTAGTGTACATAGCAAGATAATAGGGCATTTACAAACGTAATACAACACTCCAATTAAAGGTGTTTGGAGCACTCTAGTAGTGACTCTATATAACAAAATAATAAGGCATTTACAACCCTAATACAACACTCCAACTGAAGGTTTTTGGAGTACTCGAGTAGTGTCTCTATATGGCAAGATAAAAGGGCGTTTACAACCCTAATACAACAATCCTACTGAAGGTGTTTGGCGCCCTCTAGTTGTCTCCCTAGATGGCAAGATAATAGCTCATTTACAACCCTAATACAACACTCCTATTGAAGGTGTTTGGAGCACTCGAGTAGTGTCTCCAGATGGCAAGATAATAGGGCATTTACAACCCTAATATAGCACTCTAATTGAATGTGTCTAGAGCACTCTAGCAGTGTATCTATATGGAAAGATAATAGGGCATTTACAACCCTAATACAACACTCATATTGAAGGTGTTTGGAGCGCTCTAGTTGTGTCTCTAGATTGTAAGATAATAGGGCATTTACAACCTTAATACAACACTCCTATTGAATGTGTTTGGAGCCCTCTAGTTGTGTTTGTAGATGGCAAGATAATAGCGCATTTACAACCCTAATGCAATACTCCAATTGAAGGTGTTTAGAGCACTTGAGTAGTGTCTATATAGAGCAAGAAAATAGAGCATTTACAACCATAATACAAAACTCCAACTGAAGGTGTTTGGAGCACTCGAGTAGTGTCTCTATATTGCAAGATAATAGAGCATTAACAACCCTAATAAAACACTCCAATTGAAGGTGTTATGAGCACTCTAGTCATGTCACTTGATGGCAAGGTAAGAGATCATTTACAATCTGAATACAACAATCTAATTGAAGGTGTCTGAAGCACCCGATTAGTGTCTCTATATAGAAAGATAATAGGGCATTTACAACACTCCAATTGAAGGTGTTTGGAGAACTAAGTAGAGTCTCCAGATGAGAAGATAATAGGTTATTTATAACCCTAAACCCTAATACAACACTCAAATTGAAAGTGTTTGGAGCATTCTAGTAGTGTCTCTAGAGTGCTCCAACACTCCAATTGAAGGTGTTTGGAGCACTCTACTATTGACTCAATATAGATAATAGGGCATTTAAAACCCTAATACAACACTCCAATTGAAGGTATTTTGAGCACTCTAGTGTCTCTATATGACAAGATAAAATGGTGTTTACAACCCTAATACAATACTCCAATTGATGGTGTTTGGAGCACTCCAGTAGTGTCTCCAGATGGCAAGATGATAAGGCATTTACAACCCTAATATAGCACTCCAATTGAATGCGTCTGGAGCACTCTAGCAGTGTATCTATATGGCAAGATAATAGGGCATTTACAATCCTAATAAAACACTCATATTGAAAATGTTTGGAGCGCTCTAGTTGTGTCTCTAGATTGTAAGTTAACAGGGCATTTACAACCCTAATACAACACCCTAATTAAAGGTGTTTGGAGCACTCGAGTATTGTATCTATAGAGCAAGATAATATGGCATTTACAACCCTAATACTACGCTCCAATTGAAAGTTTTTGGAGCACTCTATTAGTAACTCTATCTAGCAAGATAATAGGGCATTTACAACCCCAGTACAACAGTCCTATTGAATGTGTTTGGAGCCCTCTAGTTGTGTCTGTAGATGGCAACATAATAGCGCATTTACAACCCTAATGCAACACTCGAATTGAAGGTGTTTGAAGCACTCGAGTAGTGTCTCTATATAGCAAGATAATATGGCATTTACTACCCTAATACAACACTCCAATTGAAGGTGTTTGGAACCCTCTAGTTGTGTCTGTAGATGGCAACATAATAGCGCATTTACAACCCTAATGCAACACTCCAATTGAAGGTGTTTGAAGCACTCGAGTAGTGTCTCTATATAGCAAGATAATATGGCATTTACTACCCTAATACAACACTCCAATTGAAGGTGTTTGGAGCCCTCTAGTTGTGTCTGTAGATGGCAACATAATAGCGCATTTACAACCCTAATGCAACACTCCAATTGAAGGTGTTTGAAGCACTCGAGTAGTGTCTCTATATAGCAAGATAATATGGCATTTACTACCCTAATACAACACTCCAATTGAAGGTGTTTGGAGCACTCGAGTAGTGTCTCCAGATGGCAAGAAAATAGGTCATTTACAACCCTAATACAACACTCCAATTGAAGGTGTGTGGAGCACTTGAGTAGTGTCTCTAGATGGCAAGATAATAAGTGATTTACAACCCTAATACAGCACTCCATTTGAAGGTGTTTGGAGCACTCGAGTAGTGTCTCTATATGGCTAGGTAATAGAGCATTTACAACCCTAAAATAAAACTCAAATTGAAGGTGTTTGGAGCACTCTAGTGGTGGCTCCAGATGACAAGATCATTGGGCATTTACAACCCTAACACAACACTCCAATTGAAGGTGTTTGGTGCACTCGAGTACTGTCTCTAGATGGTAAGATAATATGGCATTTACAACCCTAATACAACACTCCAATTGAAGGTGTCTGGAGCACTCGAGTAGTGTCTCCATATGGAAATATAATAGAGCATTTACAACCCTAAAACAACATTCAAATTGAAGGTGTTTGAAGCACTCGAGTAGTGTCTCTATGTAGCAAGATAATAGGGTATTTACAACACTCCAATTGAAGGTGTTTGGACCACTCTAGTAGTGTCTCTATATAGCAAGATGTTTGGAGCACTCGAGTAGTGTCTCCAAATGACAAGATAATACGCCATTTACAACCCTAATACAACACTCCTACTGAAGGTGTTTGGAGCCCTCTGGTTGTCTCTCTAGATGGCAAGTTAATAGTGCATTTACAACCCTAATACAACACTCCCTTTGAAGGAATTTGGAGCACTCGAGTAGTGTCTCTACAGAGCAAAAAAATAGGTCATTTACAACAGTAATACAACACTCTAGTTGAAGGTGTTTGCAGCACTCTAGTAGTATCTCTAGTCGCAAGAAAATAAGGTATTTAAAACCCTAATAGAGCACTCCAATTGAAGGTGTTTGGGGCACTCGCGAAGTGTCTCCAGATAGCAAGATAATAGGGCATTTAGAGCCCTAATACAACACTCCAATTAAAAGTGTTTGGACCACTCTAGTAGTCTTTCTATGTGGCAAGATAATAGGGCATTTACAGTCCTAATACAACACTCCAAGTGAAGATATTTAGACGACTCGAGTAGTGTCTCTATATAGCAATATACAAGGGCATTTACAAACCTAATACTACGCTCCAATTGAAGGTGTTTGGAGAACTCTAGTAGTGTCTTTATATAGCAAGTTAATTGTTCATTTCCAACCCGAATACAACACTCCAATTGAAGGTATTTGGAGCACTCGAGTGGTGTCTCCATATAGCAAGAAAATAGAGTATTTACAACCCTAATACACCACTCAAATTGAAGGTGTTTGTAGCACTCTAGTAGTGGCTCCAGATGGCAAGATCATAGGGTATTTACAACCCTAACACAACACTCCAATTGAAGGTGTTTGGAGCACTCTAGTACTGTCTCTAGATACCAAGATAATAGTTCATTTACAACCCTAATACAACACTTTTATTGAAGGTGTTTGGAGCACTCGAGAAGTGTCTCCAGATGGCAAGATAATATGACATTTATAACCTGACAACACTCATATTGAAGGTGTTTGGAGGCCTCTAGTTGTGTCTCTAGATGGCAAGATAATAGGGCATTTACAACCCAAATACAACACTCCTATTGAAGTTCTTTGGAGCACTCGAGTAGTGTCTCCAGATGGCAAGATAATAGGGCATTTAGAGCCCTAATACAACACTCCAATTAAAAGTGTTTGGACCACTCTAGTAGTGTCTCTAGATGGCAAGATAATAGGGCATTTACAATCCTAATACAACACTCCAAGTGAAGATGTTTAGACGACTCGAGTAGTGTCCCTATATGGCTAGATAGAAGGGCATTAACAACCCTAATACTACACTCCAATTGAAGGTGTTTGGAGAACCCTAGTTGTGTCTTTATATAGCAAGATAATAGTTCATTTCGAACCCGAATAAAACACTCCAATTGAAGGTATTTGGAGCACTCGAGTAGTGTCTCCATATAGCAAGAAAATACAGTCATCACAACCCTAATAAACCACTCAAATTGAAGGTGTTTGTAGCACTCTAGTAGTGGGTTCATATGGCAAGATTATAGGGCATTTACAACCCTAACACAACACTCCAATTGAAGGTGTTTGGTGCACTCGACTAGTGCCTCCAGAAGGTAAGATAATATGGAATTTACAACTCTAATACAACACTCCAATTGAAGGTGTCTGGAGCACTCCAGTAGTGTCTCTAGATGGCAAGATAATAGCACATATACAACCCTAAAACAACACCCACATTGAAGGTGTTTCAAGCACTCGAGTAGTGTCTCCAGATAGCAAGATAATAGGGTATTTAAACCCCTAATACAATACTCAAATTGAAGGTGTTTGGAGCACTCTAGTAATGTCTCTAGATGGCAAGATAATAGGGCATTTACAATCCTAATACTGCATTCCAAATGAAGATGTTTGGAAGACTCGAGTAGTGTCTCTATATAGCAAGATACAGGCATTTACAACCCTAATACTACGCACCAATTGAAGGTGTTTGGAGAACTCTAGTACTATCTTTATATAGCAAGATAATTCATTTCAAACCCGAATACAACACACCAATTGAAGGTGTTTTGAGTACTCGAGTAGTATCTCCATATAGCAAGAAACTAGAGTATTTACAACCCTAATACACCACTCAAATTGAAGGTGTTTGGAGCAATCTAGTAGTGGCTCCAGATGGCAAGATCATAGGCATTTACAACCCTAACGCAACACTCCAATTGAAGGTGTTTGGTGCACTCGAGTAGTGTCTCCAGATGATAAGATAATATGGCATTTACCACCCTAATACAACACTCCAATTGAAGGTGTTTGGAGCACTCGAGTAGTGTCTCTGGATGGCAAGATAATAGGGCCCTTACAACCCTAAAACAACATTCAAATTAAAGGTGTTTCAAGCACTCGAGTAGTGTCTCCAGATAGCAAGATAATAGGGCATTTACACCCCTAATACAACACTCAAATTGAAGGTGTTTGGTGGACTCGAGTAGTGTCTCTAGATGGCAAGATAATAGGGCTTTTACAACCCTAATACAACACTCGTATTGAAGGTGTTTGGAGCACTTGAGTAGTGTCTCTAGATGGCAAGATAATAGGGCATTTACAATCCTAATACAACACTCCAATTGAAGGTGTTTGGGGCACTCGAGTAGTGCCTCTATATAGCAAGATAATAGGGCATTTACAAACCAAATACAGCACTCGAATTGAAGATGTTTGGAGCGCTCGAGTAGTGTCTCTAGATGGCAAGATAATAGGCCATTTACAAGCCTAATACAACAATCCTACTGAAGGTGTTTGGCGCCTTCTAGTTGTCTCCCTGGATGGCAAGATAATAGGTCATTTACAACCCTAATACAACACTCCTATTGAAGGTGTTTGGAGCACTCGAGTAGTGTCTCTATATAGTAAGATAATAGGGCACTTACGACCCTCATACAACACTCAAATTGAAGGTGTTTCGAGCACTCTAGTAGTGTCTCCATATAACAATATAATAGGGCATTTACAACCCTAATACAACACTCCAATTGAAGATGCTTGGAGGTCTCATGTAGTGTCTCTATATACCAAGATAATATGACATTTACAACCCTAATACAATAATCTAATTGAAGATGTTTGGAGCACTCGAGTAGTGTCTCCAAATGGTAAGATAATAACGCATTTACAACCATAATACAACACTCCAATTATAGGTGTTTGGAGCACTCGAGTAGTGTATTTTATATAGCAAGATAATCAGGCATTTACAACCCGAATACAACACTCCAATTGAAGGTGTTTGGAGACCTCTAGTTGTGTCTCTAGATGGCATGATAATAGGGCATTTACAACCCTAATACAACACTCCTATTGAAGGTGTTTGGAGCACTCGAGTAGTGTCTCTATATAGCAAGATAATAGGGCATTTACAACCCTCATACAACACTCCAATTAAAGGTGTTTCGAGCACCTTAGTAGCGTCTCCAGATAGCAAGATAATACGGTATTTACACCCCTAATACAACACTCGTATTGAAGGTGATTCGAGCACTCGAGTAGTGTCTCCAGATGGCAAGATAATAAGGCATTTACAACCCTTATACAACACCCTTATTGAAGGTGTTTGGAGCGCTCTAGTTGTGTCTCTAGATAGCAAGATAATAGGGCATTTACAACCATAACACAACACTCCAATTGAAGGTATTTGAAGCACTCGAGTAGTGTCTCGTGATAGAAAGATAATAGGGCATTTACACCCCCAATACAACACTCCTGTTGAAGGTGTTTTGAGCACTCGAGTAGTGTCTCCAGCTGGCACGATAATAGGGTATTTGCAACCCTTACAACACTCTTATTGAAGGTATTTGGAGCGCTCTAGTTGTGTCTCTAGATTGCAAGATAATAGAGCATTTACAACCCTAATACAACACTCCAGTTGAAGGTGTTTGGAGCACTCGGTTAATGTCTCTCTATAGCAAGATAATATGGCATTTAAAACCCTAATACAACACTCTAGTAGTGTCTCTATATAGCAAGATAATAGTTAATTTACTACCCGAATACAACACTCCAATTGAAGGTGTTTGGAGCACTCGAGTATCTCTATATAGCAAGATAATAGGACATTTACAACCTTAATACAACACTCCAATTGAATGTGTTTCGAGCACTCGAGTAGTGTGTCCAGATGTTAAGATAATAGCACATATACAACCCTAAAACAACACTCAAATTGAAGGTGTTTAAAACACTCGAGTAGTGTTTCCAGATAGCAAGATAATAGGGCATTTACACCCCCAATACAATACTCTTACTGGAGGTGTTTGGAGCACTCTAGTAGTGTCTCTAGATGGCAAGATAATAGGGCATTTACAACCTGAATACAAAACTCCAATTGAATGTGTTTGGAGTACGCGAGTAGTGTCTCCTGATAGCAAGATAATAGGGCATTTAAACCCCTAATACAACACTCAAATTGAAGGTGTTTGGTCCACCCGAGTAGTGTCTCCAGATGGCAAGATAATAGGGCATATACAACCCTAATACTACACTCCAATTGAAGGTGTTTGGAGCACTCTAGTAGTGTCTCTATATAGCAAGATAATAATTAATTTACTACCCGAATACAACACTCCAATTGAAGGTGTTTGGAGCACTCCAGTAGTGTCTCTATATAGCAAGATAATAGGATATTTACAACCCTAATACAACACTCCAATTGAATGTGTTTCGAGGAGTCGAGTAGTGTCTCCTGATGTTAAAATAATATGGCATTTACAACCCTAATACAACATTCTAATTGAAGGTGTTTGGAGCACTCGAGTAGTGTCCCTATGTGGCAAGATAATGGAGCATTTACAACCCTAAAAAAACACTCAAATTGAAGGTGTTTCAAGCACTCGAGTAGTGTCTCCAGTTAGCAAGATAATAGGACATTTACACCCCTAATACAATACTCTTATTGGAGGTGTTTGGAGCACTCTAGTAGTGTCTCCAGATGGCAAGATAATAGGGCATTTACAACATGAATACAACACTCCAATTGAATGTGTTTGGAGTACACGAGTAGTGTCTCCAGATAGCAAGATAATAGGGCATTTGCACCCCTTATACAACACTGAAATTGAAGGTGTTTGGTGCACTCGAGTAGTTTCTCCAGATGGCAAGATAATAGGGCATTTACAACCCTAATACAACACTTCAATTGAATGTGTTTGGAGCACTCTAGTTGTGTACATTGCAAGATAATAGAGTATTTAGAACCCTAATACTACACTCCAGTTGAAGGTGTTTGGAGCACTCGGGTAATGTCTCTATATAGCAAGATAATATGGCATTTACAACCCTAATACTACTCTTCAATTGAAGGTGTTTGGAGCACTCGTGTAGTATCTCTATATAGCAAGATAATAGTTAATTTACTACCCGAATACAACACTCCAATTGAGGTGTTTGGAGCACTTGAGTAGTGTCTCTATATAGCAAGATAATAGGACATTTACAACCCTAATACAACACTCCAATTGAAGGTGTTTCCAGCACTTGAGTAGTGTCTCCAGATGTTAAGATAATATCCCAATTACAACCTTAATACAACACTCTAATTGAAGGTGTTTGGAGCACTCGAGTATTGTCCCTATATGGCAAGATAATGGAGCATTTACAACCCTAAAACAACAATCAAATTGAAGATGTTTCAAGCACTCGAGAAGTGTCTCCAGATAGCAACATAATATGGCATTTACACCCCTAATACAACACTCATATTGGATGTGTTTGGAGCACTCTAGTAGTGTCTCCATATGGCAAGATAATAGGGCATTTACAACCTGAATACAACACTCCAATTGAATGTGTTTGGAGTACACGAGTAGTGTCTCTAAGTCGCAAGATAATAGGACATTTACGACCATAATACAACACTCCAATTATAGGTGTTTGGAGCACTCGAGTAATGTCTCTATATGGTTAGATAATAGAGCATTTAGGACCCTAAAACAACACTCAAATTGAAGGGGTTTCAGCACTGGAGTTGTGTCTCCAAATAGCAAGATAATACGGCATTTAGACCTCTAATACAACACTCGTATTGAAGGTGTTTGGAGCACTTGAGTAGTGTCTCTAGATGGCAAGATAATAGGGCATTTACAACCCTTATACAACACTCTTATTGAAGGTGTTTGGAGCGCTCTAGTTGTGTCTCTAGATAGCAAGATAACAGGGCATTTACAGCCCTAACACAACACTCCAATTGAAGGTGTTTGGAGCACTTGGGTAATGTCTATAAAGCAAAATAATAGGGCATTTACAACCCTAGTACTACGCTCCAATTCAAGGTGTTTGGAGAACTCTAGTAGTGTCTCTGTATAGCAAGATAATAGTTCATTTCCAACTTGAATACAACACTCCAATTGAAGATGTTTCGAGCACTCGAGTAGTGTCTCCATATATCAAGAAAATAGAGTATTTACAACCCTAATACACCACTCAAATTGAAGGTGTTTGGAGCACTCTAGTAGTGGCTTTAGATGGCAAGGTGATAGGGCATTTACAACCTTAATACAACACTCCAATTGAATGTGTTTGGCGCAAACGAATAGTGTCTCTATTTAGCAAAATAGTAGGACATTCACAACTCTAATACAACACTCCAATTGAAGGTGTTTCGAGCACTCGAGTAGTGTCTCCAGATGTTAAGATAATATGGCTTTTACAACCCTAATACAACACTCCAATTGATGGGGCTTGGAGCACTCGAGTAGTGCCTCTAAGTGGCAAGATAATAGGACATTTACAACTCTAGAAAACCATTCAAATTGAAGGTGTTTCAACCACTCGAGTAGTGTCTCCAAATAGCAAGATAATAGGGCATTTACAACTCTTACAACACTCTTATTGAAGGTATTTGGAGCACTTTAGTAGTGTCTCTAGATGGCAAGATAATAGGGCATTTACAACCCGAATACAACACTCCAATTGAATGTGTTTGGAGCACACGAGTAGTGTCTCCAAGTCGCAAGATAATAGGGCATTTACAACACTAATACAACACTCCTATTGAAGGTGTTTGGAGCCCTCTAGTTGTGTCTTTAGATGGCAGGATAATAGGGCATTTACAACCTAGTACAACACTCTAGTTGAAGCTGTTTGGACCACTCGAGTAGTGTCTCCGGATGGCAAGATATTGTGGCATTTACAATACTAATACAACACTCTGATTGAAGGTGTTTGGAGCACTCCAGTGTGGCCTCTATATAGCATGATAATAGGTCATTTACAACCCTAATACAACACTCCTTTTGAAGGTGTTTGGAGCACTCGAGTAGTGTCTCTATAGCAAGATAATAGGGCATTTACAACCCTCATACAACACTCAAATTGAAGGTGTTTCGAGCACTCTAGTAGTGTCTTTATATGACAAGATAATAGGGCATTTACAACCCTAATAGAACACTCCAATTGAAGATGTTTGGAGGACTCGAGTAGTGTCTCCAAACTGTAAGATAACCGGGGAATTTGCAACCATAATACAACACTCCAATTATAGCTGTTTTGAGCACTCGAGTAGTGTCTCTATATGGTAAGATAATAGAGTATTTACGACTGTAAAACAACACCCAAATTGAAGGAGTTTAAAGCACTCAAGTAGTGTCTCCAGATAGCAAGATAATACAGCATTTACACCCCTAATACAACACTCGTATTGAAGGTTTTTCGAGCACTCGAGTAGTGTCTCCAGATGGCAAGATAATACGGCATTTGCAACCCTTATACAACATTCTTATTGAAGGTGCTTGGAGCGTTCTAGTTGTGTTAAATTGCAAGATAATAGGGCATTTACAACCCTAATACAACACTCCAATTGAAGGTGTTTAGAGCACTCCAGTAGTGTCTCTATGTAGCAAGATAATATGGCATTTACAACACTCCAATTGAAGATGTTTGGAGCACTCTAGTAGTGTGTCTATATGGTAAGATAATATGGCATTTACAACCCTAACACAACACTCCAAGTACTCGAGTAGTGTCTCCATATAGCAAGAAAGTAGAGCATTTACAACCCTAGTACATCACTCAAATTGAAGGTGTTTGGAGCACTCTAGTAGTGGCTCCAGATGGCAAGATCATAGGGCATTTACAACCTTAATACAACACTCCAATTGAAGGTGTTTGGAGCAAACGAATAGTGTCTCTATATAGCAAGATAATAGTAATTTACTACCCTAATACAACACTCCAATTGAAGGTGTTTGGAGCACTCGAGTAGTGTCTCCAGATGTTAAGATAATATGGCATTTACAACCCTAATACAACACTCCAATTGAAGTTGTTTGGAGCACCCGAGTAGTGTCGCTATATGGAATGATAATGGAGCATTTACAACCCTAAACCAACACTCAAATTGAAGGTGTTTCAAGTACTCGAGTAGTGTCTCCATATAGCAAAATAATAGGGCATTTACACCCCTAATACAACACTCGAGTAGTGTCTCCATATAGCAAGATAGTAGAGCATTTACAATAGTAATACAGCATTCCAGTTGAAGATGTTTGGAGCACTATAGTAGTATCTCTAGATGGCAAGAAAATAAGACATTTACAACCCTAATAGAGCACTCCAATTGAAAGTGTTTGGAGCACTCGAGTAGTGTCTATATATAGCAAGATAATAGTTCATTTACAACCCTAATGCAACACTCCAGTTGAAGGTGTTTGGAGCACTCGAGAAGTGTCTCCAGAGGGCAAGATAATAGGGCATTTACAACCTTAATACAACACTCCAATTAAAAGTGTTTGGAGCACTCTAGTAGTGTCTCTAGATGGCAAGATAACAGGGCATTTACAATCCTAATACAACACTCCAATTGAAGATTTTTGGACTCGAGTAGTGTCTCTATAGCAACATACTAGGGCATTTACAACCTTAATACAACATTTCAATTATAGGTGTTTGGAGCACTTGAGTAGTGTCTCTATATGGTTAGATAATAGAGCATTTACGACCCTAAAACAACACTCAAATTGAAGGGGTTTCAAGCACTCGGGTAGTGTCTCTAGATAGCAAGATAATACGGCATTTACACTCCTAATACAACACTCGTATTGAAGGTGTTTCGAGCACTCGAGTAGTGTCTCCAGATGGCAAGATAATAAGGCATTTACAACCCTTATACAACACTCTTGTTGAAGGTGTTTGGAGCGCTCTAGTTGTGTCTCCGGATTGTTAGATAATAGGGCATTTACAACCCTAATACAACACTCCAATTAAATGTGTTTGGAGCACTCGGGTAATGTCTCTATAAAGCAAGATAATATGGCATTTACAACACTAATACTCCGCTCCAATTGAAGGTCTTTGGAGAGCTCTAGTAGTGTCTCTATATAGCAAGATAATAGTTCATTTCCAACCCGAATACAACACTCCAATTCAATGTGTTTGGTGCAAACGAGTAGTGTCTCTATATAGCAAGATAATAGGACATTTACAACCCTAATACAACACTCCAATTGAAGATGTTTGGAGGTCTCGAGTAATGTCTCCATATAGCAAGTTAATAAGACATTTGCAACCCTAATACAACACTCAAATTGAAGGTGTTTCGAGCACTCGAGTAGTATCTCTATATGGCAAGATAATATGACATTTACAACCCTAATAGAACACTCCAATTGAAGGTGTTTGGAGCACTCCAGTAGTGTCTCTATATAGCAAGATAATAGTTCATTTGCAACTCGGATACAACAATCCAATTGAAGATGTTTGGAGCACTCGAGTAGTGTCTCCATATAGTAAGAAAGTAGATCATTTACAACCCTAATACACCACTCAAATTGAAAGTGTTTGGAGCACTCTAGTAGTGGCTCCAGATGGCAAGATCATAGGGCAGTTACAACCCTAATACACCACTCAAATTGAAGGTGTTTGGAGCAAACGAGTAGTGTCTCTATATAGCAAAATAATAGGACATTTACAACCCTAGTACAACACTCCAGTTGAACGTGTTTCGAGCCCCTAGTAGTGTCTCTATATGGCAAGATAATAGGGCATTTACAATCCTAATAAAACACTCCAATTGAAGGTGGAGCACTCGAGTAGTGTCTCCGGATGGTAGGATAATATGGCATTTACAACCCTAATACAGCACTCCAATTGAAGGTCTTTGGAGCACTTGAGTAGTGTCTCTATATGGCAAGATAATAGAGTATTTACAACCCTAAAACAATACTCAAATTGAAGGTGTTTCAAGCACTCGAGTAGTGTCTCCAGATAGCAAGATAATAGGGCATTTACACAATACAACACTCAAATTGAAGGTGTTTGGAGAACTCGAGTAGTGTCTCCATATGGCAAGACAATAGGGCATTTACAACCCGAATACAACACTCCAGTTGAATGTGTTTGGGGCCCTCTAGTTGTGTCTTTAGATGGTAGGATAATAGAGCATTTACAACCCTAATACAACACTCTAGTTGAAGGTGTTTGGAACACTCGTGTAGTGTCTCTATATAGCAAGATAATAGGGCATTTACAACCCTAATATAACACTCCAATTGAAGGTGTTCGGAGCACTCTAGTAGTATCTCCAGATGGCAAGAAAATAGGGCATTCACATCCCTAGCACAATACTACTATTGAAGGTGTTTGGAGCCCTCTCTTGTTGTCTCTAGATAGAAGGATAATAGGGCATTTACAACCCTAATACAACACTCAAGAAAATAGGGTATTTTAAACCCCAATACCACACTCCAAATGATGGTGTTTTGAGCACTCGAGGTGTGTCTCTATATAGCAAGATAGTCAGGAATTTACAACCCTAATACAACACTATTTTTGATGGTGCTTGGAGCCCTCTAGATATTTCTCTAGATGGCAAGATAATTATGCATTTTCAACTGTAATATAGCACCCCAATTGAAAGTGTTTGGAGCACCCTAGTAGTATCTCCAGTTGGCAAGAGAAAAAAAAATTTCGAACACTAATACAACACTCCAATTGAAGATGTTTGGATCACACGAGTCGTGTCTCTATACAGCAAGATAATGGCGCATTTACAACCCCAACACAACACTCCAATTGATGATGTTTGGAGCACTCTAGTAATGTCTTTAGATGACAAGATGATAGGGCACTTACAACCTTATTACAGCACTCCAATTGAATGTGTCTGGAGCACTCTACTTGTGTCTCTATATAGCAAGATAATAGGGCATTTACAACCCTAATACAACACTCCAATTGAAGGTGTTTGGAGCACTCGAGTAGTGTCTCCAGATGGCAAGATAATGGGGCATTTACAACCCTAATACAACATTACAATTGTAGGTGTTTGGAGCACTCTAGTTGTGTGTCTAGATGGCAAGATAATAGGGCATTTACAACCCTAACACAAGACTCCAATTGAAGGTGTTTGGAGCACTCCAGTAGTGTCTCTATACAGCAAGATAATAGGGCATTTACAATCCTAATACAACACTCCAATTATAGTTGTTTGGAGCACTCAAGTAGTGTCTCTATATGGTAAGATAATAGAGCATTTACGATCATAAAATAACATTCCAATTGAAGGTGTTTCAAGCACTCGAGTAGTGTCTCTAGATAGCAAGATAATACGGCATTTACACCCTAATACAACACTCCAATTGAAGGTGTTTCGAGCACTCCAGTAATGTCTCTATATAGCAAGAAAATATGTCATTTACAACCCTAATACAACAGTCTTACTGAAGGTGTTTGGAGCACTCGAGTAGTGTCTCCATAAAGCAAGATAATTGGCCTTTTACAACCCTAATAACTCAAATTGAAGGTGTTTCTAACACTCTAGTAGTGTCTCCAGATGGCAAGATAATAGGGCATTTACAACTCTAATACAAAAATCTAATTGAACGTGTTTGGAGCACTCTAGTAATGTCTCTAGATGACAAGATGATAGGGCACTTACAACCTTATTACAGCACTCCAATTGAATGTGCTTGGAGCACTCTACTTGTGTCTCTATATAGCAAGATAATAGGGCATTTACAACCTTAATACAATGCTCCAATTGAAGGTGTTTGGACCACTCGAGTAGTGTCTCCAGATGACAAGATAATGGGGCATTTACAACCCTAATACAACATTACAATTGTAGGTGTTTGGAGCACTCTAGTTGTGTGTCTAGATGGCAAGATAATAGGGCATTTACAACCCTAATACAAGACCCCAATTGAAGGTGTTTGGAGCACTCGAGTAGTGCAAGCAAGATAATAGGGCATTTACAACCCTAATACAACACTCTAATTGAAGGTGTTTGTAGCACTCTTGTAGTGGCTCTATATAGCAAGATAAGAGGATATTTTCAACCGTAATACAACACTCGTATTGAAGGTGTTTGGAGCCCTCTAATTGTGTCTTTATATGGCAAAATAATAGGGCATTTACAACTCTAATACAACACTCCTATTAAAGGTGTCTGGAGCACTCGTGTAGTGTATTGAAGGTGTTTGGAGCACTCGAGTAGTGTCTCTATATAGCAAGATAATTGTTCATTTACAATCCTAGTACAACACTCTAATGGAAGGTGTTTGGAGCACACGAGTAGTGTCTATAGATGGCAAGATAAATAGGGCATTTACAACCCTAATACAACACTTCTATTTAAGGTGTTTGGAGCCCTCTAGTTGTGTCTCTAGATGGTAAGATAATAGGGAATTTACAACTCTAATACAACACTCCAATTGACGGTGTTTGGTGCACTCGAGTTGTGTCTTTATATAGCAAGAAAAGAGGGCATTTACAATCCTAATACAAAACTCGAATTGAAGGTATTTGGAGCACTCTAGTAGTGTTTCTATATGGCAAGATAACAGGGCATTTACAACCCTAATACAACACTCCGATTGAAGTAGTTTGGAGCACTCGAGTAATGTCTGCAGATGATAAGATAATAAGACATTTACAACACTCCAATTGAAAGTGTTTGGAGCACTCTAGTTGTGTCTCTAGATGGCAAGATAATAGGACATTTACAATTCTAATACAACTCTCCAATTGAAGGTGTTTTGAGGAATCGAGTAGTGTCTGTATAGTAAGATAGTAGGGCATTTACAACCCTAATACAACACTCCAATTGAAGGTGTTTTGAGCACTCTAATAGTGTCTCCATATGGCAAGATAATAGGACATTTACAACCCTAATACAACACTCCTATTGAAGGTGTTTGGAGCGCTCTAGTTGTGTCTTGAGATTGCAAAGATAATAGGGCATTTACCACCCTAATACAACACTATAATTGAAGGTGTTTGGATCACTCGAGTTGTGTCTCTATATAGCAAGATTATAGGGCATTTACAATCCTAATACAACACTCCAATTGATAGTGTTTGGGGCACTCGAGTAGTGTCTCCAGGTGACAATATAATAGGGCGTTTTGAGCCCTAATACAAAAACTCCAATTGAAGGTATTTGGAGCACAAGTGTCTCCAGATGGTAAGATAATAAGGCATTTACAACCCTAATACAACACTACAATTATAGGTGTTTGGAGCACTCGAGAAGTGTCTCTATATGGCAAGATAATAGAGCATTTACGACCCTAAAGCAACACTCAAATTGAAGGTGTTTCAAGCATTCGAGTAGTATCTCGAGATTGCAAGATAATACGGTATTTACACCCCGAATACAACACTCCTATTTAAGGTGTATCGAGCACTCGAGTAGTGTCTCCATATGGCAAGATAATAAGGCATTTGCAACCCTAATACATCACTCCTAAATGAAGGTGTTTGGAGCACTTGGATAATGTCTCTATATAGCAAGATAATAGGGCATTTACAACCCTAACACAACACCCCAATTGAAGGTATTTGGAGCACTCTAGTTGTGTCTCTAGATGGCAAAATAATAGGGCATTTACAACCCTAATACAACACCCCAATTGAAGGTATTTGGAGCACTCTAGTTGTGTCTCTAGATGGCAAAATAATAGGCCATTTACAACCTTAATACAACACTTCAATTGAAGGTCTTTGGAGCACTCAAGTAATGTCTCTAGATGGCTAGCTAATAGGGCATTTACATCCCTAATACAGCACTCCAATTGAAGGTGTTTGGAGTACTCTAGTCGTGTTTCCAGATAGCAAGATAAAAAGGGAATTTATAACTCTAATACAACACTCCAATTGAAGGTGTTTGGAGCACTTTAGTAGTGTATCTAAATGGCAAGATAATAGGGCATTTACAACTCTAATGCAACAGTCCCATTGAAGGTGTTTGGTGCACAACAGTAGTGTCTCCAGATGGTAAGATAATAGAGCATTTACAACCCTAATAAAACACTCCAATAGAAGGTGTTTGGAGCACTCTAGTAGTGACTCTATATAGCTTGATAATAGGGCATTTACAACTACCCTCTTCTTAGGCCATCTGGAGACACTGCTAGAGTGCTCCAAACACCTTCAATTGGAGTGTTATATTAGTGTTGTAAATGCACTATTATCTTGCCATCTAGAGTGATAGGGCCATGTTCTGTGGCCCATATAGCTTCAATCTGGGCCATGAACAAGGCCGGGATTAGGACCTCGTTCTGCGAGGCCAACCCGGGATACAATGCAAAGTCCACGATTGAGGCCCATAATAAACCGGCCCAATAAACGGCTTAGACAGCCTACGCTTCGGGGGATAAAAGCCCCAAAAGCTTCCTTGAGTCAAATAACCACTTATAACTGGTATCCACGCCGGTTACTGACCTCGTCCTCCTAACGGCCACGATCACACGATCATAAGTGGCCACGCTCACATAACCGTATAACTGATTCACGTTCTGCCTTACCCTGGCAGGGGGAAGGCGGTACGTAGAGAATGCTATATAAGGCCATCCCTTTCACAGGAAAAGGGCGAACGTAGAGATACACCCCTACTCTCTGACACCCCTACTCTCTTACACACTTGCTCTCTTATATTCACACTCCGAGATATCAGATAGGACAGAGTACGATATCTCCGGGGTCCATTCCCTTATCTCCGAGGTAATCTATTGACCTCCGGAGTTCAAAATCCGAGATCATCCCTTGATCTCTCTGAGTTGATCATCTCTCAGCCTGTGACCTATAGCAGGACGAGCCCAGTTGAACCCAATTTTAGCATACGGCCTGCTACCTCACATAGCCCGTATCAACCACCGTGGGGCCTTCCTTACCAAAGAGCGACATGGCTACCAACACGCGTAAACCACCCACCAACACCGACGACCTTAACCGGCTTTCTGATCTCATTTCGAAGATGCCGGAGTCCGCTCAGGGTGATATTGCCTCCCTTCCCAGAAGTGCCGACCACCCAGCAGGGGATAGGGACCCTTCCGCGGGGCCCGGGGTTGTCGCCCTTGTCCATAACCCGGATCGACCGAAAGATGGAGCGACCCACCCTGCAGGTCATTCTCAGGAAGCCAACCCTACCCGCCGTTCGAGAAGAGTGAAAGTGAAACCTACACCTCACAAGACGGCCGATACACCCCAGGGGAATATGCCGCCTTGGCTTCCCCCTCATCCTTACTTGCCTTGGTATCCCTCTCCCTACCACTACCCTTACGTGACTCCTCCCGCGGATCCTACCCTGCAGCCGGGCCCAATAGCGACCCCTTATCCTTTTGCCGCACTACCTCCTTCACAACCCTGTCACCCAACGACCAACATCCTCCGTAATGGCCGAATGGACAATGAACCCGCCAGGAGACTACCGGCGATGACGGGGCGCAACCTCCTGCCAGATTTTGATCAAGAACAGTCGGAGGACGAGGATGGGCATGAAGCTCGGACCACGGAAGGCGGTGGAGGAGACAGCGATAACGACGGTGACGATGAAGAAGACGAAGACTGGAGCGAAGATAGGTCCGAGGAAAGCAAAAAGGAAGGTTATAGCACTGGGAAGGATACCTCGGACACAGGTAGCACGGCACCTAAGGGAGGACCAACTCTCACCCGACGTTCCAACCGAGGACCTTCCGCTACTTTTCGCAGTAACCGCCGTCGACCCACTCCGCCCCAAACTCAGTCATCAGCTGTCGACATGGCGACCATCCGGGATTTAGTAAGGAAGGGAGTCGCTCGGGAGTTGGCTGGAATGGAAGTCGGAAGGAGCACGGAGTGCAATAGACCTTTCGGCGTCAACAAGGGACCGCTTTCTAAGCATATTTACCAGGCATCCATGGCGGACTTCAAGTATCCTGCTACATTGCCAAATTTCTGAGGAAGCGGAGATACGCAGGACCCCCATAATTTCGTGCATAACTTTCAAGAACGGCTTCGCCTCGTTGGAGCCACAGACCCGATGATGTGCAGAGTCTTCACCACGTGCTTATCGGGTGAAGCATGGGATTGGTACATGGGATTACCCCGGGGATCCATCAGAAAGTTCAAACATCTAGCCAAGCGCTTTCTAGAGCGATACACTGTCATCAAACCCCCTCAGGTAACGTGTGAGATGCTCTTGGATATTGTACAAGAACCGGGGGAGAGAACCAGGACATTTGTCAATCGCTTCATACAGAAATCGTGAAGGATCCAAAACCTGAATGAAGAGTTTGCCGTGGCTGCGATTAAGAAAGGACTTCGTAAGGGTGGTCCCGGCACCCTAAGGTACGACGCGTGCCGCAAGAATGTCAAGACCCTCAGGGAATTTGCAACTTTCGCGGAAGGGTACATCCGGGCTGAAGAAGATGAATACGGATCCGAGCGGCTGAGGTCTCGCTCCCCCCGAAAGATAGTCACACTTGACACGCCGAAGAAAGAAAGAACAAGCGGCCAGAACCCCCCCCCCCGGAGATTGTCGCGAGAACGGGACGAAGGACGGAGGGATTTGGGCGATGAGAGATACCGTCCGCATTTTACCCGCTATGCCCCCTTCGTCAGGAAGAGAAACGAAATGTTCCACATTGTAAGGGAAATATTTGAGCTGCCGCCCCCGTTGCCCCGAGATTTGTTCGAAGTACGAGACATCAACAAACGGTGCTTGTACCATAATTCTGACGGCCATTCCACGGGCGACTGCCTCCAGCTCAAGGACGTGCTGGAAAAACTAGCACGCGAAGGGAAACTGACCGAGTTTATCAATCCCGACTTCTATAAGAAATATATGTGGCAGTATAACGGCCGGGCACGGGATTTTAAAAAGAAGATACCCTATCGACGAGAGACTGAAGATAGAAGGCCAGAAGGAGTTAGTAGGGACAACGGCAATGAGAAACTTCGTCAGCCCGCGAGACCACCGAGTCCGGTGATAAACATGATTAGTGGGGGAAGCATACACATCGTGCGTAAGCGTTTACCTCGAGACAAGGTCAGGCAGTTCCCGACCATATTAGTCTCGGATGTACCTCCCGACAGAAAGAGACCTCGGACTAATGAGGAAATTTCCTTTTCGGAAAAAGACCAAGGGAATATAATCGGGCCGCACGACGACCCGATCGTCCTCAGTTTGAAAATTGGCACACACCGGGTTCGACGAATCATGATCGATACCGGTAGTTCCGCTGATATCTTGTATTTTCCCGCATTCAAGGAAATGGACTTAAAATCCGAGATGCTCCAAAGGGTCACCACACCGTTGATTGGTTTCACGGGAGATACTTTGCGACCAAAAGGCATGGTACGGCTTAAAGTTGCCTTTGGTACCCTGCCTAGGATTGTTGAAACAATGGTAGATTTTCTGGTCGTCGACGCCCCCTCGGCGTACAATGCGATACTCGGTCGCGGAACCTTAAATCGAATAGGTGCGATCGTATCTTCTCCCCACCTAAAAATCAAGTTCTAC
This sequence comes from Carex rostrata, assembly GCF_964058835.1. NCBI lineage: Eukaryota > Viridiplantae > Streptophyta > Magnoliopsida > Poales > Cyperaceae > Carex > Carex rostrata. The sequence continues at coordinate 12,761,349 of NC_135919.1, forward strand.
ACAGATCAGGGCATTGGGGAAGAATGCGGGCAACAGCGCATAGCCCGAGAATGTTACTTTACCTCTATTTCCCAACACAAGGGAGCAGTGCACCAAGTAGACAAGAGGCTTGCGGAAAACCCATCGTCAAGTGAAATTAAGTTAAGGCCCAGCGCAGACTTTATGCCGCCGGGCACTAAGTTCCCACTAGACCCTGTGGACGTCACCGAATCCAAAACCCAACTGGAGCCGACAGACGAGATAGAACAGATCGAAGTAGGGAAAGGAAAATTGGTAAACATAGGAAAAACAGTTCAGGGGGAGGCTAGAAACGAGTTGATCGCTTTCCTTCAAGAAAACCAAGCCGTGTTTGCCTGGACCGCTGCCGACATGCCCGGAATCCCGCGGCATATTGCCGAGCACAAACTGCATGTAAAACCGGAAGCTAAGCCGGTTAGACAAAAGAAGCGCAACATAGGGGAAGAACGGCGAATGGCGGTCACAAAAGAAGTGGCAAAACTGCTCGACGCGGGAGTGATCCGAAATGTCGATTGCCCGGAATGGACAGCTAACCCCGTTTTAGTCAAAAAATCTAACGGGGACTGGAGGATGTGCATCGATTACACAGACTTGAACAAGGCGTGCCCCATAGACCCTTTCCCGCTACCCAAGATTGATCAATTGGTAGATTCTACCTCGGGCCATGCTTTCTTGAGTTTCATGGACGCCTTTTCGGGGTATAATCAGATACGAATGAGCGAAGAAGACGAGGAGAAAACTGTGTTCACGACACACTCCGGATTATACTATTACAAGATGATGCCTTTCGGCCTGCGAAACGTCGGAGCTACATTTCAGCGTATGGTCAATAGAGTGTTTGCTAAGCAGATTGGGCGTAATATGGAAGCCTACGTAGATGATTTGCTCGTAAAAAGTATGTCCGAAATAGGGCATATCGAGGACCTTAAGGAGGCATTCGCGACATTGAACGGGGCTGACATGAAGCTCAACCCCAAGAAGAGTTTCTTCGGACTGACAGGGGGTAAGTTCTTAGGATTCATGGTTTCAATGCGAGGTATAGAAATCCACCCCTCTAAGTCTCAAGCAATATTGGACATGAAGCCTCCCAGGAATTTGAAAGAGCTCCAAACATTGACGGGGAGGTTAGCCGCACTCAACAGGTTCATAGCACGGTCAGGCGACGTGTGCTTCCCATTCTTCAAAGCGATGCGACGATCCGCAAGGTTCGAATGGACAGAAGAATGCGCCGCAGCCTTCCAACAAGTCAAGGAATACCTCGCCAACCCTCCATGTCTTAGCCGACCTTCACCAGGGGAATCCCTAGTATTGTACCTCGCAACAACAGGACACGCGGTAAGTGCCGCGTTAGTAAGGGAAGAAGGTAGGGAACAGAAGCCTATTTACTTCGTATCCCACGTCTTGCGGGATGCGGAAACAAGATACACCCACATTGAGAAAGCCGCGTACGCCCTTGTCAAGACAGGTCGGAAACTCAGACCATACTTCCAATCCCACCCAATCAAAGTATACACGGGAGTACCGTTAAAAAAGGCATTCGCGAATTTCGAATCATCCGGACGCTTACTGGCTTGGGCACTAGAACTATCCGAGTTTGACATCTCTTTCCACCCTCAGAGCTCACTCAAATCCCAGATTTTCGCCGATTTCATAGCTGAGTACTCCGGCGCGCCCGCGGAATTGGGAAAAGCAATGGAAACTATACGTGGATGGAGCCTCTTCGCTACAAGGGGCAGGGGCTGGAGTATCCCTGATTGGACCGCGAGGAGAGTTGTTGAATTACGCACTGCATTTTCAATTCCCGGTCACCAATAACACGGCGGAATACGAAGCACTAATCGCGGGTTTGAGACTCGCTAAAGAGGTAGGTGCTCGAGAAATCTGCATGCACAGCGATTCTAAGTTAGCAGTGCGACAACTCAACGAGGAATGCCGAACGATCGATGACAAGCTGCGTAAATACGATGAGCATTTCCACACTCTAAAGAAGCATTTTGACGAGGTTCAACTACGACATGTCTCGCGGACGCAAAACAACCAAGCCGATACATTATCCAAATTCGGGGCCGCAGGAAATCTCGATAGAGACAGACCAATCATAGTAATGGAAGTTCCCGCTTCGAGCATAGGGGAAGCGAGCCGCGAAGTGTTAATGACGGAAACTACGGAAACCTGGATGACACCAATGTTCTCGTTCCTAACCTCGGGCGCACTACCGGAGGACCCGTTAGCAGCTCGGCGCCTTAAGAGGATAGCACCCCTATACACCATCTTTAACAGCTGTCTCTATAAGCGAGGATATGTCCGACCTTGGCTGAAGTGTATACCTGAAAATGAAGCGAAGCGGATCTTGCTGGATATTCATGACGGACTATGCGGGAGCCATAAAGGCGCCAAGACCCTCGCCAAGCGCACCATCCGAGCTGGATTTTACTAGCCAACCATGCAACAAGACGCCGCGGACTTAGTCCGCAAATGCAGCAAATGCCAATTCCATTGCAGGCTTAGCAATGTTCCCCCGTACGACCAGGTTTCTATCTCGGGGGCCTGGCCTTTCGACCTTTGGGGGATTGATATCGTAGGACCATTCCCGAAGGCTTCGCAAAATAAAAGATGGATTATAGTCGCGGTTGAATACTTCACCAAATAGGTAGAAGCAGAAGCCCTATCCGAGATCACAGCAGCAGCAGCAAAAAACTTTATTTGGCGAAATATGATCTGTCGTTTTGGCATACCCCATGCCATCATCTCGGACAACGGGACACAATTCAATACGGCCGTCACGATGGAATTTCTCGCCAACCTTGGCGTCCACAACAACTTCGCAAGTGTTAGCCACCCCGCCAGCAACGGGCTCGCGGAGGTAACCAACCGCACAATTTTAGACGGCCTGAAAAAGAAGGTGGCGGCCAACCGGAAGAATTGACCCGGCATGCTTGATCAAGTGTTGTGGGCATACCGCACCACACCTAGGGAAGCCACACAACAGAGTCCATATTACCTTGTGTATGGGATGGAGTCTGTTACCCCGATAGAACTCCTTCAGCCTTCCCTTCGAGTGATGTCTTATACGTCGCCTGACAATGAGGACGCCCGTGCCACCGATTTGGAGTTTGTGACAGAAGTGCGGGAGCAAGCAAGAGTCCGCACAGAAGAATACCAGAGACGCATTAAGCGCGCATTTGACAAAACAGTGGTACCCCGGGACTTTTCCCCAGGGGACCTAGTGTTAAAGAAAATTGAAGCCTCAGGAAAGCACGTCAGCAAGCTCGGCCCCAATTGGGAAGGCCCTTACCGAGTCGTATGCTCGCGAGGAAAAGGGGCGTATGAGTTAGAAGATATGGAAGGACGAAATCTTGTCCGACCATGGAATGTAATCCATCTTCGCAAGTTCTACGTCTAGAGTTGCACCATGTCGAAATATATCGCAGTCCACGATTATTTCGTTGTATCTTCTGAGTTTTCTAAATGGTTTACCTTTTTTATTTTATTTTATTTTATTGTTTTATTTTCAAGGGGATGTATGCCTAAACGACGAGGTCCGTAAACAACGAAAGCCCAAGAGGCGATGGATCGGACCTCACATACTTAATAATAACGAGGTTCATAAACAACGAAAGCTCTACAAGCGACGAATTGAACCTCGCAACATACACTACAACGAGGTCCGTAAACAACGAAAGCCCAAGAGGCGACGGATCGGACCTCACATACTTAATAATAACGAGGTTCATAAACAACGAAAGCTCTCCAAGCGACGAATTGAACCTCGCCACATGCATGACGACGAGGCCTGTAAACAACGAAGGCCCAACAGGCGACGGATCGGACCTCGCGTACTCAATAATAGCGAGGTACATAAAAAACGAAAGCTCTATAAGCAACGAATGGAACCTCGCAATAAACTGCACGGCGAGATCCGTTAATAATGAAAGCCCAAAATAGCCGCAGAACGGACCTCGAGGGCCGCACATAGCGCAAGCTTTTTCGACGATAGAGCAAAAACTCTGTGGATCAATACGATCAGTACTGTTCCTCTACACCACAAAGCACAAGGGGATACATCATCGGGATCAACGTAACAGCAGATGAGAAAGAGAGGTATTTCCCCTTTACAAAAATTTATCACACAATTTCAAGCACAAAAGCGAAAGGTAATAAGTTACATAAATATCTGTTGCATCCCCACAACCAGGGGAACAATTTCGCAAACTACTATTATACCCTCCTAGCAGGAGGGCCATGTTTAATTATTACAACCATTTCTGTTATCACCCCCACATCTCGGGGGTTCCCAAATGACTTTCAAAATATAAAAGAAACCACGATAAATCCACCGACTCTTCGCACCATTCGCTCTGACCGGGCGAAGATACCTCAGCGGACCTCTACAACCATAGTAAAGTAAAAAATTAGAAAATAACGGTACTTAGAGTATACTTAAATAAAACTCATCGAAAACAACTTACATAGTCAAGTTAAGGAGCAGCAGAGCGAATGGGAGAGGCATCCTCCCCAAGGGGTCCTGCAACGTTAACAGTCAATTCTTCTTCTGTAGTAACGGCTGGTGATGAGGTCCCTTCCTCGGGGGGGATAACGGCATGAGCTTCTCCTTGACCTGCGAGGTCCCCGGGCGGGATAGGGTCCTCCTCATTAGGTTGAGCCGAGGAGCCGATAGGATCTATGGGGTCCTTCTCACTAGGGGCCTCTCCCTGTTGATCCCCCTGTCGTTCCGCGTATTCCTGCTCGTCCGGCCTCGCTTCCGATATCCATCCGACGCTTGGATCATTAACATCCACGGGCCATTGGAAGACACCCCTCCAGGGACAAGCAATGTCGCAGGGGTCGGCACTGAAGAAATGATCCCAAGGCTTCACCACCTGCCCTAAGGGATTTCGCATCTTATCCTTCTTCCTGTCCCGGGTGAACCCGGGAAGAGCAGAGGCGCAGCTATCTGCCTTTTTGATAAGCACGAACCCACAACGATGGGGATCGAAGGGATAAATTTTGCTCAACCTTTTCGATTCCTTATAAATGGCCGATTTCGTTAGATTGCCTATAGCAATCCTAGCAGCATCGGTGAAGGCCCTACTGTTCAGAAATTCGTCCAAAGTTTTTTGGGATATCTCTTCCTCCCGACGTGCGACGCTTTCCTTCATCTTGCCCAACTCTTCATCATGAGCAGCCGCATTCTTCTCTAGCTCGGTAATCCGGGAATGAGCCTTCGCCAGCTCCTCTTCCTTCTGAGTCAGCGCGGATTGCTGCCTCTAGAGGGTTCCTTTGAAATTTTCAATTTCCCTTTTATAGGAGCGAATTTCCTCCAATCTAATATTGGCAAGACGGTTCCGGCTCAGCATTTGGTCCTTGTAAAAATCCCTTTCGATAACAGCTGAAGTAGACTGCGGAACACCGGGCTTTGGAGCCTCCAGCTGAAGGGCCTCCTTCTCGAATTTATCCCAGAGACACCCGTTGATAACCCTGGCATGATGGTTATAAAACATCGCCATGCCGAGGGCGCCCCGAGGATCTACCTCGACCAGTCGTCGCTCTTCTAACGACGAGGTCACGCGAAAAGCTTCCCGTGCAAACCGCGCACGCTCTTCGTCAGTAGGAGTAAGGTTCCACTGCATATCGTTAAATCCCAGCAAATAAACTCCCAGACTATCGGGGTACTCTCTCGGAAGGTGGGTCTTCCACACCGTTCCCTTCCCCTTTTCGGAATCAGGGATAATTGCTTGGAGTTGCTTGCGGAACTCTCCCTCGAGTTCCTCGGGCAGCTCCGCAAGATAATCCTCGGGAGGAAGGGAAGAGGAGGGGAGTCGACTTACACCGATAGGGGCCGGGGTAGGACTCGTTCCCGGAGTACCCCGAGCTAGGGTCAGAGTAGTTGGAGGACGCTTCGGCAACGGCCTCTTGGTGGAGGGATCTTCTGAGGACTTCCTCTTCTTGGAGGATTCAGTGGCAGCCCCCTTTTCTTTCTCTGCTGCACTATGTCTCAGGACAGGAGCTCGGGGAGATGAACCTCGCCCGTCCTTTGGCTCTGAAGTGGCAGCACTCGGGGTCGACGACGGAGTTTTGGGAGCCATCCGAGAGGAATCCTTCACAGCTCCTGCGAACAATTTGTTCGCTGGGTCAAGTGGCAATGGGAGCGGGGATTTAAATTGGTAAGCGGGGCGCATGCTTCCAAACACTGCAAAAATAAGCAAAGGGGAAGAGGGGGGGGACCAATGATAGAGCATGATAGGATGATAATAGTAAATGATATGCAAATACTTACAGACTTGGTACGAAACGAAGGGGGCACTAACATTTAACAAAGGCAGTAACGAGGTCCATTCGGACCTTGTCGGCGGAAGAGAGAGAAAACACCAACTCCATTGCCTCTTTCTTGGCTTTTTTGGAGAGTGGAAGAGGCTTCTCCAAAGGTCTCCATTCCGTCTGAACACCCCGCCAGTTGTCCAACTCATTCGAGTTCTCCAGGTACACCCACGCATGATTCCAGTCATCAAACTTATTCCATTTCGTAGCCCTCGCGATGTCAAACAGACAAGGGCTGGGATTCCGCTTCCTTATCCCAACATAGCAACCGTTCATCCACAATTGGTTGAAGAAAGTCCAGAATACAGGGACAGTCGGTCTGTGATTCCCAAGTTCAGAAGAGAATTGCTTGAACATTTCTTCGAAACTAGCGATGTAGCACCACGCCGCAGCTGGGATTTGTGCTGGAGCGACATCAAGGTTGGTTAGCAGCCTCCTAACAAATGGTGACAACTGTAATTTAAAGCCGCAGTGGGGCATTTTCCAATAGATAGCGACCCCTTTCTCGGAGTCATGAGCCCGATTATTTGGGCCGGGAACAGTAAAACGAATCTTGTCCCGAGGGAATTCTGCCCTCTGCTCCTCGGGGACGAGGGCTTTGTAAAAGTCATCCAAGTACCTCTCCGCCCTTACCTCCGTCCTGGAACTAATTTTGGCCGATTCAGGAAAAACGAGGTCATTGGGGTATCCTGGGCGAGCAACGAAGTCCAGATCATTCTTCTTCGAGGCCCTGCTAGAAGAGGCCTCAGCGGCTAACTTAACTTTCTTACGAGGGGGTTCCGATTCTTCCGGTTCTCCCCCTTCCCCGCCATGATGTCCCTCAAATTCAAGACTTAGGTCCTCGTCTCCTTCCGATGAATTTGAGCTACCCGAAGTGGTTGCTTCGCTATCTTCCTCAGAACTCGTACCACTACGAGCTTCCCTCACTTGACCTCGCAAAGGGTGAGGAGGAGGTATCATTGGACCTTTACCACCGCCATAACGGGGGCGAGGTAAATCTGGGTTTGTGCCCCGCTCAGGGTCGACTTCCACAGCCGCCCAAGGTGGAGAGGCTTCTTGAGAAAAGACCCAGGGACTATCAGATGTATCGGCCATATCACTGGGTTATAAGAAAACAGAGGAATAGGTTTACTTTGAGGCACAAAGGGTCAAGCGTGCTTTTACAATCCCTAGGTGAGCCGGGTTAGGTATACCGAGCTCGCTAATATGCCGTAACCACTACCAAAGCTAAAACTATAAAACACGAGTTAATACAGAAAGATTTACCTCGGGCGATTTGAGCTACGGGGTTAAACGTTTCGTGCGACGTGCGTACGCTGGATTTAGCAGGCTGGCGTTCCGAGATTAAACCTACGCAAGATCATAAAATGACCATTGAGAGGGGGTGCGATACTTTATATAGTCGCGCTATGCACCATGGGCGCTAACTTCAAGGGTCAATAAAGTATGATATTTTCGCGGTGAACTTGGCGTATGCCTGTCCCGTCAGTGTCACCACTGCCTGCCGACACGTGGCACCTTTTAAGTCGCCGCAGCAACAGCAATGATGACCCTTCCTCGAATTACGTTTCGCGCCGTTTGATGAGTTTGACTAACGCCCGATTGGATGAAGACCACCTCACGCGTCCTTTGAACTCCCAACGAGCCAAGGTTATATATGCCTGACTTCTTCTGTCGAAACCGAATCAGCCTTTCGCTCATCCGAAGAACGAGTGTGCAAGATGGGTGACCTCAACCCCCAACCCAACGTCTCGGGAAAGTGGAAGACATTCTTTGATCTTGTTCTTGAAGAGGGTGCCGAAAATTGCCAACGGGCTTTCAACGTATTGTGCGAGATCGGACACTCTGAACTGGCGACTTCACAAAATCAGAATAGGCCGGTCCATATCTCGTCAAACCCTTCCCGGACAGGAGAACCAATGCGACGTACCACCTCGGAGGTAACGGATCCGATGTACCAGAACAAGTGCGCTTCATGTGCACTAAGAGGGTTTTATTTGGGCATGTTTTCATGCGACGGGTGTGAGAAAAGCTTCCATCCCGGATGCGTTTCTGATCAACTACCCCGGGACAAGACTGATATCCGCTTTGATACCTTTTTGTGCCCGACCTGCATCTCCCAGTGTCACCTCTTCCCTCCTTACAGCCTTGAATAATCGTAGGGGGTTAAAAATCTTTTGTTTACTTTCCTTTCCCCCGATGTATAAACTATAGGAGGGCTACTTTTTGCTTCAATGTAATTCCTGTAAGGATTGTATGAAAGGATCCATCTCCTATTCTCCGTGATTAGTTTGCCCTAATAATTTAATTATCTACATTCTTCCATTTTCCCGTATTATGAAAAACAGTGACGCTTCGATTTCCGAGAACATTTAATATTTTCTGACTGGTATTCCGGTCAAATCTCGAAAATATGAGACGTTGTCGTATCAATTAAATGACGCCGCCTTGGGAACTTGAAGGTTCTCGTCAAATCCGGTCAAATCTGACGACGCCTCGTTTTACCGAGGCACGAGGGTTTCTATGGGTCCCACTACATTTATTACCATTATGATAACATTTCCACCTATAAATATCCTCACATTGCGCCAGGCAGAGGCATGTCCTAACTCATCCTTCCTCTCCTCATCTCGGAGAAATACCCACTATGCCGCTTACACGAGCAGCCCTTAAACGCAAATTGCTTGGGACAAAGCCCGCGGGCTCCACCTCGCGGCTTCCCCATGCCTCTTCTTCCAGTTTATCCCACTCAGGACTTAGGGCCCGAATAACTCCGAAAATTAAAAAGGGGTTATTACAATTTTGGGACTCTGAGACTTTAGAGTGGGTTATCGATAACGAGAAATTCACCCTAGGTGACCTCCTCGAGATGGGGATCAAATTAGGACAACCCCCCGAGGAGGATGCCATTAACTGGGCCGAACTAGAGCAAAGTAGTTCGGATGAAGACGACCTCCTGCACGCCGGGCCGCGAGATGTGTATGGAGTTCCCCTTCTGACCTGCGAAGTATGCAAGAAGTTGGATGTTGGAACCCGATTACCATCTTGTTGGTATTGTGGGAAAAAGGCCCATACCTCGTGTTTGAAGTGGATCGCCAGGGAGGACCCCCGCAAGCCGGGACATTTCCTGTGGCAATGTCCACCTCCCCCACGAGTCTGGTTCCTGGAGGGATAGTAAGCTTACATGCTTCCTTCCCCTGTTAGGCCCATCTCGTCGGGTGTGATGTTTGTTGTTGTGCAAAAGCGACATCACACGCGACTCTTTGCCGAGCATGGAAACCGAAATGCATGCGGAGCATCACTATTTTTACTTTCGTTGTAGACTAATAGGTCTAGCTATTTACTTTTGTTGTAGACTAATATGACCCTATCTAATGTTTCAACTTGTGAATGAAATATTTTGTTTTTTTCATTTTCATATTTGTACCTCGGGGGCTCTACCACGGGGTGAATAACGAACCATACCGATTCCTTTCCCTCCGACCTATCCCACGATATTTTCATTTACCATTCAAGCTCAAAAAAAAAAAAAAAAGTTAATAATAATAATTTACCACGTATCGAACGACGGGATAATAAATTTACCGCGTCTGTATGAACTGTTATATATAATCTGAAAACATCGGACATATGCCGCTAAACTCAGAAAATACGCTATGAGTACCCACCTCGGACAAAATTCGGACAACAGCGTTTCTTCCCGAGATAAGGTAGATTTTTGTCCGACGTGCAAACAGTATGGGAAACGACAAGAAATGTTCACATGCTTGGAATGCAAAGAAGCATGGCATCCCCCGTGTATAACGGAATACCTACCAAAGGATAAGGATGACCCGAGGTGGCGAACCTTCTTTTGCCAGCCCTGCGCGAAATATTTATCCAAACGACGATATACTCCGAAAAGGAAATACAAACAATGGCAGTCCGATTCCGAATAAGCTTTTCCGACTTAGGGGTCTATTGTAACTTTTTGTGTTCGCAAGTAGTCAATAAATGTAAGGTGGGAAAAGTAATAAGAAATGTTTATTTTTCATCCCGAGATACTTTATTTTTAGGCCTTAGTGTTCGTAAATGACTTCAAGTCAAAAGCATCCGTATGCGATATCTTTTGACTTCGGGGGCTAATGATAGGGCCATGTTCCGTGGCCCATATAGCTTCAATCTGGGCCATGAACAAGGCCGGGATTAGGACCTCGTTCTGCGAGGCCAACCCGGGATACAATGCAAAGTCCGCGATTGAGGCCCATAATAAACCGGCCCAATAAACGGCTTAGACAGCCTACGCTTCGGGGGATAAAAGCCCCAAAAGCTTCCTTGAGTCAAATAACCACTTATAACTGGTATCCACGCAGGTTACTGACCTCGTCCTCCTAACGGCCACGATCACACGATCATAAGTGGTCACACTCACATAACCGTATAACTGATTCACGTTCTGCCTTACCCTGGCAGGGGGAAGGCGGTACGTAGAGAATGCTATATAAGGTCATCCCTTTCACAGGAAAAGGGCGAACGTAGAGATACACCCCTACTCTCTTACACACTTGCTCTCTTATATTCACACTCTGAGATATCAGATAGGACAGAGTACGATATCTCCGGGGTCCATTCCCTTATCTCCGAGGTAATCTATTGACCTCCGGAGTTCGAAATCCGAGATCATCCCTTGATCTCTCTGAGTTGATCATCTCTCGGCCTGTGACCTATAGCAGGACGAGCCCAGTTGAACCCAATTTTAGCATACGGCCTGCTACCTCACATAGCCCGTATCATAGAGAAACTACTAGAGTGCTCCAATTGAAGGTGTTTGGAGCACTCTAGTAATGTCTCCAGATGGCAAGATAATAGGGCATTTACAACCCTAATGCAACACTCCAATTGAATGTGTCTAGAACACTCTACTTGTATTTCTATATGGCAGAATAATAGGGTATTTACAACCCTAATACAACACTCTAATTTAAGGTGTTTGCAGCACTCGAGTGGTGTCTCCAGATAGTAAGATAATAGGACATTTGCAATCTTAATACAACACTCCAATTAAAGGTGGTTAGAGTACTCTAGTAGTGACTCTATATGGCAAGAGAAGAACGTACTTGCAACCCTAATACAACACTTCAATTGAAAGTCTCTGCAATACTTTAGTAGGGTCTCAATATGGCAACATACTGAGATTTTGAGCAGTGATTGTTTAATTTTAAATTATTGAAGTAGTAACTAAAAAATTTTGGATATTCCTGACCTTCTTGAATTTCGAATTCTACTTCTAATTTTTGTAGGAATTCAATTTTTTTTTTTTTTTTGCATTTCTTAAATAAAGAAGATATCTGGAATTTTCGACTTCACGTCCCAAAAAATAAAATATCCCATCACATAACAGCAAAGCCAATTTATAATAGGAATAAATCATTACTCCCTTGTTGAATCTACCTATTATTGAAAGATTTTTAGTTGAATGTCACATCCTCAGCCAAGCTGGGTACAGAGATGGGGAATTTGATAGAGACCTACATACACCAGCTGACCAGCGCCATTTAATACACAGCTCTTAACTCTTAAGCATCCTAAAAATATTTCTGACCACAGAAAAAAAAGCATGACCAATCTATTTATTTATTGTGGTGATTGTCACCAAGCTAATTTTGCGCTTTCGTCAATTTAAGCAGTAACCAATAAGCATCTTTTAATTATACAACATAACGAATTCTTATCCTAAATGCCTATTTAATGCTCAGTATTCCATTCATCGCTTGCTTGTGGCTTGTGGGTTCGACAGTGCATTGAATTTTGGCTTATAACGGTACTGGCAATCTTTCACCTGCACTCTTATAACATTGAGGCTGTAATCAACGAAGCACATGACGTAACACCAGTTTGAGAAATTTAAATTGCAAACAAGAAAAACAAAGGAACTGTTCCACATGGAATACACCGAATGATCATATAAAAGCAAAAAATTGTCAAATTTCAAGTACAAAAATAGCTTATATATACAACAAAATAAAATCTTCAACTTCCAACTAAGAAATTTGAATAAGAGACAGCTTGAATACCTCACCAAACGAAAGGTATACATATCCATCCAACCCAAGGGTATGATTTGTGGAGCCTCCAGAATTTAAAACACAAACCAGCAAATATGAATTAAAAACATTAGGGTTTCAAGCATATGGAAATAACTCTTGGCACTTAATCAGTGATCTCTCCTTCCTCTGGTTTCTCATATTCTTCCTTCTCTTCATCTTTCTCTCTCCCTCTCATACCACTTACACTCTCATTTTTTCTCTCCTCTCCGCTCTCATTCTCACTTTCACTCTCACTTCCAATCAATCTACTTGCACCTTTCATTTTTTTTATTTCCTCTTCATTTCCTTCAGTAATTTCACTGTCCATCCCCATTTCTTTAACCACAGGTGGGAACACCAATTGTTTATCAGGCCATTGGTTAAAGAAAGAATTCAAAACCATAAATCGAAAAGCATGCAATATCCTGTGCTTATCTGCTTTAATCTCTGCACCAAGAAGCTTCTTTAACAAGGTTGGTTCCCTAGCCTTCATAACACGGGCATTTTTGGTATTATCGGGATGTGAAGAGAAGTCCCTCCGGTCATGAAATCTGCCTCGGCCCTCGTGCCTGCCCCTCTTGTTATTAAAGCGGTTTTGGGTTCGATCCATACTATAGGTCTGATTATTGGACTTAACAAAATAATGTTGTGGCACCTCAGCTACTTCAAATCCCAGCTCTTGCTGCTTGGCCAAGATTTCTTTCATTTGCTAGAAAGGAAAGAAAAAACCCAATGAAGTTAAAAAAAGTAGTGAAGAAAACAGTGTATGGTCACTGATATACATACCAAGAAAAAAGATTTTTTTTAATTGGTAACAAAAGGTTGCAAATAAAATTGAAAAATAAGAGTGGTAAAGACTAAAATGACCAGGCGGCAGCAAGGTAGCAGTGTGAAAAGCAAACAAAGTGATACTAAATCAGGAATTCAATTAAGCAATTGTGATAATATATAAAAGTTGAGTCCTAATTGCCTCAAAAAGATTTAAGAGTTAATTTTACCTGTCTTCTAAGCTCAGTATCGTCATTCTCATTCTTGGCCTTTTTACCTTTTGCAGTCAATTTCTACATAAAGACAGTTAATCAATTTAATTCGGATGCAAGTCAGGTTTAATTCTGGTACAAAACAGCATACCAGTTATGTGAAAATTTGGTATCATTTAGGCATTGCCCAATACCCAAGGAAAAAAAAAGGAACTGACAACAACATGCTGGTACTCATAACAAACTGGAACAGGTCAATTCTCATGCTAAGTTACAGACCAGAGATCAAACCTTTTTTATGTTGGAAGCAGTAGGGAAGTTTCTCTTACGAGCTTCACGCCACTGTTTAATTTCATTCTCATCGTACTTAATTGTCGGTAGCCTAATAAAGACAAAAACGAAAAGAAATGAAGTAAAGATGTTTAAAAATGTATAATGATAAAGGGGATTGAGGTTTTATTTTGCCTCGGGAATGCATTTCCTTATGTCAATTCTATTGCCATTAAAAATAAAAACATGCTCTATTATCTAAATAATAAACATGTTCATAAAAAAAAATATCAAACCTTACCTCCTTTTATTGTTCTCCACAGGTCCAGGAGATTTTCCCGCAGGTGCTAGGTCTCTCCTATCGCCTTGCTCTACAGAAATTTGTTTGATTATTTTACTACACTGATTTTATTACAATTAACCAATTTTCATTTACTAAACTTCTATTTATTATGTATGCACTTTAAAATATAATAACAGGAGTGATCAAAACATACAAACAGAATTGCTGCATACAAGCAGCAATTAATTATAGCAAACAAGGACACCTGAAATGTACCGAACAAATTACAACTGTATATAGAAGCACTGCTCTGTTCTCAAGTACAGAGATAATATATATAACTCAGAAAAAATGAAAAAAGACTTAGAAAAGGAAATTCACCCCTTCCTCTGGTTTGACTTAATTGTGCACCAGGGCCTCTTCCTCGACTTCCACTAAACTGCCCCGAATTATGCCTCGAATTGTTATTTTGGAACCTATTAATTAAAATTTAAAATTTTATTCTCAGTCCTACGGATCAATGTTAACTATTTTGATCCTGTTACAACTTAGAATACCAATAACCAGTCACTATGAAAAAGTAGTAGAAAGATAAATTTACCTTGTTTGTGAGATGCTATGCTGATTTGTGTTAAAACTTTTCCCAGAAGCATTGTCATGAGTTGCACTTGTTGTTGCCACGCTTGTACTTTGGCTGACATTATTCTGCTATACCAAATATCAGTACTTAATACAAATTTGTAACCTCTCTCTCTCACTTTGTATGAATGATACAAAAATATGCAACAATCATACCATTTTTGTCCCTTGTGGTAGTGCCCCAGAGAAACATGGCTGAGTTAACCCTTGATTAGCTTGAGGAACCCCAAAACCGCTTGCAATTTGAGTTAAAATCGGATTATTTATCGCTATCTGATTCAATCCTTGAACCATATTACTGGCAGACTGAAGAGATGCTAGCATGTTCAGATTTTGCATCTGACCTTGCATTTGAAACCCCATGTTTTGTTGGATATTTGTACCTTGACCGAAAAATTGCATTGCCGCAAGTGCATTCAACCCAAACTGCATGGTCATTTGAGGGTTCTGATTGAGCATGGCCATAGCCATGGCCATATTGGCTGCGTTGGGGAAATTGAACTGGGGAGCTTGGTTCAGAGGAAAAGGCGGAAGCGTGGAGACCTAATACAGTTCAAGAAAATAAACATCGTAACGGGAAGGGGAGAAGGAAACTTGATTGAAAATACTACAAAAAAAAAAAAAACAGATTAAAAAAAGGGTATACCTGAGAGGGATTTGAGTCGGAGGCGCCGCCGCCATTAGGCGGGTTTGGCTTCGAACCGAGAGGGAAGAAGGGAAGCATGGTTACTAGTTTCAGACAGGGAGAGAGGAGGTAGGAGATAGAGAGGGGAGGAGCAAGAGAAAGTAGGGTTTTAGTTACAAAAACCCAAATTTCTTGAGTTTACCTCTCTGATATTCTCCTTCGGAAAAAGATTCATTGTTCTTGGAGAAATAAACACCATTGCTTAAACCCATCGACTTTCACTGACAGCGGGCGCCGTGCATGGAACCCACCTGTCGGATATAGTTTTACTTTCACAGGCGTAAAGGAATAGTTCTTGGAATAGATTCGGCCCAACTAATGTTCGAATATGATAAGAGTTCAAGATGCACGGGTTGAGTGGAGCCCATTATGTTTTGAATTCTCCCTTGCTGCTGGAGTGCGGAGTGTGCGACTCACATTTTGCTTGGAAGCATTAATGTTTTTGGGTAAAGATTTTAACAGAGCATTTTTCTCTTTATACAGCGCACGGACTATAACCACAACAGTACGGTATATGGTTTGTGTACTGCATAAAGCGAAAACTACTCTGTTAAAAGCTTAACCCCGTGCTTTTTTTCCATTAGCAGGAAATTCTTGCTAACCATGAAGGCGCGATCTAAACCCGATATTAAGTCCGCCGTCATTAAAAAATAAATAAAAGGAACTGCGGCCCAATTGATGAGCCGTACGATTAAAATTTCTTAATTCAGTTACGATAATCTTATGCATTCATCCGTTACTTTCTAAATAACTGTCCTTAACATTTCCTTTCAGAATAATTGTCTGTGTTAAATAAAAATATTTAATTGTTAACAAAAAAGAATATTATAAACCTTACATAAATTTGTACAAATAATTAGTTCACTTAATAAATAATTGTTAATAATTATGTAGTTTCATTTAACAGAGAATTATTTTTAATAGATAAAGGGGACTCTTTAGTTGTGCTCTTCAGACTATTATGCAGGACAAACTGAAGCAAGTGTCAACTTGCGGAGGATAAAATCAGGGTACCAATATCTGTTATGGCTTATCAATAAAATGGTAATTTAAATATCTCGTGCACATAAAAAGCATCAAAGTTAAAGCATGTTTTAAAAACAATATCATTGGCTACTTGTTAAAAAGTAAAAAACATACGTTTTGGGTTGATGAGCAAAATGAATTATGATCCTTGAAAGTACTAAAGTTGTACATAACCGGGATGTGAATTGTCAATTGACGATCCTGACAGCATATTTAAAAATCAACTCATATTCCATGCAGTTTGCATATCATTTAATAATACATCAACGATTTACAGATTCATAGCATTGCAAAGTTCAAACTATTCAATTGACCAGCAAAACATGCATCAAACTTGAGCTTATATTTATATATGGGGTAAGTAAAACTTCTACATTACCACTACCGGACACCCCAAAAAAATTAACTCATAACATTGCCCAAAAAGCAAATGCAAAAAAGAAAAAACTAATCCAGACACATTATCCAAATAGATAATGTGCCAGTTTTCTACTGGTAAATCCTCTCATGCAGAACAACCAAACTGAACGAGTAAATATACAGACTACTAGTGTACGTTTGCAAAAGTCAACGTTGCAAAAGATAAATATTCCAGGGACACCAAGAAAAAAAAAGGAAATATCACATATATATTGCAAGATCTGTCTTTTTACAAAGAATATGATGGCCAAACATGCCAAATCTCAACTCAGCTGTTGTAAAGTTTCTGCCATAGCACCCTGCAGAACCCCACTAAAATGGTACCAGGCATGAAGAGCGACTTTTGTTTTTACCAAACATTATAAATTGCCAAGATGAATAAGAGAATGAAAACAAAGAGAAAATTGAACACCCTTCTTTGGGTACTGTACAAATCAAACTTCAAGATCGTCTTGCCCTAAATTTTCTTCATGCAAATGGATTGCTGCCTAGAGATGGATAACCTTGAGGTGTTGGATTCCTGTTAAAAAAGAAGTCCCCATTGAGCTGATCTATTAAAAAAGGGGGTCTGATCATTACAAAAAAAGAAAAGAAAAAAGAAAAAAACGAGGAGAAGGATGAAGGATGAAGGGCTTACAGTATTTGAGGAGGGGCCTGATCTCTCATTTGCTGCATGTCACCTAAAAGATGATAAAATCAGCACATTTCATTTCCTTTCCATCTTTATTTACAATCTCTTTGCACAGTTTCATTTATGGATGTAAATACGCGGCGTGCCGTGACCAAGTCAGATTTTCATGTGACGTGACCAAATTGGGATGGATGGTCAAGGCACCTTAGTCATGCTGTGATCACAAGTGTCGTGTCCAATCGTGGCTGGTCATGTTTGGTCACATTTTGACTATTTTTTTGTAAATAAAGTTAGTTTATTCAAAATTCACCATTAGATCAAGATCTATTTGTCATGATCACGCGTGACTCGCATGACCACGTGTCGTGCCGTGCCAATTTTCCGAAGGATGGTCACGTCACGCGAATGGTCATGGCATGGGACACATGAGTCACGACATGTGACCAGCACATGTGCCGTGCCATGACATATCCGGTCACAGCGTGACTTTTTTACATCCCTGGTTTCAGTATGTATACATACCTTGAGGCAAATGAGAGGCGTATGTGGAAGTAGGATTCTGAGTGTAGAATTCAGGGCGAAATGCTCCACTACTGTAATAATCAGCATCAGGCTGCTGAGCTGGCAATGCTGCTTGCATGTGGCTCATGTCCATAAACTACAGAAAAAACCAATAAGTTCATCATCTACTTTTTGTTAACTTCACTTGCACTATACAAGATATTGAAGAACTTTAAAAGTGTTCTTGCACTGCTCTCTTGAGGTGAACTTTCTTACCAAAAAAGAACATGGTTTGCTTTCAGAAAAAAAGATAATATATGATCCATATAATCAACCATATCGATATCACGTATCTTGATATAGATGTATCTGATACATCTCAGATACACTATGTGGCATATCATATTTATTTTAAATTTATTTAACTGGACAGCTTTGGTAAAGATGCACCTGAATGCATGCAATAACACATGCCTTGTCTTCAGGAGATCCCATATACAAGGTCCCTTAGTTGGACTTGGAGCAGAGACCCAGAGACACCTTCTGGTTGTATAAAGATCTAAAGAAATATCTCTATGGACCTTGTGGGACTAAGGAAACTATGGTCATGTTTAGTTGTGGAGTAAGAGGTGGAGTAATCCCTTACTCACGCTTAAGGAGCCAAATGAGGAGTAAAATAGGAGTAAGATGGAGTAAGAGGTGAGTTAATCCACGCTTACTCCACCTCTCTAGGTTGATTAACTTACTCCACGCTTACTCCATCTTTAGGGCCCACTATCATAGACATGCGTTCATTTCCAACATCATACTCCTCCATATGGATTAATTTAATCCATGACTTAAGCTACCAAACGAGGTGTAAAATTTGAGTAAGATGGAGTAAGCAAATTAATCCTCATTAACTTTACTCCATGACCAAACATGACCTATACACTAAAATCAGATTTTAGTATTTTTTTTTTCACATTTTACCCTACTAATCCATGAAATTTGTTTTGTTCCAATTCTCCAATTTCATCCTTTGTACATTGATATTTCCTGGAAGATAAAATCTTCTACAATCTTATTTTTTGTTTGCTTTTTTAAAAGAAAAAGATAAACAAATTCAAGTACTTGTTAAATATAGTTTGCATGTAACTTGTAGTATCCATAAAGTATCCTAAATTTAAAAAAAAAAAAAGGCCGTACCACCATATCAGACACTACCTATGTTACCCACATACGTTTATTTCCATCTCCGACATTGATTCTCATGGAATACACCTATAATATGTACCTGTCACACTAGTTGGCATATCAAAATACTAATGTAATTTTAAGAAGATGCAGCCTTTGATACACGTGGATATGTATATCCAGCCAGAGAAAATAGCAAAAAGGGTACTACTTCCTAGAAGCCACAATATATATGCAGGTTCCAATCCAATTTTAGATAGTATTGTGGGACTGATGCTCCACTGCTCCAGATTTCCATTTTCCTTTGTCCCAATTGAAGATTTGCACTTACCCCCCCCCCCCCCCCCATTAAATTTTGTAAACTACACCCCTTTTAAATTTTGTAAAATTCTATTACTCGTTACTCTACCCATTGTTCTTCATATTCCACGTTTCAGAAGAAAGATACCTGTGCCATTTACATCGTTTAATTACCAGAACTCTTCATTGGTTCCCTATATTTTTTTTCTCGCCAATTATTATCTTTATTCCAACAACAACAACCAAGCCTTTAGTCCCAAACATATTATCTTTATTCCAGCTATAAATAATTACAATTGTGCATTCTTTCAAAAGATAATAAAACACATCATAATTCTAAAATATGCATGCAAAAAAATGTATCGTGACCTGAGATTCTGAACCATCCCGTGTCACAAGGAAACATAGTCGCTGTCCAAATCCATGCAAAATAGGAAACAATCAATGTGGGTAATAATAAACATTTACCGTGTTATTTGGCAGATCTGATTCATCTGGAAAATCAAATGGATTTGTTGATTGCATTGCCTGATATGGCATCCCCTGCATTTTTACAAGAAAAAAAAAACACGAAAATAAGTTAAAAATTCAAAGTACTTTTTCTGATGATTTATAATGCGTTGATGGCATGGAGAATTGCCTGATCCGGTATGTGTATTACATTGTGTCTGGCACTGGTATACAGTAGAAGTATCTAATATTAAGAAGAATGGAATTGCTTCTTAATAACTTATGGAATGGAAGATTGCCTTATCAGGTACTGTAAATTACCACATTGTTTGTCTGGCACAGTCACAGTAGCAGTGTTAAAAGGATTAATGCCTCCTAATATTAGATAATATTATTCAGGATGAAGTTAGGTATATAAAAATCAACGGGTATAAAAACTGTAACAATTGAAGTGGTAAAGACATAGTTCCCATGACATTGGTTGGTACATTAGTAAGGCTAGGAATTGCACTTTCAAAAGAACTACTTATTTTATCATTCTCAAAAGAGTCCAAAACTAACCAAGATAGTCATAAGAGCTCCTCTTGTCATCACTTTTTCAAACTTATTTTCTTTTAAGGGGGAAATTCATGTATACCCCTCAAAAATTCATAATAATATATTTACCCTTGTAAATTTCAAAAACTCACGAATTTACCCAATTTATTATCTCTTCTATTAAAACTCACTTAGATTATGAAGTTTCCATTTAGCCCATTATTAAAAAAAATAAAAAATATGCAGCATGCATGAGAAACGTTCAGTCTTCTAATTAGCATGTTTGCGAGGACAAATGATTCAATTCTCTACTTGTGACGCACACACAAGAGTATACCTAAATGTTGTGTATGCGTCGGAAGTAAAAAAGAAATGAACCTGCCTTTTGCCCTCACCGATTGACCAACTAGGTCTTTTGCACATGCTACATTATGTTAATACTTTTTAATAAAGGGTAAAATCAGTACTTTATAAATTTAAAATGAGTTTTAATAAAAAATTAATTGGATAAATTTGTGAATTTTTTAAATTTAGAAGGGTAGCTATGATATTATGAATCTTAGAAGGGGAAATACGTAATTTCAAGGTTTTTTACCAAAGGTGAAAAGAAGGGCATAATTTGTGAAGACATAAGCAATAACTTCTGTAATATGAATTCATTAAAAAATTAAGTGCGGAGCACCTTTGAAACAACACATCCAGTGTATACACCATAAGGTGTAGATGACT
Organism: Carex rostrata; assembly: GCF_964058835.1. NCBI lineage: Eukaryota > Viridiplantae > Streptophyta > Magnoliopsida > Poales > Cyperaceae > Carex > Carex rostrata. The sequence goes on from NC_135919.1 coordinate 12,782,377, forward strand.
GCAAATAGCCAAATACACTAAAACCATGCTCGCGTAACAAATATATCCTCTTCTAATATTTATCATAACAATAAAAAAATGTCGGCTTCCACAATTGCAATTCATAGCAATACACCAGCTGGCAAATGCAAGATGAGATTGAAATATAAAAGGTAACCAACCTGCAATGGCTGAAGGGAGGCAGGCATTTCTCCTGTAAGACTGGTAGGTCCATTTAAAGAACTGAGAGCAGCTACACTGGGAATGTCACTTTTAATAAAGTCCTGAAATCACATAGAATCTGAGGTCAGCTGGTACAGTACTACTAACATAGTTAAGGCCTCACTACCTTTCAGACTTTGGCCTCAATCCAGCACCCACTTCATCCATTAAAAAAAGAAAAGAAAAGGAAATGACATCAAACAGGTAGTAACCTGTGAAATTCCTTGATATGCCGAAACATTAGCATCACGTGCACTTGCAAACCATTGATCCACCGACTGTGGTTGGGAAGAAACTGGAGCCATGGGAGTATGTGCCGGCAGTCGTACAGCTGGTGGAGTGCTCAGTTTAGCCACTTCATTGCCAGCAACCGGTGCTAAGGAAGAGAACTGAGCACTAGGGCCAGGAGAAAACTGTGTCATGCCTGGCATAGACGGCTGAGTGTTTGTTGCATACATGCCACTGCTGCTTGACTCACCGAAAGCATTCCAAGGCTGAAGAATAACCAACTTGCACAATTAATTGCCATAAAAAATAATGGGCCTCCATTATACATAATATATAATTTGTTGTGCTTCATACGTGTCTTTAATATGAATTGGAACTCTAGCCTAGACCTCCAAATGTACAAACAGACCAGTATGAGTGTATCAACTAACCTGAAATCTTTCTGGATTTACAGATGGTGCCTTTGCTACTGTTTGTGGAACCTGTGGAGGAGCATTTGACCTGTTAACTGGAACCTGACCTATCAGTGGATGCATTCCCCTTGTCAAATCATTTCCAGTTGAGGTCACCACTGGAGATGACTGAATGCTTGTATTAGCGACAAAAACTTGCTTCTGCTGAGAAAAACCAAAGTTCGCCCACCCTCCATCTTTCACATCTACAGGAGCCTGGTTGTTGAAACCAGCAAAGAGGTCCATTGATGTAGAAGCAGGGCCCACTTCTGTCACCACCGGTCCAGCTGAAGCAGTTATATTTAATCCTGTCGTATTCTGTTCATTAAACCCAGAAAATAAATCTATAGAAGTACCAGAAGGGGTAGAGGCAGCTGGTTGTTGCTTAGGCGGTTGATTGAACTGAACAGCTGATCCGCCCAAAGCAAGTCCAGTTGATGATGTCACTGCTGGTCCAGCTGAAAGAGTTCTATTTAATCCATTTGTATTCTGTTCATTAAATCCAGCAAATAGATCTATAGAAGTATCACAAGGGTTAGAGGCAGCTGGTTGTTGTGCAGGCGGTTGATTGAATGAAGTAACCGGTCTGACCAAAGCAGGTCCAGTGGGTGATGTCACTGCAGGTCCAACTAAAAGAGTTCTATTTAATTCAGTTGTATTATGGTCGTTAAATCCAGCAAATAGATCTATAGAAGTATCAGAAGAGGTAGGGGCAGCTGGTTGTTGTGTAGGCAGTTGATTGAATGAAGTGACCGCTCTGACCAAAGCAGGTCGAGTACCAACTTGATTGTTGCTCAAAGGAGGGAGCTGAGATGACGGTGATGTAACTGACTGCTGGGAACCACTTGCCAACTGCACAGCCTGGTGCTCTGAAGTGCTCTCTGTTACGCTGTTGGAATCAAAAGACCCAAAACTGCCTGAAGATGCGGTTCTCTGTGTGAAGAAACAATAAAAGCATAAAATATGTATAGTAACATTATGCAACTGCAACAGCAACCACCAGTACTGGTGCATCAAATTAATGGTACCTGAAAACCATGATACTATCAGGGAAACCAGGTTTCACAAAAGGAATAACGATCATAAACGCAATTCGTAATTGTGGCATTGATCTAGGCTTTAAGCTATTGCATTTGAACAGCATCGGTAGCTAGCCAAAACTAATTTCATCCAATACTACATTTAGGGTATCTCAAGATTCATATAAAGCATATGTAGAACATCACAGAGCACAAGATAGGATAACTGCTGCAGAAATACAGTGCATAGGGGATACAATTTGCCACTGAGGTATAAACAGGTGCCATCAAATTGATGCAGAACTGGTCATTGCTAAGACAGTACCAGAATCCAATGCAAACAAGTATTTTATAAATAAAAGTTAAAACAACTATAAACCTGTGGACGTGCATTAGAGTGTTGGTTTGACTGGTATGGTGAATTAGGCGACTGAGGATCATATCTAAACTGATCTCCAGCACTTGATACAGAGAAATCAGAGAGCCTTGATCCAGAGCTCTCATTTGCAAACCTATCTTCAAACATGACATTTTCACGTGCACGGCCGGGGCTGAATAAGAAGCTGGGAACCTTTCCTTCGTATCCGCGGTCAGAGGCCAACCGTCTTGGTGCCAGGGCAGAATTTTTCCCATACCGGCGTTCTTCGTATTGGTTATCATATGGCGGGCTTTGGGAGAAGGAGTGGTATGAGTTCGGCCTTCTAAGTTCACTCTCATTGGCCTTGAGGCTCTGTTTGATACAATTAAAACAGGGTATATCTGAATAACAAATTAATGTACAGATAAAAAGGGAAAGAGCACAAAGCAATTGATTACCTCTGTGCCCTTTGGAGACGTTTCGGATGATCTCTCTCCAGCATACTTCTTATTCACATATACACTTCTAATGAAGTCTCTTATTCTATCAGGATGGCTGAAAATAAAAGATGTACAAAAAAGTAAACTAATGGTTTGCTGATTATACATATTGACGAAACAATTACTAAAGTAAGAAAGTAACCATGTATTTACCTGCTGTCAGGTAACCTCATGCGTGTCATGTCCCAGTTCTTCAGATAGATTTCACGTGCGCGCTTAACCAAAGAAAAAAAATAATACAAATCAGATATATAAGATGTTGTTTGGATTTAAATCATTACTAGTAGTTAGTTTCTTACCTGATTCCCACCTTGTTGGAGAGCCTCAACCTCTTGTTTGGTAAATTTAGCCATTGAAACTGACTTTACTCGGTGTGTGAACTCTCGACTGTGCACAAACAGTAGAATCAATTAAATTCATGTATAATTAGGCAATCGGAAATATAAACATTCAAGGACAATTGAACTACAACCAAAAAAAAAAATACAGAAAGAAAATAGTTTAACCAGGAACCTAGTATAGTGATTGCTATAATCACTCGGTCACAAGTGTTTTTATAGAAAACAAATAAACGAAAGGAGATGATCTTTGTCTTAAAAATATTCAACAACTAAGCCTGGTCTTTTTGAAAGTATGATGGACAAAATTGTTAGCGAGTTAAAAAAAAAAACACAATCCCAACAATCTAAAAATATTTCAATTGAGAAAATTTAACTACTTACTGGATTCCACTGCATGACAGGCACACGAATGTCCAAAAGGTCGTACAGACATATTGCGGACCCTGTAAAAACAAATTAGGCCTCAATTGATTTCATTATTCGTGAAATTCTCCCTTCCACCACAAAAACAATTATAAAAAAAAAAAATTACCGCGCAATTGCAATTTATACATCGCCTATTAGGTGGGAGCTTCATCAGACCCCTGATAATCTTCTCATTTCTGTCGTCTTCTTTCTTACTACTCATTTTTTTGCAAGCTAGTAATAATTCAAATCCACCAGCGATTATAGCTGTAATCTTACCACCGAAACCTAACAAGTCGACTAAAATCTTCAAAACGGCGAACTGAGAGCTGGGGTACTTAGGTTTTCGCAAACTAGGGCTTTTCGGGAGTCGAGGACAGAAAGTATCGAATAATTGAGCAGAAACTACAAAGGAGTCGGTTTGTTTTGCACGAAAGATGGAATAATCGGAAAGATGGCTCTAATCGCACAAAGGAAATATTTTACTATACAGTGCCCCAAATGTTTTCTATGTTAAGGTATTGTACGTATTTTCACTAATAGTGACGTGGCATTTAGATATTGGAAGTGTTAGTGGAGAAGAATTTTATAACGTCTACGTACGAGATGGGAAAGGCAATGAAATCATCACTTGTTCACAGGTAGACGAAGAATTGGATTTGGCAACGGGTTTGTACAGAATAATTATTCCAACACATGAACATGGGACACTGGCGTACTCTTTTATCTTTTGTGTCTTGTCAGAACAAATTTGGGACCCAGTAACAGTTTTAAAATGCATCCGGGTCTTGATATGCATCCCCAGTGCAAGGCAGGAATCCAGCGGTCACAACGGACCCTTTTCAAGTCTGGAATTTGGAGCGGTAAAAATGAAGAAAAACAGCAAAACGCGCGAGTTTATAAACCGCGTTACGCCGTCACCCTGTCCACATTAAAGAGTATCTCTCCTCAAACAAAAAAGATATTGAAGAGTATCATCTTATCATGCGATTACTAAAAGATAAATTATAATAAAAGGAGAAAGTAGTGAGTTCATCTTTTCTATATTTTAAATTGAAGGTGAAAGAAATCATCAAATTTTTATACATAATTCATCATCCACCGCTTTGTTCTCTCTTATATTTTGAATTCTAGAACAAGTATGTCTTTGATTAGTACCGATTAGGGATATGATTTATTTCCGCTCTCTCCCTTCCTCTTCTCTTTGTTCCCTTGTCAGAGTAGAGGATGAGAGGGAATGAAAAAAAAAAAAAATTGTCAAATCACTTTTGGTTGATATAATTATGTCGATGTGAAATATTTAACATTGTATTATTATAATTAATATTATTAGTTTCCCTTTCAATTTAGAGTGTATGGAAAAAAAAAATTCTTGCAAATATTTTAAAAAAAATAACACAGATATCCAACACTATCTTACCTACATAATTCTTATACAAGTTTTTTATCACAATCCTACAACAGTCACCGAATTTCTCATTATCCTTCTAAATTTTAATCAACCAAATAAGAAATAAGACGGAAAGAAAAATTAAATTTATTTTTCCTCATTAATCATCCAAATACGAAAAGGTTAAATATGTTAATCTCCATTTCTATTTCATTTCATTCGCTTCTATTTTTCACCTTCCCTTCCTTCCTCAACTCTCCATCTAAACAAGGTTTAAGGGTGAACATGGAAGTCTTAGTTTTCATATTAATTTTTTTTATTAGAGAACCAGTTATATCCAGCATCTTTTAGATGTTATTTTCAAAAATTGAACATGTGTCTTTTCATAATCAGGCGAAAGCTCGCACCGCTATGTTAAATATGTGATTCTAAGGGTGAAACCTTAGTTAATTACTAAATTTAAATTTATTTATTATATCAACAATTTGAAAAACCTTTTATTTTAGTTATTGAATATTTCCATCTTGTAACCTTAATTACACCAATATGACAAAAAAATTATGTTTCTTAAAGCAAATTACAAAAATTTATGTGATTTTTTTTCAGATCAAATTATTAATCAGTGAGATTGTTAAATAAACAAATTTCATGTATCCCTACAATTAAAATTGCAAGTGATAGATATCAACATTTATAATTTCTTTGTAAATGGAATGGAGATACTCTTGAGTCTTGACACGTGTAAATCTCAATCCACGATTTGAATGATATCAAGGTTTTGGAGATGAGAATTTTTTTTTTCCTCTTATTGGTATGTAAGTAGATAGAGATTTGATCTTGAACTGTTATTTTATGCATTGATTCGGTTCGAGATTGTTTTGAAAACGACCACAAAAGAAACTAAAAAACTATATTGTAGTATGGTACAAGTAAATGAGAAATTTAATTAATTTTATAAAACTAACATATTTTATAAGGACAAACCTAATTAGTAGCTCAACTAATAAACTACAAATTGGTCTCTAAAATATTTTGGATTCAGTTTCTAATAGACACAATATGATGAGAGATTTGTTGGGCACAAAACAAAAATATCTTAAAGGGGAAAATTAAATCAATCAAAATGGCTTGCTTCGATGATGCTGATAATATTCCTCAAATCAATTTAGATTATGGAAATTAAAAACCAAAATTATAGATAAATTGTTGAACAAGTAGTTGGCTTCCTAATCAAATTTTATGTAATTTGAACATTTGTTTGATAGGTCATTCAGAAAAATCTACACCATCCATTTAATTTTGATGGTTGAGATGGATAAAAGATGTTTCACGAACAAATCAAATCAATTGAAAATACATACATAATTTAGACCGACAAGTTGCAGTAATTGGATTTAAATTTTTTAGTTGGAAATAAATAATCCATCAATTCAGACCTGTTCGAGACTCTTTAATAAAATACATACAATTTAAAAGAAGACCGACTCTATTCCATATTTCCATAGATACATTTCTCATTAATTGCAGATGCACGCTTACCGCTCGTTAATTAGTATCTTGAGTGATGCTTTATCCTTCATAAAGTATTTCGTACTAGAAGTGTTCGTTCTCATGTGATTCCACTATTAAAGGAGATACTTTTTTCAATAAATAAAGAAAGTAACCACTTACCACGGAGCAAAATAAAAAATAGAAATCAGTACCAGAAAAACAAAATCGCCCAGGTCCTTGTCCGGTTGTCCCCAGCCACAACAAGTCAACACTCCAAAAATTTCTGAACCTCTCTTTTTTTTTTAGCTGCGGACCGTTTAATGATTGTTTTTTGCTTTTTAGTGTTTATTCTTTTTCTTTTTTTTGGTTCTTGTTTTTACTCTTTACACATTTAGATTTATGCACTGTTTCTCGAATACTTTTTAAAGGCATTTTTGCCTCTCTCACGTTTTATTCTCTTTTTACGAACTCCTTTATTGGATCATTGACAAATTAAAATAACATATACTTCGTTATAAGTTATTTATAAGTGACCTGTGCTCCATTTAAATATCATGTCCTATTAGTTTGAACTATATTTAAATCTACAATGAAAATTTCTTAGGAAAGAAAATTGATCCAACTGGCAAGTAGTAGTCAGTATATTATACTCGGAAGTCGGATCTGTATATTACAGAATGCATTCTGTAAAAAATAATATATATCATTTTTGTATTTTTTTTTTTTTGGTAGCACTGTTGTTAGATTAAAAATCTGGATGTATCGCAATTATTTAACAAAACGTGCTATTAAATTGCAATTTAAGGCACTTAAGCTAAATGATAGTTAAACGTTAATGCGCAAGATGATTTATTTTTAAGAGAGCGACAAGGTGCATTTCTGTACTAAATTAAATCAGATCTACTAATACAAGTACCTACTGGACTAATTAAAAATGTAAAAACATCATATTTCATAAAAATGATAATTTTCATGACGGTCTCCTGGTACAGCATAACTGCCACTGTTCACAAGTGAAGTATTCCATGAATTGATTTGTGAGATTCCATGCTCGTGGAACTTTCATCCCAAACAAATGATAATTTTCCATGTTTGAATGTAAATAATATACTAATTTAAAATTATGTTTATTTTTAGTTAATTTTTGTAATTTAAATTAATTAAATTCAGAGGTGAGATAGTTGTTAGGTATTTTATTTTGGCCGTGTATTATTAAATTTTAACTGGAAGTATCTAATGTTAGAAATATTGATGATCACAAAGAAGAAAATCATATTTATCTATCTAAAACTTTAAAGTTATATATTACATGCTGCAAGCATCGATTTGGTATTTGCATTTATCGAGAAATATATCTATAATTTTGAGATTTAAAAAACAAGTTAAAAAATGAAAGCATATAAGTTTGCTACCATAATTATAAAGAGGAGGGATCAAGTTACAACATTTTTTGAGTTACAACAAGCGTTTTCTACATTTTCGAAGTCCAAATAGTCGATCCAAACCGTTAGATGTGATCTCTACAATAAAATGTGCTTGGAGACCAAATTTTATATTTTTTGGAATTTTTTTACTATTTATTAAGATGGGTACAAAAACTAGTCAAATTCATACCATTGAATTTTGTACCCATCTTAATAAATAGTAAAAAAATTTCAAAAAATGTAAAATTTGGTCTCCAAGCACATTTTATTGTAGAGATCACATCTAACGGTTTGGATCGACGATTTGAACTTTGAAAATATAAAAAATTGTTGTTGTAACTTGTTGTAACTCAAAATTTGTTGTAACTTGATCCCTCCTCAATTATAAATTTCTTATTTAAAAATTAAATATAACTCTTTTTAAAGTAAATATTATATATAATTTTGTAATAAAATTATATATTGCCTACGGGCTTGATATATAATTTGTATATACAGAATAAAATAAAATTGTATATAAATTTCCAAATTTTAGGAGGGTGCATATCAAAATTCTGCCATAAAAATTGGCACGGTACCCTCCAGTGGCCTTCTCACATCGGACTCTTGTCTATGCGACTATGCCTTGCCTTGTTCCTCTCTAAATCCCAGCCAACTCAACTTCAAAGTCTTCAACCTCTCCATTCATTACCGTCCCCAATGGCCTCCTTATTCCGGCTCCCCGCTGCCCAGCTCACTACCTCATGTCGCCCGATCTTTCTTCCCGGCGAGGTCGAACGCTGTCTCCTCCCTGGCGTCGATCTCGATTCCGACGACTCCGATCGTCCCACGCCGCTCCTCCCTTTCCAATCTTCCCTCCTCGTCCTCACATCTCATCGCCTGGTCTTCATCGACGAGGCATCCGCTTCTGCTCGCGAGATCTCTCTCCCTTCTATCATTAAGATATATCCTCTTAAGAAGTCGATGTCTATTCGTTCCATGTTCGCATCTCCTCGCGTCCGCCTCCAGGCACTGTAACCATTCTCTCTTCTCGTTCAATATCTACTCTCGCATATATTCATTGACCCTGGGTAGCCATGCTGTGTTGTTATCTATGGTTTGTGAGAGTCGAATCAGGACTCGGCTGTCCTTTCTTTAATTAGTATTGAATGCTTGGTTTATTGGGGGGGTTTTATTTATGCAGTTGTGCCTCTCATTACATGAATTATCTGTATACATTTTATATCATAATTCTGAGGATATTTGAGTGGACATAAGCCTTGTTAAATAATGAATGTCTCAGACCATGCCCATAATTTCCAAATTTGGTGCTAAATGCTTGAGAATAAATTCCATGGAAATAATTGTCTCCAATCATTTGGTCTTACAAATGAATACTAAGTCTTGAAATTTGATATGTCTCTCCAGGTTGCGGTCTCCAACGATGGCACCATCAGTGAAAAGGGAACAAGATCAACTGTCATAATTTTAGTCATGCGCGGGAAGAACATGGATCCGGATGTGTTTTATGGGAGATTTATGGAGGTGATTCGTGCAAGAGAATGGGAGTTGACTGCATCAGCTAACCAAGGGAATACAGGACTGGAAGGTTCCAGTTCGGGTGCTAGGGTGAATGATCTGAAAATAACAATGCCTGTGGTGGGCGTTTCGGGGATTCTTAGGAAAGAGCAGGAGAGCTGGGAAAGCACAGATAAGAGTCTCCAAGATGCATTTCAGGATCTTAATGCCCTCATGGTTATTGATATTCCTTTTTATTTCCTTTCCCTAAATACTTTATCAGTTATACCGAGTGTGCAAATTTTCTTAATTCCCTTTATTTGCAAGGAGAACGTTAATTGCTTAGGAAGTCACAAAAGAAGAAAATGAGATAGCATGTACTTAAAATTAAACCCTAATAAAATGCAATGACTAAAAGGTGATATAGTCAAGGTGCTCCTGAGGATGTAAGTCGTTGGATTATTGAGAAAAATTGAAAAAAATGTGATTTGTACAGAGTAAAGCCAAGGAGATGGTGCAGCTAGCAGAGAAAATGCGCCAAAAGCTACTAGCTACAGGCTCGAATTCTCAGTCCAATTCAAATGATGAAGAAACGGTTTCAAAACAAGACATGCAAGATTGGTTGTTGATTGTCGGTATTGCATCGCCTGTCACGAAAGAGACAGCTGGCGCTCTGTATCACCAACAACTTTCACGCCAGGTACATGTAGAATTTTTTTCTCCACAAAAGGAAAAGAATCATATAACTGTCGCAGCATGCCATATATTAAATAAACTAACCATTCAGTGTGTTTTGGAGATTTACGCTGTGTAAGCACATGGTTGTGGTATGATGTAATTCATAGGGAAACTAGTATCTTTGTGAGATCCACTTTAGAGAATTTATTAGGTTTTCTTCTGCAACATTTCTCCTGAAGGACAAAAGAAAATCCCGAAATGTGCAAAATCACTGAATTATTTTTTTTCTTTTTTACATTTTTGGATCTTTCTTAGCTTGCAGACTTTGTTAAGGTACCACTTGAGAAGGCAGGTGGAATGATTACTTTGGTCGATGTCTATTGTCTCTTCAACCGAGCTAGAGGAACAGGTATATATCATATTATTGTTAATTCCTGCATATTTATATCTACCTCTTTGCAACCTTGTGATGGAAAATATAATATCATAAATAGTTCAGTGACCTAGTACTGTCTGCATATAATTTACCTTCTATCTTTTCAGAGCTGATATCACCAGAAGACCTTTTGCAAGCTTGTGCCCTATGGGAGAAATTTGACGTGTAAGTTCTATTTAAAATTTCAATTTCTCTAAATTTCTCAGCTAATTTTGGGAGGAGAAAAAAAGAACTAATTGTTGGTTTTTAAATTCCTTAATTTTTTTGGTGTTATGACAACCAGCCCAGTAATGCTGAGAAAGTTTGACAGTGGGGTGAAAGTGATTCAAAATAAGTCACACAGTGATGATGAGGTACTGATATTTTTCTTAAAATTTTCTATTAGTTTTTTAGTTGCTTTAAAGTTTAATGAAGAAGAGAAATTCTGTGAAGCTATATTATTACTTTTTATTTCTTAGGTCTTTGCAAGAATATCATCCCTAGCACAGAAGCCTGATGCTCTTAGAAAAGGAATAAGCCCCAGTGATGCAGCATTCACATTAGGGATTGCACCAGCCTTGGCAAAGGAGCATCTTTTAAGTGCTGAAAACAGAGGTACTAGAACTGAGTTGATTTCATATGTTCAAATCTATTGTTTAAAAAGAACATGAATTAAAAGAGATAACAGCTGTGTATTCTTGTAAATGTTTGAACATAATTAAACTGTGTATTCTTTCTTACAAACCAGGCCTGCTGTGCAGAGATGTCAGTGCTGAAGGCCTTCGCTTCTACATCAATCTGTTCAATGAAATTGATTCAACTAATATATACTCGTAAGTCTTTGAATTTTGGATGACTATTTCTTTTCACTATGTTTAAGTTACATTGCCACAGCAATTGTCGATTATCTTTGGGCAGAACTATCAATATATGTAGCATGGGCTGTTTGGTGAAATACTGGTGTTGCATACCTCTATTGAGTTTTCATCATATTAAGTTGGCACATATTTTTTAGATTCACGATATGATGCTGACCACCATAGTTCTTATAAAAATGAAAATGGCTTTACATATATCACATTTTTTTTTAGATTCATGATATGATGACCACTGTAGTTCTTATAAAATTGAAAATGGCTTTACATGTAGCATGGTATACCTTGTACATATATGCTGAATGTGTCTGACACAAGCTTTTGCTTCCAGGATCAAATCTCACGGGCTACTGAATGCCTGGGTCTTAGCTACAACTGTATCATGCTGAGGATGACTTTAGTCGATAATTGTATCAAATGTGATATTTTTTTCAAGCTCATCTGATGTACAGCTTCAGCCAGTGGGTTTTTTGTGGGCCTGTTTGTACGCTTGTTAATTTTGACATCCACGGGCATATCTGGTCGATGTAAAATGCTATTTCTTTCTTTAAGCGTCTCTTTGTCTTTTTTAACTTCAGAAATCTTAGATGACGGATTATATATCAATACAGTGGGGAAGAGCCGGATTTGCACCATGCTGCTAATGAGCCGGGCTTGTCCATGTGCATACGAGCTGAACTGATTTTTAATAAGGCTAAAGCCTAAACTCGGCGCTAATTCAAATTTTAAAATCTGAAAGGGCCGGGTTCGAACTAAATCCTGGTATATGGGCCCTAGTCCATATACGATGTACCCTTGTTTTCTATGCATTCTCTAATAACACAAAATTTGAGGAGACCATATACTAGAAGAGGAAGTAGCATAGAGAGGAGCAGTGTTTTAAAATGCGGTTTTGTTCATGCATGCGTAAATGTTACTACATACTGGATATGCAGTCACAAATGCAGTTTTACTATGCTTTGTTAAATAAATATAGATAAAATAAAACTAATTTATATCTAAAGACTTATTTAGTCAAGTGGTTTGTATTCCTTACCATATTATAAAGGTTATAGATTCTAATCTTTTTCACCGTAAAATAATTTTTAGGCTTTTTTCAAGTCTATTGGACCGTATATGTGCTCGTATATTTAAAACCGCAAGAACTTGACTGCATGAAATTCTGTATGCGGAAGACCACTGCATAAGCATATTCGATAGCATATGCGGTCCATGCAATCTCATTTTAAAATATTAGAGAGGAGGATAGGAAAATGCCAAGAGGTGGATGTAACAATGAGTACGGAGTGTGGGTGGAGAGGGGTGAGGGAATGAGCGTAGGAAATAGAACAGGAGGTGAAAGGGAGGGAGAGGAGATTGGAGATAATCTCGAGGTTGAGAGAAGAGCAAAGAGCCCTTGATGCAAGAAATGATGATTAGTCTGGCATGGATCTGCCTAAAGAGATGAGGGCTTTGCACTCTGAGGAAGCCTCAGCAGCAGATTGGTATTTGCTGCTAAATCGTAACCGTCTGATCGAAATTTAATTGTTCCCAATTTCTCATTCTCTTTTTTTTTTTTTTGCTATAGAGAATTTTGAGCCTGATAATAGTGAAATGAGAGTTGATCGTTCGGGTGGGCCTCAGGTTGTGATGGTGCTCGCTTGGGAATTGGAACAGACATATATTTCTCTCATTATTTTGTTTTGGAAAATGGATTCTAAGTAGAATTGACATATTTAGTTGTGGAGTAAGAGATAGAGTAAATTTTTTACTCCACGTTTAAGAGTCAAATAAGGAGTAAAATAAAAGAAGTAAGATGGAGTAAACAGTGAGTTAATCCTAAACAGTGTTTTAATATTCGGTTTATATGCAGTATGCAGAAAGCCACCGCATACCGCATATGCAGTATACGGTCACATATGCAAATTTTTATACGGACTTATATAGGCGGATTTTAAATAAAAATTCATGTATATATAAATAAATATACATTAATATGTGGTATAAACCATTGTTAATATACTCTAAACCGATATTTTTATTACTTTTAATATACTCTAAATCGTTAATATACTCGAAACCGATAATATGTGGTATAAACCACTGTTAATATACTATAAACCGGTATTTTATCACTATTAATATACTCTGAACCTGTAATATGCTCTGAACTCCATATTCGGACCGAATATAGATTTTCTATTTGGATTGCAATCGAATAGGAATATTCGGTCGAATAGACCGAATATTACTACACTGATCCTAAGCAAGCTATTTCACCTTAAACTTTTTAGGTAGATGAACTTACTTCATGCTTACTCCATTAGTAGGACCAATTATCATAAATATGAGTTCATTTTCCAATAACTTACATGAAAGATTTGTTTTCAAAACTCTCCAGTACATGATATTAGAGTAGTAGCTTCTTCTATTATTGCTTTCACTTTATATTGGTGTAAATCTCGATTAGATAATTCTTTTTTTAAAGTTATCTTTGATTATGCCTTTTGATGTATCTTCTTTGACTCAAATGGGCCCTCTGATTGTACTATCAGACTCAGACACACAGGACCAGGACAGCTCCCTGCTAGATTCCGACGAGGACCTTGGTCTTGGTTTAGAAGGGTTGGACCTAGCTGAGTATTTGAGGGACAGAGCAATTTATGATGCTATTGATCGTGCTGCTGGCCTTTTGCCTAGTTTTTATTTGTTTTAGCCATTAATTGTTAGACTTTTAGTGTTTGAGGGACAGAGCCTTTTGATGTATCTTCATCAGCTAGTGCCTCCTCTTCTAGTGTTTTAGCCATTACTGATTCCATTTAGTTTTACTTGTTCATCATATGATAGTTACATAGTATACTTTTAGTTGTTAGACTATGATGTTAGTTGTTATTTTGGTCCTACTCTTATTTTGATATGTGGTTAGAGATTTAGTAGTGTTTAGATGTTGATGCTAGTTGGTATGTATGTTAGCATCTTATTTTGGATCTTTTGTATGAACTTTATCGTTTCATAATGAAACAGGTGGTAAATACCACTTTTGCCAAAAAAAACTTACATGAAAGATTAATTTAATCCACAAATTAAACTATCAAACAAAATACAAAATTTTAAGCAATTTAATCCTCATTAACTTTACTTCATAACCAAATATGACCAATAAACATACCAATATGCTTATCGAGTTTTCTCCTGTGGCTTTGTGTATTTGTGTTTTTTTCCGAATCGGACTTGTTTTCGAGCTTCGAATAGACAATGTCGAATCCGAATTTTTCTCATGAAACGGGTCGATCCAGTTATAATCTTTATTCCATTCTACTCGACTGGACAGGACTTCGGGCTAAAGCCTGCCCAATAGAAGTCCTTATTTTGCACACGTCCAAGTTTCTTTTCAGAACTGATCCACAAGTGCTCTCCAAATTTTTTTCAATTCCTCTCTCATCAGTTAAAACTTAAAAGCAAAAAACTTGCACATTCTGTGATTTTCGAGCACCCGACCCATCTTATACGTCATTTTTCCCAATAGACGAAATTGTAAACCCACAATTGTCACTTAGAAGCCAAGGGCGATTCTAAAATTGCTATGTCGATCTAAGCCGCCACTCTCCACCCTAAATACACCTCTTTGTTATCCATTCCTTCCATTGAGCCAGTGCTTATGTCTGGTGGATTTAACTATCGTTTACGGTGCTTTCGCCTAGTGGATCTGGCCACTGCTCATTGCCCTGTCATTGTTCGAATCGGTGCTTCTATCTAGCGGATCTGACCACTGTTTCTTGGTGCTTCCGTTTCGTGGATCTGGTCATCGCTCTTCACATTATTTTTTTGGGAGATTTGTGCTAGGGTAGTAATCTAGAAGTAAATCATTTTTTGTTCATGAATTGGATGATTAATATCATTTTGTTCCTTGAGTGTTATTGCATTTGTGAATCATTCCGAGTTTATGACTGGAATTGTAAAACTTCATAATATAGATGATATACACTCTTAATAGTCACTAATCGTGGTAATCCATTAGAGGGCTAATATGTGGATTAAATGATAGTCAAGTTTTGTAGACCATAGACAAAGAGTTGTCATTTAATCACATAGATGCATGTTGTGAACATGGTATTTGACTGACCCTAAATGAAACGTTATATAGAATTGTGTTTGTGTCATTAACAGTTTCATTTGTGTTAAGTTCTAAAGTATGAGGTGTGGTTTTTCCTACATGAGACGTGTGTATTTGTAAGTGTTATCTAACTCTATCTGTAAAAGGGAGTAATAAGGGTAACATTTCGGTACACATGACTTGTGCGGAGGAAGAGATGCTCACCAAGACTATTATCGTCCCTCGTATTATTATACGAGTAATAGTAACACTGGGACCACTTGATAGAGTAGGATTATCTGCAATATGATTAATGGAGATTAATCATATATAATAATCTACTCAATTAAGTTTGCAAGGATGACACATACCTACCTTGGACTTAATCAGTTACTATGAGACGATGGAATTAACACGAGTAAATTGTTTACTTAAGGATCGTGATATTGTACTGGACAACATCATTTGTGTAATTGGGGGTCATAATGCACTGCCAGGTGCCACCTATGATCTATAGAAGTTAAAACAGTTTTAACTCTATTGCCAACATAACACAGATCCTATCGGATCACACCGCATAGGAAGTAATCAGAGAATCTTATTATTAATTATAAATGTTATAATTAATCAATAAGATGGTTTTATAATTAGTTATAAATGTTATAATTAATTATAAATGTCATATAGATGACAAGCTTAAACAGATTAAAATTACAAGCGTGTATGACACGTTGTGTAAAAGTTATCACAACTACTCGCAAAGAAATATAATTGTTCAGAATTATTCAGAACAATTATATAAATGGATTAGTATATTTGGGCCTTAATTATATTTAGAATATAATTAAGAAAGCCCAAAAGTCCAGGTCCATTACTATTCAATCTGGGCCTTATACTATTCATTTTGGGTCTTTTTGGACCGAGGGGCATTTTGGTAATTTACTGTTCATCGACCTACTATTCATGATGCCTATAAATAGGGGTGGAGGGTTGGAGAGAAGACATACTCATTCCATTGTAAAGATTGAAAAGTCTGATTGATCGTCTGACAAAGTCGGGTTCTTTTCTTTCTCGGTTTTTCCTCTCAAATAGTGTTTGAGTTGTTAGTGTAATAATCTAGAAGTCAATAATACGATAATTTATCATAAAACTTTGTTCATGAATTGGATGATTAATATCATTTTGTTGCCTTGAGTATTATTGCATTTATGGATCATTTCGAGTTCATGACTGAAATTGTGAAACTCCATAATATAGATGATATATACTCTTAAAAAGTCACTGACCAAGGTAATTAGCAGGAACACTAATTACCGTGATAAGGTTAGTATGTGGATTAAAAGATGGTTAAGTTTTACAAACCACCTGACACGAGATGTCATTTTAATCACATAGATACATGTTCTAGGAACATGGTATTTGACAGACCCCGAATGAAACATTAAATAGAATTGTGTTCGTGTCATTTATATTTTCATTCAGTGTCACGTTCTACAGTATGAGGTATTTATCGTTCCCACTGAGAAATATGTATGTGTGATTGTTATCCACCGCTGTCCGTAAAAAACAGTCATAACGGTAGCTTTTCCATATGTATAGCTTAGCTAAGGAAGTGATAGTTTACCAAGAATACTATTTGTCCCTCGTATCTCTATACGAGCTATAGCATCACTGGGCCCCTTGATAGAGTTAGATTATCTGCTAGCGGTATAATTACAAGAGTAATTATATTTGATAATCTGCTCAAGATCAAGAAAAGATTCAGTTAGCAAGGATGACACACATCTACCTTGAAACTGATCTGATAGCTATGAGACAGAAGAACAGACACAAGTAAATTGTTTACTGGATCGTGATATTGTACAGTACAGCATCATCTGTGTAATTGGATGGTCATGATGTGTTGCCAGATGCCACCCATGATTATAGAAGTTAAAACAGTTTTAACTCTATTTACCAACATAACACAGATCCTATTGGGTCACACCATATAGGAGTTAATCGGAAAATCTTATTGTTATTGATTATAAATTGGTTATGATCAATAGTAAGATGGTTATAATTAATTATACGTGTTATAATTAAATTATAAATGTTATGTAAAAATAACAAGCAAAAACATTGGTTAATTTATAAACGTGTGTGACACGTTGTATAAAAGTTAACCGGTTAATTTATGAATGTGCAGGACACATTGTATAAATTATCGAAACAACAACCGCAAGAAAAATATATATAATTGTTCAGAATAATTATACGAATATTATTTGTGTTCGGGCTGAGGGCATTCGGGTTTGTTCAGATTTGTCCTTATCCGCATGACATGTCATCGATCCTATCCAGATGACACGTCATCGATACCGAAACAAACAACCGAAGAAAAATATATATAATTGTTCAGAATAATTATACGAATATTATTTGTATTCGGGCCGAGGTCATTCGGGTCTTTTCAGATTCGTGCTTATCCGCATGACATGTCATCGATCCTATCCAGATGACACGTCATCGATCTTATCCACATGACACCTCACCCCCTAGGTGGCATGCCTTGTCATAGGGGTATTTTGGTCTTTTCACACCATTTTAGAGGCTATAAATAGAGGGGTGCATGAAAGGATTAAATAACTAATTCATTCGTACCGGTTTCGTGTCGAAATGGATCGGTATTTTCTCTCTTTCTCGGTTTCTCTCCCAAATAGTATTTCGGTTGAGAAAAGAAAGTTATACGTAGTTGACGTATAATCTTGCGGGTTGTTGTGGAGTATATTTACGGGATTGATAAATAGTGTTTTACCGAATTTAGCGGTATGTCAGTTTTGCATATTGATGAAACTGAGCAACCGAAAATTTGTGTTTATGGGTTTTCGTCTTTTCCCCGTGAATAGTGTTTTTGCAGAATTCCGCGGTTTACGGTATTTCTGGCAGAAGAAATAAACCGCTCTCCGGTTAGTCCTGGTGGATAACCGATAGAGGCATCAGACGTCTGATGCTTCGCTCCGAGTCGATTCCTTCCCTGGTGAGGCTCTACTCGCTCGGTCTGCATTCCAACTGTGATTTGGAAACAAGGTATAAATATGTTATATTGATCTATTTAATTGTTAAGTAGATTAAAGTTTTAGAAATCAATCATGGAGTAGATCTGTAAAAGGATTAAATTGGGTTTTGATGCCAAAGGAATACTGAAGGTGGACCGCCTTGGAAAGTTTCCTGACATACCCCGTTTAATCCTGAGCTTAAGTTGGCCGTAGAAATTTTTGTTCTACGGTCATTCCGCACCTTAAGCCTAAACGGGTTTTGGTTATAGCACCCCGTAAACCCCAACATGAGTTAGGAAAGAAATATATACGTATAGACGTATATATTTTTGAGTGTTATGAGTAGTTGTAATCTTGCGAAGTCTGCGGTAACTCCGCTTTTACACGAGGTTGTGAAAGTAAGAGTATCTGCGGATCGTGGGACAACTGTTTTTGCTGAGTGCCTCGAATATAGTATTTCTGGCAGAAGAAATACTCGATCTCTGATTGTTCCTGGTGGATTACTGATAGAGGCACTAGACATCTGGTGCTCTTGTCCAACCAGCAGCAGCAGCAACAGCGAGGCAAGTCCAACGGCAATTCCAATTCGAATTTGGAACCAAGGTATAATGTTATGATAATTTATTTAATTGTTAAATAAATTTAGTTTTAGAAATTAATCGGGGAGATAGATCCTCAACTTAAGATAGACGTAAAAATTTTGTTTTATGGTATTTTC
The DNA here is from genome assembly GCF_964058835.1 of Carex rostrata. Lineage (NCBI taxonomy): Eukaryota > Viridiplantae > Streptophyta > Magnoliopsida > Poales > Cyperaceae > Carex > Carex rostrata. The sequence goes on from NC_135919.1 coordinate 12,801,479, forward strand.
CGCACTTAAGCCAATACGAGGGTTTAGGTTGTATCAGACTATTAGCAGCTATAACCCAACAATTTGTTCTCCAAAACAAGCTTTTTCTTATCTTCTTCTGAATTTTACTTCCCTTCTTTGGCAATAGAAGATTATGGAACAAGTAGTACATATAGTTACTTATTTTATATATTGTTTGTACTGGGGTTTGTTTATGTGCTCTCTTTCTTCTCCTCTTCTCCCTCTTTTTTCTGCTTTATACACTGCGGCTCTTCATTGGGACCTTTGAGTGGTGACTATCCCCATTTGGTTGATTCAGTTCCTAGCCCGATTTGATTCAGTGCCTCTATTGAAACTTCAAAGTAGTAATTGTCCTGATCCAAATCTATCAACAAGATAACTATGTGCACAGAGAAAACCATCACTAAGCTTCTATCATTTTCATCAAGGATAACTAAAATTATATCCACATGACGCACATACCACTGCGTTTTTAGTTTGTTTACAGCTAAGTGTTTTCTAAGATATTTTTTGTCTAATCTTATACAATAACTGATCTATAACTCTTTAAATGAATAAAATCACCTACCGATTTTACAAACCCCCCCCCCCCCCCCCCCCCCCCCCCGCATTAACTCAAAAAGGAATCTTTTGAGGTTAACGAATTTCAACCATCTAATTTTAAATGAAGCCAATCTAACTCTTACTTATGATATAGGGGCCCTTTTAATATTAGTGCAGATTTAGTTTGCACAAATCTTAAAACAAATCAGATAGTCATGATTCATTAACTCAACAGATTCTCTTTTAGTTAATGCAGAGGATACGAATTCCCCCCCGCCCCCAAAAGATTAAAAAAAAAAAAAAAAAAAGAAGTAAAACCACAATTCCTTTTTGCGTTCTCAAGTTACTAGTCTTTACAATGACAGTATAAGCATAGCTGGCATTACAATATATATTTTAACTGATCAAAATGTAAGCACGCATGAGGCGAGTCATACGGGTCATATATCTAACTTCTTAGCAAATAACTATAAGAATCCACAACAAAAAATAATAGGCAACGCAACACAGCTGTTATACTAGGACAAGTATACAAACAGAAGAAATAAACGACCCAACCAAAGCAAAGCAAAACAATCTGACTTGCTCAAAGAGACAGCACTTCCAGAAGCACACAGGTTTGTTATCTGTATGTATATTGATGATTATCTAAGAAACCAAAACACAACACCAGACTTATGCCTCCAACACTCTTCAAGGGCTTCAGGCCTGCAAATAAAAATGGCAACAACTTAGTAATCATGATTAAAATCACAAATCTCATTAACAATGCACTCACTAATCAATTGGGTTTAGGTTAGAGAGAGAGAGAGAGAGAGGGAGACCTTGTTAGCAATGTTGTTGGAGAGCCAGTCAAGGCCTTCATATAAACCCTCACCAGATGTGGCGCAGGTACTCTGGATGTACCTGTACCAAATATTGCATTCAAAATACTGTTAAATATTCATCCAGACATATGAAAGAAGCAAGCAATAATTTCCTGTCAGATAACAAAACAAACTGCTGTACCAGTGGCGCTGGCGAAGGGAATGGAGACCAAGCTTGTCAGTGATCTCAGCAGCATTCATGGCATTTGGGAGATCTTGCTTGTTTGCAAACACCAATAGCACAGCATCACGCAACTCATCCTGTCACCAATTTTAGGAGAAAAGAAGAACATTAGAAACAACCAAAATCAACTATACAGTCTATACTCAAATGAAGAGTTAAAAAATTGTAAATATGTATCTATAAGAGAAACCTCATTTAGCATGCGGTGGAGCTCATCTCTGGCCTCAACAACACGCTCCCTGTCGTTGCTATCAACCACAAAGATGAGGCCTTGAGTGTTTTGGAAGTAGTGCCTCCACAGTGGCCTGATCTGTTTTCATAGAAAAACATAATACCATACATGATTCAGCATACATATAATCCATGATCTGGGGTTGCAACCTTAATGCACTTCATGTATGTGAGTAACACGACACACAAAGTGAAACTTAGGTAGCCTTTCAAGCACAAAATACACAAACTGCGGTAACACAACTTCTTTAGTACTTCATGCACAGAGATAAAATGGTTACATCAATGATTATCAATTTATCATATATACAAGATACTATTACTCCAGTTACGTCATTTGGACAGTTCCCTATTTTGTTGCCAGTTTGATCAAAGTATTATTCTCTTTATCTCTTTAATTTAATGAATTGCATTATCTGATCAAGTAATCTCAGTATGCCTCAATCATAAGATCTGAACAAAATAACAAAATATTTATACGCATAGAAACCTAAAAATGAACTTAAGATAAGTTGGTACAATGTACAAATGCTAAGAAAATATTAGCATGGAATTAATAAAAAAGATAACCCGCAATAAGTACTAAAATCACCTTGTCTTGACCCCCGACATCCCACACGGTGAAGCTAATGTTCTTGTACTCGACAGTTTCCACGTTGAAACCTGTAGATCATCCAGCAAAATAAACAGTTTAACGATACGTTTTGACATGGAAATATCATTCTAACACACTGTAAGTAAAACTATCACTATAGAATAGGTTATTTTTCAAATCCTTCTTGAAATACTAGATCTCTTAATACTTGCATGCATAGCAAGCACTGCAAAATATCCAACTCTAAACCAAGGTTAAATCAAGCACAGCCTAATTTTCCTTGAAATAATATCTTGATTCCTCATTTCCCTTATTCCTTAATCAACACTTGTCTCAACAAGAATAATCTAACCACCCCTAACTTGTATTCATTACTGTGCTAAATTAGATTAAGAAACACAACGATCAATAAGTTAAAAAGTACTCACCAATGGTGGGAATGGTGGTAACAATCTCACCGAGCTTCAATTTGTACAGGATGGTGGTTTTACCAGCTGCATCGAGACCGACCATGAGAATCCTCATCTCCTTCTTTGCAAAAAGGCGACTGAACAGCTTGGTGAAGGTAAGCCCCATATTTGGTCTATAAAGAACACAGTAAACCAGTTTTTAGTGTAGATTACCACGAATAATTTTAATCTAAAAAAAAAATCTAAACAAACGGACCTACTCACACACGAAGCTCGAGAAATATTGGCTGTGTAAGTGGATCTATAGGAATGCAGATGAACAAATGAGATCTACTGAGAGTCGTCAAAAGAGAGGTAGATTTAGGTATAATCGACGATAAGGGAAGTTAATCTAGTAGATCAGATCTACGATAAAAAACCAGTATAATCTAAACAAGTCGAATGGAGGTAAAACAGATGATCGAAGAAAAAAAAACCTAGATTTTGATCCAATCTTAGTGAGAATCACTCGAATCAAGGGAAAACGGGGAAATGAATTGATTTAAACGAAGCGAATCAGGTGTAGTGCCAGAGACGTACCAGGCGATGCTTCGCTTTGTATGGATTCCTCCTCTCTCGCGCTTAGATATGCTTGAAATAGAATATTGGGAGAGGTGAAATTTTGTGGAGGCTAATGAAAGTGCTCGGCCAATAAATATATAGAGGCAGTGCGAAGTGGATACTGGAGAGGATCCGGATGTTAACCAGTCTACCCACCTTATGATCCGTTCCGCACAAGTTACAGATGGTTTTTGTGTTGCGACTTGCGAGTCTGGTGCCGACAAAGTCACGGATACAGATCCAACGCAGTGCCGGACCGTTAGAGTGAGATCTGAGTTCCAACACGAATTTAGTGAATCTTTATATTTCAAATAGGTTAATTGATTTTGGCTCAGCTGGCAGTATTTTACACGGTCCGCAGAAGATACTCTAATATGTCAGTATGTAGATTGGTACAGGAGCTGAGAGGTTATGGACATTTTATTTATTTATTTATTACATTCGGTAGACAATATACACAGCTCTTTTCTGCTCCAATTAGAAATCGAACCCAGATTCTTCCGTAGGAAAAATCTAATTTCATAACCATCTAAACTATGCAGATTATAAACTTTGTATAATAGATCGGTCTATATCATAAATAAATGAGGGGCGATCTAATTACATTTTTTTTTGGTGATATCAAATTACACTATATATTTTTAAAGTTCAAACAATCGATTTAAACCATTAAATATGATGGATATATTAACATGTGCTTGCAGATCAAATTTTATATTTTTTTTTGAATTTTTTTACTATTTATTAAGATGGGTACAAAATTCAATGGTCTGAAAATAACGATTTTGTAAATTAATAAATAGTAAAAAAATTTTAAAAAATGTAAAATTTGATCTGCAAACACATTTTAATATATCTATCGTGTTGAACGTTTTCAATCGGCTATTTTGGACTTTGAAAACTTTGAAAATATAGAATGTAATTTGGTGTCACCAAAAAAGATGTAATTGAATCCCTGTTCATCATAAATATATATCTTTGCTTTTAAAGTTTAAATAACTAATTTGAACCATTCAACCTAATCTCTATAATAGTGAGAACAATTTGAACATCCTTAATAGTAGACGCCATTAGAGGCAAAGTCTAGTAGAGAGCAAGATTCAAAAACACTCCATTTTATATGTTGTTTTTAGAATTTTTTACTATTTTTCAGATAGATAAAAAATTATTACTTTTGATGATCTAAAATCTTTAATTAAGGTAATTTTCAATCAACTTTAAAAAATACAAAAAATGTAAAAAATGTAAAATTTAATCTTTAAATGTATTTTCGCATAGAGATCATATTAAGTGGTTCGGATCGACTGCAGGGACGGAACTAAAAAATTTAAATAGGGAGAACTAAAATATAAAATGTCAAAGAAATACAATATGATCAATCAGATTTGAATCCAAATATCTCATGATCACAATCACAATAAAAAAATCAATATTTTTAATAATTTGAGCTGAGTTTCTAATGACTATTATCTATGTAAAATATAAACGCATGAGGTAAATATTCAAACAGAAGACTAATTCTAGATTAGGATGGTGCTCTCACGGTATACTTCATGCTTAAGATTAAATTTTTTAAGGTAATAGGATAAGAATATTTTTATATTTTAAAACGAACAATTCCAGTGATTATTTTGAGGCCTTGAGGAAAAAAAACGATAAAACAAAGAGATTGTGATTTTAGAAACGATCGAATTACTTAAGATGCAAGGATCTATTTTAAAATGATAAATTATGATAACTTTTACCATGCTTATCAGAATTAAAAGGTTAGAATTTGAGAAATGTTATTTATAATTAGACATGCATGTATCAAATTTGATGGAACACAAAAAATCAACCTCATCCATATGCCCATGTAAAAATAAATAATTTAATCTATTGACATTTAGTTGGTTATCGAGTGAGTCTCATATTGCCCTAAATTATGTATACGGTTTATTTTAATGATATAAAGAAATAAGGAGCTTGTGATTTAAGAATGTCTGAATTACTTGGGATGCCATGATCTATTTTAAAGGATATCTATTATATATTATATATACGTTTATTCGACAACTGTGAATCTGCGAACCATCACAGTGTTTACCAAAGTAAAAACGATAGAATTTGAGATATGTTATATATTATTAGATAGGCATGTATGTGATGCAAATTATGCAATAGAAAAACCAATGTCATCTAATAAGCAGTGTAAAAATATTAAAATGCTTAGAGAGCAAAATTATTTGGTCCTGTTTTTTCATCACATCAAAATATAAAAAATCAAGTTTTGATTCATTTATTGCTGTGTAGAATATTAAGAATGCTTCAGACTTAAGGATGTATTTTTCTTTCTTTTTATTTAAATGTAACTGGTATTTAGAGAGGCAAAGTTATAGAAAGATATTAAAATTTGTCGTTTGGCTTTGATTATGAGCCACAATCTTGATTCACATCTTAATTATGTTTTTAATGTTTAAACAGTCAATCTGAACTAGTTAATTTGAACTACTCAACATGATTTTCGTATTAAAATGTGCTTGAAAATCAAATTAAAATATAACAGTGATTTTATTTCTATCTAAAAAAAATATAAAATATAATCTTCAAGTACATTTTAATACATAAATCATGTTGAGAAGTTGGAATCAACTTTTTGGATTTTGAAACAGAGATAAAAATGTAAAATACGATTAAAACATCTGAATCTACTCCTTTAATTATATCAAACAACCAGTTTGAAACATTACTAATTTACTATATACTCATAATTTGAAATTAATATGTTTGATTGATAGCAATGACGAACGTGTTTGTAAAAGTGAGACCAAATTTCATCGGTTGTTTTCGCCAGCATAGAAGAGTGAAAGTAAAGATGAAAACTTTCACTTAATAACAAATTTTAAAACATAAAAGATGTTTGCAAGAGAGAAAATAAAATTTACAACTTGGACTATGAAATTAGAAATATAAAAAAAGGTTGCTCATGGAATAAGGAGAGACATCACATTTTTAAAATTAAAACCGAAGGGCAGTCTCGAGTTTAACAAATGAACAAACAACATGCAGTTCTAAACATGCCAGTAATTCTGGGTACACATTTTGACAAAATTGTTTTTAATTCGTACAGGAATACAGGATATGAGCAGTAGAGTCAAAATAATTGTGTATTTGATTTCTGCCCTGTATGAATTAAAATCTGCAATGTCAAAATGAATATCCGTAATTATCGGGTACCAATTGGTATTAATGTTTTAATTCATGTTTAAATTAAACCGTTGAAATATATTTTATATCACCTCTACAATACGCGTCTAACAAACTATAAAATTTTACAGATAAAAATTAGAAAAATTTCCATTTTAATTGGATTTTATTGTTCTCGTCACAGATGTTTCTTTTGTCATAGATTAACAAAAGTTGTAAAACTATAAAATTCCTATCTAGTTGATATACCGATCCCAAAGTGTACTCATGTGTCAATGTCTCAAACTGATCTATCCATTTTTTTGGGTCATTCTCTTTCAACGTCAATCTTTCAAAAAAATTGAGAATTTATGTCGCCAATGTTAATTTTGAATCTGCGATTTCCATTTTTTTTTTTTTTTTTTTGAAAAACTGATAGTGGCTATCAGTGCAAGCGATTTCCATTTTTTAAAAGGCAAATATATTACTCCCAGTCCTCTTCCTGGCATCTTACAGAGACGGTCCCACAGCTAAGTTTCTTGGGGTTTATTTTTCTTTCTAACGAAATTGAATGTTTATATATTTATTCATTAAAACTTCAAATTAGATATTTACTCATTTTTAATTATCACGGAATTTTACAAACATATTGGACACGATTACGTACCCTTAATTGGGGCTGCAAACAAATCGAACCGAATCAAACTTACTCTAGTTTGAGTTTAAATTTGAATAAGATTTAAATCGAACTAGTTTGATTTGTTTTAGAACAAACTAATTTCGAATTGAATTAATTACGGACTATATATTTTTCAAATCGAAGTCAAATAAATTACGAACTACAATTTTTTTTTTGACAGCCCTAGTTATACCGGTAGTTTATGCGTTAGTTTTATTCTTGCGGAACAAAATTCCCAATTTTTTTATTTATATCCAAAATAAAATATAAATTTAAAAAACTAACCAACTAGCTAATGAAATTGCAAAACTACCCAAACCGGTTAACCATTAACCGGACTCAAATCAAATTTCCGGTTATTGGTTTCCCGGACCCATTGAAATAGTCCGGGAAACCAATAACCGGAAATTTGATTTGAGTCCGGTTAATGGTTAACCGGTTTGGGTAGTTTTGCAATTTCATTAACTAGTTGGTTAGTTTTTTAAATTTATATTTTATTTTGGATATAAATAAAAAAATTGGAAATGTTTCATTTTATCTTTTACGAATTCACACTGATGGATTATGGGCCAGCTTAAGATTCCCTAGTCAAAAATTGTTAATATCAGGGCTAAAAAATTATTAATATAATGATGACTTATAATAGGAAAATGTTTTAACATCGTAACAAATTAATAATAGAATAGGTTTCATTTGACTAGGTTCATGCGTGATTTTAATCAAACTCAAGTTGCTGGATTGATTAAAATCACGCATGAACCTAGTCAAATGAAACCTATTCTATTATTAATTTGTTACGATGTTAAAACATTTTCCTATTATAAGTCATCATTATATTAACAATTTTTGAGCCCTGATATAAGTTTGGTTCCTGCATTATTAAAAAAATAATGGTTGAATCCGTTAGTTGCATTATTTGAGATTTGAACTTAAATAGTTCGCGAATTAATTTCAAACAAATTATACTCAGTTTGAGTTTGATTTAATAAGATTCGAACCGAACTAGTTTCATTTGTTTCATAACAAATTAATTGCAAACTTTTTTCGAATCAAACTCAAATCGAATCACAAACTATAAACTTTTTGTGCAGCCCTACCCTTCACGCTATGAATGTTTGTGTCATTCCTAAATTGCACTTATGCCATTTATTACGAAGGCACAATAATTGTGTACTTTGTATTTGATTGCTACTTAAATTTAAAAAGAATTAAGTTATTTATTTCATTTTATTACTTATGTTTTACATTTTATTTGACAGCTTAAATTATAGCGTAAATTAATTCAAAAAATTAGATATTGAGAACTAAATGTGTTTATAATAGTAGGGTGTGATGAGTTCTTAATATCTTACTCTTTAGACGGATTAAACTATTTTATATTTAGATTTAAATTAATGTAATTTAGAATAAATTACTTTTTTTCTCAAATTGAAACTTTGACGTGTAATAATCTAAAGAGATAGTAAAGATTTGATGGATATATTGGGTTCAGATCCAGTGTTGTACCGGATTCAACTCCTCTTCATTACTGTAGATGATCGACCCCACTTTACAGTTTGAGATTAAATCTTATTACTTTAGGATTCTGTTTAGCATAGGGGCAGTATTATTGGGCTTTTGAGATTTGTGCAAGTAAAAAAGAATGGTTCAGATCCATCAATTGTAAAAGATTATCAGTATTGGAGAGGATGTAAATTCGTGCAGTACCTACCGGTAGAATGAAATTTGCATCTCCGTTTTAATCTGACACAAATCTCGAAGGGTGCGTTTGGATGGAGCAAAAATAATACTAATTCGAAAATAACATTATTCTTTTAGGCTATTTTATGTTTGGATGGAGCAAAAATAACACTAACTTACTATCATTTATTTGTTTTATATGAATAAGCTCACTATTATACTAATCCAACCAAAAGTTAAGTTAACTATTATTCTCAAATTTGAAATTTCCTTGATGAAAACGTATCCGAAGGGAACTCTTATAACCCCAGTAAGCAAATAGATATGAAAATAATTTGACCCCGGATAGAAGTCCCTGCGGTACCTCACCCTCAATTTTGCCATTTTTTTTTCAATTTTTTGTTTGCTCCGAACAAAAGAGAGTAGAGAACAAGCTTTAACAGGCAACAGCAGCAACGGTTCGAAAGGGCCGCGGTTAGATCTGCTCCGATCCATGCACAGATCCATTTCGAAGAATCTCGAGCTGATAAATCTCTCTTGACGTTCGGTACTATTCTCTCAATCACATCTCTCCTTTCCATCATTTCAAGCTTTAACCAAAAATAATAATTATATTAGGACAAAATTTTACTTGATACTTGCCGGATGGTAATTAATTTGCCTACTTTTTCTTTGGGATAATATTTTGTTTTAATGCTATCCAAGCTAAATTTTTTGTTGTATAATAACAGAATGATGAGTAATGGAAGAGTGTCGCATGGCAACTCAGGCTATTAGGAAGAGACTTAGTATTAACAAATATCAGGGAAGGGAAGAAAATATGGAAAACACCTCATCTATGCCAGATCCTCTAAGAGAACCTCTCTTACTGAATGATCAGGTACAGATTTGCAATGTAGAAAATAATCATCACATTGGCTTGATGGCGTATTTATATAGAAAGGTCTTACATCATACTAGGTTTTAATGCTGTGCCAGTTAGTTATGTACTGGATGGTACTATATTAGTACTGATTTAATGTTGGTTTTGTGTTATCTTGGTTTCTTTAGACTTTACTCAGGAATTAAAACATCATGTTTAAACCCTTTACAAATGAAATATTCTATTCCAACCAGCAACCAAATTGCAATTCCTGTACTTAAGATTGATGTGTCTGAAATGTCGTGGCCTTTTTTCCATTTTTTTTTTTTTATATTGACTATACTAAAATGTTTGTTTACAAATTCTACTTTCTATTTTGGTTTTAGGTTAATATAAATGATCCCATACCTAGGCCAAATCCATGGGATGATAAAAGGAACGTTCTCTGCCATGGCATTTGTCATTTGTCACAATTTATTAAGTACTCGGCAAGAAGGATAGGTACTTACTATAACTTATCGCATAATTTGGTATATAGGACTCTATCAGCACAACAACTTACATAAGAACCCCACCTAGCCAACACCACCAGTGGATCGCTGGTATTTGCTGGGCTATGTTATCTAAGACTTCATGCTAGTTCGTGATTTTCAACTCATATCTGTTGATCTCTAAAATTTGTTGGTTGTTTACTCTGTGTGTGTGTGTATTTTGGATGTAGGCACACATCATATCTTTAAAATATATAGGGAATATTGAGGTCTGCAACGATAGAAGGAATTATTATGTGTATTTTTCCATTTCTTATTAGCTTAGAAGCTTAAGTACCCTTCTGTGCTGTTTATGTTGCAAATTAGGAAGAAGATAAGGGTACATTTTTATTAGAAATAAAAGTCGAGGGAGGCTTATGCGTGTGTTTTCTATGTTTTGAGGTAAATATCACATACTATTGATGCTGAAGGGGGTATATTTGATACTGTTAATGCCACATGCATACAAAAAGTACCATTGGTGGCATTGAAATAAAGCATCTTTAACTGATATGACATTCTATTTACCTGTTTAAGTGGCTGTTCAATTTCTTTCAGCTAATTTGTTTGTCAGCATTGGGTCTTTTCTTCAGAGACTTTTCGCTTTTAATTTTACTATTCAAGGCTTGAACAACAAAGCAGAACATTCTCTTCTGATCAGTCCTTTACAGGTTTGTTATACCTGAGTTAAGACATATATTTTGTAATATATATATATATGTTGTTCATACAAAACACTGAAGTATTTTTTCACCATGAAGATATAATTAGTTAACTTTTCCGTTATGAACCGGCAACAGGAAGAAAGGTTGCAAAATTTAAGGCACAGATTGGAGGTCCCTTTTGATGCCTCATTGGTTGAGCATCAGGTTTGTTTCCTTTCTTTTTTTTACATAATTTCTGTCTGTTGCAATTACATAGAAAATTTGTTCATTTTCAAATCGCAACACATATTTTGACATTTACGACTAACACCTCACTACTGGAGTCAGATGAAATTGGGGAAGAAATATAAATGACAAATTTATCCCTGACATTGAATTAGATCTTGATCTTAGCATTACTTCTGTTCAATATTAAAAAAAAAATTAGACCTTGATAAGAATAAGCAAAAATATTGGCTCTTCACTCAAAAATGCCTGTCACGGAGTTAGTTGCCAGTAGACTGTTATTATATTTAATTTTATGTTCCAATAAGCTTAAGATATGGACGCAATTGCAAAAAGCATACAATATTCTTGTTGTCCTGTTGATTCTGAAGGTGGAAAGCAAAAAATAAATAATAAAGTTACTAATTAGGGTACATTGGTGAAAATTTTCAGGATGCACTGAGGCAACTGTGGCGATTGGCCTATCCAGAAAGAGAAATACCATCTCTTAAATCAGAATTGTGGAAGGAAATGGGGTGGCAAGGTGTTGACCCCTCTACTGATATTAGGTTATTTTCCCTTAAATTTGTTTATCCATGACAATAGACTAACGGATATAATTTCTAAAATTTATTTTATTTACTCTTATTTAAGCTGGCCTTTTTATTCTTCAGAGGCAGTGGATTTATATCACTGGAGAACTTAATCTACTTTGCGAGAACCTATCCGGTACTTTTATTTTTTCCAATCTTCTGAAATGACTAAAACTGGCTAATTTTTAAGGTTTTAAATTTTTTGGGACGATTTGTTCTAATGAAATAATAGAAACTGTGTTCTTCAAAGAAAAAAAAAAGAAAATTCTTCTTATGAAGAACCTGTGTGTCAAGGAAAAACCTTTCAAGTGAATCCAGATCAGAGAAAGCTATGGGGCTTCAAGGGCTGGGTCCACTGGTATATATGTGGTGGTATGCCATCAAATCACCTAACTAAACAATCCCACATAATATAGCTGTTTTTCTGAGAAACTATCTTTTGCTCCTCTTTTTCTTTTTCTTTGTTTCTTTTGAAGGAATCCTTCCAGAGGCTTTTGCACAAGCAAGACGGGGTGAGATCTGAGTGGGAATACCCATTTGCGGCTGCTGGAATCAACATATCTTTTAATCTGGCACAAATGCTGGGATTACATTCGGGTAATTAGTGTATATAGTAAAGAGGATAATATGTTTTTGGGTTTCCCTGCAAAAGATTGGATAACTTTGACGTGCTTTTGAGCTGTCTACATGAGATGCCATTTGGATGTGTACCTGATCAAGTATTTTAATTGCTGATGCTACACCAAAATTAGAATGGTGTTACCACTACTTTCCATACTTTCCATACTTGTTATCACTACTTTACCACTATTTCAGACCTTTGCTCAATTGACTTTAATTTGACCCAGTTTTGTTTTAAAAGAAAAGAAAAGGGTTCATAATTTAAGTCTTGGTTTGAAAAACAGGTGTTGGTTTAATTCAATTATTTTTAGGTAAACTTAGTTTCTGATATTATGGCTCAATTAGGTGCAATTTAGACAGAATAGACTCTTTATTTGGCAATTTACACAAATAAGGCTAATCAAATACAAAATTAATGAAAATTAGTAGCGAAGCCGCTTCTAGACCATATGGAAGTGTACAAAACCTAATGATCTAATTCCTTCTGTTAGTGATGCATGCTGTAATTCATAGTTGTCTTTTTCTCCTTTTTTTGTTTGTAACCCTTAGTTTATGCTACTAATATGCATGTGTGTGTGATTGTTTATTTCTGTGTTCAAGGGCATCCAACTACTAAAGCTGGAATTCACTTCTTGAAATTACTGGGAGGAGATGAGATGGCTTTTGATAGACTTTATTGTGTGGCATTTCAATTGCTGGACTCGAAGTGGTTGTCTAAGAGAGCGACTTACATGGAATTCAATGTTTGTATTTTCTCTAATTAATTAGCTTCTATAATTTATTTTGATCTCCTGCAGAAAAGCACCTGCATTTCTCTGCACCTTTTGAAAAGATACAAATATTTCATGCTTTGTACACATTATATTATTTTGTATTATTGTGTCATATCAATTGTGCCAACCACTTGGAGATTTGCATTATTCCAGAAAATATGAACTAATCAATTTGTAAGCGTTAATGCTTTGGCAATATTTTGAATTTCTGTATATTTCTTTCAGGAGGTGATGAAATCAACAAGACTTCAATTGGAACAAGAGCTTGGGATGAATGAAATATTCACCACAAGTGACATGCCAACGTTCAAAATGTTAAAATAGGTAGTTCTTTTTTGCTTGTAGAGAGAATTTTTGGGTATCATCCATTTTATTTTTTTTATTGTCTATATTTCAAATTCAAATGCTATTTTTAGATTTGAATAAGCCATGATATGCTTCTTTGTTCACCAACTTCTGACAAAATAAATTAGTTTCTAGATGTACCGAAATTAGACATCAACTCAGTAAAAATGTGATGCTCGTGTAAATCTCAGATGTGATGCTCGTGTAAATCTCAGGTATCTTTGATTAGAGTAGAACTAGTGTTCTTGAGTTCATTAAGCTTCTTGTTTAACTCAATTATAAAACTTATTGAATTGGCTTTAAGTGATGAATCTGAACTATTAAAATCTATCTAAATTACAAATGATGCGTCTATATGTGAAAATTTTAAACTTTTAAATTAATTTAGTATAAATTCAAATGGTCAAAAATAAAAGATTTATAAAAATAATTTTAATGCATTTATTTTTTAAATATTTTTTGACCACCTAACTCTATACAGAGTTAATTTGAAAATTTTAAATTTTCACATGTAGATGCATTACTTGTAAGAGAGACAGATTTCAACAGATTCGTCATTTGAAATCAATTCAATAGATTTTAGAATTAAGTTAACTTGTAAGAGAGACAGATTTCAACTCAATAGATTTTAGAATTAAGTTAACTTGTAAGAGAGATAGATTTCAACGGATTCGTCATTTGAAATCAATTCAATAGATTTTAGAATTAAGTTAACAAATGAACTTGATGAACTTAAAACACCCTAGTTCTACTCTTATTGTAATGTATTTTTCTTCCTCCCTCCCGAGGTATTATGTTAATTTGCTGTTAATTATTGTAATGTCTTTTTCTTCCTCCCTCCCGAGGTATATTGTTAATTTGCTGTTAGATGCTAAATGACATTTCCTACTTGACAACGCCTTGAATCCTACCTGAGAACTATTCAGGATAAGATCACATATAACAAGCTAAAATAGAGGGGAGAGAGAGAGGCATGGATGTTTCATGTCTAGACATAAAACAAGCAAACACTGGTTCCCTAGTTAGCATTTCTCTTCTGCATCCTAATGCTAATCTAAGACTCCAAAGCACAAAATGTTACGCCAGACTAAATATCAACAAGAGCATACGAACTCTGAAAGCTAGATTATACATATTTCAAAAAGGATAAGGAGACCGAAAGAGGAATCCTACTTCTCTTCAAAAAGGCTAGCTATGTCCTCTTCAAACCTGTCAGCATCAAACAGATCAAGCATATCGCTCAAATCTGAGGCATCCATTTCCATGTCACTAATCTTAGGGTATTTCTCAATGTGTTGCTGCTCCATGCACAAGTCCCCCATGAGATGCCCAATTGAATGTTCTTCAACTATTAGTCCCACTGGTTCTATTAATTTGATGGGATCGGATTCTTTGGGTTCACTTTGGCATGGTTTTTGGTGTGGTGGGTTCTCTGGTTGAGTGTGCGAGAGTAGTTGTGTTACTTGTGTATTGTCGGTGTAGCAGCTGATGTCAAAGTTTGTCATGGCATGGGGCCCCCTGAATTCTATTGCAGCAAGATCATAGGCTTGTGCTGCCTCCTCTTCAGTGCCTATTAGTAAAAATATGTTGCGTTAATTAGATTGAGCTTTATCCACTACCTATTTTGTGTGTGCATCTAGTATCTTTTTTGGCTGGCTGGCAGGAGTACTGATGCTTGGTAAATATGCAACTAAAACCAAGAATTATACATTCTATTGTTTGACAACATCATTAGCATCCTTGTCTTATTTATAAACTTTATTTGAATAGATGTTCACCTTATCTTTTCTGGATGAACTGGGGCTGACATGAGGCTCTGAATGTTTATATATTCTGGTAAACAACTTAAGCCATTTGACTTTGCAAGCTTGAAATGCAGTTAATTACTTTGTTAAATCAGCACCCAAAGAAAGGGAAGATATTAATCTCGCATTTTCTGCTGATTTGAGGACAGTAAGACTAAGACAAAAGATAAGTACTGTATGTGCCCAAGTAGAGGTATTTGCTCCCGTACACTCGACCAATTCTTGCTTCCCACCTTCCATTGTGGTGGTGCCTGCTATGAAATCAGAATAAAAAATAAATGAAACTGATATAATCTTCCCTGAAAAATAAAAAACTTGGGAATAAAACTAATAAATTGGTCAATCTAGTCAGTGACCACACACACCCAAAAAGGAAAAAGTCATTTAAGCACTGGAAACTAATTAAGGTATGATAAGATCACAGAGAAAAAGGTAAAAAAGATGTTAGTAGTTAGAAAGGTATGATCTGTTTTGGTGGCATTTTGGCAATCTTTCCACAGATATATTTTGGTAGCTAATATATTGTCAGTATACAAATAGCTATGGTGTTGGCAAGGACCTGGCAACCCCCCTGTATTTGGAGACACCTCTTGCAAAGCCACTGCTTCTGCGCCTTAATGAGGCCAAGTACTCCTCCCTCGTCATGTTCATCATTCTTTCATATTCCTCCATGTAATTTTCAAACTACATATTTTTAATAAACATATTTAAGAAACTATTAGGTTGCACAAGAAAAATTCAATAAATAACATTGCAAGTAATATATTGTAAAGACATTCAATGAAAATTGGGGTTTTACAAGGCATTGCAAGTAAATAGCACTTATTGCTTACGCAAAACATTTGCAAGTAAATAACACTTATTGCTTACGCAAAACATTCAATAAAAAAATCTGTGTTCCAAAAACAAATAAAATAGACATGTAGCCCGCCCTTCATGATACACACAGGTCCTAATGGTTACTCTTAGTTTACTTTGTTTCTTAGTAGAAAATAATTTCCCTCATGGTACGAGGGTGTTTTTACTCGTCTAAAGAGCCTTTTCAATTTTTTTTTATTAATTTTCAGTCTTTTGTGAGACCGACAGTGTTGCTTGTATTTCATTTTTTTCTTCCAATTCTCTTCTTTACTTTACTAACACTCTTTTTATTTGGTTTATTACATTTAGTAGGCAAATTGTACTAGTTCAAAATTAATAAAAAAAAAAATCAACTTACGGGAAAATTCAACATTGTTTCTCTGCCCCAGTACTTGAGAGCTGCTAGGTCATAGGTCTGTGCAGCATCCTTCTCGTTATCATAAGCCCCTACAAAACCCATTACAAAATAAACTAAAAAGAAAATCTAATAGTAATTAAATTTAAGTATGAAATTCTTAGACTATTAATCTGCATTTTTTATCCACCAAACCAGGGTTGAACTTGACAACATGCAATGGCTTGAAAACATTGTATGATGTCCTTGAGAATTCACACTTTTTTCTTTCCAACAAACTTTTCTTGATACAACTGGCCTCCCCCCAAGGACAGAATTGATATCACCTAAAGTACCTCACAATTTGAGTTTGAATTTAATCCGTTCGTTATGCATTGGCACAAATCTTAAAAAGACCCCGTGCATTACATGCTTGGGCCGGATTGGCCTGGAATATTCTGATCGGATGGTCTGGATTCAAACTCAAATGGTGAGGTAATGCAGAGGATTCGGACTCAGGACATGAGGCCAGTAGGCCACTACTGCACAAGTTTAGGAGAAGTTGCATCTTAGGTCGTTATTTGACAGTAATAAATGAGGTGGTACATTTGTGGTAGGCTTACTCTTTAATAAATAATAACTGAAGCAGAAGTACATTTGCAATTGGCCTATGCAATTTAAAACTTGACCTTCCTTTTTCCGAGAAATCATTCTACTCAGATGATGTTTTATGAAAATGTCAAGGATAAGAATATATTTCTCATTAGAATCACAGTTGCATGCGGGACCCACAAATTTTTCTAAATACAGTTACCCTCGTTGCATTGCGTTGGAGACCCTTGTTCACATTCTATAATACATTTGCGAATATATAAAGTAAAATTAGCGGACATTTTTTTTTGCTTCAAACAAGATAAAATTTTCTAATTGGAGGTTCCATGCTTACCCAAATAAACTATTGGAGGGAGCAGGAATTGAGCATCACACATGCAGTTGGCCCAGACAAAACACGAAGGAAATTTGACAGCAAGAAAAGAGGAAAAAAATAAATAATTGAGTGTCAGCCCTTAAAAAAATTATAAATGATCATCCAACCCTTGTTTGTATAAATAATTTGTTTCATACTAACCTTGTTTTCCTTTCTTGGTCTTTTGAGGGTTCCAACAATGCTTGTCCCAAAGATGAGCCTCATATTTCCCAGTCACTCTATGCCTACATGACATGTAATAATAATAGCAACTACGATATTAGCAAAAAAAATTATATTAGTAAAAATTAATGTTATCATGATTATTATTACTATTTGGGAAAAAATAGGTGTATAACTTGACATGCAGACACAGAAAATTTGCGGAAAATAAACTTTTGCATGCAGCTTAATTTGACACAGACTATATTTGAACAAAAATTGCAAAATTTAACAATTCTAAAGAAATAAAAGTAGTAAAATTTTCACTTGATATGTTGAATTGATTATAAAATTATTTTGAGTGACAAATATTAGGCAAGTACACATTTCTATAATTCTTGCGGCGAGCGAAAAATTAAAAAAAAAAAAACTGCGAAAATTTACAGATTCAATAAACCCTAAAAACATGGATGTAAAAAGGGTAGAAAAAAAGTAGCAGAAGCTGCTACTTTTTCAAAAAAAAAAAAAGGGTAGAAAAAAAAATACAAAGCCAACAACCCCTAAAGTCATAGATGACTGAAATCCGATAGGTCAAAAATCGCAAAAAGGGGTGGGGGAGTAAATATCAAAAATAAAAAATACTCTGTTTTAATGGTTTGTCCTACCTGGTGACACCTCTATAGATGGAACTCTTCTTTGGGGGGCTCTCACTTCCATTTGAAAACGTCGACTTTTTCGCTTTTGTTGATGATCTTTTCTTGTGTTGCTTTGTTTTTGTTTTGGCAATGTGAATCAAATTGAGAGGTCTTTTGATGGAATTGTTGGTGGGGGGAGAGGGGGAAGTAGAGGAGGAAGAAGAGAGAGTAGGAGAGAGAGGAATTGGTGGGGATTTCTTCATCTCAGTTTATGAGAGAAGCTACAGCCAAAATTGGAAATGCAGCTTCTATTTTGCTATTGTCACTTATGATATTTCACGGTGGTTGTGCCTGTGTGCTTATATAGAAGAAAACAGAGAAGAGAAATGAAGTGTCAATAACTTCAGGGGTCAGGAGGTAAGGTGGTATTTATTAACTTCAAAATAATATGATATAATAACCATTCTATTAGGTGAGAATCTCTCCCTCTGGGACAGCCGCCACAGGGTGTGATGAGTTACTGACATATGGAGTTCATGCACCGTTATTATTGTTAGGAAAATGAAATAATGATGTACATTTTGTATGTATTTTTAGGAAAATGAAATAATCATGTACATCTTGTATGTATTTTTAGGAAAATGAGAATTTTAAGAGAATGAGATTCATTTTTACTTAATTAACTATTCTTGATGATTGTAAAAATAGTTTATAATTTGAAAAACCAATAATTTAAATCTCATCTATACATTACGCATATTATACTGATGAAATTGAAACTTAAATATTACCAAGTTCTAAAATCAAGTCATTGTCAATGGATCACAATCCTTAAAAAAAAACATAAAATTATTATCATTATCTCAGATAATAAAAATTCATGTAATTTAAAGACGTCGTTTCTTTTTTGAAGGTCAGCATAAACCTGACAATTTCATTAATAAGAAAATTATATTGAGCAGTCTGGATCGACTGTTTAAACTTTAAAATAGAGATAATGATGTTGGAACATGATGTAGCACAAAATCAATGAAGCATTTTAACTCTCCTCCAATAAGATATATAAAATTTTCAAAAAAAAAAATGGTGTTTTTGCAACTTTCGAACTACTCCCAATATAAGTAAAATAACAATAATTAAAAAAAAAATAGCAATTTCCTTTTTTGAGATGCTTGCGTGGTACAAGAAATCCGGCTAAATTTTAGAGAGCAATGATAGTTTATTTTCAATTTTGAAAATTTGCTATCAGTAACACACCACATTATATAGTATAAGTTCACATGAGGAAATACTTCTTGCAAGGTTTTAGGGGTAAAGGACTTCATTCTTTTATAGTGTTTAAAAATATGATCATGCAAGTGAAATGATAAAACCAGGATCATTCTTTCTTTTAGTACATGCTTAACTTTTTGTTTCCAATAATTTGAACTTTTTCATAATATTAAATTGTCCATTATGTATCATATTTTTCATGTCTCGACAATATATTATTACTTTCGCTTGCAAAAACTTTATGGCATTGAGAATTAATTAATTGTTGCATCTGATAGAAAACATAAATTAACAAAGCATGAGGCTAAATTGTTTACCAGTGTTTTCTCCTATTTTACAAGATAAAACCTAGCTAGATAGATACTATCTCATCCAACCATTTTATATGCTGTATGTATTTAAGATCTCTCTCCCAACACAGAGAGTAATGAATTCAAATTCTTTCATTTTAGCATGAATTGAAGTTCTAAGATATAGTTTTAAAAAATGAAAATTGTATGTTTCAATAAATTAGTTGGTCTATCTGAATGTACTACAGCATATATATGCACGCACGTTTTATTATATGAATAATTCTGGCGTATAATAACTACTTAAATATACTGTTCAAAATTTTTAAAAAAAAAAAAATTGTTGACTTCTTTTAATTGTGTACATAAAGTGTGCATCAAATTTGGACTGATTTAGAAATTGTTTTAGTCTTCGTCAAATAATTTTAAAATTTTAGCACTTAAATTTTGTATGACTTTTGTATAGATAACAAATCAAATTACAAATTAACTCAAATTTAATACACTCTCCATCCAAATACTAGAGAATAAGTTCATAATTTAAATAATATTTTCCAAAATATAAAATAAATATACTGCGATGGAATTACATTTCCTACAAGTAATTCTCTCAACAAAATATTCAGCTAGTAATTACATTGCCACAATTATGGTGTCACAAGAGAACTTGAAAAATAGAGCAGATAATTCCAAAAGAGGGAGGGTAACAAGTGGAGAAAGCATGGGTTAGTGTGAGAGTGCTTAACACTTGGCCAAGCCTTTTCATGCTTCCAATGGGGTTATTGAACTCTGAATCCAGATTGCCTACGGCTTATTCCCGTACACAATACCGTGCAGTGACAAAATCAGCAAATAGGCAAGTTATAGTATAGTCACAAGATTCGCGAATAATTCATTCTTTTGGTGATGGCGAACCGAACGTCAAATTATTCAATTAACCGAACTTTTACCGAATTGTTCGTGAATTTTACAAATTTTTTCTGAATTATATAAATTATTCTCAAATTTTTTCTAGAATATATATATTTTTAGTTTTTTTTTTCTCTCTTGTAGGATTGAAATCTCTAATATAGATAATTCTGAATCATTCTCGAATTGTACCCGAAATTTTTCGAATTACGAACTTTTGACCCCGCCAAACCGAACCTGAATTATGCAAATGTCACTCTGTTACATACCAGTACCGGATAGAATGAAAAAAAGAGGAGAGACAAAATTAGATATATACCTATCATAAATATATGACGTGGATATTTTTTTTCCATAAAAATTGAAAAATTAGCTAATTTTTTAACTAAACTTAACTATTCTGGTGAGTTTGGATGAAACAAAGAATAGCTTGAAATATCAGCTATTCTTGAGTTCGGAATAGCAGCTAACCCGACATTTCTAAGGAATAGCAAAATAGCAGCTAACCCGAGCTATTCCTTTGTTGAGAATAGTGTTTTTTTTTCACCCAAACGTGTTGTGTTGATAATAGCTCGTCAGGAATAACAACTATTTTTGAGTTAGCGCTATTCCTGTGTTACCCAAACGCACCTTAATAAAAAAAGTTAAAATCTTTCTTTCTTATATAATCACTTAAATTACAGTTAAATAATAATAAAATGGAAAGTTTTGCCCCTTATTCTAACTCGCTATATTTTTTATCAGGCTCTCCGGCGATACAGAAGGTTCAGATTCTTGAATTCAACCTCCACTCCCGCAGATGTGATGTAAATAAAGCATCCGTTTCATCTGAAAAGCACAAAATAAAATTTTGTGCAACAGTCAAGATAAATTATGAACAGTGAAAATACTACACGGATAGTCTTTGGAATCCGTCTCTCTTTTCATTTGGTTTGCATTTTTTTTTTATTTAGCTTTTTGTTTATAAGTTTGCATAGCACCATACATATTTCTGCAATTATATAAAAAAAAAAAAAAAAAAAATTGAGCGACAAAAAGTTTAGTTCACAATTATTTATTGAAGAGAGTTCAAATATTTTTATTTTTTGTGTCTCCATTATATCTCTATTTTTCGAACAATAATAACATAAATTTTAAAACTTAAATATCAATGTAAAACTGTTACATATGATATATATAGAGGAGGGATCAAGTTACAATAATTTTTGAGTTACAACAAGCATTTTTTATATTTTCAAAGTCCAAATCGTCGATTCAAACCGTTAGATGTGATCTCTACAATAAAATGTGCTTGGAGACCATTTTACATTTTTTGGAATTTTTTTACTATTTATTAAGATGGGTATAAAAACTAGTCAAATTCAAACCATTGAATTTTGTACCCATCTTAATAAATAGTAAAAAAATTTCAAAAAATGTAAAATTTGGCATGGAAGCACATTTTATTGTGGATATCACATCTAATGGTTTGGATCGACAATTTGGACTTTGAAAATGTAGAAAATGGTTGTTGTAACTTGTTGTAACTCAAAAATTGTTGTAACTTGATCCCTCCTCATATAGAGTAGAACTAGGATGCTCTTAAGCTCACAAAACTCATAAAATCGATTTCAAATGATGAATCCGAACCGTTGAAATCCGCCTACCTTACGTGTGATGCATCTACATATGAAATTTTTAAACATTCGAATTAATTTAGTATAAAGTCAAGCGGTCAAAATTAGAAGGTTAATAAATTAATTTTAGTGCATTCATTTTTGAACGTTTTTTGACCGCTTGACTTTATACTAAATTAATTCGAATGTTTAAAAATTTCACATGTAGATGCATCACACGTAAGGTAGGCGAGTTTCAACGGTTCGGATTCGTCATTTGAAATCAATTTGATAAGTTTTAGAGTTAAGCTCACCAAAACTTTGGTGAGCTTAAGAACACCCTAGTTCTACTCCCTCATATATATATATATATGAGGCTATCATGTTTTGCAAATTAAAGTTGGTATTTTAATTTGTGCTCATATCTCTAGTTTTAAAGTTCAAAACATCGATCCGAACCATTCAAATTAATATCCATATTTGCTTGGAGACCAAAATTTATATTTTTTTGAAATTTTTTACTATTTTTTATGGTCCAAAATTTTCTGAAAAACACTGATTTTGAAAAATTCTAAAAAGATAGTAAAAAATTTTCAAAAAAAATATAAAATTTGGTCTCTAAGCACAATTTAATATGGATATCAACTTAGACGGTTCGGATCGACATTTTGAATTTTGAAACTAGAAATATGAGCACAAATTAAAACATTCACTTTAATTTGCAAAGCATGGTAGCATTACTCTATATATATATATATGTATAGAGGTTGGCTATTCTACTTCCATAAGCATATGTGGGCATTTGCTTATAACTCGTTTTTGCGTTTCTAATGTCCAAATGGTCAATTTGAAGCGCTTAACATGTTCTTCATGTTAATATGTACTTGGAGATCAAATTTTATATTTTTTTGAAATTTTTTTACTATTTTTTCAAAAAAATTTCAAAACAGTCATAAAAAATATTAAAAAATAAATAAAAATATATGAAAAACCTTGTTTTGAAAAATTCTGTAAAATAGTAAAAAAATTCCAAAAAATGTAAAATTTGGTCTCCAAACACATATTAATATGGAGAACATATAAGCGCTTCAGACAACCATTTGGACATTGAAAACACAAAAACGAGTTATAAACATATACGCTCATATGCTTATGAAAGTAGAATAGCCAACCTATATATGAGGTTGGCTACTCTACTTACATAAGCATATGAGGGTATATACTTATAAGTCATTTTTTCGTTTTCAAAATCCAAAAAGTCGATCTAAACCATTAGATGTGATCTCTATATTGAAATGTGCTTGGAGACCAAATTTTTTGAATTTTTTTACTATTTATTAAACCACTTTGAAAATCGCTAATCCAACGGTGGCTTCTAATTTTACTGTTTTGTTAAGCCATCGTTGGATCAACGGTTTTCAAAGTGGCTTTTAGAGAAATAATAATATAATATAAATCACATTTAATGATTTTATTTTGACAAATAAATTTTAGAATTTTTATTATTAGAAAATTAAAATAGAATTATAACGGAGACATAAAAAATAAAGGAATTTGAACTCTCTTATTTGTCTTAACAACTGTAACATTCTTTAAATAATTTACAATCCAATATTGTAGACATAATTTTTATGATATATTTCTAAGAACATAATGACATTTAATGTTCATAAAAAAAACTTAAATTCTCAATAGGTTGAATTTAACAGTTATTGTTGCATCGCTAAATTATACTCACATTATATTACATTTGATTATTTATTTTAAAATTAGTGACTTTAAATGCCTACTAACAATTTTATTGATAAAAAACAATATTTATAACGAATCAAATTACTCTAATTCCTAGATGTACTCTTTTATTCTCACGAAATTCTTCAAATTACTCATTCTCTGGCCTCTCCGTTCGAAAAGAGAGAGAGGGAGAGTATTGTGACGGAAGTAAAGCTTAAAAAAGATAGGAGAAACGGACTAAAGGGAGAATAGACAACGAGGAAGGAAGAATTGCAATTGCTAGGTTTTGACAGCTTCAAAATATCGCCTGGAATCCACAAATCAGAAATAAAATTGTCAAAATAAATATTGTTAGTCATGAAATGAGGTGATAGTATAGTTGACTGGAAGAGAAAATTCTAGAAGTGTGTGGTTATTAAAAAGTTGAGAATTCGAACCCATCTTATGACTTTGCAACTTTTGCAAAGTTTTTTACAATAAAAAAATATTGTTAAGTCATTCTTTTCTATTAAGTAATTCTAACAATTTCTTTATAATTCATTCATAATTCAGATTTTGAGATTAAATTAATATTTTAGTTACGTTATTTTTACAATCCACATTAGGTCTTAAAATCTTAATTAGCCTAATCAAGAAGAGAATAACATAATACATTGGATTTGATCTCCAAATCAAATCAAGAAGGGTTGTCTTGCATAGCAACTTCTTATTACCTTTTTCTTTCAACGGTGGTTGTGCTTTAGCCCTTCAAATGATGAGCCTCCTTAGGTATCCACTAAAAGATTAAAGAAATACTTGTATCTCTAAGGCTAGTAAGAGATTAACAAGTAGAACCTTAATCCTGGTTTAACCCTCTTGTATTTCTAAAAACTTCTTAGAGGATTTCTAGATCTCAATATATGAGAGAAAATGGGAGAGAGGAGAAAAGAGCAAATTTCAGCCAAGATATAAGTCACATAATTTTCCGACCTTTCGGTACTAAAACTCTTATATCTTTTTTCTAGGTAACTCCAAATGACTTGAAACCTTCACCGTTGGATTCTAGACTCCAATGTGTTACGTTACAGAATTTTAACAATTAAATTTCAAATGATTTAAAAGCAAGAATCGAAAATCGTGCTAACAAAATGGAAGTTTAAACCTTAATTAAGGTTCCTCTAAATAAGTTAAGTGTGAATCGAAACCGCGTCGAAATTTTGAAGTTCTGAACCTTTATAGGTCTAGTGTGTCCGCACTGGTGGTGAGTGGGGGTGACTGACCCGCACTGGATTCAATTTTCCTTAAAATTTCTTTCGAAATTTCTGTGAGTGCGGATGGATTGACCTGCACTGGATCCCAGTGCGTCCGCACTCATGAATTTCTGTGTTGATCTCAAATTTCTGAAAATCAACTAAGTGCTGGGTGCGTCCGCACTAGGCTCGGACTTTTCCAAATTTTGCTGAAAAATAACACTAAGTATTGAGTGCGTCCGCACTGATGGTGAGTGCGGATGGAGGACCCGCACCAACACCAGTTCTTTCCTCTGGAAAGCACTGGAAAGATCAGCTAAGTGCTGAGTGCATCCGCACTCAGATCCAGTGCGGGTGAGCGATCCGCACTGGATGATTCTGAGGGTTTATTTGCATAATTCCTGTGCTCTCTCTCTCTCCCACTTCATTTCTTTCCCATTTTCAAGTGAAATTCTGCCAAGAGAGAAGAAAAAGAAAGAGAGAGTTTATGTTCCCTCTCAAACCCCCAATTGTTGCGAGAAATCGAAGTTGGAACCGAGCAAGCGGCCGTAGATCTCTCCTAGCTCTCCTATTCGGTATTCTTTTCTCTTCCCGTTTCTCTTTAAAAATCTCGAATTTCTTGATTGCTCGGGTTTTCATTTTAAACCCGAGATTTGTGTTTGAATTGCTTGTAGACTAGCTCCTTGAGCTTCTTTGATTGTTTATTTGCCGATTCTTTCCCCGATTTCACCTCGGTTGTGGATTCTAATTTCTAGGGTTTTGTGCCAAAATTGAAATTGGGCATAATCGTGAATTGATTAGTTTAATCCAACCGATTTGACTTGTAATCGGTAGGGTTACCTCTTGATCATGAATTTCTAGAACGTTTAATGGTTAATTTGAGGTTTTGACCAAATTAGGGTTTAACCAATCGGTAAATCGAATTGTTACGGTAATGAAAATAGAGAACCGGTACCTAGATTGTTACCAAATTGAACTGTATATGATTTAGAGGACCTAGATGCAAAGGTTATATTGTTGGTAAGGAAAGAGGAATAAGAAAGATCGGTACCAAAAGACACAGAATTGATTAAAGAAAGTATAAGTCCTAATGTAACTCGAGTGAACATCTCGATCGTGAACCAAGGTTAAACCAAGTTTATGTGTAATATAGGCGTAGGCTCGGTCGAGCAAGACTTTGCGGGACACTTCGAGACGTCTGATCCATAAGTACGCAATACGCTTGTCGTAATCAGGTGCGGGATTCTTGGACTTGTTTGATATTTCATTTTCAGGAATTAAACTGTTTATTCGTTTGTCATGTTGAATATCTGATTGATTGCATTATTGAATTGTGTAAATCATTTGCATAGCCCAATCAAATTAAACTCGAATTGATGTGACTTGAGTGATTTGCATGCTGGTATTGTTGTCGGTTGTGTCGATCTATTATGATCTGATTTTGATTGAGAGTCACCACGAACTTGTTGATTGAGAATGTATAAGTGAATAGATTTACGAAGTTGAGCACTTGGATCCAACGAATTTGCAAAGTTGAGCTGTATAAGCTTACTTTGAGTCCGGGATCCTTCTAGCGCTTTAGGTGAACGGCCCTCAGTTTTCCCAGTACCGGTTGGGACGAGGGGTGAGTGATTGTATTGATGTGTGATTTGGAGTCATGGGTGACATGTGTAACGTCTGTGGCTCAGTGGCATTCTCCTACGTGTTAATGCATTTGGACGGTCAATTGAATGTTACGAACATTGGAATGATTCCAAAGAGGATTTTATTTATATGACTTGAACCAGACCTTAGTAAACGGTTAAGCCAAGCGATTACATATGGGTGTCAGATAAAGGGTCCAACTTGGTGGAACGTCTGTAGGTGTCAGTAACCCTACAGACGAGGGTTTGATAAAGGGTCCAGCTCGAAAGAACATCTGTAGTTGCTACAAGCCCTAATGAGTCGAGTTAAGCCAAATATGTGTTATGTTTGAAATTCATCTTGGAAATTCTGTTAATTGTGATTTAGCAGGTTGAATTGTTGTCGAGCATTTGCATTCTTTTTATTATGAATATGAACTGATTTGAATTGCTATGGTTTGGATTTCATTTTTGAATATGGAATTTGATTACAAGTCCAATAATCTAAATTGTGACAAATTTCGCACTGAGAATTTTATTCTCACCCCCACCCTTTGGGTTATTTTACAGGTACGGGTGCGACCGATTCCGGAGAGGCACGCGAGTAGTAGGCCTTAATAGTTTATCATCACATGACCCTAGATATGTTTTGTTGTATAGTTTTAGGGTAAGCCTCATGGTTGGTATCCGGATGAGATACTTTTGATGTATTATATTCTGACCAGACTGTGTACTCTGATTATATTTATAAACTTGTTTTATATTGCTTATTGTCTGAATTGAATTGTAATTGCCTTGTAAGCATACACAGTATTGTATGCTTACGGCGGGGGACTGTTACGACCCGTGGCCGCGGGGTGTGACACAAGGGCTATAGATTACATAGGTCATACGTCCAAAATAGTTAGTATTTTCCCTTTCAAATTCCAGTTCAAAGTAACTTAAAAAATATGTCCAGAAATTTCTTTCATCTTTAATGAGATTGATTAGATTTAATGGCATATTTAAATATTCTTTAAATCATGTCATCACTAATCAATTCTCCCCAGATGAAATAGTATTTGGGCTTTGGGCTTAAACATACTAATCATATTAATATTTAATCAAGTCCACAATCCCATACATTAAAAGACCAACATATAAATTAATATTATATGTTAATTTATACGCATCTTTCATGTATCAAAAACCATTTAAAATATGTCACACATACTTTAAATATTACTAGGATTATTTTATAACATTTTCATGTCATAAGATTATTCATATATTAATAACATATAATTTGTACAAATTAATTCTAACTTCTTATAATTAACATATCACATATGCTTTATTAATTTATTTTCTTTTAATCTTTCATATGGTGTGACTCTATGGGATCCCATCATTATGGCAATGAAATTAAACATTTCAATTCCATAAATCAACGATACAACTAGCCATGGTATATTAATTACCCAAATAATGTGGATGAAAAAACACAATACAAAATCACGATCCTTGTAATATTAAAAATGTTGTTGTGTCAATTCTTTGTCATATGATATGAAATAATCGTAAGGCAGGAGCTTAGCGAGAAAATAAATTTTTCTCGTGAAACCGTCCCAAACGAAATCATCTCCCATCGTGCGATCCGATTAGAGAATTTCAAAATACTTCAATTCCATTTCTGGTTTCAAAGGGGAGAAATGGTTCCGATCAGACCCTTAATCCTCTCAGCTCAACAGTCATCTCTCTCTCACATCCATGGCGGCACTCACCACCGTTGTGCTTGGCGCCAAGGGATTCTCTCCCTCCTCCGCCACAATATACTCCATTGCCAACTCGCTTTCCCATGTCGAGATCGACTCTTCAGCTCTCAATAAACTTAAACCCTCTTCTTCTTCTTCCTTCTCTCTACCCCCTTCTCTTGCACCATCTTCAAACCCTAACCCTAGATTCCTCCCTCCGTCCCTCGCTCGTGCTTCCATTGCTGTCTTCTTGAACAAGCTTCTGTCCTCAGACTCGTCAGTCCGCCGATTCCTCCCTCTACTACTCCAAGAAACCCTTGCACTCTCCTCGGGATTCGATAAAGTTGATTTCTCTTCTCCATCTGCTCTTCTTCATTCTCTCTTCCGCATAACCAACACAGACATTAATTCCATTTCAGTTTCTTACGAAGAAATTGGGTTTTTCGAGACCTCCTCATCAGTCCTAATTGCCACTGCTGCCATCTTGGACTGCTGTGCTACCGCTCTCATTAGAGTTTCTGATGCTGTTGCAGCTCTGTCGTGTGAGGCAGCCAGGGCTGACTTGGCAGCATTTGATTTGCCAGTGTCAGGCGATGGGTTCTCCAGGAAAGATGAGACTGATGTGGCAGCTGACATCAAGATGCTTCTCTTTGGATCTAAACTTGCCGGAAAGAATGGTTCAGCTGTATTTTTACAAATTCCTTCTTCTTTTGGTCTTTTTAGAGAGGCTGTTAGGTTGCTTCATGCATGTACACACATAGAATTGAATTCAACAGTTAAATTAAGGAAACCTGCAGATAATGATAATTGTGGGAAGGAGGCATCTGTGGTTGATTTGGTTTGGTTTCTTGTAAAACCTATAAAAACCATGGCTGAGACTAGTTTCAAGAGAGCTAAATTGAATATTGAATCGATTACAGATCAAAGAATTCTATCAGAAGTTGAATCCTTGTTTAACCAACAGCGTGTTGGTTTTGATGGGTTCAAAGAGAGCTTCGATTCAGTACTTGTTAATTATATGAAAGGGAATGATAGTGTTGCCTTTTTGCAAGGAGTATATGATCTTTTGGTTAAGTTTAGATCGATTCTTGCTTGGGAGGCAGCATTGGCTCTCTTCTCCATTGGAATTGATGATTCTATAGAGAAAAATCGTGATGCATTGGTAAATGCACAGCCAAATGGAGAGAATGCAAAGGGGGATAAGAAGGGAGAGAAGAAAAAGAAGAAAAAGACCTTGGGGAAGGGCACTTCTGCTATTTTGCAACTTATCACTGATCAAGTTGCTAATGGAAGGGAAGCTTCAGGTGACAAAGTTGCAGTTTTGGCCGAGTGGGCCCGTGATCTCTCAACATATTTTGACCCAATGGATAGCCGGCTTGAGATTTTGGTGGCCAAAGTAAAAGAAATTGTTGAGACCAATGAAGTTAGGAGACTTCCCAAAATTCCAAAGGTTAGATTCACATATTTCTTTTATGTTTTTGAAGGTTAGCAGGCGAATCGGCCACTAAAAACTTGTATTGATGAAAAAAACTTTACAATTTAGGTATATAGAGATTTGCATATTATTTCTTTCTTGGAAAGAATGAATAAAATTGATTGTCATGAACATTTCTGTAAATATTATAGGCAATAGTCTGTAGAGGTTCTTATGCTATTTTGATTTCTTTTTAATTATGCATAAATGGTAACTTCAATATTCGTTTAGTACACTCTATACAGAGATTAAATTAACTGTGTTATATATCCATTTGCACCAATTTGAGTCAGTGTTGTTACTAACTGCATCTTGAAGGACTTTGTGATGTGTCACAAGCAAAATTAAACAATCATTTAGGGCCTCTTTTCTTGCATGGTTTTCCCAAATCCTTGTAATTATTTTTGCTTTGAATTATCTGACATAATTTTCATCAAATATTTTAAAACAAAACAGTACCCAAATAACTGCATTCGAGGACCTCATCTCTGGACTCCAAATGGAAAAAATAAAATAATGGCCACAACAATTGCAGACTTTAGTCTGGTTTTCGGCATTTCTCATGGCTTCCTATAACTTCTAAATAATTTGCTGCACCATCTTTAGCATATTTCAATCACAGCTCTCAATAAAGACACTAAGCTGAAAATTTGCATTATCAAACAGGCCGTTAATTTTTACAAAAATCTTTGCTCTTAATTTTGTGTTATCTGGGGTTACTAGATCTGAATGCTGTTCCATCTCCTTTTATGGATGTGTAGGGGACCCGTGATTTTGCTGGAGAACAAATGGCGATCAGAGAACAGGCCTTTGCTATTATTGCGTCGGTGTTCAAAATGCATGGAGCAGAGGCACTGGATACACCTGTTTTTGAATTGAAAGAAACACTAATGGGTAAATATGGGGAAGATTCAAAATTGATTTACGACCTTGCTGACCAGGTTGATGCATTCTATATTCTTAATTTTCTTATGAAACATTTTTTTAATTTAGCTGTAGTAGCCTCCTCCTCTGCTGTTGGTTATCAGTTCTCATGACAATTTCTTATGCACCATTTCAAGATGCCTTCTATAATTTTCTGTTACGTCCAGTTATCCATCATCTGCCAGCGTTTTTTTCTTAAAAATAAATATAGAGGGAAACAATAATAAAATGAGTGCAACCGGTATTATATACTATTTGAGCTTTCTTACATCTTTTATTGGCAATAACTAGTAAATTTGTTTATAGGGCGGTGAGTTGTGCTCTTTGCGATATGATTTGACTGTACCATTTGCACGGCACCTTGCAATGAACAACCTAAGTTCGATGACACGGTATCAGATAGCTAAGGTGTACCGAAGGGACAACCCATCGAAGGGTCGATATCGCGAGTTTTACCAGTGTGACTTTGATATAGCGGGGCAGTATGAGCCAATGTTGGCCGATTTTGAGGTTATTGTGGTTCTAACCCAATTACTTGACAGGCTTGACATCGGTACCTATGAGGTAAGTTAACTTCCTTATACAACTCAATTTTAACAGTCTATACAACTCAATTTTAACAGTCTATGTATCAGTTACAGGAGATTTCTATGGTGATTTTTGGCAAAAGTTGAACAAGTGAGACCTTGTGCTGTATCTGCGGTATCTTTCCATACAGCAAAGCACTATAATCTAACTTCAAATAAGGGCCGATAGTTATTTTAGCACTTTCAAAACAAAAGTTAGCTGTTAATTGTTGCTTGTAATTTCAGATAAAGTTTAACCACAGGAAGTTATTGGACGGGATGTTGGATATCTGTGGTGTACCTGCTGAAAAATTCAGAACTGTGTGTTCCAGCATTGACAAGCTAGACAAGCTAACTTTTGAGCAAGTCAAGAAGGAACTGGTATGCACAATTGCTTGGTAGTTGGTACATACTATGTTGTATTGACCCTGATTTAATTTGTACCAGATACTAATATTTTCTAAATTGTATAACAATGTTGGAACCTAGGTGGACGAGAAAGGGCTATCTGCTGAGACAGCCGACAAAATAGGAGCAATTGTCAAAAAGCGCGGATCCCCATTTGAAATTCTGTCAGAACTGAAAGCAGAAGGGAGTAAATTTTTGGAGAATAGTGGGTCAGTAATTGCACTAGGCGAATTGGATATTTTGTTTCGGGCTCTAAAAGAGGCAAATTGCCTTGACAATCTGGTTTTTGATCTGAGCCTTGCCAGAGGGCTTGACTATTATACTGGGGTTATATACGAGGCTGTCTTCAAGGGTACCACTCAGGTATTTTACTCATTTATTGTATTAACTAATCAATTGTGTACCTATGGTAGGACTGGGTTTTCAAGGATTGTATCACTACTAACCTGCAAAAACATGAAATTTATGGTGCATTTCCCACATGCTGTTCAAAACTTCTTTTTGATGTATTCCAAGTTTTACAGTGCGGATGGGTTATTTTCTGTTTTGATTTGCATCATTTTTCTTTACTGGAATATAGGTTGGTTCAATTGCGGCTGGAGGACGATATGATAATTTGGTAGGCATGTTCAGTGGAAAACAGGTACCAGCAGTAGGTGTCTGCCTTGGAATTGAAAGAATTTTTGCTATCAAGGAGCAGCAGGCCAAGGACAGGAACCAGGTAAATATCTTTGGTCATAACCCTGATAGCAGTTTGTTTGCTATTGTTATGGCGAATAGCCTGTCCAACAGCTTTTTAAGGAAGCTTCTCCTCCTCAACAAGAATTAGCTAGGAAATAAATAGAATATTATTCATATCCTTCCATCTTTGCTTTTTGCTGGATCAGTACGGTTCCTTTTTAACTATTCCTATAATTTATAAAAGTTGCTTGCTATCAGAATCCATACTTCCCATTTACAAGAGAAGAGAGACCATTGCAAAAAAACCAAAAAACAAAAAACAACAAAGCCTGCTTATCTTTCTTGAGGTCAAGAAAAATACAAAAGCAAGTGTTTTGAGATTAAAAGCATAACCTAGTGAGAGAAGATCAGCTAGACTCAATTGCTGATGTTCAGTATAAGTGAAATTGTAACCTGGTAATCAGGCAATGCAGGACAGTTATATTATCATAAGAGCCAAAGGCCTTACATAATTTAAGTTAGTATGGTTGTAAGTTAGTTAACTATAAGTCCCAACTCACCCTAATATTTTGATAGGTTGTACGTGCAACGGAAACACAAGTGTTGGTATCCATTTTGGGTAAAGACGTGATCTCAGCTGCAAAGCTGGTGGGACCTTTATGGAATGCAAATATTAGTGCTAAAATGAAGGTTTCAAAGAGGGTGATGGATCATATAACATTTGCAAAGCAAAAGGGAATCCCGTGGATGGTCCTTGTTGGTGAATCAGAAATAGCAAGTGGTGTGGTCAAGTTGAAGAATATTGAGTTGAACGAAGAAATTACAGTATCTAGAGAAGATTATGTTGAAGAGCTACGGAAAAGGCTCTAATGGTGCTCGTAAAGAAGTGGTATTTATTGGTATTTATTGGTAAGGTTTGTTCATGAAGAGTACCTGTTGAAAATTAAAGTCTGCGATTGATAGAAACTGATGGATGTTGCCTGTCAGATCTAATTGTGCTTGTTATAGTTGAGTGTTTTTTATAATAGTCTGTTTCTTGCAAGATTAATTTTAACCCAGCAAAGCTAAAGAATTGGAAAGCACATGATTATTTTTCTTATTTCTGCAATGCAAATTGGTGATCTGTGTTATAGCTTTGGCATTGTTCTCAAGAATTTTTGCTGCATTTTTAATGTACTATTGCTGTTAAAAACATGGAGATAATAAAAAAAAAAACCTGGGAGAGCTTATAATCCCCTGTTCATGGGCCTTCCCTTTGGGGAATTCTTTTCTAAAGGAGATAACATTGGCCTGTTGCTCAAAATTTTTTAAGGACTGGCTGTAAACGTAGAACCATAAAAGAAATTTTTTTTAAGGAATTAATAGTGACTTAATTGGTAAAGCTGACTTAATTGGTGACAAAATAAAGGTAAAGCTTTACTTATAAAATTTTTCTCCGTATTTTTTAAACTTTTATTTATCTAAATTTTTAAGGAATTAATAGTGACTTTCTAAATTTTATAAGTTTAACGACACGATATACATGTGTTCCATAGTTATGACCGAACACTACGTTCAATTTTAGTATAAAAAAGTTTTAAAATGCTAAATAAAATAAGCGAATTTAGATGTATGCATCCGGTTGTCTCTAAAATAATTTAACAAAATGCTCTTGTAGAGTCCTCATTTACCCCTCTCCCACCTCTCTATTCTTATCTCATATATCTCGTCAAATTTGACATCTTTTTATCTTTCATTAGACTTTAAATGTGTGCATTTTTTTTTAAAAGAAAATATAGGCATTCCACAAATTTTTCAATTAAATAATGTACATATATCAAATACATTATTTCTTTTTAAATATCGAACACATGGATATTGAAGCTATACGCACTAGATCTTAATGCGATGTGCGTGGTCTAACGAGTGTTTTATGCTTTTATTCAAATTTGAGTCTGATGAGTGTTTTATGGTTTTAATTAAGGTTAAAATGGATATTTTTATTTTATAAATTTAAAATGAGTTTTAATATGAAAAAACAATAAAATGGGAATTTGTGAGTTTTAGAAGTTTAGAAGGGAAATATGTAATTTTAAAGTTTTTGAGGGATATACGTGAAATTCCTCCTTTTTTGAAAAGGAAACATTAAAATTATTCTCCTAAAAACGAGAGAGAGAGAGAGAGTCAAATAAATTTCTTTCTTTTCCAAGATGTCAATTATTTCATAATAGAGTCTCCCATTACTTCGTTCTCACTATTTCATGATAGAAATGGACGTGATGTGGTGGTAAAGCGGAGATCAATCCAGAATCCAGAGACACGGAAGAACAAATTCCATTTTCTTTGTTCATTGACAAACAAAATTACTTTGATAAAAAAAAAAATTGAAGTTCAATGACACTTAAGAAAAATAAATCACAATTCGATGACGCTTAACGGAGAGAAATCAAATTCAAGCAGCACTGAAAATTTGATGCATAGTTTAATAACCTCGCACTCCTTGCACATTTTATATAAAAACATTATACCGGATATATGTGCTTTGGACTCGCTGCAGGGTTATATATGCTCACATGATAAATTGATGATTTTAACTTCAAAATTTATCAACCGGCTAAGAAATGATGGCAAATAAAGTTTTTTAGATGTAAATCAGTAAGTGACAACTGTTTATACGATAGGACGAACTCCAAAAATTATAAAATTTAATGTAGATACATCATAGATAAGAAAATTAGCACAACAGTTAAAATTCAAAGTTTGAACTTTAAATTTTGAAATATAAATGCAAACAAAAAATCGTGACATTTAATTGTACCAAAAACTTGTAGCAGAAAACCCTTCTAATAATATCCCCCATTTTAAAGAACAAGTAATTTTCTCTTTAGTGTTCCACAAAGGCATTACAATATTACTAATTAAAACTGGGGAGAACCTCTGGCCATAATACTTGCATAATAAATGGATTTACTCTACAGAATGTAGTATGCTACACTGTTTGGTACAAAATTCAAAAAGTTCTAATGTTGCAAAGAAGAAGACCTCCAGAATTTAACCTATTTTTAAGCACCACCATGTCCCTGAACAAACTTTCGTCCAAACCCTTCGAAATATAATCATCAGCATCATATCTCGTTCTTGTGATTTCCAAGCATGCTAATTTCTCTTCATCACACCCTTTACCAAAATTTCCTATATAATTTTCGTCTTTCTGATTTTCAGTATGCTTCTCCGGTTGTTGTGCGAAAGAGAAACAAAAACTTTCACTCGGTGTATCATAATCAGAGATATGGTCACTACTATGATATATCGGTTTTGGGTCTGGATATTTGGTGTCACTGCTGCTATGACTGAAATCCATACCAGATCCTGTTAAGCTTATTGACCTAGGACTTTGGTTTTCAGATTCCTGCAGGAAAATGAACCAATGTAAATATGTAATCGCTAAGTATTTCAGCAAAATTAATAGAACTTAACAGGTAAGAACAGCACCTACAACATACAGGCTAATATGTAATGGCATTGTTTAACCAGATCTTACTGGCAAAGTTGTATCATTCAAAAGTGGATAAAACTACATGTCAACAAGCTTAGGTTCTAAAGCTAAAGTGGATTCATTTTGGCAATGCTGTACTGACCTCATAGTTGTTAGAAATCAACGACTCTGCAAAGGCTATATCTTCATTCGATAGAAATACATCACTTTCGAGTTTTTGCCTACAAGCTGTTGAACTTGGTAAAGGGTCTTCTAGAGAGGAGAGATCTGAGCCATCAAAATTTGAAATTGAAACGCATTCTTCAAAATAACTCATTGCCTCTTCTTCTAATCGCCTTGACACCTCACGCCTCTCTATACTTGTCTGAATCCAATTACAAAAAATAATCAGCAAAAGAATAACAAGGTTCGAACCCAGACCAGTCTGGCACCATAAAATTCAAATCAGGTAACAGCATGTGGCATATGATTTGGAATTTTGCAATATGGTAATGAGCAGGGGCAGAGCCAGACTTTCGAACTATGGGGGTCAATCTTATAAAAAAAAATTATGGAGAATGGAGGTCAATTTTACAATACCATACCATTTTACTCTAAATTATGCAAAAATACAAAAAATTTAATAAATTTAAGAAAAAATGGGGGGTTTGACCTCCATTCTCTCTTCTTTTCTCCGCCCTCGGTAATGACATCACTTCACTACTAGGGACCAGGACAGTAAACAATGGTACTTGTATATTTGAAAGCAAATTAGTTTGACAAAGATCCAACTCCAAGAAGGGACATGAAACACGGTTTAAATGAAGAGAAATAAAAGAATGTAGCTGAAACAAGATATTAACGGGAGGGAAATTTACCCGTCTTTTAGACCTAGTATTGCATGGTTCAGAAGAATCTGGAGAGGATAAAAACTCTTTTAGAATTTTACTCAGTTCTTCCTTTCGCTGCTCTTCAACTACCAGCTCAGCACGCAGCTTGCGTATTCTCTCCTGTGACTGAGTTTTACAAAAAAAGAAAAGAAAAAAGAATCTCAAGTGGTGTTGCAGCTTCTGTTTCCTTAAAGGTTTCTAGTTAGCATTAGCTGAAGGCTTCAATTTTTGCATATATAGAAGTCCTTTATGGCTTTCCCGATTTTCCCAAAAAGTAGTTGGTTACAGTCTAATTTTGCAAAAGGCAGTCACAATTTTGCAGACTTGCAAAAAGTTGAGGTGAGGATATGACGTCAGTGTTGGGCAAAAGTTCTCTTTGCTTTGAGTTAGAACATTGAGTTACAGTAATTCACTACTGTTAAATTGAATTAAGAGTGCCACTGTTCATTATAGCGCCCATATTGGTTGCTCTTGTTCATGAAGAATGTATTTCATAAGTAGCACATATCATGAAAAAAAATGTGGAAATACCAGCAAATAGTGGATAATTTTCTTTCAGAAAGGGGATGCAAACCTTACATTTATACATAATCTTCAGAACTATGATTTACCAACAAATTGGATTTGAAAATCCAAACTAATTTAGCATAATTAAATTCGACCTTTTCAAGCGTGGAGGCATAATCAGTTATAATATCAGATGAAATTTCAGCTCTATCCAGATCAGAAATCATATCTGTAGTGCTCCTCCCCTTAATCACCTGATAAAAATGGACAGAGAATTATGTCACTTTCTGTTAGAAACGCTGAAACAGGCTAATAGACATTGATGAAGCCAATTTAAAAAAAATGATGCGCTTTATTAGAGAAGTTCACTGTTAACTTGCATTCTCAAGGTCATCTCGGATCTGAGAAACAGCTCGTTGTACTTCAGATCTGACAGTCTCATATATTTTTCCATCGTCAGTGTCAGTGGAAGGATAGTCGCTCTGCTAATAAAATGATACACAAAGAATGAAAGATTAGGATTGAATGGCAGCAGTAATTGTTTTCTAGTTTTGCTGATATTCTCTTGTCAAAATAGAAAAACTCTATGAAAGCACTGTAATAGTAAGTTCCCTAATTGGCAAAAAATAAAATAGTAAAATAACAGTATGTTGTAATCTTCTTACCTCATTACACTTAGATGGACCACGCGAAACCGACCGCAGCCGCCTCCGCACTGGATTGACCTGCGACAGGCTTCTTTCTCGAGGCTTCACAATTGCTGAATCCAGGGCCCGCCCCATTCGGCCCCGCTTATCAGTGGAAACTGCATCTCCCCTTCCTTTACCAACCCGTAAGTTTTCTCTCTCACTTGATGGTGATTTCGAGCTCCCGCTGGAGCAATCAAATAGGGGGTTATCTCTTGTGTTACCATACCCTTCTCGCAAAAGTTGACTTCTTTGCACCGCGCTAACACTTCTAGACCTACGACTTGGGGATTTATTCAGAGAATCTCTGGAAACTTGGTCTCTTGAAGTAGTTGAAATTGAGGAAGAGGAAGATGTAGATGCGTTGGTGTAATTTCCCCTCCTAGATGTGGATTTGAACGCTGAAACCGCCATTATAAATACTGGGGCCGCAAAGGAAACAGAGATACAGAGACCGAGTAAAAACCGTCGATATGTTACCAGAGAAAAGAAAAGAACCCTTTTTTTGTGGTATGGTTGGTGGGAGTTAGAAGCAGGAATAATGAGAGAGTTGGACAAAATTTAGGGATTAGAAGGGAACAGAAGCCATGATTAGGGTCTCTTTCGTGGGAAGTTAAGAAGCCACAACCATGGCGTAGGTGGTGAGCGCGAGATTAAGTGACGAACAAAAATTGAGAAGCGGGATGGCTGCTGAATTGGATCCGAAAGCAACGGCGAGGGAAAGTCGAATATTGCTTTACATTTCGTATAACTGGACGACAGTAGATCAATCTAATCGTCTCCAGTGAACACACTGGAGAGATTCCACTGATTTGGAGCTTCGAAATGAACCCATCCGGCCCGGACTGGCCCAGGAAGGATCGCAGAAGGCAGGCCAGAGGCCGGGCTCACGAAGAATACGCACTGTTAAGTGATAAAGGAGGAAGAAATAATAAAATAGAGGAAAATAATGGAGATGCGGGGGATCGAACCCCGTGCCTCTCGCATGCAAAGCGAGCGCTCTACCATTTGAGCTACATCCCCGTCTACGTCTAATATAGGAAATAATTATATTTTTTCAGTATGAGGTCAGATGGAAGGTTTCGTTTTCTTTTGTTTGGTTTACCGAAATCATTTTCCTTCTCTATTTTAAGAGGGTCATCTTTATCCCATCCATTGAAGTCATAAAAGATTAGTCCTCTCAAATGGATATTTGGACGTACGGCTGTACAAAAAATTCGTAGTTTATGATTTGATTCGAAATTAATTCATACTAAAATTAAACTGGACCTTTTTCGTTCAAAATAGATTCGTGAACTATCAAAGTAACGTGAACCGTTGATTTCCGCTGATAACTTAAAAATTAAAAC
Organism: Carex rostrata; assembly: GCF_964058835.1. Classification (NCBI taxonomy): domain Eukaryota; kingdom Viridiplantae; phylum Streptophyta; class Magnoliopsida; order Poales; family Cyperaceae; genus Carex; species Carex rostrata. The sequence goes on from NC_135919.1 coordinate 12,841,109, forward strand.
ATAAGGCCGCTCAGTCATAAGTCATAACTCATAAGTCGTAACCCTCGCTCTCAGCTCTAAAATTCGAGACGATTTTCACATCTCGCTTTCGGCGACTACGATCACTCTTTCTTGTCGTAAAAAGTTCGTAAAAGATTCAAAATTAAGTTTGTAAATAATTCGATTCGAAATTAATTCAAACCAAACTTAGTTCGAAATTAATTCAAACTAAATTCAAATTGGAGTTGCAGTCCTGTTTGAACGTAATGATTACTATATGTATGTATGTATTGTCCTGAATTAGTATCGAATCGTCATCTTACCCGTCCATGGTGCGTTGACTCCGGCATCTACACCAGTCGGGTCTTTGACTCTACAGTTCTTTAAACATTAACAAACAATAGTCTCTTGAGTTCGATCCGGTCGCGTATCACCCAAGGTGACATAATATTTTTGTTGAGATTACCATAAAATCAGAATCTAGCCGAATATTAAAGAGACTTCTTACATTTTATTTCAGACCTTATAGATCTGAATTTTGATCAAACAGTTCAAATCTAAATATGAATATTCTATTAGGATATGGACTTCGCATCCTTGCTCATCGATTTCGAGCTCTGAACTATCCGATACACGTGTTGTATGGTGTTGATTTCATTTTGCAAGGCCAGTTTCTTTCTTAAATAAGATAGGAGTGAGAGCGTGGAGGTCGTTTACAATTGGTGCAATCAGTCCTCTCTACGGTGCCAATCTATCACATGATTTGTTTCATCTTGCCTAAATGGGTGGTTGCCCGAATTGACAGAGCCCGTAGATCTTTCTTATGGGGCAGAGGCGGTTCAACCAATCGGACTTTGTCTCTATGCAATTGGAGCATTGCGTGCTTGCCAAAGGACTGGGGTGGTCTTGGTCTCTCGGATTTATACATGAGGAACTTCTCGCTTATTTTACGTTGGTGGTGGAAACTCTACAAGGAACCTCATTCAATCTGGACTCAACTGATGAGGCAAATCAGGTGGCATGGTGCATACTGTGATGGTCCTTTGATGTGGTCAAAGCAAGGTTCCTTTTTCTGGATACAATTACACTCAGTAAGATATTTATTTGATTTATCAATTATTTGGGTTATTGGTAATGGCCATACCATCTCATTCTGGTATGATTGTTGGGGCAAATCGGTGTTGGCTGTTACTGGTTCAAGGCAACAACACCACCGAATTTCACTAAGGGATGCATCCACTACACCACTGTGGGACTCACTGATACCTATCAGACAGATTCCCACCTTTGTGGATGTAGTTGAGGATGAGCTCAAATGGAGGTGGACGGCTCAGGGCACGTACACGGCTAAATCAGTGTACTCCGTTTTGGTGGGGGTGGGCCGTGTAAAGTGGCATTTCAGCAAGATCTGGAATTTCTCAATTCCACCATCAATCAAGGTTTTCATATTCCTACTACTGCAAGGTAAACTCCTAACCAAGGATGTGATGCAAAGGCGGAACTTTGGTTGTACTCTCGAATGTGTCTTATGTCAGGACTGCCAATTGGAGACGGCCGTGCATCTCTTTTTCAAATGCAATTATGCATCTGCGATTTGGGATAAATTGGCATCCGACACCGGTACAGACTTGGTGGTGATGGCTGAAACGGTACAGGACATCTGGTCTAAATCATCACAGAGAGTTCGTGGTAATGCAACAGCTAGAAGAAGATGGCGGATCCTATTTGTAGCAGCGATCTGGTTCATATGGAAGCAGCGCAACACACTCATTTTTGATGGAAAATTGCCACCATTGGATTTAGTGACTCACTGGATAGTCCAAGAGGCTACCCTTTGGGAGAAGTTTTGTAATATTAAGATGGCTGCTAGCCTATAGCCTTCTCTGGATTAATTTTACTTTTTATTTTTTCTCCCAGGTATTATGCTTTAGTTTGTTGTTTAAGAGATGTGGATTGGCGAGACTGGTATTTGGATACCAGTCAAGTTTTTTGACTCATGTAATTGGTTTACCTGTTTAATGCATACCGGCAGCCTCTGCCTGGTTTTTCCCTCAAAAAAAAGAGAGGTCAGAGCTTTTAATTTTGTATTTTATTGATAAATTTAAAATAAGTTAAAAGAGTCATAAAACATGAAATTGCTCAGTAAGGATTGTGCAGAAAAAAAAATTACATTTCTCTTCTAATAGTAAACCATTAATCAATTCAAAAATGAAATAAATATTCTCTATAAATTCGATTGCAATTATAAAGAACTAGATATTCTTTTGCAGCGCATAGGATATTTATTTTAAAGAGTTGCAAGCATTTGGAAAATCAAAGTTTTCTCTGCTATAATTGGTATTTAAAATATGTGTAAAATTTAGACCAAGGAGCATTCTCTATGCTTAAAATATGAGAGATTGTAATGTCTCTTAAAGCGGATAACTTATTTACAATTAAAAGTGTTAGATTTATATAGTGGAAAGACATATAATCTCTATGTGTGAGAGATCATGAATTTAAAATTATGACTGCTTATCTTGATTGTTTGTCGGTTTGAACTTGAAAAATAGTGGGATGATCTATTCGCTTTGACACTTTCTTACATTTAATGAATTCGAACCCTCTGAGATATCTCATATTTTGTGTGACTTTTTTGAAAATCTCAACCGTTCAAATACATTCGACACGAATCTCAAAGCTCAAATAATACTGGCCCCTGCGGTATTCTCGAATAGGCACTGGGCACGTCGGTCACGCAAAATATGAGATATCTCAAAGGGTACGCACTCACATTTAATGCCTGAAATGGAGGCAGGGGCGGAAGGTAATGGTTTCAAAAGGAGGCTTAGCTACCCCCATCTATTGAAAATTTGTAATTTTGTCCATTGAATTTTATAATTTTTATATGTATTAATACTTTTAGCCCCCTCTATAAAATAAAATTACACTACTATTTGTTTTCTAGCCCCCGTCATCTCAATATTCTAGTTCCGCCCTTGAATGGAGGTCAGGATATCCTGTGTTTGTTTTTACGAGTCTTTATGTATAAAAAAGTTATAATTGTTTAATATTTTAGTAGGAAAAAAATTATTATTCATCTTTCTTCAGAATTTGTGTTTTTTCTCAGTATAGTTTTATGCAAATTAACTCCTAAACCTAATACAAAATTCTAAATATAAGAAGTACAAAATGACATGGTTAAAATAAATTTTCGAGCTTTTATAGTTTTACAATTCAATTGCTTCAATTTTTAGTTTTGCATGTAACTCATACACAAATTATTATTTATGGAAATTTCATAAACCTAAATAAACTTCCATAAATAAAAATAAAACTATAAAAAATATATATAAACCTCATATGACAAATTTTTGACACTGAATAACTTTTGGAATGCAAGAAATGAAAATTAAAGAAGTTTCGAGTGCAGTAAATGAAAACTTAATGCAGGTTGATTCATCAATGAAGGAACAAAATATAAAGACCGACATATAAAACTATATGCATGTTAAGAGCCTGTTCGGCTGCACGGTGGGAATGAAAATAGAAATAGGAAATTTTTTACTGAAATTTACTGCTTACGTGGAAAAAAAAATTTCTAACTGAGTGAATTTTATTTTTTTCACATAAACAGTATTTTGTGAGAAGCAACAAACAGATCCTAAATGTAGGTTGTGTAGGGATTGAGAAGACCAGCATTTAGCCTAATTCTAGGCTTTCTAGCTCTGACACCCCCACGATAAACTGGACCAGGCCCAGCCTCAGCTATACCCAACCTGGTCACTGAACCGGTGCGATACAGCCTTTCTCTCCAAATCCAATGTGTAAAAGATTCCTTCACTTGTACGGTTTCAGATTTATTCTCAACCGCTTTGAAATTCAGGTTAGTGCAGAAGCAGTATTATTTGGGCTTTAAGATTCGTGGAATGTTAAAAGAACGGTCCGAAACCACTAATTCTAAAAGATTCCCTTTTACAGTACCGGGGAGGATATGAATTCCCCAGAATTATTGGGAAATAAAGGAAACTGGCTACTCGTAATGTTGTGGGAGTATAGCATGGGCAATTGCTATTTTATTGAAATGTTTGATTATTTATTTTTGAAGTAAGAGCATGGGGCAATATGCTTTCATCAATAAAATTTACATTATACAAAGAATGAGCTGTAACCTTTATTAAAAGTTATATCTAAATTGATTATTTTTTTTTTTGCACAATTTTATAATTTTCATTTGTTTCCCTCAATTTATTTTTGGTTTATTTATTTCCCTCAGTTTATTTTTGGTTTATTTTTTGTGCTAGTAAATCTAAACTGACAAGGGCCTTCTAAGAAGTTTTAGCATTTGCAAAATAAAGATATGATAAATCCGGTCCATAGACTTGAAAACACGACCTTCATTTAAACTTCATTTATTACCATTTTTTGTTTTTCTTTTGTTAATGTTATGTACTTGTAATTAAAAAAATTAACAGGCATACATTTAGATGCGCATGCACAGTTATACACAACGCCCTGTCACACATAAATTTGTTTGATTATGTATAACGCATATGCATTTTATTATCTCATTAAACATTTAACTAGGTTTCCAAACATCAATTATCTTATTAAAACATCTCAACTATGACATTTCAGGAAGTCAGTACAGACACATCCTGCATGATTCGGTCTGGTCATGTGCTATCCCTTCTCTTTTTGTAAATGTAATTTTTTTCTGTAGCTAAATTTTATAATAATGTATCACAGAGGTCGCCTATGGTGTTTTGGATAAAAGGTCAATTTTTATTTAATTTTGATTCAAATTTATATTACACGGTATTTATTCTTGAATTAAAATCTTACAAGTTGTGATATTGTGTTTAACAATTATTATTCTTTTTTTCAGAGATTGTGCTTTAATAATTATCATCTTTTTTTTTCAAATATCTATGTATTGATTTCCTCCAATATTTATAAACATATATTTTCAACTATAAAAATTTGAATTTACATTTTTTCCGTTTGACCATTGATAGCTTCTATCAATTTTTTTTTTTTTAAAAAAAAAAAGACAGTTTCTTTCGTTTGAATTGAAATGAATTGAACTCTATTGAGTGGGTTTCCGATCAGACCCTTATAATTCTTTCTCAATATATATTGAGTTCATTTAAATATTGTGACATGTCATGGTTATTTTATTTATATTTTATTGCAAAATTCTCACTTTTCTGTTTTCAAAAATTGAAAATCAATGTTTTTGTCATTAATCAATGCCACGCACAAAACGTACTTGTTTGTGTTGATCCATCTGATGTGTGAATAAATTTATTACATATTGTGTTATGTAAAATTGTTGATGGGTTGTGTTATGAGCAAACACTCTAATTTCGAATTGAGTTGGATTTTGAATAGGTTATTAATATTAAGGCATACCCACTTGGATCAAAATCTGCTCCTTTGTTTTAGTATTTATATAGATCAATTAGGTATTTATATAGGAGCAAAGTTAGGGTGTGATGTGCTCACCAAGATAATTTATTGAGCACAACTCCAAAAGTATATCGGACCAGCTTCAATTCAAACGACAAATTCAAACAATTGAAATTCATGTACTTCATCAGTGATGAACGTAAATGCAAAATTTTGAAAGTTTCGAATTCATTTGCTACAAGGTCAAGCGGTCAAAGAAATAAACCTTTTATAAGTAATTTTATATATTCATTTTCCATCATTTATTTGACTGTTTGACCTTGTAGCAAATGAATTTGAAATTTTAAAATTTTACATGTTCATGCATCACTCATTGAGTACATGGATTTCAACGACTTGGATTCGCCGTTTGAAGCCGATCTGATATGCTTCTAGAATTGTGCTCATCAAACCTTCTTAATAAGCACATCACGCTATAACTTTGCTCTTTATATATAAGACTTAGACTGATGCTCTCCAATTAACTATAGCGGACCTGCTCTTTTAGAATAGTGGACTTCATTCTGTGATACTTTTAAAAAGTGATAAAGAGAAAGGAAAAAGAGGAAGACTCTCCTTCTCTTTTAGAAAATGAGCAGATCTCACTGCTTTTATGTTTTGTAAATAAAAATGCTTTGTTAATTAAAGTTCAAAGAAAAATAATAGATATCATTGTTCCTATGTTTTGTAAAAAAAAAAAAAAAAATGTTTTGCTAATTAAAGTGAAAACAAATCTTAATTGATTTTGTTAGATACTAGCTATTAGATATGGAACGCGTATCTTCTCAGGCATGTATAAAGTGAAGTCTACTATTTTACGGCACAGATTAATTAAAAAAAAATGATTATTCAGAATAATACAGGAAACAGTATTATTTGTACTTTTGAGTTCGTGCAAAATGAAAAGAGCGGCCGGATCCACTAATTCTAAAATGAGGAGGGTTCAAATGTCTTCATCATGCCTCTATTTTTAAAACTTTAAATATTAAAAATTTGAAACTTAAAAGTCAAAATAAAACCGTTGGATGTGATCTACATTATTTTATCTATGCACATGTGAAATATTACGACATTTCAATTTTGTTTTGGTTGTCATCAAGAGATTGTAAAAAAATGTATTAATGTGGATAATTTATAGACGTTGATTTTTCAACTTATTAATTCACATAAAAACAAAATTGAAATGTGATAATGTTTTATGAGCATATAGAGAAATTAACATAGATCACATCTAACGGTTTTATTTTGATATTTATAATATAAATTTTTAGTTATTTAAGTTTTTAAAAATGGAGACACGATAGAGGCACAAAAAATGGAGACATTTGAACCCTCCTCTTCTAAAATATCCCCTTTTACAGTATCCGAATTTTTAGATATGGGCGTTCAATACAAGAGTTTTGTAATCGGTGCTATTATTTTTTTTTATCATGTTATATATATAATTTATACAATTTTTTTAATTTTTTTTAAATGTGTAGCTTTATCTTTATATTTAATCGTCTATCTCCATGTCCATTATACATTACCGATCAATCCATTGCTCTGTTCATTATGTCTGATGGGTTTGATTTGATCCAAACGATTTGACCGATGATATCTGGTTAATTGAGCCTGAATTGAAAATTAATAAATAATGGTGGTAAAAGTAAAAAGGAAAAAGAAAAAGAAGAAGAAGAAGAAGAGTTTCTCTCCTTCGTTGTTTTTATAAAAAATAGTTGAGGTGCATGCGTATATTGTCTGTGTTGTAAAAAACATCCGTTTAGACCAATTAGTCGTTGGCGGTGACCAAACCGTCATAAATTTTCTCAACTAATTGGCCGATTATTTCCGATTATGACCGATTATTCTTAATTAATCACTTGACGATATCATGTCCATCCGACAACCGCATACCGTTATTTACAACACTGTACATAGGAGCAGCACACAGACAATACATGCACAACTTTTTGAATTCTACACAGACATTATCTATCTGCCGCCCCTACCTGGTGCGCAGGTAGTGTGAAGACAATGTTAGTATTATGTTAAAATTGAATTTTTCTCTGAATTACTTCCAACTCTAGTATTTTATTAGTTTGAAATTTTAACTAAAAAAATCAGACAATTGAAAACACTTTCCTCAAAAAAAAAAAAAAAAAAAAAAAAAAAAAATTGTTACCACTGAAACTCTTACAACAGAGATAACTGGGACTCTCCAAAAAAGAAGACTGAAGTGGCATACCGATCGCATAGAAGTAAAAATGTAAAATACAAAGAAGACCTTGTCGAAAACCAACGTCAGCGATAGATAATATAAACCATCTGATAGAGATCCCAAGGCTAGCATCTGGGTTTTTCTTTCGTCCAGCTTCCCAAGTGTCTCCAGACACCGAGGCAAATCCAGGAGTAACATGCTGGATCTACTGCTTGGTTTGAGGTGCTTAGCTATCTTCGTAATGCATATTGAAATTTGTGATGATTGATCCAAATTTTTATTTGAACATATTGGATTTGGTGCTTAGCTATCTTTGTCCTAATGTAAACATTGATATTTGTGATGATTGATCAAAAATTTTATTTGAATCTATTGGAATGTGTATCTTTCAATTATGTTGCATATGGAAGATCTGCTTATCTGTAATTCTGTAACGTGCAAGAAGCACGTTTAATTTCAGATTTTCAGGAGGGTATTGAAATTATTTGCAAATTTTATACGAGGACTTCTTATGTATGTATATTATCCGTATAGAAAATGGATGTTTATATGACAGATACCTCTTTTGTCGATAAAATAGTTTCGCAAATACCACCAAAAACTCTTATAAAGAGGAACTTTTTTTTCATTGCTTTAAGCTCAAAACGGCGGAAATAAGGCACCGGGGACTGGCATTTTTATTCAACTTTTTATTTTGTACAATTTAAAGAAATTAGCTAGTGACATTTAATTGTTGAGTTAGCACTTCTGGATAAATTTGAGGCTTTATTTTATAACTAAAAATAGTAGTGGTAAAAATGGGAAATATGACTCTAATTTAATATTCGTAGCATTTATAAATAAAAATATTTAATTCGTCACATCAATTCGAAATATTTTCATTCCTCGCACAAATATTATTACCATTTGCATTTAAAAACTAAAAGGTGACAGCGTTTCACACATTTTCTAGCAAAACGCTGGTAAAATACAATTAAAAAATTCTTACTTGACGAGATGTTATTGCTAGCGTTTCACAATAGGTAAAATGCTAACAATGATAGCCTTTTACAAAATGTCAAATGTTGCTATTGTGAGCGTTTTATCACAAGCTTTAAAACTTCGACAGTGAGAAATTGAGAACTATTGTGGTAGACATGAAAATCTTTTCGATACGCTCTACATATTTTTATTTTATTTTAAATACTAGTATCCTACAGATAAAAAATTCGAAACATTACTTCACGTGGGATTGTGTGAGAAACACAGTTTACCGCACTGATCGTGTCAACGGAAAATCACAACCCCAGTATAGACAAATACTTCAATAGCTTGGTACATGGTACCTCTGATACAATCAGATTCGTACCTGAATTCTTTTACGAAAATTGCAATAGAAGCTGAAGGGGACCATATCAACGTACATTCCTCGCTAGTCACTGGGTATTGTAGATACATATCCTCTCCAGTCAATGGAGCGCTGATGACATCCATTACACCTTACGAAATATGGTCAAATTAATTGCAAAGCTTAGATTACAGTTCACAAGCCATCACCACAATAATCAAAATAAGCATCACAGATTCACAAATCCCAACTCAAAATTTCATTTGCTACAAGCAATGTTTTAGTAATCACATAATTTTCAATAGGTACATATATACATAAACTTGACATTTATTCAACATATTAATCTGAGGAGTCAAATAATGGAATGAGCCTCAAATGTTTATTATAATACCGCTTTAGGACTTGAGGAGTCATAAGAAAATTACAAAATTTTGGACGGTGACGGTAAAAATTGTGAAGTTTGGAGATTTCTTACTCTTTGATGAAATGGAGAGAAAACTCGCCTTTGATTCACATTTTTGAACGCGACAACTCATTATTTTTTGTTTGAGTTGCGTACACAATATTTATTAATTTTTAATTTCAGTCGGTTTTATAATATGTACCATGTTTCAAAACAAATGAGAACTATATGCCTACTCTCTAGCCAGATCAGATAATTATAATTGTTGGCATTTTTTCAGATTAATTAGAAAAGAAATTGAAACCAAGCATACACCTGTTTTTTTTTTAATATCCAACATTAAATAGAAAATAATAGATATATTCAGTTTAGCTGATTTTTTTTTTAAAAATGTTCAGACCGTTCAAACTTTTGACAGCCGAGAAAAGAATAGGGCTGTCGAAAGTTTGGGTGACCTGATTTTTTCTTCTGTGAAATTGGCTTTAAAAGAGCTATTTCTCTCCTCTCACTCACAACTCACTCAAACCCCATCAGAAGAGAGAGGAAGAGAAGAAGCAATTTCAGAAGCGAAAAGGACAAATTTTGAGACGATATTTTGGTAATTTTATTTTTATTTTTATTTTATTTTATTTTTTAGTAACCAAATTATTTAAATTAGTAACCTTACGGATGTTTACCATTTGCCAAAATATAGTTTGGAGTATGGCTAATATAACATTAGTGTCATTTCAGTCTATATAACACCAACTCCAAATGGTGAATCCAAACCGACCAAACCGTTCAAACTGATCTACTCCATTAGTTGTGCATTTACATGTAAAATTTATAAGTTTTTTAGTTTATTTGGTATCAAGTCAAGCGGTCAAATGTGTGAGTTTTTAAGTTAATTTTAATACATTCATTTTTCAATTTTTTTGCCGCTTGATTTGATTCTAAAATAACTCGAAAATATAAAAAGTTTGCATGTAAACGCATCACTCATAAAGTAAATTGGTTTGAACGGTTTGGATTCACCATTTGAACTCGATTTGATAGGTTTTGGAGTTGGTGTTATATAGACTGAAATGACACTAATGTTATATTAGCCATGCTCTGTAGTTTGTTGGTCATGACCATGTTCATTTCACTACACTATGATGGGAAGTTTTTGACTGTGACATTCATGGTTTATTACTCCAAAGATCTAGTTAATTCATTTATGGTTAACGATGAAACCTCAATTTGAGACTTGAAGTCTATGATTTACGAATGCACTGGTTATGACCCATAGTAGAACTTAGAATTGGTAACCGGACTGAACTCTGGAACACACCTTTACCAAATTGTCGATACTAAGTGAGGCTACATTGAGAGGCCTATACGAGCAACTAAAGGCCAATGGAACTATGATCAAGGAACTCTACGTAAAGAGAATTCTAAGAGAGTCCGGGGTTGGAAGTTCTGGTCGAAATTCGATTTGTGCCAGATTATGAACCACAATCAGAACCATACACTCTCGTGGCTCTATGTTCCGTATCTGACCCATAACCATACAGTCACTTCACTCCACCAGCACCGCAACCACGACCTCATACTAGAATCCCACCTAAACCTGTGGTAGTGTGGGAAAAATGGCACGGTGGAGCTGGCTCCATCACGGAACGTCATGGAACGGCACGGCATATGTTACTGTTCCGTGCCGTGACCACTCTTGACATTTTGGTTACAGCACGGTACGCAAAAGATCCGGTCACGGCACAGCACGTAATCACGCGAGTCACGTGTAATTAGGACTGTTAGGTCTTAATCAAATGGTGAATCTTGAAGAAACTAACTTAAATTATGAAAAAATAGTTAAACGTGAGAAACGTGACCAGTTACGTTTGGACACAGCACGCGAGTCACGGCGTGACTCGTGTGCCGTGACCACCCTTGACATTTTGGTCACGACACAACACAAGTCACTGTTCACTTGGTCACAGCACATCACGGCACGAGACCAAAGTCATGGCATGTTAGTCACGACACGGCACAGCACGTTTTTTCCACTCTACCTGTGGATGTGTCTCATGTGCTTGTACCTCTTTTATCATTACGCTAACCCTAGCCACGACCTCATACCCCAGGGCGACACCAATTACCTTCAATTATGTGTGTTCATATCTTAGTGGTTTTTCATGAAAGAAACTGGAGCGAGAACCATTTTATTGGGGTTCACTATAGTGTGGACTGTTTTCTAAGTACTTAAAATGAGGTGTTTTTTTTTCCTTGTATCAATCGGGAGGAATGACCTTCTTACATTTCTCCTAGAGTACTTTCTAGTAAGTTTTGAATTATAGTTGGGAGGAGAAAACATACCCGTCACATAATAATTATAGACAAAATGCAAGGGAGTCCGCATCGTCTACATTAACTCAAAAGTGCATCTTTTGAGCTAATATGTAGATATAGTCCGTCTGATTGTAAATGGAGCTCATCCAATTTCTACCTGAAATATAGGAGTCTTCAATATTAATACGGATTTAATTCGCAAAATTCTTAAAGCTGATCGGACAGATGTATTAACTCAAAAGATTTCTTTTTTGAGTTAATGCAGAGGATACGAATTCAATGCAAGTAGGCGAAATGAACATCAGACTTCACTTCCGACAGACTTAGAGCAGGTATATAAAAATCAATCCAATAAATCTGGTTAAAAGCACGCTTCATCCACTTCTCTACTTTTACGAGTCATCATCCTGTGCGGTACAGCCGAATTGGATAAGAAATCTGGACATATTTAGATGCACGAAACTGTTTTAAGATGCATGGGAAATTGGGAATAGATAACGAACGGTTTGGATCGAAAATGATATGGTCAGATACCTGAAGAGATCCAAATTCTATTTTAACATGCATAAAAAAAAAAACGAAAATATACCTAAATGCACCATGCAACCACTTTAGACTCGATAAAATAATAATTTTACCAAAACACGTCCTCAAAAGTTTCCTAATTAATTTTTCTTTGTATCTTCCTAATTCCTATGCTGGTTGTCTCTCAGCTTTTTAATTTTTCTTTCGGCGTCTCATCCTGGTTCACTCTTACAAAATATAAAGCTTTTTTAAAAAAACCCACCAAACTCATCGTTTAAAAAAAGAGTAAGCGTTATAGATAGAACTCTACCAACCACATAATTGTTTGTTGTTAAAGCAGTAAGATGCGTTATGAAAAGAATTAACATAATTTGGAAAACAAATTATTTGTTCGGTACAATTAAAGAAATGTTAAATTACATGACCTCTCTCAGCCAGTGGTGAAGCTACAGGTCCAGACTGGCACCAGCGCCTGGCCGATTTTTTTTTTTAAAATATGATTCTTTTATTACATTTTTCTGAAAAATATTACAAAAAAGTTCTTGGGTTCATTATAAATTTATAATTGTAAAATTGTAACTTACTATAAACATTTTTAACCCCTCTATCACACTTTCCAATCGCACCACTCTCGGTCCATAATTTTCTGTTTTGTAAATGGTAATTTAATTTTGAGGAAAAATATTAAAAAAATAAAGAGGACATAAAACAAGTTTCCCATGTTTAAGCACACCAAACATGCCAGTTAATTTGTATGCGTGAACAAAAAAAATGTTACTTAATTTTAGAAGGGTTTATAAGGAAATATCTCAACAATTCATTCTTTAAAATGACCCCCTTAAACACGACTGAAAAATCTTACTACCTCCTCTCTCTCTCTCTCCCTAGCTCGCTCGCTCGCCAGGCACCAGCTCTCTCCTCTCTCTTGCCTTCTTAAGAAACCAAAATACACCACCAGGCCCCACTGCCATTCCGAGTTTGTCTTAAACGAAGAAATCTTTTTTGGTTCAATCTCCATTCCCAGGTACTGTTTGATTTTTCTCACATTGTCTTTCCACTAAAGAACAGTGGAATTCGTTTTGCGTGTATGTGGGGATGCAAGGTATTTTCCTATTGGCTGATTTGCTCTGTGCTTCTTTGTTGGTATTGAGAAATAGAAACATGCGTCGTTAGAATTTGGTACTTTTAATCCTTGTTTTGTGATTTTTTTTCTCATTGTTTTGTAAAATTTTAATTGTTTTTATCATATTTTATCGGCGGCCATTAGGGTATTTGTTTTCCTCTTTCATGCTGTAATGCTGTACCTCCTTTTTGAATTATATTAGAAAAAATAATTATGCTTAAGGACGATTAATAACAGGTTAATATTTTTTAAAGAACAATATTGGGTTTTTAATATAATGAAATGAATTAAAGAAACCAAGAACAACTACCCAAATAAATAAATAAATAATAAACAAAAATGAAATTGAGTGGCGACTTTTAATTTACTTCAAAACTTATATGAAATGAATTAAAGAAACCAAGAACAACTACCCAAATAAATAAATAAATAATAAACAAAAAATGAAATTGAGTGGCGACTTTTAATTTACTTCAAAACTTATAAAATTGAGTGCATTGTACTGAAAATATTTTTTATTGCGACAAAGGATCCCTTAAAAGTATGAGCGTCTAGTTTTTTTCTTTGGAACAATTAATGATTTTTGTTTGTTTGTTTGTTATTTCGTCAATTTGATCAAAACACAAGAAACTGCACAAATACTAGGGACTTCAACACAATCCAACAATTAGCTAAGGTCAAATGTACAAATTTCTGGTCCCATATGTCAGCTTATTTCTTTTGTATAATCAACTGCATTGTCCTAGATTTATTTTATTGACCCATTTTAAGTGCATACTGATAACTTTTCCTTTGTTTTTTTTTTGTTCTCAGTTCAGGGTTGGACGCTATGCTGCAAAAGAACACTAAAAGCTCAGTTATTTACAAAAAGAACCCTGGGGAAATGAGTATTTCACACCCAGTCAGAAGTTTGCGGAAATGTGATTTAGGAGGCGTAATATTCAGCTGCAACAGTGCTACCATTGCTGAATGCCATCGAAAACAACTCTTTGGTAATTATGCCATCTTTGCCCCTCAGATTTGAAAATTATATTCAGCAATTCCCATAGGAATCGGTACCAAAATGAGGGGGGGGGGGGGGGGGGGGGGATGCACTCTAAATGTCTAATGTTTTTCTGCTTGTTTTTTCTTTTATTACAGGATTACCCTCTGCAGATATTATTTATGTAAGAAACATAGAGGAGGGCCTGCCCCTGTTTCTATTCAACTATAGTGACAGAAAAATGTACGGGTTGTATGTGGCTGCGGGGCGTGGCCAATTGAATATAGACCCCTATGCATGGACCAATGGAGGCTCTGAGAAAACCCCTTCTGCCGCACAAGTAATAATTTGAATTTCATACCCTTCATATGTTTAGTGGATGTTTTAAATTCAGATTAGGATTTAAATGCCTCCATTTGAAAAGAAAAAAAATTCCGAAACGTAATGACAAAATAAGATTGTCAGTCTGTCACATATGAACATAATTTCATATCACTTATCTCTGCATGCAAGTGAAATGATATGCATTTAGGTTGCATTTTCATAGGAAGCAAGAAGTTTGTAAAAATCAAATGATGTGGATATTTTATGCATTGTTCTGTGTGTTTTGGTGCCCATTAAATGAAGCCAAATTGTTGCAATTTTCTTCTTCATGTAGATGATGTGATAATAGATCACCCCTGATGGTTTTACTCATTTCATTTTTTATTTTATTATTTTAAACTTTTGAAAGTGGAGGCATGACAGAGCCACAAAAAGTGACAACTTGAAGCCTCTTCATCTATCATCTTAACAAAATTCTTAACTAACTAATTAATTTGTCAAACATCTAATGATGCCTTGTCAGTTACATGTTGAGATAATACGTTGGTTGGCATGGTCTAATTCTTTTAAGTTTTTTTATTAACTCTTTTACAAAGGTAGCGATTCGTATCATGACCCAATGTCACCCACTTGAAGAAGCTGTGTACAAAAGGATCATCTTTGACAATTATTATGATCCTTTGAAATTCTGGTTTGAGCTTGATCACGCTCAAACGAGGGTTTTGACATCCTTATTCAGGCCCTCTCAAAACCCAATCAACTTCAGCACCCCACCTGTCATGGTCTCACTTGGGGAGGCCCTAAAAAAACCCAAAAAGATGGAATCTGAAAAAAGAAAGAAAGGGAAGGAAGTGCTGTTGCGGCAATCTTACGAGGAAACAATTTCTGATTGGGAGGTTTTGGCAGAAAGCAAAAGTTCAAATTCTAATTTTAGTTCGAATGAGAGTGGCTCAAATGGTGATACTCATAATGACAAGAGAGAGAGAGAACGCATGTTGGTTATTTTGCGAAAGATGGCGGCTGGTTGTCAGAGCCGGGACCCATCTAGCTCTAGAGGAGTGGGATGTGTCGAGGCTTCTAGTTCCAGAGATAGTGCTTTCGTGGACAATTCAGATTCATATGAAAATAACAATTTAGCACGTCATGAGGTTTTCTTTATACTATTTTTTTTTTAAATCTCTTTTGGGTTTTGTTTACTGTGGTTATTTTAGTAATTTAAATTAAATTGATGCTGCACCAGTTTAATATACCTTCTAGTTGTAATATATATACTTGCTACTCTTATTAGTTGTTACAAGCAATAGGGGAGCTCAGGGACCGCATTACCTATTTGGAGGAGAAACAGGTTCCCTTCTCAGTGCACTTTCTTTATTTATCTAATTTACAAATGGGACAATTTCATATGCACCCTTCCAAAATGTGTATATCTCATGTATACTCCTAATTTCACCCCTGCACCTGGAAGAAATGACAAATATATCTCCTATGTACTAGTTTTAACTAATTCAGTTTTGAATTGCCCAAAATACTTTTAGTTTCTCACTGTTTGTTTCAACACAAGATGAAATAATTTATGAGAGAAGAGAGAGAGAGGGAGGGAGGGAGGGAGAGAAAGAGAGTTGGTATACATGATAATACTTTATATGCTTCAGACTTCATAGACAAATGGAATGACTTCTTGTTTATTTTCATGGGTGCACATAAAACAAATGTTCCTGTTTATTTGTTTTTAGTTTCTGAGAATATTAATTTTTACAACTCAAAACCATCTCTCTAACCCTGACCCAGGCAGAGTCAGCTCAGTTGACTGCACAGCTGAGACAAACAATCGAGCAATCACAGTACAAAATATCGAGCCTAAGGTCCCGTCTAAGGAATCTAGAGTCAATGCTCCCAGCATCATCTGCGTCTTCCACTTGTATCCCTCCAGATAGCTACAACTCACTTCAACAATTTGTCGAGCAGTGTCTGGGCTCAAATAACGTCATTTATTTAATAGGGGGCAATAATGGAAGTGCATTCTTATCAGACTTTGACTCGTTCTCACCATCCTTGGATGTGCTGATGCCGCTCAGGCCGATGAGCAGCGCGATGAGCTACATGGCAGTGACTGCATTGGATGGGAAGATTTATGTGGCTGGTGGCTATGATGGAAGTTGGTTTGACACTGGTAAGTTTTTCTTTTAATTTTTAGGATTTCTTTTCTATTTTCAGTTGAACCTAGAAAAATGTTGAAAAAAAAAATATTATATATTATCTTCAAGTCATGTTATCCTTTCTTTTGCAAGGGTATGTCTGTAATTTATTTTCTCACATACATATTACATTTTTTGTTTTAAAAAGGTATTACTAGATGGTTGAAAAAAATGTGCTTAGAATGAGCTTTATATATTTGTCCATGTGTTTCTTTCCAGTCGAATGTTATGACAGAAGAAAGGATGAGTGGACCCCACAACCATCCCTTACCAATGAGAAGGGATGCCTCTGTGGGGTTTCCATAGATGGAAAGATTTATATGCTAGGTGGAAAGAACTCAACAGAATATTTCTCTGAGGTCGAAATGCTTGATCCTGTTCTTGGAAAGTGGATCAATTTTATTCCAATGCTTGAAAAGGTACCAGTCACTTTTATTCTTTTATTTTACTTCATATTAGCCCTCACAAAGAAAACATAAACAAATAAAACATCAATTAAGGAGATGTTGGTACAATCTTGTATAATGATATTTTTTAAGCTCTAGAGGAGAAGTGAGATCTTTCTCATTTACAGGGGCATATGAAAGTAAGATGTTTCCTAGAGGAATCATTAAAATGTTTATTCACTCCATCTATTGAGCTTAAATATGTCAGTCATGGAAACGTTTTTATTTGCTGGCTTCTTGTAAATTAGAATTTTTTTTGTTTGATGTTATAGAGATCTACATTTGGTGCTGCTGCACTCAATGGTGCAATGTATGCTGTTGGTGGATATGATGGGACAAAGTATTTGAGGTGTGGTTTTCCTATGCCACTGTTTCACTACACATCTCTCTTTTTATTTCACATCTTGTCAAATTGTTGAATATAATTTTGTAGTGTGTTATTCTACACTTCAGAACAGGGGAAAGACTTGACATGAGGGAACATTATTGGAAAAAGATTCCAAACATGAATTCAAGAAGGGGTTGCCATTCGCTCGCCGTGCTAAATGACAAACTGTAAGCCTCTCTCTCTTGCACACACATGCACACACACAAACTAAATTGGGAAAGAGTATTCTTCAGTACCCCGTATGTTTTCGCAACTGTTGGGACATAATGTAAGTATGTAACCATATGCTTTTGGGTAGAATACTATTAATAAGATGCGATTCGCATCTCTAGGCTCTTACATTACATGTGAGGAGATTACTGCTAACTGATGGATGAAAGGGAAAAATGGTCATTTGCTAATTTCTGAAACTTTGTTAAATTTTTTTTTTTTCTGGAGAAGTTATTTGATTAATACAACCCATTGGTAACTTCCCCAGTCAGAGAGACAAAGAACTAAGCACCATATATCATTATGAATGCTACATTGCTGTAAGGGTTGCGGGAAAAATAATGAATATTATATTTCCTTGTGTGAAATGCAGTGAGCATAGAATGATTGTTTTACTATAGTTAAATAACTGGTAATTAATACTTCTTTGTATCCTTTCATTAATTTAGTTACGCAGTAGGAGGTTATAATGGGGACGTGGTTACCTCAACTGTGGAGATTTATGACCCGAGAATGCCCAAGTGGGTGATGGCTGAGCCAATGAATTGTGCACGTGGCTATGTGGCCACTGCTGTGCTCAGTGGTTCCTTGTATGCGATTGGTGGGGCCATCACTGACAACGATCTTATCTTGGACACTGTATGTTAACTTCTCTTAACATTATTCTTTTTCTTTTTATGTTTCATGAAAATGGCAGTGCTTATATAATTCTTTGCTTCATTGGGTGGTTCTCATTTCCTTTTTATTTTTTTATGGGGGGGATTTGTACTTGTAGTGTGGATTATTCTTTATGTCAGAATAAAATTCTAATATTTTAGCCCAGAAGCTACTCTGATTCTTACAGACAGCATTACTTGAACCTTTGTTCGCAACTCTGAAAAGAAACATTTATTTACTATGGTAACTAGTATATGATTTTATTTTATTTTCTCTGTTTTGTTTGAATAATAGGTGGAGTGCTACCGAGATGGTTCGGGCTGGATCAACACCGGCCTCAAAGCCATGGGGAAGAGATGTTGCTCTGCAGTTGCACTCTGAATCCTTAATTTAAATTGGCTGTTCAAAGCCATGAGAACTAGTAAAAATTTCAGGGGCAAAAAAGAAATAGACATGAATTAATTGAAATTGCATGGATATTAAAAGTCAAAATTATAGAATGCATTTTAAATTAATTGAAATTGCATGGTATAGTGTCAAAGCAAAAGTTGATCAACCCCTCTGTAGGTTGAACACTGAAAAAGTATAGAAAAGGTTAGTTGAATTTTTAGAAGAGAAAAACAAATAAATAATTATAGGCGGATCCGCATAAAAGATCCCAACAAAAATGATTTCGTTGCTCCAACACGCGCACAGATTCGTTCTAAATACTCTTCACAAATAGATGCAACGCATATCAATTGGCTGCAACCAGCAAGTAAATGCTGACCCATTTCTTCTAAATGTTCGCTGTCAGGAATCATAATGTAAAAAGTAAAGCGTCAATTTAAAACAGAGGCATCTATGTCCTTGATTTTAATAATTTCACCCTCTCTCTCTCTCTCTCTGTTTTTTTTTTGATAAAAGGCATCATACGCCCATTTCATATAGCATGAAAATCAGAGAGTTAAGTTACACCCATACAGAATCTTAGGCTATTAAGCAGCTGCATAGATCACAGACCATGCATATAACAAAACAGAAGCTAAACGCTCGGGGTTTGACATGCCACCAAAACACAGTATTAAGAAAAGGACTTCCAAACAATAAGCCACTTTTATAAGGGCTGAGGCATTCATTATATATATCCTACTAAATGCTTAAAGAAAAAAGAAGTGTTCTTCATATTCTACTCAGCTGGAGCACCAACTTTCCCTTCAGTCAACAACAGCATCTGGGGGCTGGATGCTGCACCTTGAAAGATCTCCACTTGTGTATCTGCTGGGTCCCACACCCTCAATGGAATAGCCTGAATATCAACTGGAAGCCAATCTGCAGCTGCAGCTTTGATTTTCTTTATCATTTGACCTGCCCAATATTCAACAACAGAGATAATCAGTAGTATAATAGATCGAGTTGATTTGGTAGACACTTGTTGAAAACATAATTCATTTCTATGTTTTCATAAGGTCCAACAATATGCACTAAACACAACTAAAAAGCCTATCCGCTGAACATGAGACAATGATTTAGAGAATATAAAAATATCAGAGCAAGTATGCCAATCTAAAAAATGTTGTTGGCTTTGTCCCAACCAGAACTAGATTTTTTGCGCCTGTTAGCAGTGTAGGAAGAGATGAGAAATAATTTCCTGCAAAGGGCAAAATTGACATTTGATATCCCATCCCAACCTCTTTTCCTTGAGATGTTCTTAGTTAAAATTCTATTATTTAGAAGTAACCACATAAAAATTCTAATTTTATGAGGTAAAGGCAGAGATCATATTATTGCATACTTATTATCATTGACCCCTCTAAAGTTTAACAATTTGTAGATGGACCTAACTGTAAATTTTCCTTAGTGTTTCCACCTCAATGCAATCTTATCATTATTGTGAGTAAAGCTAGAAGTACTAATGATGTATAAAAGTTGATTCCACTCTATGGCTAATATACCCGTAATATTCCTATGAAAGTGGATGCTATGTCCTTGTGAAAACATAACATCAGAGATGGAAATATTTTTATTACTACAGATCTCATATAGGTTGGGACTCTAGTTGACAATGTACAATTTTCATGCCATATTGTATTCCAAAATTCTAAAGTAGATTGATTACTTGGCTGATATGTTACACTTAGATGACCTAAAGAACTAATCTTATTAATTGCACTCCAAAAAGAAGAAAGAGGCATAGGGGCAGTTTTGTAATATTTGTGAACTATAACAGTTTTCCATAATGCTGCATATTCAGTATTATGAAATTTCTACCACCATTTCAGCAATAATGAAATATTCATTTTCTGCAAATTAAGTATTCCTAGACCTCCATTATCTTTTGCTAAACATGCCTTGGACCATTTAAGAAGAGCATTTTTTTTATTCAACTTTTTATTTTGTACAATTTGAAGAAATTAGCCTGTGACATTTAATTGTTGAGTTAGTACTTCTGGATAAATTTGAGGCTTTATTTTATAACTAAAAGAAGTAGTAGTAAATATGGGAAATATGACTAATTTTATATTTGGAGCATTTAAAAATAAAAACATTTAGTTCGTCACATCAATTCGAAATATTTTCATTCCTCGCACAAATATTGTTACTGTTAGACTATATGATCTCCTAAGTACTGTTTTAGGAGCTCTGTAAATGGATAATGTGTATAATGGTATAGATGATAAAACTGAATTTAAAAGTGTAAGCCTACCCTCTAACGATAAAGGCTGTCATTTCCAATGCTGCAATCTTTTCTCTACTTTATCTAATAAGAATAGCCAATCATCTACGGAACGAGATCCGCTGCTATTCTTTCCATACTCTTCCCATACTCTTCTCTCTATCTCTCTTCTCTTTATTTCTCTACCTTTTTTCTCCACTTTCTCTCTTCTTCTCTTTTGAAGAGAGAGATAGACACATAAAGAAAAGCACGAAGCTGCTATTCTTAGAATAATAACAGCAGATTCGTATCCATCATCTACACATAATTTTCTATCCTTTAAGGGAAGTCCTAAGTATTGTAAGAGGAATTTGACTACTTTACAATGAAAGGTATCTGCAAATGTAGCACCATCACTATTAATTGGATATAATTCAGTTTTATTCAAATTCATTGTAACGCCTCACCTTCTCTCTTCAACGAACCAAAGAATTGCGCATCGAAAACTAGTTTGACTGATTGATTCTACCATAGTAACAAATGAATTATTCGGGTTCGGTTTGGCGAGGTCAAAAATTCATGATCCGAGTATAATTCGGGAATAATACGGAACGAAACTAAGTTCTAAATCAGAGATTTTTTTTAATTCTAGCATTAAATAACTAACTGAATACAAACTTTTATATACAAAAATGAACACAAAAGATCAAGTCTACACTTTAAAACAGCATATAGTCCGAAATATTTAACACTCAAAGTTGCTCTTCTATTTTTCAAATTTGGTTGAATGGTTTAAAAAGAATCTACACCATTAATCTCAGATTCAACCATTGAGATCTTCAATAAGTATGCAATGAACGCTTTTCAAATTGGAGAGGATCCCAACATGATGCAAAAAGTTTGGACTTCACGTGGTCCAGCTGCCATAGACTTCTAGGAAAACGCGAATACCAAGCGAATTTAAAATTCTCCGGATTTCAAGATAAAGGCGGGGGCGATTTTTTGCGAATTTAACGCGAATAAAACGTAAAATTTGTGAATTAACCGTTTAATACGCGAATCATCGTATTAAACGCGGATTGATCCGCTGATAGCTAAAAAACGTTTAATTCGCGAATTAAACGGTGTTACTATGAATTCTACAGTGAGACAACATAAAAGTTGGAGAGAACCCAGAAAGATAAAAAGAATTAGAACTCGGACAAATGTCAGAAAGAAGGCGCATCCTGCTGATGTCATCATTTTTCAGAGTTGTATGTGAGTCCTTGTCGGCAAGGAGCATGGGGACGCGTTCGATGAGCATCGGACTCAAATCAGACCGATGCCTGCTCAGAACCGTTTGATTCGCGTTATGATCCATGCGGTTAATCAGTTTTAGTTATAGAGGATGGTAATGTAAATCGGTACAAGGGGTCTCTAGCTGTCTCTAAAAGAAAATCGTTTCATTCAATTTTTTGTTACTTGCAGGACTGGTGGAATTATTAACATTTTATTTTATGTACATTTGATTTGTAAGGCTAATAGAACAGAATGTTTCAGCAGCCACTATATATTCGCTTTTTATTTTGTGTATTTTGTAAGCATTTTCTTGATAGCCTCAACATCAGGAAAATTTAAAATTGAAAATGTAGAGTGTCACATTATTTATAATCAAGATTTCAGTGCTAGTTGGACTAATCTTTTTTTTTTAAGGAATTTATTATTCAGTTGTTTATTATTTTTTGAATTGATAAATTCTCATGATAAGTTTAACTGTATAATTTCCAAAGGTTTAAATAGCATTTATCGCGTCATAGCAAACTGACTAAAAAAACAACGTTATGTCCAAATAGTGCTGCTATATTCCGCGCACAATAGCGTCGATAGCACCATAATTTTCATAGTCCGAAAACGCTATAGCGCGCTATTTAGAACCTTGATAATTTCCTTTCAAACTAGACACTTACATTATTAAGTTCAAGTTTGATTAGGATTGTGATTTTGTTACTTATATGATGTTTATCATCTGCACCCATTCTTTATGCAAATCTATTTGTTTAACAACTAATTGCTTCGTAATTAATTACTAATAGCAAATATGCTAAAGAGCGCATAGGTCCGACGCCCGACATTTTTATTTTTATCCAATTAAAAAATTATTTTAATAATAATAACCAAGGTTTATGAAGAATTTTAAAAATACCCAAACCGTGGAATTTTTCCACGGCTTGGAATTTTAATTCCTGCCCGTGGAAAAATTCCACGGGCCCAACTCCTTTTTTTTTTTTTTTTTTTTTTACAAAACAGAAATTTGTATTTATTTTTTATTTTTTGTATTGAAATATTAGAAATGTTGGATATATTTCTTTGAAAATAGATGGAATGCAATATAATTTGATTTATTAGAAAGACTGCAACAAATAACCCGGATCAATATTTTTCAGATCGGATTTTTCACGGATGTAAGAAAAATTAATATATTTCTTTATGTGTTATTGGAAAAAATAAAAAATGCTTAGATTCCGAGTTATTGATCCCCGTTCAAAAGTCACTTCTATGTAATCTAGAAAATATTATGATCTTTCTAGTACATTTAATTTATTAAAAGTTGTATCTATTTTGAGAATTATTTTTGAATAATAATCATTAAATAAATTAAAAGTTTTGTTTTTTTTCAAAATAGATATAACTTTTAATAAATTAAATGTACTAGAAAGATCATAATATTTTCTAGATTACTTAGAAGTGACTTTTCAACAGGGATCAATAACTCGGAATCTAAGCATTTTTATTTTTTTCCAATAACACATAAAGAAATATATTAATTTTTCTTACATCCGTGAAAAATCCGATCTGAAAAATATTGATCCGGGTTATTTGTTGCAGTCTTTCTAATAAATCAAATTATATTGCATTCCATCTATTTTCAGAGAAATATATCCAACATTTCTAATATTTCAATACAAAAAATAAAAAATAAATACAAATTTCTGTTTTTTTTAAAAACAAAAAACAAAACCTATCAAATATTTTTTTCTTTGGACCGAATTAAGAACTCGGCACAACACTTTTTTTTTTTTTTTTTTTTTTTAAACAACAATTTTATTTTTGTATTAAAATATTAGAAATGTTGAATATATTTCTCTGAAAATAGATGGAATACAATATAAGTTGATTTATTAGAAAGACTGCAACAAATAATTCGGATCAATATTTTTTAGATCGGATTTTTCGCGGCTGTAAGAAAAATTAATATATTTCTTTATGTGTTATTGGAAAAAAATAAAAATGCTTAGATTCCGAGTTATTGATCCCTGTTGAAAAGTCACTTCTAAGTAATCTAGAAAATATTATGATCTTTCTAGTACATTTAATTTATTAAAAGTTATATCTATTTTGAAAAAAAACAAAAATTTTAATTTATTTAATGATTATTATTCAAAAATAATTCTCAAAATAGATACAACTTTTAATAAATTAAATGTACTAGAAAGATCATAATATTTTCTAGATTACATAGAAGTGACTTTTGAACGGGGATCAATAACTCGGAATCTAAGCATTTTTTATTTTTTCCAATAACACATAAAGAAATATATTAATTTTTCTTACATCCGTGAAAAATCCGATCTGAAAAATATTGATCCGGGTTATTTGTTACAGTCTTTCTAATAAATCAAATTATATTGTATTTCATCTATTTTCAAAGAAATATATCAAACATTTCTAATATTTCAATACAAAAAATAAAAAATAAATACAAATTTCTGTTTTGTAAAAAAAAAAATAAATAAAAATAAAAAAAAAGGAGTTGGGCCCGCGGAAATTTTCCACAGGCGGGAATTAAAATTCCAAGCCGTGGAAAAATTCCACGGTTTGGGTATTTTAAAATTCTTCATAAACCTTGGTTATTAGTATTAAAATAATTTTTTAATTGAGTAAAAATAAAAATGTCGGGTCCGACGCAGAGCGGATGTTAATTGTAACTTTAGTGTTAAAATAATATGTTTGCAAGATAAGTGGAGCCGTGGAGGTGCATGCTTTCTAGCTAGGTGACATGATGAAGAATTATATATGCGAGTGCGCGGTTAGGATAAGTGATATGATAACTTAATTAATTAATGAATAATAAATATCAATAACATGAGACATTAATTTTTGGCTGCTAATTAAGTGGCCACCGTCATTACTGTATATAGCAATCATCATGAACCCGCACAAATCATGATACAAAAATAAGCACTGGATTTTCTTTTAGAAATTCAAAATTTAATTTTTCAGGAAAGAAAATGGCTGTCTTTTCTAATTAAAAAAATAGATGGAACCACACCAATAATACAATTTCACTAGGTGCTAGTTTTTTGGACCACATCATTAGTGTGGTTTCAACATTTTTTATACATTAAACCCTATTTTAATTACATATTTGTTCGAAAAACCTACGAGACAGCACTATTGGTGTGGTTTTCTCGATCTATCATGGGTGGAACCATATCATTAGTATGATTCCATCTATTTATCGAAGAAAAAAACAATCAATTCATGTTCCTATAATTTTTTTTAATTTATAAAGAAATTAAAATCTATGCACTAATATGCTGACGATCTGTTTCTGTGAATATGTAGAGCCATAACCGTGTCATCTCAAAGCTAGACCAAAGCATGTACGCTCATAACTATGAGAAACACAAGAGGGAAAAAAAGGATACAAATGTAGGGTTAATATGCATTATTGATTTTGTGCTCCAATCATACTCTATATTTTTATTTTTGTTTTCAAAGTTAAAATAATTGATTTGAACAGCTCGATATAATCTCCATATTAAAATATGCTTGAAGATTAAATTTTTCATTTTTTTTAAATTTTAAACTATTTTTTAATAGCTTCTCCTTCTCGCCAGCCATTTATATCCTCTTCGTTTCATCCGTTCTCAAGTCTTCTCATTCTCCTCCCCTCCAGCTCAGTATGTCTTAACACGTAACAGTGATTTCAATCTACTACAAGATGATATTTTTGAGTAGAACTAGGGTGCTCTTAAGCTCACCAAAGTTTTGGTGAGCTTAACTCTAAAATTCATCAAATCGATTTTAAATGACGAATCCGAACCGTTGAAACCCGCGTACCTTACGTGTGATGCATCTACATATAAAATTTTTAAACATTCGAATTAATTTAGTATAAAGTCAAGCGGTCAAAATTAGAAGGTTAATAAATTAATTTTAGTGCATTCATTTTTTGAACGTTTTTTGACCGCTTGACTTTAACCAAATTAATTCGAATGTTTAAAAATTTCACATGTAGATGCATCACACGTAAGGTAGGCGGGTTTCAACGGTTCGGATTCGTCATTTGAAATCAATTTGATGAGTTTTAGAGTTAAGCTCATCAAAACTTTGGTGAGCTTAAGAGCACCCTAGTTCTACTTGATATTTTTAACAGAGAGATGATTTTAGAATGTATTTGTCAATTTTCAGTTATATTTATTTGAACTAGGGTGTTTTTAAGCTCATAAATTTTTTTTATTGAACTTAATTTAAATATCTATTGAATTGATTTCAAATGATAAATTAAAATCACAGAAACCGGTCTATTTCACAAGTGATGCATTTACATATCAAATTTATGAACTTTCAAATTAATTTGGTATAAAGTTAGGTGGTAAAAAAAAATGATAAATGAACGCACTAAAATTAACATATAAACCTTCTTTTTGACTGTTTAACTTTATACTAAATTATTTTGAGTGTTTATAGCTCTATGTGTGAGAGGTCACCGTTTAGAAACTCGAAAGAAGCAATTATTTGTGAATATTAAATAGTTGGATGGCTTGATCTCTAATCTTTACTCAAAAAAATTTGAATGTTTATAAATGTGACATGTAAACATATCACTTATAAAGTAGATCGATTTGAATTATCGTTTGAACATTCTGATATGTTTTTGGAGTTAACCTCACCAACGATTTGGTAAGCTTTAGAATAATTTGTTTACATGTCAAATTTATAAATTTTTGAATTAATTTAGTATAAATTTAATTAGCTAAGAAACGATAAAAAATGCATTAGAATTAAATTTTTTTTTTACTTTCAACTGTTTCACTTTATATTAAATGAATTGAAAATTTTATAAATATAACCTATAAACATTATTTGTGAAATAAATCAGATTTAACCGTTTGAATTGTACTCACTCACCTGTTGCATCCTATGAATTATTTCTCTTTCATCATGCAGCTGAAGGGTCAAAGCCCATAAGGCAGGCCGTAATGGATTGGGCCCGTTGTCTCTCGTCTCTCCTCTCTCTTTTATCCGATGACGTTATATAACCATAAAAAATGCAACTCGAGTGTTTCTTTGTCAGAGGTCACCTGTGCCCCCTTTTAATTAATAATCTTTGCTACACAATTCGCCTCTTGGCAGAGTCCTCAAAAAAAAAAAAAAAAAAAAAAAAATCCTATATTAACACGAGGATTCAATCGATCTGATCTCATGTAAGTCGGTCTCCCGAATTTTTCCTAATCTCCGTAGTTATTGCAGAAGTGAAACTTTATTATTGCGAATTATGCGATTAGTGGGATTGGTAATAGAAAAGGTGTGGTCGCTTCCTTAGAGTACCTGCAATTTTCGAAATTAGGTTAATTTGTTTTTATTTTTTTATTTTTGTGCGCTTTTAGCTTTAATTTGGTTGTTTTTGGTTGATCGTTGGTGTGACGAAAATTGAACCTGGTGAGACCGTAAGAGTAATTTAGTGGAGGTTAATCGGGGCTTTAGGATTTAGGCGAAACACTTATTTCTTTTTCCTGTTGATTATAAAAACCAGCAAAGGATTTACCAAGTTATTGCCACAGTAATACCCTTTTTTTTTAATTCAATTTATCATCAGTACCCTTAAGCTCTGCCCTTATCAAAATGCAGATAAGTTGATTCAACTTCTTTTATCTACCAAAGAGTATTGCAATTTTTCCAGTTTGATTCAAGTTCTCCATGCGAGTTTCTTAATTTCGCAATAAACCAAATCAGCAGAGAGGACATAAATTGGTCGATGGGCAGTCGAAAAATGCAAGGTGGTGAAGGTGGGGGCGGGCCCCACCGGATAGATTCTCACATCCAAAACCTAGCTCGGCAAGGATCCTTATACAGCCTAACACTTAATGAAGTACAGTCCCAGCTAGGAGAACCTTTACTTAGCATGAACTTTGATGAACTCCTTAAAAGCATATTCCCTGAAGGAACTGCTGAGTCAGAGTCGCCTCCCAGACCCGTTATGGCTACTGGGTTGAGACCTGGTCCCAGTAACGGGTTTGATTCAGGCCTTCAGCGCCAAGGAAGCATAACCATGCCCCCGGCACTAAGCAATAAAACTGTAGATGAGGTCTGGAGAGGCATTTCGGGGCTGGAAGATAACAAAACTGGAGACGACCAGTTGGGAGGAATGACCTTAGAGTCCTTTTTAATAAAAGCGGGGGTAGTACTAGAAGGGCCTGGCAAGGATGTAAATACAGGCAACCTCACAGGCAGTAGTGCTACAGTTACTGTGGCACAACAGCAGCCCCGAGGGATGCAGTGGTTTGGCTCGGGTTTGGGCAGCTACATGCCAGGTCAGATGGGACCCTCAGTAAGTGTTGGAGGAATGGGGCCAGGCACAGTTATTGATGCAATGTACCCAGGTGGGGGGAGAAGGGATGAGGTGGCAACTCCTGGGAGGAAGAGAACAGGCGGCTCTGGGTCTGGACCCGGATCTGCTTCAGGGGAGATAGTGGATAAGACGATGGAGAGGCGTCAGAAAAGGATGATTAAAAATCGGGAATCTGCTGCAAGATCGAGAGCTAGGAAACAGGTACCCTTTATATATGCATTCTTTATGTGGCACAGTTCTAAATTAAAATAATAATCAATGCTTTGGTTGTGGTATTGTTTAGCGAACAAGGGGTTTTTGTAATATTGGCTCCCAAAATGTATTTTGTCTTATACCTGCAAGTTATTATCAGTACAAATCCATAACGGCTCGGATTGGGACCTGATTTTAGTTTGTGCTTAATTTAGAGCCCTACAGGAGGGGAACCAATAAAGACCAGAGTGTATGAGGTTGGTTTCGTACCAATTGGCACAAGTTTGTGTTTAACAGAATAAATGTTTAAAAAATGGCAGGCATACACAAATGAGTTGGAGAATAAAGTGTCTCGCTTGGAAGAGGAGAACGAGCGGTTCAAGAAACAAAAGGTGTGTCTTGCTATGAAACAGTTGGTTTCGCTTGCTATACATTAATGAAATATGTTTTTGATCTTGTTCTGGGGTCATGCACTTTGTTGTCCTGTTTAACATAAAATTGGATTGATAATGTATGGTTCAACTGGGGCAAATGGGTTGATGACGGTTGAACGGGTTTGTGTTGGACCAACCTGCTCATAAGTTGATTTCCATTGAGTTCAGATTTGTCCAGTTAAACACCAGTTCAAAAGTTGGTTTCTGTTAGGTTTAAATTGGTCCAGTTAAACCCCATTTAGCATAATCTAGCCTTCATATAACTAAAATGGATAAACAGCCTAATACAGCAACCCTATCTGTGTGATTACGTACCAAAAAAAAAAGAAAGTGTCGGAATGCAAAACAGTTTAATCCTGCCGTCACACTGATACCAGAACTTTATATTTGGTACTAGCAAGTCCATTTCAGCATAATACTTGGTCGGTACAATATACATATCTAGTAAACCAAAGGAACTTCATCTTAGTGCATTATTTATTGTCTGTTCGAACTTTTGATAAATTATACCTGTATTTTAACTTTTTGGTTTGTTTATTTAATATTTATAGTGTAATTGCTGGTGCAGGTACTCGACAAGATACTTTGTGCCGGTCCACCACCAGCACCCAAGTATCAACTTAGAAGAACTAGTTCAGCCTCTTTCTGATTTTTTGGTTTTACTTTGTCAATATTATTTTAACTCTTATCTGTAGATTTGCTTGTGCTAGGTACTTTTGTAGTTTAGCTATTGCAGTATTAGTGAGCTTTAGATTTGCTATTATTTTTTTTAGTTTTTTTATTTGCTTTCATGTAAATTTTACTGTGAAACTTTTAAGACTTATTTATATCAGCTAATGATAGTTTTCGAGTAATTGCCTGACGTTGCTCTCAGTCGCTTGTTTATGTAAGGGGAATTGGTTATGTATAATTTCCAGTAAATAATTTATATTTCAGATGTACTACGAACACACTAAGGGCAATATAAAAAAAATATTTTAATGATGTTTAAGATATTTTTGTTAGTTTGCTTTTTGTAATAGTAATTAGATAAAATTGTTAACTACTCGTGATTCTTTATGTCATATATACATGTAACAGTCTCAAGAACCAAAAATCACTTGGTGGTTGCAAGCAAGATGTTCTGAAAATCGTAACTGGTTAAAAAGAAGGTAAGAGGAAAAAAGAAAACAATATGGTTAATATCATCCAGGACATTGAATTTAGGTGTAATTCACCTCAAAAAGAAAAATTGTCATGAAGGCAATTATGGGAGAAGCCGAAATTGAAATTGCACTGGCCATAATGTCTTCAGACAGTTAATATTAGGTGAATGGATCTAATATATATTGGCCAACCTTCGTTCTGCAGGTAACATAAAACGAAAATAACATATCTGATAAAGCTGACGATCCCTTCATTTCAGATTCACCGGATAGGGAAAAAGAGGAATCTGCTTTTCCCCATTTTAGGGAGAATTTCGTATATACCACTCGAAAACTGTGAAATTAAGTATTTATCATTCAAATTTTTATAATTACATATTTACCATCTAAAAATTTAATAACTCACATATTTATCCAATTAATAAAAAAATGAGATTAATTAAGTTTAAAATTTTACAAAATATAATTAATAAGTTATTTAGTCTCTTCTCCTTCTCTGCTCATTCCTCTTCTGCACACATACCCCCCCCCCCCCCTCCCCCGTTTTTTTTTTGACGTAACTTCCAATTTTTGCTTAAATTCTCTCCTCATCTCGTCTCTCCCGCTTAAACTTAGATAGAAGTGGCAGCAGACTCGAATATGAGGATTCTAATTCCAGCTTGATTGTCTAAAAACAAGATAATCACTCCAACTTTTTCAACAAAATAACTCATACTGAATTCGATGTTGATATTGCAACCAGTTAGCAAAGTAGTAACTGAGTTTGAGGATCTGTGTTTTGTTACTAGCTCAGTTTGAAATATCTATTTTTAAGGAAAGAAAAAGAGGTTGCTAAGTTAATATTTGATTAATTATAGTTTAAAAAAAATTAAACATAATTAATTTGAGCTTTGAATATATTTGATATATACTAAAGTTATATGGGTAAATAAGCGAGTTATTAGATTTTTAGATGGTAAATATATAAGGCAAATGCTTCTGTGCATACAAGGACCTATTTGTAAAATGAACATATTTTTATTTTCAAAGTTCAAACAGTCGATCCGAACCGTTCAACTTGTTCTCCATATTAATATGTGCTTGGAGACCAAATTTTACATTTTTCTGAATTTTTTTACTATTTATTAACATGGGTACAAAATTCAATGGTCTGAATTTGATATTTTTTGTACTCATCTTAATAAATAGTAAAAAATTTCAGAAAAATGTAAAATTTGGTCTCCAAGCACATATTAATATGGAGAACAAGATGAACGGTTCAGATCGACTGTTTGAACTTTGAAAATAAAAATATGTTCATTTTACAAATAGGTCCTTGTATGCACAGAAGCATCACTCTATAAGGCAATTACAAAAATTTAGACGGTAGATATGTAATTTCACAGTTTTTAGTGGTATATATGAAATTTTCCCTTTATTTTATTATAAAATAAAATATAACGAGGAGCTAGAGAGCCGATGTGGAGCTAGAAATGCAAAGTGGCACCACAAATGGCAGTGAAAATAAAAGCGGCAAGCGGAGTAGATTGGCGGTTTTGAGCTCTCATTTTCATGGCGACCTCCTCCCATCTCTCTCTCTCCTTCCATGGCGACCTCCTCTAACGAGAAAGCTGCTGCTCTGACTACTACCCCTTCCGACTCCCCAACCATGTCAGTCTCTCTCACTCTCCCTCTCTTTCGTCTTGGCCGAAGTTGTTAACTTTGATTTGCTCTACTGTTATGAGCTTAAAAACTGTTGATATGATGATAGCGTGGCACAAATTTAAACCAGCGATCTACATACCGTTTATAAATTAGGTTGGATCCTTTTGTTGTTTGATCCTTATCGCAAGTTATTGCTTACCTAATTAGTCAATATTTAGAGGTGAATTTCACTCAAAGTTTTGAACTTCCATAATTTTGATCGATATATATCTTTTGAAATTTCAGCTGTGGTTCTTTGGGCCTGTAAGATTTTCTTCGTACTGGCCCCTTTTCATGTATATATTTAACTTAATATAGTTGTGGATAAATATAATTTCAATTGTTAAAGTTAAGTTATGCCTTGCTTCAGAAGGAGTGCAGAAGAGGGAAGGTAAAGAAAAGTTTGAATCTCACTTGCTCTGGAACTTGATAAAAAGGACCAGAAGGGAAAATCATCTCCTCTACCCCCAAAATGAACTATTTGTATCTGCTCCAAATTCTGGTGTAGAGGAGGTGAACTCATTTTTATCACCCATTCCATCCCTTCCCCTACCGTTGCATGGTACGGATCCTGTAAAGTAACCCAAATTTTGAGTTTAGATCTGGACCATCCGATCAGAATTCGGGCCAATCCGGCCCGAGGTGGAATACACGGGGCCCATGTAATATCTGTGCCAGAGCAAATCGAACGGTTACTTCTGGGGATCCAATTCCCATTGCATGCCCCCCCTCCCTCTCTAATATTTTTGTGGAATATCACTAATTGTTGCCTTTAATAAGACCACACAAAAATCAACATTGATTTGCACACCCTTAACCATTAAGCTAATTTTGGTCCAATTTGGGTTAACTTTATGCATTTGAAGTTCAAACTACAACAGATTATTGGGTCGATTCAACTCTGATAACTCAGAAGTTGTTTCTGATATCAATTTTAGTTAATTCATGTGATATACTGCAGTTATGATATTGTGAATTGAATTGTGAAATTATTAACTACAGATTCAACAAGATAATAAACAAGGAGATACCTTCCAAAATTGTTTATGAAGATGAAAAGGTATGTCAGTATAATAAGAACTTAAGAAGGGCGGGATCAGTTTACAGTGCCTAAATTTGACAATCTTGAATCATATCAGGAGATAAAGTTGCACATTTACGTGAGGAAAATGAACTTTTCCATTGCCAAGACTGTCGCATCCCTGCCACTTATCAACTCTTGATCTAATGGTCCAATCTAATTGATAAGTTTTTTAGATTTAGGCATTGTCAGTGATCCTCCTCTAAGAATAATAGCTGGCACATGCTCCTGTTTTGGTAATGTACTGGATGATATCAAGGGGTACGTCCCTTTATATCTACTGTATTGCCTGCTATTTTTATTTTTTTTATTGTTACTGCTTATATTTATGAAAATACCAATTCAAACTTGTGAAGGCACTCTTGAGGAATCACATATATTGCATTAGTTGCATCTCTTCTACTTTCTGATTACAAGAAAGTGCAGTAAAAAGTGGTGCATTAGTTGTGAAAATACCAATTCAAACTTGTGAAGGCACTCCTCAGGAATCACATATGTTATATTAGGTGCATCTCTTCTACTTTCTGATTTCAAGAAAGTGCAGGAAGAAGTGGTGTATTTGTTGTGAAAATACCAATTCAAACTTGTGAAGGCACTCTTCAGGAATCACATATGTTGCATTAGTTGCATCTCTTCTACTTTCTGATTCCAAGAAATTGCAGTAAGAAGTGGTGCATAGTTGTGAAATACTAATTCAAACTTGTGAAGGCACTCTTCAGGAATCACATATGTTGCATTAGTTGCATCTCTTCTACTTTCTGATTCCACGAAAGTGCAGTAAGAAGTGGTGCTTAATTAACACTGTGTAGGGTACTTGTGATTACATTATTTGCTGGAAAATTGGGTTCAATAAGTAGCTTAAAATGCTTAAAAATATGCTTTCTTCAATAGAAAGAAACTAGTCTCCAGTTCTTTTATGTGCTATGTGGGTGGTGGCTTTTCTACTAATAAAATATAACATGATAGGTTCTTGCATTTAGAGACATCTCTCCACAAGCTCCAACACACATCATTATAATCCCGAAAGTCAAGGATGGACTAACTAGGCTTTCAATGGTGACTTTTTCTTTCTTCTCCATTTATAACTCAGTGGCTGGTTTAACTGTTACTTCCTGAACAATTATTTTATTCAGAATCAAGTGGATTTTGCTATCTTTATGTGGAGATTCACAACTTGATAAGACATGCTTCCTGTAATCTCAGTGTTTAACACCATCTCATTAAGGTTTCTCCAACAGGGTTTTGGTACCATGCCGGTGCAATCATTAACCTCTTCTGGTTCTCTACATTTTTCCCTTGTATTGATTTGTTTTTCTTATTTATTTCCAAAAGACTAAATTACGAAGTAACAATTAAATGTTGTTGTTAGGAGATAGGATCCTCTATGGTGTTCCAAGCAATTAGAGAGTGTAATATGTGGATTGGCAATTAATCTCTGTAAAATTTTCTTTGTGAATAGGCTGAGGAGAGGCATGTGGAGATACTTGGCCATCTCCTTTACGTGGCAAAGCTGGTAGCAAAACAAGAAAATCTTGATGATGGCTTCAGAGTTGTTATTAATGATGGTCCCCTTAGATGTAAGTTTTGAAACTTGTATGAAATTTACCGCTTGTTGACATATTTTTTTGGAGAAATGTATTGGTTCTGTACATTCTAGCAGAGTAAGTTCGTCTATTTACAATCAATGTAAATACTTCTCAATTAAGTAATTAACCATTGGTACATTGATGATGGCTTCAGAGTTGTTATTAATGATGGTCCCCTTGGATGTAAGTTTTGAAACTTGTATGAAATTTGCCGCTTGTTGACATATTTTTTTGGAGAAATGTATTGGTTCTGTACATTCTAGCAGAGTAAGTTCGTCTATTTACAATCAATGTAAATACTTCTCAATTAAGTAATTAACCATTGGTACATTGGTTTATGAGAAGACTAATATCGTTAACAATATCCATATGTCAAATTTTCTGCTATGTTATTTGAAATGATAGCAAACACCTTTATAAATAGAATAGGTTGAGTGTTAGCTTTCTCTCTTAATTTGTTACAAAGTGCATGGAACAAATCCAAAATATAAAAATTGTGAGTGCGCTATAATTGCTTTTTTCCATTATTGTTTAGTGCACATCTTGAACTGTTGAATGTGGTTCTTCGTATCAGTCTTACAAGAACATACTTTTTTGTCGATCCTTTTGTTTTACTTTGTTGTGTCCCCATCTTGAAACATGTTTTGCCAAATCTGCCCCTTTCATGTTAGAGATACAAAAATAAGTTCCAAGCCTTTTTAATTGAGTTGATAGAGAAAGTTTAGGCTACAGGTTGGACAATAACCTGCAGTCATAAGGGCATAAAATTTGAGCAAGTGGATATAAAAGAGAAAAAAATAAAATAAGCTGAAGATAAGGATTTAATGGAATTATGGTCTACCAAAATGGGCCAAAATCCTTCAGTCTTTTCTGTCAGTGAAATTTACGGTTCATATTTGAACAGCCCCTAATTTTCCTTACATTTTTCTCATTATTTGATTTGTTTCAGGTCAATCGGTCTACCATTTGCATGTACATCTCCTTGGAGGTCGACAGATGAACTGGCCACCTGGCTAGCTAGTAACTATATTGTTCATATTTTACTGTTACTAATAAACAGTTATCATAAGGCTCTATAAATATGTTAGCTTTTATTTTGTCACTTCCGTCCCTGCAATAGGAAGAGTATCTATTACGCTGCTTAATGAAGGATTTACGTCTTGTTTCTTTGTGAAATGAAATTCTTACGGGACGTCGCAGTTTCATTATACTGGCCAGTATAAAGATGGGACCAGGATTTTTCGAGTGATGACTGATGAGTAACAATATTTTATTTTACATTTCTGACGTCAGGAATCTATTTTATTATTTATCGTTTCACATTCAGTTTTGGGTTTGAAGTACCTTTCGGGTTGTTGTGGAGTAACATTAAAAAAGAAAAAAATATTCGACGGACAATTGACACTTGCACTAGCTGTGAGAGTTAGGAGGGGTCCCAATATTTTAATATAAAAAAGGGTGTCCCAATATTCGGTTATTTTGTGGCTCTTTTATTGAAGTATTTTGAGGATAATATGGGGATATCTGTGGTTCTGTACCAATTCGTTTAAATGTTCAGATCAAAAGTATAACGGATTGATTCTAGGACAAAAATTATCGGTTAGTGGAAAATATATATTTATAAATAAAATTTGTTAGTTAATGAAGGGCTAGGTTTAGTTTCATCGATCACCGATGACTTCATACTCAGTTGTTAATTTAAAAATTCCATTTTTCCTCCAGATTGCCCATTTCAAATACTTTTTCCTCAAATTGCTCCTTTTTAAAGTTCATAATTTCATACTTACCGG
The DNA here is from genome assembly GCF_964058835.1 of Carex rostrata. Lineage (NCBI taxonomy): Eukaryota > Viridiplantae > Streptophyta > Magnoliopsida > Poales > Cyperaceae > Carex > Carex rostrata. The sequence goes on from NC_135919.1 coordinate 12,877,772, forward strand.
TCTTCTACAGAACTATCTATGCATTAATTTCATAATTTCATACTTGCCGGACGGTCTATGTACTAAATCAGGTACGGGTTTGGTGGTTGGGTTTTTAAATGGTGCTCGTGTTAAGCACCACAATCCGACACACGGGATATGAACACATAAATACTGGAGAATCAAGCTATTTCACACAGCTACAGTGGTAGGACGGTATTTTTTTCCTTGTACAAAGCACAAACCATGAAATTCTTTCTTTAGTTTAAAACTTCCGATAATTTTAGGTTTACTTTCTGAACCGCAGACGTTTGCATGTTATGCTGATTTTTGGCATTTGAACATTTGGGAAAAAATAACGAAGCAAACTTGAGTACGAACGCGTGCGTTTATATATGTGTTCGGTTTGTTTGTTTTTTAATTTGAATATTTTTTTTCAGTATTTTTCATTAAAAAGTTCTGAATGAAACAAAAGGGACCTTTGTTTGTATTGAAATTACGTGCGCCAACCTTTCAAGCAAAAAGAAAAAGAAAAGAAATTACGTGCGCCAACCTCACTGTTTTACTGGGTGGGCCATCATCACTGACTCCGCATCCTCTGAAATACTTCATTGAAATGGAGGTCTGGATCGTGTGTGACTAAGAACTTTATTTTTTATGAGGTATCTTAGATGATATGGACTCATTTTACATTAATCACAAAGTCACAAAATGATTATATTTTCAATCAAATTTTTATTAAATTTTAAAATAAAATTTTAAGTGTTTTTACCATTTCAACTGACGGATATAAGTAAATTATTAACTATTTAAGTATTTAACCGCTCTGTAAATAACCCATTACACTGTTACCCATACAAAAACAACCTTGTACAAAACCTCAGAATTTAGTAGTAATTTACGATTGATAAACATTCCAGAGTTAGCATTCAGACGAACCTTTAAAAACAAACCCCAACAGAAACACTCGTTACTCTCTCTTTCTCTCTCTCCGACTAAAGCGCCATGGCCGCCGCCGCCTTTCGCCTCTCTCTCCTCCGCTCTGCTTCTACTCCACACCTTTTCAATCGAAATCCCAGTTCAAATCCCAACGCCTTTCTCTCCACCTCTCTTTCATTCCGATCTACACCTTCCCTCACCAAACCATCATTGCCTGTTTCCATTTCCACATCCGCCTCCTCCGATCTCCCATCCTTGGCCTCCGACGGTGGTGATATTCCTCCTCCAGGATCGGGTGGACGCTTTACCGGCGGTGGGGGTGGAGGGAAGGACGAGTGGTCGTCCAATCCCTCTGACGATGATTCCAACTCGAGTAATAAACGGCCGTTCGACCCGATCAGTGCGTTTTTCGAGGGATGGCGATCTAGGGTTTTAGCCGATCCGCAATTCCCCTTCAAGGTTCTAATGGAAGAATTAGTTGGGGTAACCGCTTGCGTACTAGGCGACATGGCATCAAGACCCAATTTCGGTTTAAACGAACTGGATTTTGTCTTTTCAACCCTAGTTGTTGGATCGATACTCAACTTTGTGCTAATGTACCTCTTAGCACCTACCGCATCCTCAATACCAGCCTCTTTACCAGGTATCTTCTCCTCCTCTCCAACTAGCCACATGTTTGAACCTGGGCCATATTCAATTCCAGCCCGACTCGGCACTTTCTTGTACAAAGGTGCCACCTTTGCAGCTGTTGGGTTTGTTGCTGGTGTTGCGGGTACAGCTCTCTCTAATGGACTGATAGCACTCAGAAAGAAAATGGACCCAGCTTTTGAGACTCCCAACAAAGCTCCTCCTACTCTTCTCAATGCATCTACTTGGGCGTTGCATATGGGCTTGAGTAGCAATTTCAGGTACCAGACATTGAATGGTATTGAATATGTTTTGGCTAATGCATTACCACCATCAGTATTTAAGGGCTCGGTAGTGGCACTGAGGTGCGCAAACAATGTGCTCGGTGGTATGTCTTTTGTGGTTCTTGCAAGGCTAACTGGTTCGCAAAAGGTTGTAGGAGAGAAAGTGGTAGATGCTGAGAAAGAGAGTTTGATTGGTACAGCAGCTGTACCAGAGTTTGTAGAGGACTTGCACAAGGATGAATCCAAGTAATTTGGTAGCAGATTGTATTTAAAAGATGGTAGAATTATCCTTGGTGGTTTATTTGGGTCTCATATCATGGAACAGGAAGGAAAAGATTAGGTAATGTGTTGTGGGTTTGTTTTTTGCATTCTGCTTATTTTAGATTGAAAAATAAGTTTTAGCTTGAGAGAACTTGTCTCACTTTTAATTTTGTGGAATGGTATATTCAATAAGTTTTCAAAATATCCAATGACTGGTGGTGACTACTTTTATCCTAATTAGTAGCTTATGCCAACTAATTTTGTTCTCCGCCTCACTTGGACATGATTTAAGTTGACGTTGTCTATGATGCATACATACATAGGTGGCTATTTAATTTAATTTTTGGTACTTGGACTTGTGGAGTTACCCCTCTCTCCAAAATGCTCTCTTATTATCTATAGAACATATAAATTTAATTTAATTTTTGGTACTTGGACTTGTGGAGTTACCCCTCTCTCCAAAATGCTCTCTTATTCTCTATAGAACATATAAATCCCCCAGCTTATGTTTAAAACAATACTGGTAATAACCATATTTTGGCAAGTAAATTCAAAAAATAGTGTATGTATTAAATTTGGATTGTACAATGACAGGCGGCAGCCTTTCTGTTGTCTTCTCTGTTTTGTAAATTTGGATTATACAATGACTGGTGCCAGAAATATCCTTTTGAGTCCCAGATTAATGATATGAACTGTTGCTATGCAATGAGACATCACCGAGAATATCAATTCCACGAAGAAAGACAATGGAGGGACAAAGAAGTTTGATGTAAACTTAAATTGGCATCTATATTTCGTTTTTCATTTCTGGAATGTAAATTGCATCACATCAAGAGCTACAAGACTTTTTCCTTAACACACCGGATTTCCGGATGCAGTCAGGTAATTATAAGGATCCCAATTGCCCTGCATAAAAAGAAGATAGAAAAACTGAACTGTCTCCTGAAAAAAAAAACAGAGAGAGAGAGTAGTTTGAATCCATAAGAAAGAATAGGCGTACATGAAACGCATAGAGGAGAATCGCATGATAACAAAATAAACAGCAGACTTCAAGCATTGGGCCGAATTGAAGTCCTTACCCGGGCTCAGATCCGATCTATCATTTTCAGTACCGTGTGCTGTGCATCCATTATACGCCCAAGCATAGAGCTCTAAGCTCTTTCAATTTCTTTCCGTTGATCGTAGATAGCAAGTTCTTGCTTTTGAAATTTATACATTATCTGTGTGCCGTTCAATTAACACCGAAATTACGATATTATTTTGTTTACGTTAAAAAATTTACATTCTAGATAATATTACTGGATCCTTTGGACGTATTGTTTTACATCCATTTTCAGTACCGTATGTTGTGCATCCATTATATGCCCAAGCATTAGGACTGCTTATGAGCTGAGTTGGGTTTGAGTTGAGGACAACTTGAATTCAACTCGCAAATTCATGAGCCAAGTTGAATCTGAGTTGCTAATTCAGTTTCGAGTCAGAAACTTTAATTTGGAATCAACTCGTGAGCAACTTGAGTCGAAGTGAGTCGACTCGTGACTCATAATTTAGTACATTGTGAGACAATCTAATTTAATTATAATAAAAGAAATATTACATAGTTCACCAAAATAATACATAATTAAACAATAGCCAATATATAATTAAAAATTATGAAAATATCAAAATAGTACATAATTAAAAATTACCAAACATACAAGGTTTAGTTGTTTGGGAACACAAAAATTAGAAATATATGAATTAGAATTTAGTGTGAATCTAACTGAGTTGGAAGTAACTTGGATTTGACTCATAAATCAACCGAGTCAATTTCAACTTGAGTTATTAACGAATTAAATCCGAATTGATTCCAAACTAAGTTTCGAGTCGTGAGCTTTTTGTGCACTCCTACCAAGCATAGAGCTGTAAGCTCTTTCAATTTCTTTCCGTTGATCATCGACAGCAAGTTCTTGCTTTTCAAATTCATACATTATCCGTGTGGACCTCAATTAACACCGAAATTACGATATTATTTTGTTTACGTTAAAAAATTTACATTCTAGATAATATTACCGGATCCTTTGGACGTATTGTTTTACATCAAACAGTCCGAACTGGTGCAATCCGAGTATGATACAACGTTTTCAAACGCACCTCGTCATTAGAAACTTTAAAATTCAAAATATATTAAAAGACGAGACACAAAATATCCAGTAATACTGCATTTAAAATATTCATCCAGAAGATATTAGATGTGTCCGTTTTACATCAAACAGTCCGAACTGGTGCAATCCGAGTATGATACAACCTTTTTAAACGCACCTCGTCATTAGAAACTTTAATACTGCATTCAAAAGATACATCCAGAATATGTTAGATGTGTCCATTTCTATTGGCACAAGTTAAAACCTAATTGACAAAAAAAAGTAAAAAAACAATTAAAACCTTGCCATGATATCACCACATCCGACGGCCACTAATGCGCCTAGCCAATTGCATATCCCTTTGCACTGGAAAACAACACAAGAAAACAGAAATAGCTGTTAGAATTCAAGGTACATGATGGTTAATTCAAAATAAGTAGGAAATAACCATGGTAGATGGCTCAGGTATGACCCAGGCCGTATCAGACTTGTACTGATTGTCGATATTTCCAACTTTTCCCCATTTAATTGAATACTGCTGCGCAAATTGTGTATTGGTTAAATCTGGTAAACATGATGTGCCAAACAGCACATAGCACTGTAACCAGGTAATTATGGCACAGTAGAGCTGGCAAACTTCAAACCCATCCACTACAATCCAACTAGTATCGGAATTAAGCATGCCCGCATTCATTCACAATTTAATCTTGAACCCAAATCAAATGAGTTTAAGCAGATCAAACCTAGTCTGAAAACCAAACTTGCAAACCTACCTGATATACCCAACAGGACATTCCATGCAATCCAAGTACCTAACCCAGCAAATAACCGGTCTGAACAAAAAGACCAAGCAGCATCTCAAAGGTCACTTTGTCCAAACTAGCCCAAGAACCAAAATACAAAACCCAGAAAAATATAAACCATACCCGCTCAACCTGAAACGTGATACCTTAACCACAAAATGATCAGCACAGAATAACCTGAGATCTGAAAGTGACAACCAGGAAAAGACCCGACCAAAAATGGCCTCAATGAACAAGACTTGAATTCAGCCTGAACACTTGAACCCGACCAAGAGTGCAAAGGAAAGTGACACACTGACAAGTTTTATGTCTCAACATTTTGGTCATGAAACTCTTGAATTTCCATCTAATCTGAGAAAACTAAAAAGATAAAACAAATTTTCTGCAAAGGCAAGAACAATTATGAACTACGGAACAATGCACACAGAATCCATGAGGAACCTCAAGCTTATCTAAAGAAGAAAACGGATAAAATCCATGTTGTACCAAGAAAAAAAACTTACTAATAGTGACCCGCTTGGCATGGATGGCGCAGAGGTTGGTGTCCTCCAACAGATCTACAATGTAGTATTCTGCTGCCTGAAGTTATTTTAATTTTTCATGTGAGAAGTTTATCACATGTAGAAAGACATTTAAAAAGAAACACGATTACCGATATAAACAAGTAATAGGAATATCCGGGCATTTGATAAAAGAAACACGATTTCTTAAAGTGCCTCAGTAAAGCCCAAATTCAAACACAAGACACCAACCTTTTGTCATTCTGTGGATGTCTGTGTCTTTGGTGCTTACATAGTATTAACCAAATTTTCATGAACAAACTAAATAAAATAAGAGAAAAATATTCTCAAAGTTCAGTTTTCAATTGAAAAAACAAAAAAAAAGGAATGATACATACCTCTTGGAGAGCAAGAAGAGCTCCAGGAGTCCATCGGTTTACATTTGGATTCAAGAACTCTGTTATCTCCCTTGCCTAAATTACAAAAAACAATTATAAAAATATTGAATAGAAGACCGAATAAGCAAAAGAAAAAAACACCAAATGGCACTAACACATCTTGCAAAAGCAATGGCTGGTATTAACAGTTTGGTACTTTTCTGAAGTTTCCGTATTTCCTGTAAAGCGACAGTGCCGGGCCGAAATCGACGCCTTTTCTTAGTCTCTTGATGTCTTGTATGATGGCCACTTCCTGATCAGTATAAAATTGAGTCAGTATTAAAAAGTAACAACTTTTTATCAGTGTCATTTGGAAAATTAGCTGACACGTTGCGTGCAAAATTTGAAGATAAATGAAAGTATAAACACCATATAAACCTCTTACTCCCATTTGTTTAAACCAACTAGCTTGATTGGGAATATTAGAAGGCAGATTTTGTGCATACTGTACTAAACAAATACAGTGTACTAGAATTTCAGAGTCAAAGGGCTCAATCAAACACTTCTGTGCATCTAATATTTGGTTTATATAAATGAAACTTGATTTTATTGAATAATGTATGCCCATCTATTATTCAATTGTTTTTTGCTTCAGAAAATACTAATTTACCAGAAATTATATATTTGAACAACCTTAGGTACGTTCTTTTAAACCTGTGGAAAAAATATGTTTTACAAAATATTATTTTACTATAATTTCTGTATTCATGCAACCTCAGGAATTATGTTTAAGCAGCCCAAGAAAAGAAAAACAATTAATTTAATAAATAGCAATTACGAAATTTATTACAGAAAGTACATCAGATTTAACTCTAGAAAATAAGGCAAAAGGTGGGGTGTGGACAGTGAGAGGGGAGACAAGATTGTCAAATTTTAGATGGTGACCGATCCCTCCTCGATATTGAAATTCACAGTTTTCATACAGTCATTCTCTACTATCAAGGTTATAAAGGAAAGTAAAGTATCAGAAAAAAATTAAGACAACAAATCAAACCGTTCATTATTGGAGTTGGACGGGGCAGTGTACTCTTGCGAGCAGTGCTCTTCGGGGTCCGTGGCTGTTGGGTTGTAGAAGCGTCATTGCGTTCCCCTTGTTTGTTCTGTAAAGCCTTGAATATGTAATTAAATGAAAAATTAGAAGTCTAGATTTTGGAGGGTTTAAAGTTAGTAACAAAAATAGATAAAATTCAAGACAATTTTCTACTTACATCAGTTCCATTGGGCTGAGCGGTGGAGCTGCTCCCTCCAACAGTAGCTGAATTAAAAATTAAAAATAATGGTTAGGGTTTCGAGCAAATTTTCCGAATTGTGTATCGTTTCATATTACCCCTACAAACGCTCGCATACAGCCAACTTAAGCTTCAAAGGGTTCATATGCAAGCACGCATACAAGGAGAGGGAAGAGAGGGAAAAAGGGAAAAGAGAGAGGGCTGGAGGAAGGGAGGGCGAGATACCAGTGGATCTTCGCGCTTTGACTTTTTTCCTTGCTGTGCTCGAGATGTGCTTCGTTCGAGCCATGGCTTCTCAACGAGGGCGAGAGAGGAGAAGAAGGTTTAGGCGGGATGTTAATGAAATAATTACGAGGAAGCGGGAAAATTTTCGGGAACGTAGCAAAACCCTAGAATTTCTACTGGGTATATATGTAAATGTAGCAGAACGACCCGAAACAGTCGGAGTGCATATCCTCTGAGATATCACATATTTTGCGTGACCGACGTGTCCGGTTCCTATTCACGGATAGTGCGGGGGCCAGTATTATTAGAGATTTGAGATTCGTGCAGAACGTATTTAAACGGTTAGGATTTCCCAGAAAGTCACGCAAAATATGAGATATCTCAGAGGATACGAATTAAGACAGTCGCGCCTCTCCAGTCTTGCCTCTAGATCCGCTGAAGTAACCCAAATTTCGAGTTATTATTCTGAGCGTCCGATCAAAATCCGGAGCAAGTCGACCCCAAATGAAATGTACCTTCTTTAATATTTGTGCAAGGTCAAATTGGACAGTCCGTATCCAAACACAAACTTTGAATTACTCTAGGGGTTCCGAATTCGTCTTGCATTGGACATTTGGACACATGGCATTCGTCTCTTCTCTACAGTACTTAGATTAATGCCATGTGTCCCACCGTTCTCAACCATGCAACGAGGTTTTTTTAAGAATTCTGCTCTGTATCAGTGTTGTAAATAACGGTATGCGGTCGTTGGACGGACAGGGTATCGTCAAATAATTAATTGATAATAATCGGTCATAATTGAAATTAATTGGCTGATTAGTCGGAAAAATTGACAACGGTTTAGTAACTGCCAACGACTAATTGGTTGATTAATCGGCCTAAATAGACGTTATTTAAAACACTGGTCTGTATAGGCCCTGTGGCCTATGGGCCTATGGGTTTTTTCTCAAAAAAAATTAAATTAAATTAAACTATTATTTTTTTATTTATTATTACTGTTGTTGCTGTTTTTTAGAATCTTTACGTTTCTAATCCTTTAATGTCACATTATTCAGCCGTTTAATGTAACCATATTGAGTAAAAAAATTAAAGAACGTTGATCCGGATGCTATAGATTACTCGGCTAGATCTCGAGCTCAACCGTTTGGTATTCAGCGTTAAAAGTGAAGCTTATTATGGGAAAAACCAATATATTGTCTTTTTGTTTCGTTCAGTACGTTTCACTGTATTAGGTTCGAATTAAATTTGTATCGTGTCGTTAATAAAATTGTGAAGCATGATGGTGCTACATTAGTTGCGTCTTGATCAAACCAGACGTAACTAGCCACACCTGATTACAATATTAGTCACAAGTGGATCTTGTAAAATTCCTTCTCTGGTCACAAGGTGCTTAATTGTAAATATAGGCATCAAAGCAGAATTAACCTAGTAGAATCGGATAAGAAAACTAGTGAGTTAATCATATTTAATTATTATTTTCAAATTTAAAGTTTGTTTAAGAAAAAAAAAGGGTTCAAAATATTGTAAACAATAAAAATAGAGAAACAATGTTATAAAAAAATATTGATATAAATAAGAACAATTTTTATTGTGCGATATTTAAAATTGTTGTTTGGAATAAATAATTTTTTTTTATTGTTTTGGTCATATTTGATCACATGTTGTGATGGCTAATACCGTATCATGCCATTCATTTCAAATGATGATAATGGTACATGATACGTGTATCACGCCGCATAATTGGCACGAGTACCATGACTTATCCGATTATTCCGTAATATTTTTACTATTAGCGTGTTCCCAATTTGTGCATTTTCTTAATCTTTTATTTTTGTAAATCTTACGTACGGTAGATATTTTAATTTTGTAAATCATACGAACTAAGCACTTGTTAAATGATATACATTATAATTGACAAAACGTACTTTTTTCGAGGAGCCTTTAGAAGAAATGCCTTGTTCTCTCAAGCATCATGCAAAAAGTCAAACTTGTGGCTTTCCATTTTATTCAAACGCAGTAGAGGTAGCAATCCACAATTAATCTCACCAATTTTAAAATCATGATTCCCTAAACAGGTGACCATATTAATTCGCGATTCTCTATTTGACCCAAGAATTATAATCCCAAAAATCAACAGAACTATAAAGTCCTGTTCGGCAGTCTATTTTTCTGTGGGAATTTAGTGGGTATGGGTTGGAGAGAAAATTCAAGCCATGCAGCTCGGCGGACCCTTTTTTTTTTTTTTTTTTTAATTCGGACGTTAATCAAATTTGGGTGGTTCAAATCTCATGAGATGAATAACAATTCACGAAGGCAAATGGTTCCCGAGTCCCTGATAAATGAAAGATTTCAACATATAAGCACTTTTCTTATCTCCTCTTCTATGATTATTGGTTTTGACTTGTTTTAGAGACTATATTATTCGATCCATGGAGAAGACGCTCCACACCAGTGGTGGCGCGGCGTCCCAAGAGGCCTCGTACGCCTCTAGCTTTCTTGGTGTTACACTGAATTCTTGATCGGTTCAATTTTTTCTTCTCTTATTAATTGATTAGTTTGCTCAATTTTCTGATTTTGTGACAAGAGTAGGATTTCAGGACCAACTGTTCTCGCATTGTCTAATTTGTCTGTACGCTAGTATGAATATTTAGTCTCAATTGAGCAACAAAACTTTAAATTCTGATTGATTGGTGTTTAATTTAGGGGACAATGTAATTCTGTTGCTAAACTCAAAATATAATCTCCTTACATAGAAGGAAACGTAAAGGTAAATCAGTACAAAGACATGCATGATTTCAAAAGAGCAACTATGTGGTTCCTGGTCAAGGTTTTTGCCTTGGTGCATGCATTGCTTAATATTGCTGTGATAAATGTGAGTTTTTTTTTTTATTATTCAATTAATGTCGACGCATCATTGTATTGTTGCGTTCTTTCTAAATAACAATATGGCGTTTAACAGGGATTAGACATGGGTAGCAAGTTATGCATATTTTCTTGTCATTTTTATACCGTGGTTCACTTTCAAGTACCATAGATTGTTTTTTTTTAAAAGAATTTCTATAATTCGGTTAAAATTTCAGCAATAGAGTCAGGATTTGATTAGTGCATTTTGACCATTAAGGATGTAGAATTATGTTGTATATACAGCAAGACATGCTTGAACCTGGCAATATCAAGAATAAAGCTTCTGAGAAATAAGAGAGAAGTCAAGCTGGATGGTATGCGCAAAGAGAAGTACAGCTTTTGTTATAGTACTCGAACAGTTATTTGATCTGAAAAATGGGTTTACTTTTATTATTTATGTAATGGCACTTTTTGCCAATGCCAGTTTACTCAATATAAGATCATTCTAGTAATTGAAAATATGGGAGACAGTTTTCTATAAGATTGATATAATATGGTTGCACAAGAAAACTAAATTATTTGTCTAATAAAGATCTAATTGGTGCTATTTTACCTAACAATTCTTTATGTTGTGTTTGACTTGTCATATACTTGCTTCTTAGTATATATAATCATCTTTTGTGAATTTCCATTATATAGATAAATTCAACCTGCACTGTGAAACCATAGACGAACCAACCAATCTTTACACAATATCTGTTGCAGTTTCCATTACCGCTTCATACTTTGAGGTGCTGTATTATCTTTTTTTTTTTTTTGAAAAATCCGTGGCAGATGCTGCCAGGTTATATACATGAACAAACTGTGCATGATAGCACGTTTTACAAGGTGGCTTGCACCCCCTGAAATGACCACGTAGTCATTTACCACAACTCTCTATCATACCCTACATAATATACATCAACTTAACTCAACAAAATTTGAACCAGAGTTCACATTGACTTACTACCCTATCAACCAATAACCAGTGTGGTACCGACTTCCCTCTAAACACACACTCGTTTCCCTCCTTCCAGATAGACCACGTCGTGCCCATAAACCACACTATCCACTGTTTTTCACTATATGCTCTAGTGTCTGGCCTGCTACGTTTAAAAGCTCCAAAGATGCAATCCATATTTATTGTATAGACGATCCCGCGACTTCATAATGCAAACCCACAGATTAATTAGTATTAAGTAATGACCAAACTCGGGTTGCATAGCCGCACGTAAACAACAAATGCATCGCAGTTTCAGTCTGTCCTGAATTACACATTACACAACCCGTCTGACACTATATATGCCTTTTTAGTAACATATCTTGTGTCAATAATCTTCCTCTGAGTGTTAAAAACATGAAGATTTTTGTTGTTCTAGGGCACTTAGCTGACCATAAATTATTGAATCTCCATTTAATCTGCCCTCCCCCGATTAAGATATCATGATAGGCTGACTTAGAAGAATATATTCCTGATTTCTCCCACTTCCAAATCAGAATATCATTTGTAGTTGTCAGAATTGGTGGCTTGGACTGAACCTGTTGAGGTAGCAACTCTTGAAAGCTATGTATTACTTCTGACGGAGATATGCCAGAGCGTGCAAATTGCCCGTCTTCAAAGTTACGCATAGGTTTTTCAAGCCATGTGTCAAACCAGAAAGAAATAGAATTTCCATCACCAATACTCCAATACGTACTCCAGTGGAAAATAGACTTGATACTGAGCAATTGTGCCCAAAAGAACGATCGATGTACTTCTCAACCATTTGTTGCCCAAAACACCCATAAAGATGTGTCATGTTAATATAGTCTCCACCACCAACGCAACAACAGAGAAATATTTTGTGTTTCAAAATTTCTTACACCCATACCGAGGTGCTATATTATCTAATAGACCAATTGCATCCACGCTGGATCCAAGATGGTTCCATATCACACCTTGAGAAGTGAGCTACATTTTCAGTTTTCAATTTTTCATGCATGTTTGTATCATGCTCAGGGCAAGTTTAGGAAAGTTGTTAGTTTTTATTATGCTTTTCAAATGATATGTTATGCATTGGTATTACGGGTGTCAATAGGTACGATACGGGTAGGGTGAAAGTATTTTTATACCCATACTCATTAAGAATGACCTTATTCATACTCCACTTTTACCCATTAAGAATTGATCTTATCCTACTCTACTCTTATCCTTTAAAATTATCGGTTGACGAAACAGTAGCGGATGAATAACAAATAATACTAGTATAATAATTAGTTTTATTATAATTTACAAATAGAACATCAAAACTCATTTTTTTCGCACATATGCAATGACATTACTAATAAAAAAAAATATACAATCAATTTCAACTAAATTGTATTTTTTATAAAACAAGAGAATTCAAAAACAATAATATATCCTCCGACAAATTCAATTATTTACTTAAAGAACAAAAAATGCAAATAAAAGTAATATGTTTAATATTTTTCTTATAAAAAAAATACATAAATAACAAAAGCACTCGCTAATTTATTGCTCAAACATTATAATATTATTATTATATTTTATATAATTATCCTATAGGGTAACGGGTACGAAATAGCCTTTACCTGTTTGGCTAACGAAAAGAAATCCTTAATCATACCCATACCCATACCCATACGTATACCTATATCCAATAAGCTAACGAAAAAAAAAAAACATTACTCATACCCATCTTATCGAATACGGTACAGATTGGGTAAACGGTTAAAAGGGTATCATTAACACCCCTAATTGGTATCATGATTGTAGTCTCAAGGGTAGTTTAGGAAATTTGTTAGTTTTTATTATGTTTTTAGATGATATGTTATGTATTGTTATTTTGTTTTTTGTAGTCCCAGGCAGGGTTGTAAAAAATATCCGTTAGGCCGATTAGTCGTTGGCGGTAATCAAACCATCACGGATTTTTTCAATTAATCGGTCGATTATAGTTGATTATTTCCGACTAATCGCTTGGCGGTACCCTGTCCTTCCGATAACAGCATACCGTTATTTACAACACTGGTTCCAAGGTAGATTAGGAAAGATGCTAGTATAGAATGTTTTTAATCATGTTGTTGTGAAGTGCTTGTACTCCAAACTTTATGTTTTAGTCGAAGCTGGTAATAAAAAAATTCCATGACCTTACTGGTGTCATTTTAGTTGTGTGTGTACCTTTTTATTGGGCAATTTAGTACCTTGCTTTATAGGCGGCCATTTTTATTAATAACCCAAAAAAAATAGTTTTTATAAATATACCCTCAAAATATGAGTTTTTTCAAATATACCCTAACCGCCCGGGACACGGGCGGTTTGCTCTTTTTTTTATTTTTTTTTATTTTTAGAGATCTGATTTTTTCTTAATATTTTCATTTGTGAAGTTTTAGTTTTTTTTTGTTTAGGGTATTTGCCAAAAAATAAAACATTTGATATATTTATAAGTGGTGTCGTAACTCTCGGTTAATTATGAATTTCAAGTATGGATTGATACAGCATGTAGAGCATTCAAAAATACACAGAATTGATATAAATTTCAACTTATTTGGATTTTTCTACAGTAAATTATGAATTTCCAAAGTTTAATTTTCAAAAAAACTTTAAACACCCATAACTTTGGCTAGGAAAGTCGAATTTATGCCGCACATCTTGATGGCTAACTTAACTTAACTTGATGGGTAACTTATATTAATCTGAACCGCACATCTTGATGGGTAACTTATATTAATCTGGGCCGTCGGTTAAAGGATTTTCATTCAATTGACTTCTCTGAAAATAAAATTCTCCGGGCTCAACCGTAACCTCAGACACCGCTCGCAGGGGGCTGCCACTCCCCACATACTCCTAGAATCAGGCCCACATACATAAGGTTCCTTAAAAACAATAATAAAAAATATTGCACCTAGTGTTATGTATGTGGACCTGATTCTAGGAGTATGCGAGGGGTGGCAGAGGGGCGGCAGCCCCCTGCGAGCGGTGTCTGAGGTTACGAAGCACTTGAGAATTTTATTTTCAGAGAAGTCAATTGAATGAAAATCCTTTAACCGACGGCCCAGATTATATAAGTTACCCATCAAGATGTGCACTAAAGCATTTGCAGAAAAAATATAATAAGAGACAGTTATCACAATTGATGCATAGTGGACCGCCCGGGCTGTGGGCGGTCAGGTCTCCTAGTGGACCGCCCCACCACTTGGCGGTTCATTATAGATCTGGACCACCAGCATGTCTGGTTAGATATAAAAAAAATCAAAAGATTGTTTAGTTTGGTAAATTTGTTTTTTATGTTGGGTATTAAAAAAAATGACCGAGAGTTACGACACCACTTATAAATATATCAAATATTTTATTTTTTGGCAAATATCCTAAACAAAAAAAAAAACTAAAACTTCACAAATGGAAATATTAAGAAAAAATCAGATCTCTAAAAAAAAAAAAAAAAAACAAAAAGAGCAAACCGCCCGTGTTTCTGGCGGTGCAGACCGCCCGTGTCTCGAGCGGTTAGGGTATATTTGAAAAAACTCATATTTTGAGGGTATATTTATAAAAAACTATTTTTTTTGGGTTATTAATAAAAATGGCCGCTTTATAGGGGTGTTATTTTAGTTATTCTAAACTTTACTGAGCCTCTTATTTATTTCTAATTTTTTAACATCTGATAGTTCGCATACACCCTGCTCAGGCTTTCCAAGGTGTTACTGGTATGTGCCAAGAAAGAATATGGCAACCGGTATGTTACTGGTACATCTTGCAATGGCTTATTATTATTTCGTTTTTTTTTTCATTTTGTTATGAATCAATGCAAAAAGGATCCAAAAGGTTTTGTCATAATATTAAATTTTTATTGATTATGTAACCAAACACGTGAGCCTCAGTTTCATTCATCAATTTTTATACTAATGAGTAAATAATTTTTGTACGTGAGTCTTCACTAATGATTTAATAATTATTGGTTATAATATTAAACTTTATACTCATATGACTGAGACGAACTAAATGTACTCGATTGATTTATGAATATGATTGATTCAGTATATATTTTATGCAAACTATATAAGCTTTTTTGGACAATATTTAGTTAAAATGCTGAAACGATAGCATGTACAAATCAAACATGATAATAACACATTCCTTAAAATGATATTACCTAATAATACATTCCTTAAAATGGTCTATAGTACAAACTACAAACCAAACACAAACTATAGGATTTGCAATACCTTGTATCATGCTATGGATAGCAAAGAAGGTTATCTAAATTCGACCCATCTGAAAAAAATACTGATTTAAATACGAGAAGGTTTATATCATCTGATTACCATCAGAACCTTATAAAAGAACTGTCGTTTCAATATTTCAGTCTGTTCAATCGCCATCAGTAAATTCTGAAATGGCTAAAATGTCTATTCAACCAAAGAGAGCCCAATTCAAATCAATCTCCTAGATATAGTTGGCTGTGCATATCACTAACCACTGAAAAACATTCTACGAATTAATTAGAACCAGCACCTTAGGCATATTCGCATGCAAGTGTTCAGAACACGCATGACAGATTACAAACTGAGACAACATCAAAATTTCAAACTGACCATTAAAAAAAACTAAGCTCCATCATTAAACATTTTAAAAACAAAATTTTAATGTTCAACACAAGTTTTAACATAAACAGGAAATAACAGAAAGGAACTAAAATTAGAACCAGCTCTGCTTTTCACTGATCACCAGGTAGAGTCTTGATAATATCAGAGTCACCTAAAGAACATAGAAAGCCATATTTAGATAATGAAATATATTGAGACTGCAAGATTAAAAATTATGAAAAAAGGTTGAGAAACAAACCAGGATCAATTATGCTAAGGCAACAGACCCTGTAGTACTTCCCGCATGCTGTTCCAAGGTCAACATTATCTGACATAAACAAAATAAAACATAATTTTCATAAATATATTGGGACAATAATTTCATGACATTCCAAAGTTGAGACCCAGCAATAGAAATTTTAAAACTATAAATCATGCAATAACCCAATAAATAATCAAAGTTCTATTTATGCAAAATCTAAAATAACCCCATAAATAGTCACCATTAAATTATGTTAAATCTGACAGACATATTGTTTGACATCTGACAGACACCTATGAGAATCTAAAAGCATCTACTGAACAATTTGAATTATTGATAAGAACAATCGATACTTACTTCCATTAAAATGGTGCACGCCGATCTTCGCCAACATAGCATAGTACTCAATCTCAGACTTCCTCAGAGGAGGGCAGTTGTTTGAAATTATCACCAACTTACCTATTCATAAAAAGTATGAAATATCATATGATTAAATGAAACATTCAAAAGTTGACCAGAAAATGCTTACAATTAATCCAAGCCTTGCACCTCAGTTATTATTTACAGTTTAAACATCTAATGCAATATATATTAACCATTGCATATGATTTTAAAAGCAGTATAGCAACTTTATAGCAAAAATCAAGGGGTTGCATATTAACGGCATGTATCACCCATAAGCTATTCCCCAAATCAATAACTGTGATATAGAGGAACTAATAAAGGAATAGGAGAAATACTATTGGGAGCTATATTCATCTCTAAGGCACAACAAAATAGCCAGAGAGCCAAACTTCAGTCCCATTCCATCTTATAATGAAAATTACATTGGACACACTAAGTAGATGATGAAAAACAATAGCAATACATTTTAGCCTAATGTCATTATTTCAAGAAAAAAATGTACTATCAGATAAATCATAGTATATCAATTTAAAATTTTCAATACAATAACTCCTAAGCCATGAGCATTGAATGTGAGCTACTTCAAAAGCTAATAATCTTAAAAGACGCTGTAATTATTTCAATAGTTACCCTGTAACAGCTATAAATTTACTAAAAACATTTTTCACAACTTCATATACCACTAAGTACCATATGACACTATTTTGATATTGCATAAGCAAGGCCAATTCTCATGGACAACTAGCTAAGGATCGGAAACAGAACCAGGTGCAAGTAAATCATACTGACCAAAAACATAAAACGGAACAAATCTAGATAATTTTGAAAAACCAAAGGAGAAAAGTGAACAGATGAAATCTTACTCTTGGAGCTGCGGAGAGTCTTCAAAACGGTCTTGTATCCGAGCGTGTATTTCCCGCTCTTCATCACGAGAGCGAGCCTGTTGTTGATGCTCTCAGTGCTCTTCTTCTGCATTTCGATCGATCAAAACAAACCATTAGAAACTCTTCGAAGTCAAATCTAACAACAAAATTAGAAAATTGATAACAAATGGATCAATCCATCAAGGGATGAGCAAAAGACGGTACCGTTTTCTTGACCGGCGCCATTGCAAACGTCTGTATAAAGGCGGGAGGAGATGGACTTGGAGAAACCCTGGAAGGCTATACTCGATCCTGCCGCGCCGCAACCAAAACCCTAGTAAGTTTATAACCAAGATATATAGGGCATATAAGCGTGTGCAATTACTATATTATCCCTCAATTAGGGTCGGAATTTTGGGTCATAGAAATGTTACTGTTATTGGGCCAATACAATATACTACGGGCTTTTCGGAAATTACTCGGAAGCCCTTGCTTTAAAACTTGCAATGTTTTAAACAGCTATAACAACGTTTCAACAAAAACATCACTGTTCAAATAAGATTGTATCGAGAATCTTTCAAAAAAAAAAAAAATATTGTAGCAAGAAAAACATCAATGTTTAACAACTATAAAACTGACATACTAGAAATAAAAAACTTATTATGATGTAGATAGTTTTTTTATTATTTAAAAAGAATATTTATCAAATTTGGTTTAATTTATAATTAACTGGTCGTCCATTTGGTGTAATTTATTATGTAAAAATATTATTTATCAAGTATATAGATATTTGCTCTCGTAAGTTTACACATATATGTGTAAACGTAGAGAAATTATTTATTTGTTATTGGAAACCTACTAATTAAGAATAATAGATCGTCAATCTAGTGATTTGAATAATTAAGTGAGATATTTTATCAATGATCAAATAATACACAAAGAAAGAAAAACACGTAGTAAAGGCTGCAGTAATCAATAAATTTTATACGCTTAGATAAATTTTTTAGTTTAAGGTATTGTCAAACAAGTACAAATTATACACAAAGAAAATTATTTCTTCCATGCACAATAAAATTCAAGTTTTGTGTACAAAATTAATTGCTAATTTAATTGACATGGCCAGCTGTTTTTTTTTTTTTTATGGTTGGCATAAATAATGTCAACAAATACATAGATACAAAAAAGTTTATATACAGGGCTTTAGTATTACACTCATTTAGCTATACACGTTCCTAGTGTAATACAATTATATTAAAATAAATCTCCATAGTCATATTATTGATGAGACTATGCATTAATTTTTTTTGTTAGAGAAGAGTCTTATATTTCTCTCCTCATGCACCTGCCGCTCAAATTATAGTACTCCAGCATTCTCTGTCTCGGTGATATATTATAGTGTCCATGAATCCAAGTTTATATGATACCACCATTGTTCCTGATTGCAATATTGAGATGAGTTCCAAGTCCCTCCAAAATCTTCTTGCGAAGAAGCATTCTCACATAATGCGGTTCCGTGTTTCTGTCACATTTAGAATTTATTTATATTGCTTTGTCTAAAAGTAACATACATATAACATATTTAGAATTGTTTTCAGATTTCAAGCTCAGCGTTCATAGAAGTTTTCAGATTATATATTCGATTTCCATGCACATATGAAATTGTTTGATTGCTTTATCTAGCACTAATATAGCAATATAACACATAGATTGTTTTTGCAAAAAGTTACAAGCACAAAATCAATAAATATGCTGTTATTCTCGGGAATAACACGAAGTTGTTATTCCGGTCTCAACTATTCAATTTTACTTTTATGTATGAACTCAACGGAATTTTTTTCATTCACGGATCTCAATGAAGATCAACGGTAAAGATCAGAATAACAAATTTCTATTATTCCCAAGAAATAACAACATATTTTCCTGCTCCGAAACTTGTTTGGAAAAAAAAAAGATTGAGGAATTACACAGGAATTATGTTGAAATATGTGCTGAATATAATTAGAATAAAAAAAATCACGAAACAAACATTACATTATGCAAATTTGCAACATAACACATTAGACTCAAGTCCCTTCTTATTCTATGGAACAAACTTTTTATTTT
The DNA here is from genome assembly GCF_964058835.1 of Carex rostrata. Lineage (NCBI taxonomy): Eukaryota > Viridiplantae > Streptophyta > Magnoliopsida > Poales > Cyperaceae > Carex > Carex rostrata. The sequence goes on from NC_135919.1 coordinate 12,897,275, forward strand.
ATTGAGGGGCACAATTAGAATCAGTGTTTTAAAATGCGGCTGCATGTGCTTGTGGAGTCGGCAGTCATGTTCAGAATGCCATGCAGTTTTGAGTATGTGGTCGGAATATGCGAATATGCGGATTAAAAACGTAATATGCAGCGCATGTAATTAAAAGTTCATATGCATTATGCGGAGTTTTACTATCCCATCCCAAATTATTGTATTTTTTATATACAATAAGGCACACTTCATGTTGATTATGTGGAAATAAATTCAACTATATGAATACAAATATGAGTGGGGTTAAAATGCACCCTCCTTTTTGTGCTCCTAACGTGCACCCTCCCCTCGTTTCTTCATTTTTAAAGTTCAAATAGTTGATTTGAATCTACCAACGTGTTCTACATATTAAAATGTGTTTGGAGACCAAATTTTACATTTTTTGGAAAATTTTTACTATTTTTTCAGAATTTTTTAAAATCATCACTGTGCTGAATTTTTTATTATTGTTTAGTTTAATAAAAAATTCTGAAAAAATAGTAAAAAATTTCCAAAAAATGTAAAATTTGGTCTCCAAGCACATTTTAATACGTAGAACACGTTGGTAGATTCAAATCAACTATTTGAACTTTAAAAATGAAGAAACGAGGGGAGGGTGCACGTTAGGAGCACAAAAAGGAGGGTGCATTTTAACCCCACTCTACAAATATATATATACGTAAATTTTATTTTTAAAATCTGCATATATAAATCCGCATTAAAATTTGCATATGCGTCCGCATACTGCTTATGCGGTATGCAGTGGCCTTCCGCATGCATGAATAAAACCTCATTTTAAAACATTGGTTAGAACTATAAATGAGCTTAGTCGAGTCGAATTAGACAAAATTTGAGAGATAATATTTAGCCCTAACATGAGTTGAGATGAGATAATATCTAGTTCTGACATATCAATAATCTTTACTAAATAAAGATACAATCAACGGTTTAGATCAGGGCCGGAGGGACTAAGAGGAGATGAAAGTCAATTGACCCCATTTTTTATTTTTGTATTTAGATATGATTTTCTATATAATTTAGAGTGAAATGGCTTGATATTATAGAATTGACCTCATTCTCCATAGAAAAATTGTATATGATTAACCCCCGTATATTTTTTATTCTCATAGTTCGAAAGTCTAGCTCCGCCTCTGATTTAGACAGATTCGTCAATGAATTAGGTAGGAACGAGCTAAGCTTGAACTCGTCATATGAGGGACTGAATCAAAATGAGACAGCTCGAACTTATATTAAGCAAGCTATTTACGATTTTTTTTCCAAATGTTCTCGAACAACTCATAAAATAGAAGTTTTTTTTGCCTACTCTAAAATATGCTCAATTTTATCTCTTCACCGTTCCATATATGCTGAAAAAGATATAAATTTTGGTAGTAAAGAGTGTTTTTATTGAGAGATTCGATTCTATCTTTTATACAAAAAGTTCAGAAAGCACAGAGAAGTGCAAGATGCAAGATTTTCATCATGATAGGATAAAAAATATCGAATTGGATTTAAATAACTAGTTGAGTTAAAATTTATTAGAATTCTAAGATCTAAAAATTCAATCTAACAATCATTAGAAATCAAAGATCTAAACTCAATAAAATTCCAAAATTAGAATTCAAGATAGGGCATTTATTTTTTCAAGGTGGAACAAAATTCAAAATCGGATTTCTTGAAACTATTTCTGAAATTCCAGCAGTATGCTAGATTCACCTCTAGAGAAGTGAGTAAACGAAGTGAACCTTGTTCAGGATCTGAATAAAGAGACTTTTGGTTGAGAGAATTAGCAACGCCAATCTAGAGTTTGCTGAAATTTAATTAAAATTAGATTGGAATTTTGGTTTCATTAACCAGTACGAGAGGATGGGATCAGAAAATTTGTTATTCTACGTAGTTAAAAGCATGTATAAAGTATGAAAAAAAGTTCAAGAAACTAAGATAATACAAGTTATTTTTTTTAATACGCCAGAGATACCTAGTTCATTTTGTATGGTCTCTCTAGCGTCATATAACTTTCTTTTCTTCATTTTTAAATTCCTCCTAATCTTGCATGGATAAATTTAGCACAATTTTAAAATCACATATTTGATAAGAAACTTCGAGGTGCAGATTGCCTACCACGACACCTAATTCACACGGACCGTTGACAATTTTATCCTTTTTATTTTTAAATCCGCCTTGAATTTGTCAATATATTTTACTATTCATTAATATACTCTACCAACAGTGTAGAATTATAGGCTTATGACTTTCGAGCCGTTGGACTTGTGAAGTGAGTAAAGGTCATGATGTTATACTTTTCTAAAAATAATTATTTGAAAAGTAATTTAGTCAAAGGGGATTATACATACAATACATAACATCATGGTAACTTATGAAGTGCAATAGCCAACGGTATTTAAAATCTAAAAAATCGGACATTTAATTAGACAAAGTCGCTTTTAATAGGTGTATCCGAAGAACGAAATCTATATGAGATGGATTATTTGATAATTATTTATTTTGATGATATTGATAATCTTTCAAAATAAAATTTAAATCAAAATGTAATATTGTAAACAATTGACCAAGTGATTAAATTTAACAGACAGGATTTAATGATTCTCGATGATCAAGTGTTTTGATATTGACTGAAATGTTATTGTTTGACTATATGTGTTCAATAATATTTTTTTCTATTCCCAACCTTATTTAAATTGATTTAAAAACATTATTAATATTATCAAGGTAACGATTGTCAAATGATCTACCTTCAAATGAATAATGGTAATGCAATTATTAGTCTATAAAACGTTGCTGTTGTTAATTTTCATGAGATAAAACTGAATTGAATAAAACAATCAATGCATTTGCTCAAAGTCTTCAAACTATTAAACTACATACTGATCGATTCACAGAATGGCCACAACAAATCCTAAATAGTTCACAACCCGGGACGTGGCTTGTCCTAGTTGGCCTTGGCCACGCAGCATAAAGAACGCGTGCATTTGGTATCCTAAATCGTGTCACAACCAATCAAAATTTACCACGTGTACAAATGTACTTTCTTGGTGCACCACTGCACCTAAAATCCTAAATTAACTCTGCTCTTCCCCATCCAAACAATCCAAATTTAAACATGGAACACACCGCATCCTATGAACCGCGAGTAAAATCTCGAGTAAGAGCTGCGGGCCGTACACCCATAGACGATAACTTGAAATCCTTTCATTTATGCCAGGTGTTCGCAAGTAATACAGGAACTATACTCTCTAGTACAACCTTTGTATAATTCATCAGCTGGGTCCTGTGGGGGCTGGGGGTGTTTGGTGTCCTAAAACGGTATAACAACCCACTTAACACCACCACGTGTCGAAGCATTCGCTGTTTACCTCATCTACGCAACACAAACCGGGATCATACAGCTAAACGAAAACCGCGGAGCCTTCCATAAAAAGCGTCACGTGGGGTCCATTCGCAGCGTAACTGTCTTACCCAAAATAAAACACACCGGATCTTATAAAAGACTTACCAGGTCCGCTCTTTTATAAATTTCATTTAATCCCTTCTATTTAGACGGCGGTCAACTAAGTCGCTTTCCCCCAATTTCAGCTTTTTACTTCTCAATTTTTCTTCATTTTCTTAAGGAAGACTTGTAAGGAAATCCTTAAGAAAAAGGAAAGAAGGGGAGAGGGGGGAGGAATAAATACCTAGGCCCTTACCCTAGCTATTGATTGCTCTGTGATCAATCTAGGGTTCGGGTAAAAAAAAAAAAAAAAAAAAAAAAAACGAAACCGAAAAATGAACAATATGGGTTTTCTGAACAAGTTGAAGAATTTGGATGCTTATCCGAAAATAAACGAGGATTTCTACAAGCGAACCCTCTCCGGTGGCATCATCACCGCCATATCCGGGCTTATTATCTTGTTACTGTTTATCTCTGAAACCAGTATGTATATTTTCTTTTAATTTTTTCCCTTTGCAGTATGTAGATTAATGGAGGTTCTTTTGCGCTGTTTTCTTGTTGATGGATTTTATTTCCATTGCTAGTGTCACTTTTATTTTGATTTGTAGCTTTTCCGTCTACAAGCTAGAGTTTCTTACCTGAAAATTCGAATTGATCTAAGATTGTGATACCTTTGAATAAAGAGATTTGTAAGCCGAGAACTAGATTTTTTTGGTTTGCACGCGCTAAATCTGTTTCACTATTATGTCTGGCGTTTGTTCCAGGATGAAATTTTGGTTTTAGAGTACTACCACCTTACCATCCTCTAGATGGGTTAATTATAAGCACAATCTTTTAATGTAATAATGTAATTTTTTTTATTTTTAGGACTATACCTTCAAGCGGTAACTGAAACAAACTTAGTAGTAGATACATCAAGAGGGGAAAGACTTCAAGCCTATGTACGATTTCTTCGTTCTGCATTTTTTCATTTTTTATATTTTTTAGTTTGTTTAACCTGTCAAACTGTTACGATAATGCAGATGGAAATTCATGTTTCTTTTTCTGTCAGAAAATTCGCAAATGCTGTGGAGCATATAATTGTCGTCAGAAATTAACAGTTATTATTCTTTTTGTTTTTGTTTCTTTGAAGTTTGACCTCACATTTCCAGAAGTTCCATGCACACTTCTTAGCGTAGATACCCAAGATATTAGCGGGGAGCAACACTATGATATTGTAAGTTCTCTCATTTTTTTACCAATTTATATTATAAGAACCTCAAAAGTATTATCTTCTCCGAATTAATTACCCTGTTTGTTTTTTAGAGACATGACATAACAAAGAAAAGATTGCACTTACATGGTTATGTCATCGAGGCTACACGAGATGGCATTGGTGCTCCCAAGGTTAGTCATATCAGTTGCGACATCTATTTTTATTTTTATATGTTTCTCATGCATGCAAGTAATGGTTATCTTTTTGAAATAATAGATCGATAAGCCTTTGCAAAAGCATGGAGGAAGGCTAGAACATGATGAGAAGTACTGTGGCACCTGTTATGGTGCAGAAGCGGTAAGTATTCAAACATTTGAATAAGGGGTGCTTCTTTTTGAGTTGAATTAGTTTGGTCTTGTGAGATTTTGGTGCTTATTTGAAGTAGTAGTCAAGGCCAGACTTGGAAACTAAGGTCAGGTCAAGCAAAAAGTGAATAAATTCCACATGTATAGTTTTTTTTAGTGATAAACCAAGGGCAGTCTTTTTTCGTGAATTTTTATATCAAGCTACCTGGGTTAATTATGGTCCAATGAAAAAGAACACACTATTGTTGGGAGTAATTTCAAATTTCCCAAACACAGTTTTTATGGAGTAATTTAGCACTATGGTGTTATTTGACAATAAACTATATAGAATGGTGTTGGTTGATTGCAAATGTGTATTACTGGGTGTTTTTAGCACATGATCAAAAGTTCCATGTAATCTGTATTTATAAGCACAATAGATATTATTGATTTTTTTTTAATTAAACAGACCGAAGAAGAATGCTGTAATAACTGCGAAGAAGTACAAGAAGCTTATAAGAAGAAGGGTTGGGCTCTGCCTAATCTTGACTTAATTGATCAGGTACTGTGGAATTATGAAATTTTAATTTGAGCAAGTAGGCTGTTATATTTGTTCGTCTCTTTGTTTAATTTGTACTTATTAGGCTATTTGGGTATTTTCTAGTAGCCATACTGCACCTTAAAAGCATATAATACGTGTTATCACTACCATGTGCCTTGTAATGCACAGTAATATCCTATATGATCCGCTTCACCTTTATATAAAATATGCCCAGACTATTGCTCTCCTCATTTTCTCTCTTCATAATTGTGGGAAATTCGTTTAGTTTTTTATTCAGTTGTTCCTGATGAAAAACATTACTTGGTATATCCGTAACATTCATGAGATATCTACAAATAACCAAACCATTAAATTTATTTTTCGTACTCTCAATATTAGTGTGCAAGAGAGAGCTTTGTTGAAAGAGTAAAAACTCAGCAAGGGGAAGGATGCAATGTGGGTGGGTTTCTCGATGTTAGCAAGGTAGCGGGAAATGTCCACTTCACCCCTGGAAAAGGCTATCACCATTCCAATGTACAATTGCAAGAGTTAGCAGAGTTAAAGTTAGACAATTTCAATGTAAGTATGATTTTCTATTTTTTGGTTTTCCTATATCAATTTATGGTAAAGAATGATTTTGTGCTTTTGCAAGAGAGAATTACGTATTTTAGAATGAAAACGGTAGCATTAATTGTGTAATGAGGACAGACCGACAGACATGCAAGTCTTTATTTTATGTGGCATATTAAAATGTGTATTTGAATTGTTTAATTGTGAAATTAACAGATTACTCACAAGATAAACAAGCTTTCCTTTGGCGCGAAGATTCCTGGTGTAGTGAACCCTCTTGATGAGTAACTTGCATTCCTATACTCCTTTTTTCTTCCAAGAAACTTCTATTCTTTCTGAATAACTATTTAACTAAAATATTATTATTTCTCAATTTCAGTGCAACGTGGACCCAAACAGATTCATCTGGGACATACCAATACTTTATTAAGGTGAGCCATTAATATGTTTTTTTTGATATAACAACTGTAATAAGGCATGCCTTCGAACCTTTTTTTTTGGCTTTTAATTATGTGTCTTCTTCTTTATTTTGTTTTCAATTGAATAATGTGGCTACTATTTCCCTGGGTTAAACCCGCTGCTACTGGTTAAGGAGATTGAACTAACCCAGAATTTATTTCTTCTTTAGGTGGTGCCTACAATTTACACTGATGTATCAGGCCATGAAATCAAGTCGAACCAGGTTAGAAAATAGCTTTCTCTTTCATAAATCTTAAAATAATAATTATATTTTAGAAAATACATAATAAAGGCAAGTAGTCACATGTTCTTGTTATATGTTTGGCAGTTTTCTGTCACAGAGCACTTTAAAGATGGAAATGTTAGGCAAAAATCTCAACCTAGTGTTGTTATCTATTATGATTTCTCTCCAATAAAGGTACTTGACCATACTTTTGTCCGTCATTTTCCACACAAGACACGTGCACATGCATATTTGTGTCTTCATGCCTGGAGCTACATTATAATTCACTAATCTTGTAGGTTATCTTCAAAGAAGGGAAAAGATCCTTTATGCACTACTTGACGAATTTGTGCGCTATTGTCGGAGGTAGGACTCAACCAACTATTTTACCTTTTATTTTTATTTTTGCTTCAACCATATTTTTTCAAAAAGTAATATTAATGACAAGTTGATGAGAAAAGAAGTCACTCATCATGGAGAAGTACCATAAAAATCTAAAAAAATACAGTCATGAATTGGTTTTCATGGCATGGTACAGGGAGAAGTATTTTCTCTGTATTAGAGTGAGGCCACGGTACTATGCATAGCGAACATTGGTCCATACTATGGATCTATATCTCAATTTTCAAAGTTCAAACAATCAATCTGAACTGCTCAATATGATCTCATTATGAAAATGGTACTTGTATACTGAATTTTATATTTTAGAATTTTTTTGCTACTTTTTAGATAGGTAGAAAATCGCTGGATCTAAAGATTCTCAACCATTGGAAAGTAGTGGTTTTCTACCTATCTAAAAGAAATAGTAAAAAGAACATAAAAAATATGTAAAATTTGGTCTCCAAGTACATTTTTATATGGAGAATCATGTTTAATGGTTTGGATCAGCTATTTGGATTTTTAAAATGAAGATATGTGTCTATATTACCAGACTAATATGTGCTATGCATAGTGTACCATAGACTTACGCCTTTGTATTATATAATATAGACTTCTCATCAAGGGGGCCAATTTGGTCCATCAATTTAGGGCATGCAATATAATGTTATATTTTTTGGACCAAAGAATAACACCTGATGTTAATTTGCAGGTGTATTTACTGTTTCTGGAATCATCGATTCTTTCATATATCATGGTCAAAAGGTGATTAAGAAGAAGAAGATTGATCTCGGCAAGTACACATGATGATCCTATGAAACTGAAATAAAATGTGCTTAAATTTCCAATTTTGCCCTTTGTCAGAAGAAGAGCTGACAAAAATGTGAGCAGAAGCTGATAAATGCTGCTTGTTGAAGATGGCTAACTTTATTCTCGAGAAGAAGAAAGAAAAACAATCATTTTTAGGGGGTTTTACTGTTTTTGTTTAAAGTGAATTAGTCTTTTTTTTTTTTTTAACGGTGTTGTGTTGTGTTGCGTTGTTCTTGACATTCTTTTGCTCCAAAGCATGCCTTTTCTTGTACAGTGATTCATTAATTTCTCTGATAATTTAGCTTTGCCCTACCTTTAGCATTTGTCTCAACTAAGGTGTTACAGTTGCGAGTTATCCGTTTGCATTAAACTAGTTTTGCTAAGTAAGAACTTCCCGTGGTGCTTTAGTAAACCTCACAATATAATAGATGTGCAGCGTGACAAAATGGAAGGGTAAAGACTAAAGAACACTGAACTAGGTATTTTTTTTTCCTCTCAAATGCGGGTATTTCTTACCACGGTAGCAAATTGATGTTACTTATTTCAGAAAATTTGCAGCATTTCAAAATTTAAAATTTGAAATTTGAACAAAAAGAGTAAGTGATTTCCACCCTAGTATTTCAAATTTTCTATTGTTAGTTTTAAAAAGAGCACTCTAAAAGGATGCTCATTTTTAAAAAATTTCTAAGCGCCACAGCCTGTTTCTGAGATGACGAGTGAATTAATGCCCAATCTATGCATTATTAGTCCGAAAGTCTAAACAGCTCATCACAATTGTAGTTGGCGTTTGCTTAATAAAAAGATTAGTGCCAGCTTTTTAGTTAACATTCAATTATAAGAACATCACTTGCATTTCAAGCTCCGGTGACCTAGGTAAAGTTGCCCATTATTGATGAAAAATATTCATACTCTTTAAAAACAGAAGTAGGTACTAGGTACACGCTACTAATTAAAAAAATTATCCACTACACAAAATAATATTGTTGGGTCTCAACTCTCAAAGCCGACGCACCGATTTAAAAAATGGAGGGTATTGCAATGATAGATTGCCATTTTAGCAAGTACAACTGTTATTAATTCAAGCTCCAAAATAGATGCATGAAATATCGGTAGTAGCGCCATCAATTTCATGGCACTATGGCAGCATAGGCGGTGTACCATCAAAACAGGTAAAATAGTGTTAACAGAAACAGAGCCAGTAATGACAGTATGATAATCAAACTGTATGCACACTCAAGAGCAGTGTTATTAAAACCGGACCGGACCGGTGGTTTAACCGAAAAAACCGGACCCGGACTATAATCCGGTTTGGTTCAATAAAAAGACCGTTCCTGCAATTAGACCGGTTAAATTGACTGTTTTTTTGTAAACCGCTGCTAGTGAACCCGGTTTTTAATAAGTTACTACCTTTTTTTTTTTGTTTCTTACCCTCTGCATCAACTTTTTGACCTTCAGCTTTTTGTACTTGGGTGTAGCTTTTCAACTTTGCCGTACTTTTTTTTTCTCATTTCATGATTATATTTAATAATATTTATAATATATAGGCATATATAGCTTATTCCCTAATACCAACGCTGTACTATTGTTTTGTCTTTAAGATTTGAAAATCAAAGTTCAAATTTTGCATATTTGTGAAGAGGGACAGATGTAATATAAAAGTCTAAATCATTTAATTTTAATTCTAAAATGTTAAACTTTTTGTATGAGGTTACTTGGATTTTTATTCGATAACACATTTTTTTTCTACTACATCGATAAATTTGAACTTGGTACAATCATTTTGAAGTACATGTGTCAAGTATCAGTAAATATCTTAGTCTTTCAGATTATAGATTAACAAATTATAATTATTTTTTAAAATCCGCAGTTGAACCGGTTGATCCACCGGTTCAACCAGTAAACCATTGACCCGAAGGTTTACCGGGTCGATGTCCGGTCCGATTCTGATAACATTGCTCAAGAGAATCCACGTTATAATCAAACTGGAAATAAATTTGCTACGATCCTAAAAGGATTGTAGGGTCCTACAATTCTAAATCTAACCTTTCATTTGTGTTAAGATTCGTACATAAAAAACAATATATATGGAGATTCGTACAACTCAAAAAATAAATGGTTGGATTTAGAATCGTAGGACCCTACAATTCCTCAGGATCGTAGAAGATTTATTTCCAATCAAACTGATAAGTGATAACAGCACCAGGAAAGTGTTATCTATTTCCTTCTATTTATCCTGTAGTATTTTTATACATCCTTTTGATCTATTATTAAAGAATTATATTATAGTATCATTTCTTACAAGTTTGGATTTGTTAGATGAATATTTTTAATTCACACAATTATTCTCCAGGCACGAGTCAATATAAACTAATGTTTCAAAGAACACAAAATTGGAAAAATAATAATAATATGGCTGATGATTAAAGTATAAGCAAAATAGACACTACTAAATAAGTTTCAGCAGCTAATATTTATTGTTATGACTTGCTTGCCTACAGTACATTATTAAAGAATTATGGATCTAATCCCTAAAAGGCTAAAACGATGAATGTTTATATTTATAATTTATTTGGTTCGATAGAGGTCATGATGCTGTCGTTGTCTCAAAAGTCAAAACCCTAGAAATCTCAGAAAGCAATTAAATTTTGTCTCTCTAACCAGATTCTCAACGCAATCGCAAAAAGGGAGAAAATCACACCAAATCAAAACGCTTTTATATTTAGATCAGGTTCCTCTTACCAACCAATGAACAACTTGTAAAGTTATAATCCACGAAAAGAGTGTAACACAACCCTCTAGATTTATAACGTCAATTGGTCCCATTTACAAAATAATAAGCGTAAAAATTATATCAAATCTTGTTTTGGACATTCCTTGGGGAAAAATTGTCTTCATTGTCAAATGGAAATAGGCAATTAACAAGGAATTTTGGTGAAATTGGATTCATAACACCACAAGTTAAAACTTGATGAACCAAACATTTTTCAAGAATCTTTAGATCAAAAGTGGTATAAGAACAAAAAAAGAACGAGGAAGAAGATGGCATATAGTTCTCATTAACCAAAATATGATGACTCCGCTGTACAAGCATAACAAAGGGAAATTAACAGAGAATGAAAGTAAGAAAATGAAAGTTCTCTTAATATTTTGAAGGGTTCTACAAATATAGATGCTAATTTGTACCTTACAATGAATCTCAAATCAAACTGACCTAAAAGTCTAAAACCCATTCATCTCCAAGAGGTAAGATCTTCTTTTCATCAATGCTTTAACAGCCGTCTTAAAGACCCCATCAAATGCTCCCATGACAAACGAATCGGTTTCCTTCTTCGACCCGTTACCACTACCACTACCCTCACATGAAGGCTTAATAGCAACAAGTGTTGCTCCCTGCAACCCGACCCCACCTGGCAGTTCCAAATAAGGTGCATACCTCAACTTCATGTTACAAGCTGGTACTTGGGTTCGATTTGAAGAGGCTGAGCATGTCAACTGGTTCTCTCTAACCTCCTTTAATTGATTCAAACCCATAATCAATGTTCCTTGTGCATCAGCATCTGTAAGTACCAAACTAACCAATGTGGGGTGGTCTTTAATTATCTGTCGAAGTAAATAATGCCTTGTTGAAGCGGCAATCAGAGAACTAATTGTCCATACTACCCTTAATTTTAGACCCCCATTTGTGTAGAAAGACTCTGGCATGGTACCATTATCTTCTTGCACAGAATTCAAGTTTGAATTCAAATTTGCATTTTCTTGGTCCAACGAGAGGGAGGATTTTTTGTCGATACGGGTCCCACCTAGAATCACACAATTCTGCAAGGTGCACCCAAACTCAGCACGCCACTTTAACAAAACCCCATCTTCAGTCCCAACATCGCCAGATGGCAATTCGATATGCAAATTTCTGACCTGGGTGAAGTTTCTGAGCACTTGGGCTGCCGAGTGTTGAGAGGAGAGTCGAGGAAACGGGGGTCCCCGGGCTGCACTTGTGTTGCTTCTTATGTGGTGAAATGGTTTTATCACGGAAAGAAACATCTTTAGGAAATTGGTAAACATGTTTCGCGGTTTCGGGCTTGGTGTGTTTGGGGTTTCGTCGGGATCGGATCCATCTACTGTCACAACCCGGTCTATTTTTATGTAAATGTCATGTACTAAAGGGACTAGAGAATTAAACCTCTTTGAAACAGCAGCACATCGGCCGAGGGATATTACATCAGCTAGTTTGTTTAGGATCAGGAGGAGAAGCGAATCAGGTAAACGATCAAACTGATCTATTTGGAGAGACGGGTCTGCATGGATTCTGGTCTTCGGGTGCATGCTTTGGTGATCTTTAGAGCTGTGACAGCTTAATTTGGAAGTAAAATGCGAAGGAATGTAAATAAGCTAGGGATCTAATTGGAATTGATTATCTGCAGAGGAGAAAAAATAAATTAAAGAACTTTTCGGCATAGGGAGAAAAAATGCAGCAGCAGTAAATCTAAAATCTCAGAGCAAAAAGATCACAAAGTACCTTCAGATCTGTTACCCCCGATATATCAAAATATGCAAAATTCACACTTGACTCCAGTTCCTCACCAGATCAGACAACATGCAGTTCAAATCCACAGAAACTTTGAAAAAATTCAAAAAAAATTCAAAAAACTTGGGGATTCTCCAGCAAGAGAAAAGGGGACAAGATCTCGCTATTCCGCTCCTTGTGTTTCAATGGAACGACAAATTCCCCCACGTTTTGAAACTCCAACTCTAGCTGATTAATTCATGAAATCAGAGTTCCTTTGGATTGAAAGGTGCATTTTTGAATTAATCGTAATTTTTCTTCGGGGAAATCACTCGCTAAACTCCCCTTCTCTCTCTCCTCTCTCTCGTCTAATCTATATGCGAGATGAGAGGAGGCAGGAGCTGCTCATTTATTTATCCTTCTAATACCGAGTCTACGACGAGTGCGTATCCTCTGAGATATCTCAACTTTTGCGTGACTGACGTGTCCGGTGCCTATTCGGGGGTGATGTAGGGGGTCATAATTATGTGTGCTTTGAGATTCGTGCAAAACGTATTTAAACGTATTTAAACGGTTTGGATTTTCCATAAAGTCACGCAAAGTTTGAGATATCTCAGAGGATACGCACTCGTCTACGACGGAGTGACACGTTTTCAAGTATTTCCATGAACCGGGATCATAGAATACGTAAAACACTATATATATTAATTGTCGGCCACATACAGCGTCTTATGCTAAGAGAGTCTGTGTCTGCAATGAGTCAGGTTTATTCATTAATTTATAGATCTCACCTGCACAGGAGAGACTGTATCGATCAAGTATAACGGAGTCTGATGGATAACTATAAAACTGCTGGCAAGTTTATTCTAATTAAACCTGAAAATTATTTTGGGGTAGATTTCTTTATTGGGGGATTGCCTACTTCTCCTTAAAAACAAAAAGATATTAAAAATAAAACAAAAATATACCCCACTACAAAGTCGAAATATATATATTATAAGATTTTGCAGTATGCAAATTTATATTTCTCAGTACCATAGCCTAAATCCACTTTATTAGTTATGACGAAATATCTTAGTATTTCCATTTCAATTTTTTTTAAGATGTCAATAGGTCCTAATTGTGAAATCATGAAAATATTAGCTCAATTTTTCAGTATTAAGATGTCAATAGATCCTAATTTTTCATAAAAACAAAATAAAACTCTAGTATTATTTGCAAGGGAAGTGTGGTATAAGAATCGTGCATTCGATAAACTTGTGAATGAAGTCAATAATGCCAATAGAAACAAATTTAATTTATGAACACTTGAAACGATTCTTATGCTGACATAATTTGCTAACTTCTGAACTTCATCCTTCCAAAACAACAGTATAATAGAGTTTCTTTTTAACGTTAAATAATGTAAATTTACTACTTGACGAGGAAACTAAAAATAAAAATAAAGTACCAACTTAAAATTACTACTCTCTGTCTAATTTTTCTTTCCTTTCCTCACAGATATGGTATGTTTTTGTAGAAAGTACTATTAGCATAGAAATTTTTCTGGCAACTTTACTGTTCGAACGAATTTATTCTAATTCGAAAATCACAGTAAGTTTGCTTCATTTTCTTTTCCCTAGCTGCAGGCAAATTTGTAAATTTATAGATAGGGAAAATTTTTGGTGTGCCCATTAAAACTTTCAAAATAGTCAATTTTTCCATTAATGCATCATTAACATTCAATATCTTCATACAAACTTAAACTTTTTTTTTCTTCTATCCTCTTTCATTTATTTAATTATTTTAAAATTTGCATTGACTAATATACCTATTTATTAAAATGGAGATGTCCCTTAAAGTTCTAAATGACACTTCATCTTCCTCGCTAGTTTGACCTTCATTCTTTTGTGTCTATCTCCTCCTCTCCTCTTTTCTCATGGATTTAATAAAATCGTGCCTATCTAAATTTTCTCCTGATGTGAGCTGAGACGGAAGCTATCAATACGAGCCCAATGAATCTTCTATCAACGGAGTGAATTTTAATTGATTGGATGCATGTGGTAGAAACTAAGATTTAAAACCTTAACTAATGAGAAGCCCCTTGATAATGTAGCCGATTATTTTTTTACTTAAGATGATAAATAAAAATTAATTTTAAAAACTCACTTGTTCGTCCTCTTGATATTCTTACACCTTGTTTTGATGAAGAGTAGAGGAAGAGAGGGAATAGAAAGAAAATAAAACTTTTAATCGAATTGTTTGGTTGACGAAATTATGTTGGAGGTGAAAGGTTTAACCTTGTATCATTATAATCAATAAAATCAATTTTCCTCCCAATTTGAGGTGTGACGGACGGAAAGAAATTTTGTTGCAAATATTTTTAGAAAAATAACATAAATATCCAACCCTATATCTTACCAATATAATTCTCGTACAAATTTTTTGTCACAAATATTCTAAATTTTAATCAACCAATTAAACAAGAAATAAGACGAAAATAAAAGTTAAATTTATCTCTCATTAATCATTAAAATACGAAGAAGTTAAATATATTTATCTTTCTTTCTATTTCATTCCATTCCCTTTTATTCTTCACCTCCCCTTCCTTTCTCTACTCTCAATCCAAACAGGGTGTTACTTGTGTGCTATCATCAATACTGTATTCTGAATTGCTTGAGGAACAAAAATAGTATTCTTTTTCTGAATGCATATTATGGGAAGGTGGTCCAATTATTTTTACGGAGCTATCATTCATTTCTTGCGCTTGTATTTTATCTCTCTGAGCGAAAAATGAAGTTCTTTCACATTCATTATTTCACATCCAATGATTGAACTTGAAATGAAAAATTGCCAATTTAAAGAGTAAAAGGTCGTTTGCTTCGATATTATTAGCAATTACAAAATCCTTCCATCCAGTTTGAAAAGTGAATTTTTGGGCTGATTTGATAATATCATTTGGACCTTTGAGTTTCATGGTTTCACCAATTTGGCCTTTAAAGTTTCAATGAAAATTATTTGAGAGATTCTGTGAATCAAAAAAGAGAAATAAACGTTGTAGTTTTAGATAGGAGATGCGAACGAGAGGAGAAGCTAGAGAGACGCCAAAGAAAGAAGGTGGAGGAAGAAAGGAAAATGAATAATTTTATGGTTTTAGCTCTAATTCAATTACTTTTAGAAGCTTAATAGACATTTCCATTTAGAAAAATGACATATTAGTCAATATAAAATTTAAAATAAATGATAAAATAAATGAAAAGGGATTGAAGAAAGAAAGTTAAGTTTATATGGAGATATTGGATGCATTTATGGAAAAATCGGCTATTTTGAAAGTTTGAATGGGCACAAATGAAATTTTTCTGAGTAGAACTAGGGTGTTCCTAAGTTCACAAAGTCTCTTTGTGAACTCAACTCTAAAATCTATCAGATTAGCTTTAAATAACGAATTCAAACTATTGAAACTCTTCTACCTTAAGAGTGATGCGTCTACATACAAAAAAATTAAATTAATTTTGTATAGAGTCAAGTGGTCAAAAGACATTCTAAAAATAAATGCATTAAAATTAATTTATAAACCTTCCAATTTTAACTACTTGACTTTATACTAAATTAATTTGAAACTTTAAAATTTTTACATGTAAATGCATCAATTGTAATGTGCAAGGATTTCAACGATTTAGATTCGTCATTTAAAAATAATCTAATAAATTTTAAAATTAAGTTCACAAAAATAATTTCATGAACTTAACAACACCCTGCTTCTACTTAATTTTTCCTTATAGATATTGAATAAGCGTGTGCTCCATGCTGTTGTGTGGTAGACGGATGGATATTTTGATTGGTGATTCAAAGTTTGTTTTCTTGAACGAAAAGATAGGCTCTGGCTCCACCTTTTTATTATGAAAGAACAGTCTAGCAAGTAGCAATATTACAGTGTGGTATTTACATTAGTAAAAATAAAGACAGGTTGTGGTATTTACTGCTGGATTAATTTATTTGGATAAAAATGTTTCTTTATTCAGTTTATTTTATTCCCGATATTTTTATTAATATCCAATATTTAATATATTTTATTACAAATAATTAAGTTTTTAAATTTTTATTAAAAATACCCAAACCACAACAAAATATTACGGTTTGGGATTTAATTTTTTATTTGACACTATAAAAACCATGTTTCTCTCTCCTCCCTCTCAAAATCACCATAACCTCACAATATCATTTTTTGTAGTTTTTTATGAACTCTATATCATGTTTTTCAGAATCCTGGCTCACAATATCATGTATTTTAAAACTGTAGCCCACAATATCATATATTTTAGAACCGTAGATAATAATTAGTTTTAGTTTTCTGATTGTCTGGAAGGAAAAGAAGGAGATGATTGTGATGAGCAACACGTCGGGGAGGTTAGAGAGGTGATCGATTAGGTCGAAATTTATTGGCAAGTTTTGAAAAAAAAAAATGATTTTAAACAATTTTGAATTTCAATACGTAATTCTTGATATATTTCTTTGAATTTAAAATAATAATAATAATTACACACTAATTTCTGCCAAATAATCACAGCACTGTACATATCGACATGGAAACATGCATCAAATTAAGTATATGGGGCCGAAAGATGACATCCAAGACTGATACTAAGCAAAGAAATGTGATGTAGACAGGCAGTGGTTATGTGCCGTGTCGACATGGATTTGAGATTGTAAGTTTGTAACCATGTCACCGACCTGAATATATCCTTACCAGATTAGAAAACAAGATAGAAAATGTAGAAAGATATCATATCCAAACTTTGCTTCAATTTTGGATCACTTGATTTGCTTCCAACTCTTTGTTGTAGAACTGAACACCCTTCCTCTAGAAAGCAAAAATTTGAAAATTGAGGATTCCAATTCTTTAATAATTTTTTTCCTCAAATATATTTGCATTTGTAAAAAAAAATATTAATGATTTTTATACGCTCGGATTTGATCTATATTGACCTTTTTATGGGAACATAAAGAATTGTAGCATATCAATTATGATTTGTATGCGCTTGGATTCCAAGACTGATTGTTTCGTCTTAAGATCTGTATACACGAAAATTGAAACAGACTTGCACACATATTAAAACAAAACACACAGATCTTAAAAATGAATCGGACGGTTTTGAAACCCATCAAACCTAAAGTAGATCCAATGCTCATCGTACCTAGTCCGCATTACTCAACGGTGCACAATTTTTCAATTAGTAAACATCTATATGATAAATTATAGTTCTTAGTTATTTGTGATAATTTGTAGACCAAATTTTAATTTTTGAACAATTACTAGTTACCAAATTAGCATAAGTAAATTGTCATAGAACAGCTGTAGTAATTGATTATAGGACTGGATGTAAAATAGGCGTATATTAAAGGTTATACTGAATTTCTTGAAAGTTGAAGGGTGCGTTAGCGTACAATATTTTGTGCGATTGGAGAAAAAAAAGTGTAAATTGGAATTTCAAATTTATATTATTAACTCTTTTTTTTTTTTAAATAAGTGACTTTAAATATTTACTAATAATTTCATTGATAAAAAAACATGTTACAACGAGTAAAATGATTTTCCTTCTTAGATCTGAACTCATTCTCATAAAATATTATAAATTACCATAATCAATTAATCCTACTTATTTACATTCCTAAATACCCATTACTTCTTCAATTTATCAATCTCTTTTCACGACCGAATCTGATTTCATTTGATAGCAGTTGCGTTCTGACGATCAGATTTGTTCACCGCCGTACTGATCAAGATGAAGATAAAGACTCTACGCTTCGAGCTCTGATGATACCACACTTTCAGCTTCGATTGGTTCCGGTTGACTCGGCTCCCTTCTTTCTTTCTCATTCTCCTCTCCGCTAGCGGAGATAGAAATGAGAGAGAAGAGACAATATTGCTATGTCAGAGATAATGATTAGAAAGAATGGAAAGAGTGAAATAGAGGGATCCATATCCGCTGCTTTTCTTAGTAGAAAAGCAGCTGGCTGCTATCCATTTGCTCTCTATATCTTTCTTCAAAGAAGAGAAGAGAAAGTGAATCACGTGGGTCCCAAAGTAAGAGGAGAGAGATAGAGAGAAGAGCACGGGAATAGCATGGAAATAAAAGCACTGGATCTCATTCCGAAATAGAGAGGTATGAAGAAGGGAGGAGAGAGGAGAGAGCAATCTATTTTGAAATTACAAACACCAGTGCTGGAAGTATGGATGCCCTCTCAAAGATTGTTTGGTTATATCACACATTTTGTTTTTTCATTGACAAAATGAAACCTGTACAAAAACTAACATTGCAACAAAATTAACACAGCCTAAAAAAATATCAAAGAAAAAGCTCCATTGAAGGCAATATCCATGAGTAGGTTTGGTTTCTATTTGGTTAATGTACATGCTCAAATCGATGCACAAGAATTCTGGATTTTTTTGGTGATAAAATTTGTAAATAACGACAGAGTACAATCGATTATTAATTTTAGGGCCTGTTTGGCTGCACAATGGGAATGAGAATAGAAATAGGAAATTTTTTAACTGAAATTTACTGTTCACGTGGAAAAAAAAAATTCATTCGTGAATAGTATTTTGTGGGGAGCAGCCGAACATGCCCATATTGTAAATCTACAAAGCATATTAAAGACACAACACACACAGGAACAAAGTCATAATTACGACAGTGAGAGGTGGGGGCAAGAATATGAATATAAAATAATAAAAATAATATTTAATTATTTTCTTAAAAAAATAATGTTAGAATTAATAAAATTCTAATTATCAATTCGAACCGTTCAACATGATATCCAT
The DNA here is from genome assembly GCF_964058835.1 of Carex rostrata. Lineage (NCBI taxonomy): Eukaryota > Viridiplantae > Streptophyta > Magnoliopsida > Poales > Cyperaceae > Carex > Carex rostrata. The sequence goes on from NC_135919.1 coordinate 12,916,567, forward strand.
ATGAATATATACTTGTAAATTAAAAGTGTCAAATTTTTTCTTTTTAACATCTTTATAAAAAAAAAATAAAGCAAATAATCACGAATTCATGAGAATTCCATTTTAACGTTTTTTTTTTTACCGAAGTTTGGATAAAGAAAAAGACACGTCACAAGTACACACGTGTTACAAGCCAATTCAGTTTCTTACCAAAAATAAAAATAATTGATGGACATCCAATTTAGAAAAATTGAAGTTTTTTTTTAAATTTATGTATTTGTTTAGATGGGCAGAAAATTAGGGTTCTTGAATGGTTATGAATTTTCATATCAAGTAATTTTGTACCTATTTAAAAAATAGTAAAATTTAGTTTACAAGTACATATTCAATATTTATATAGATATTATGTTGAACGATTCAGATAACTTTTAAATCGAAAATTTATGTCTATAATGCGGTCCAAATATATACTATGCATAGTAACATAGCCTCACTCAAATTAAAATATTAATCCTTTTGAAGAATTTAAGATTCATTCAGAAAGATACACTTGCTGATTAGTTATTTAGCATGGACACTTCTAAAGTTACGGCGCATTATTCATAAAAAAAAAAAAAATACGGCGTATTATTGTAGGATATGTCTTTGTGGTCGTATCCGATACAACACTAATACATCTATCACAATAAAAATTGAATTCAAAATGGTGTTTCAAGAATTAATGTTCCAAGTAAAATAGTTGCTTCTCCTCTGCTCTAAATTTGCTACCCTAAAAATAGAGATGTTACAATTATATACGAATGAATTTTTTTTGCATGAATTCTCATTTAAAATCTACATAAAATTTTGCATATATATGTGGTCACATACTATATATATGGTATGCAATGATCTTTCGCATATCACATAGAAACTGTATTTAAAAATATTGCTTTTGACTATTAAGACGAGGTACCAAAGATTATAAATTTGTTCAAAATCAGATAAATTAAAAAAATCGTACCTGATTGAAACTTATGTAACATATTAATACAGAACAATATGTTTTAAAATTCATGTAAACTTATATAACGGACAATTTAAATTTAATATTAAATAATGACATCCGCGTGAGATCTAAGTGGGTCTGGATCCTCCAAAGTAACTTGAAATTTGGATTTGGATTTGAATTCAAATTCAAACCAATTTAGTTTGTGATAAAATTTAATTTTCTTTGAATGGTCCGGATTCGAACTCAAACTTTGAGTTAATTTAGCATCTAGATTTGATTTGAGTTCGCCCCTCCCTCTCAATTTCAAAATTCAGATTCAGCAGGGTATTCTATTTGTACCCGAAATTTTTAAAAATATCATTTTTCCAAAAATAATAAACCAAAAGACCACGATGCTGTGAAATTTCGAAAAATTGCATGGCCGCATCCCCTAAATGCGGCCAACTTTTTTTTTTTCTCTTCAGATTGAACTGCCGCACGAGAAGGCAAAAAAAAAAAAAAAGGTGGCCGCATCCCCTAGATGCGGCCACCAAAAAATTGGCCGCATTTTCTAGATACGGCCATGCGATTTTTTGATATTTCACAGAATCGTGGTCTTTTGGTTTATCATTTTTGGAAAAATGGTATTTTTAAAAATTTCGGTATTTCTACAACGGGTGTCCTACGTTGTAGAACGAGAAATCTGCACCTTCTATTATAAGATGTGGCACGAATCTTACTTCATCAATTTCGCTGTCTGCCAATGAATGCCCGACAAGATAAACCCTGTTTTACTATGTACCATTTTTCATGGTTTAGAAGGATCCAAAATCAATTTTTATAAACCACATCTTTTTCTAAAAAGTACTGGTCCACATTGATGCAAATTGCCATTGTGTTAATGGAGCAGTCTCCTAGATCTTGTGGATGCCCATTCATTATTTTTTCTGTCATGATTCGAATTCGACGAATTATATTATTTTCAGAAATGTACGGCATTCTAAATTTTATCGAATATTTCCAAAAATATCAACTTCAAGTTGAAGATGAAATGCACCACGTGGAGAAGGTGGTGGTCACCACCTCATGTAAACAAGGTAAACAATGTCAATTTAAGAACCTTTTTTCAGAGTAAAAACTAAAAGTATGGGTCACGACTCACGAGTAGGGGTGTTCAAATGGTTCGGTTTATTTGGTTTTTAACCGAACTGGAAAAATTTGGTTTAATTGGTTCGGTTTTTTGATTTAATTGGTTCGGTTCGGTTTTATTTTTAGAGTTGTTCGGTTTTTGCTGTTTGGTTCGGTTTAGAAATTTTTTAAATCGGTTGAACCGAACCGACCAAATTCTTTGATGAAATCGCATCGCTTCTGTTGGGTTCGCTTCATTTTCACGCCCTCCCAACTCATTTTTCTTCTTTTCCCCTTTGTCTCATCTGAGCTCCTATTGCCACCTCCATTTGAATCTCCCTAGGAAACAAAATCAAAGAAATCCACCTCCTTTTCTATGCTCAACGAACATCTAATCAATGCCACCCTATTTTCACTATCTCTGCCTCCCATCCGATTTCAAGGTTTTTTTAATCAAAATTTTGTCTTTTCTCTCCTCTCTTTCTTTCATTTTGTAATTTTTGTGTAATTTGTGCAATGCACGAGAAAAGCAGGAAGCATCGAAGAATTTGAAGGCTGTGTATTTCAATTTTTTGTCTGATTTTTGTCTAATCTTTTAATATTTTGATTGAGTCTATCAAATTTCGGTTCAACCGAACAAACCGAAATTTACTTTGGTTTATTCGGTTCGGTTGTAATTCGGTTTGAAAGTTTAGTTCGGTCGGTTCGGTTCTATTTTTCAAAACCGAATAAAACTTTGGTTTGTAAAAATTAGTTCGGTTTTAACCGAACCGACCGTTTGAACACCCCTACTCACGAGAGATGAGCATTACAAAAGTGTAGTTTTCAAAGAAAAGAAATTGAAGAATAAATTAGAGGTTGCAAACATGATTTTTAGCCTGTTAGAAATACTGCGATGTAACAGAAACCTTTAAAAAAAAGATTCACATGGTTAATTTTATGATTTATACAGATTAAATGCGTTCGAGTTTTGATATAAATCCGACGGCCCTGATCGAACATTGGATCGCCCCCAACTCCTTGGTTCAATTCTTTTCCTCTGCAAGTCGGCAAATAATGAACGTTGTCAGCAATGGAGTGTCATAATTTTTTATTTTTTTTACATAAAAAGATGAAGGTCTAGTTTATTAATTTTTATTTAATATTTATAAAGGAATTTTGATATTACTAATAATCAAAGACTGATTCTTCACACTATCACCTGTTATCACATTCGTTCAAGCATGTTATTTTTCCTTTGGAAAATGGAACCAATGTGAAAAAAATTATTTTCCTTTAGGAAAAACATTTGTTGAAAGTGACATCTTTCATCTTTGGTTCGCTATCAGCAAACCAAACTTCCATTACAAAGATTCCTCTCCAATCTAAAGCTTTTGTTGCCTTTCGGTGTACTTTCTGGCGTTATTAAGCAATTGGGAAAATTCATTTTAGATTTAATTACTAGGTATGACTTTGCCTTGGAATAAAAATGGATGTATTTCATATTGGTTGGTTGACATGTTAAAAGAGAGCAGAGTACAAGGTCTGATCGGAATAAATGTGAATGCTCGATTTTCACAATAAACAATTAAACATAAACAACAATAGACGCCGGAATTAAAGAGGATATTATTTGTTTGAATAATATTTATTCCAGTAGTGATTGAAACAATAGGATATTATTTGTTTGAATAATATTTGATTTTCACAATAAACAATTAACAGGGCCAAGAGTTTCTTTGTGCCGGTGGCAATCAGGCCGGACCTAGTTGGAGTGATTGAAACAATCCTAGGATGCCCCAGGTCAGACTTGCCAATCACTTACCTAGGATTACCACTATCAGCAAAGAAACTCAGAAAGACCGACTACTTACCGCTTATTGCGGCAGTGGAGAGAAGAGTGGCAAGTTGGAAGTCGGCAATGCTATCATTCGGAGGAAGACTCATCCTGGTTAAATCGGTACTCTCCGCAATCCCAATACACTACATGCAGGCTATTAAAATTCCCAAATGGGTTTTTAGCCACATAGACAGGATTAGACGGAACTTCCTATGAAAAGGCCACCAACCATGCAAACCGATCAACTGTCTAGTCAACTGGGAAATGACATGTGCACTGAAGGAGGAAGGAGGGTTAGGGATTATCCAGCTGCATACCCAAAATGACGTCCTGCTGACTAAATGTATTTGGATACTACAGTCCAGACCTCTAAGCAACTAGACACAGACACTGAAATTACTCTACAAGATAGAGGACATAGAGAGTTTGGGAAGCTCTCAAGGTCAGTCCTTCTTCCTAAAGGACCTTAAGAGTTTAAAACCGTTCTACGAGGCATTCGCGGTTACACAACAAAATGAGGTACAGCCGAGATGGAGATGGGAGGAAAATGGGCAGTTCTCGATCTCATCAGCCTATAAAATGATTCAGAGAAACGGAGTTAATTGGAGACACCACAGGAAACTGTGGAAATTGAAGGTTCCGCCGAAGGTGAGATTCTTCATTTGGGTAATGTTACAGAACAGGTTACTTACGAGGGCGGTTCTGAGGAGAAGGGGATGTCAGGTGCCACACGGTTGTGCACTCTGTGATACAAATACGACAGAGACGGATGTGCACCTTTGGTCATGTCCATTTACGGCACAATTCTGGATCTCGCTTATAATTAGATTAGAAGGCACCATGCCTGTACGGCAGATAAACAACCACATCCAACTATGGAGGTTTAGGCAAATAGTAACTGAGATACTGGGTATACGAACATGGGAAATAGCATGGGCAGCGGGGTTGTGGACAATCTGGAGAGAAAGGAACAATAGAATCTTCAATGATAAATCAAAATCCATTCACATCCTTTGTAACGAGGCGCTATGGAAATTCAACGGTGGGCGAGTCACTGCTGAATTGCATATTGCATTTTAATAATTGTTCATTTTTTACTTCTATACAATAGGACTGTTACAGTGATTGTAAGTAATCTATATAATTCTATTACTATAAGTTCACTTGGACTTCTGTAAAAAACTTTCTTATTAATCAAAATGTAGGATGGTAAGTTGCCCCCTACCCTCAAAAAATATTTATTCCAGTAAAATGAGTAAATTTTTTTAGTAGCATACAATATAATCAACATTTTTTTTCTTAAAATAATGAAATTACAAGAGCAAGTATTTCATTTTCTCAGAATGATTCCAGAACAAATTCAAATAAGCTACATTTTGTCTTAGTACACATCCAATGTAAAGATAAAATTGAACGATATAACAGTGTTTCTTTTCCATTCAAAAAATAATATTTCTGTAAAAATAAGATATCTTATTTTTCTATTTAAAATTTAAGTCTTTCTTATTTCTCCATTTATTGATTTTTAAATTACAAACTTTAGATTTTACGTATCCTTTACTGTTTATTAGAAGATGAAATGTCTGACATGTCCATTATTTCTTGTCCTTTCATACCTTAACCCACTCGTGGTTAAATTGACAGAAGAAACCAAAAATTCAGCCATTGACACGAGAGTTGAAATGGAAAAAAAAAAAAAAAAACAGAGAGATGCTAATTTACAAGAAGTTGGGAGAAATTGTAAACAGCTAGCTGATCATATCTTGAAAGAACAGTTTCTTATTATACAAGAATGCATGTAACTCAGCCCAAAAAACTCGAGAGAGCCTGTCCAAAAACCAGATTAATTATCAGCAGATAAGAGAATAGATATCTCATATTCCTATGGAGTATGGACGGCTATTTTTATTAATATCCCTAAAACAAATCAAAATTTTAAAAATGCCCCTGCTCCCAATTTTTTTTTAAAAATGCCCTGACCGCCTGGGCTTCGGGCGGCCCAAAAAAGCCTGTGAGACGCCGGCCCAAATGGCGGCCCACAACACCAGTGAGGCGCCCCCCTATCTGGCGCCCCATAAGCCAAGTGAGGCGCCCCCCCATCTGGCGCCCCACTGCCCATCTATAACCCCCCCATCTGAGCAGCACATGGGTATTATGTTCATGTTGGTATTATGTTCATGTTGGTATTATGTTGTTTGCACTTTACATTTCATTATTATAACACAGTTCAACAATACAATTAAAGTTCAACAATACAATTAAAGTTCAACAATACAATTAAAGTTCAACAATATAATTAAAAGCAGCACATGTATACTTCAAGTAATTACATTCAAACTAAGAAATTATATTCAAGTAATTACAATTTCTTCACTATTTGCGACCCACACTCCCAGCAGACCGCCTGTGACAGGGGCGGTTTGCTAGGGTCCTGACCGCCTGGGCCACGGGCGGTCCACTAGGGATGCCTATTTATTCGTTTTTTCTCTCTCTCTCTTCTCACTCCAACATCAGTCTACCTTCCACCTCAAAGGCAGAAAGAAGGGAGAAAGCGCTCAAGGCGATTTCGGGCGATTTTCTGGGCGACTACAGCTACAGGTAATTTAAATAATTTTTTAATATTTTTTTAAATATTTTTTGTAATTATTTTTTAAATATTTCTTTTAATTATTTTTAAAATATTTATTTCAATTATTTTTTATATATTTTCTAATTATTTTCTAATTAGCCGTTGATTACTGTACAGTTAGTATTTAATTACGCACATAATTAGCCTTCCTAATCAATTGCTGTCACTTGAAACCCTAGTTATAATGGCACCCAAAGTTGGAAAAAATAGAGGAAGAACTGAAACCGAACGCGAAGCAAAAAGAGCACTCATTAATAATTTTTGGACGGCTGAAGCCTACGCGATGAGGAATTTGGAAAGATTGTTTTCACCCAAAAATAATGAAGAATTTCTGAGCACTCTTGATCCATCAATTAGAAAAATGCTGATGGAAGGCTGGGTGGACAGGGTCCCTCCACCTGGATGGGGACAGTGCTGCTTATGTGAGCTGAACGGAGATATGGTGGATATGTTCTTCTGTTATAAATGTGGCAAAGCTGTTCATCCCAATTGCATGGACCCGCATGCAGATCTGCTGAACGACGCTCGTCTCACTACGTGGGAGTGTCCTGCGTGCGTCCGTCGGGCTGAGGAAAAAAAGGGAGCAAGCTCCTCGTCTCGTAAGGCTTAGACCCCAATTGTATGTTGTTGTAGTATTTTATGTTTTAACTGTAACGGTTTGTATAATTGATATTTGAACTGGTTGTTGTTGTATGAATTTTATGTTACCTTATTCTATGGACTCGACGGTACTGTATTATTTAGTAATGTATTTGAATTTTAAATTCCTGGATTTATTATGAATTTTAATCCGTTTTTCTTCACAAAATTATTCAAATCAAAATACTAACATTTCTCTTAAAAAAAAAAAAAAAAAAAAACACACACACACACATGAGGCGCCCTGCTGTGTGGCGCCTCACTTGTGCTTTGGGCCGCCCCAGGGGGTGGCGCCTCACAGGCTTTTTTGGGCCGCCCGAAGCCCAGGCGGTCAGGGCATTTTTAAAAAAAAATTGGGAGCAGGGACATTTTTAAAATTTTGATTTGTTTTAGGGATATTAATAAAAATCGCCGGAGAATGGAGTATGGACTTCTGGCAATAACATTGTTGGAGGGTATTAATTAAGACCGCAATTGACAGAGGGATTCAAGTGTGGGATTGTTTTTAGAAACCATAAATAAAGAAAAATAATTTACCAAACTAACTTGATTATTTTGATTTTTATAAAAAATACAAGTATTGAAATATCATTTTGGTCCGATTTTTTTTTTTTTGGTGCCAATTAGCCAAATTGGTCCAAGATATTTCACGGATTTTGAAATTAAAATGTAGCTAGACCAAGGACATAGGCTCACTTTTCAGAATGATCGTCTTGTGTTGGCATGTAAGAATATATATCAGGTACTACTCTATATTAGGCCTTTCTTCATGAATCTCGTAACTGATAGGACCACTGAATTTGTTTGTCGTAACACATACGTGTCGAAACAGCAATTTGGCTGTGTTTTTCCTATGTGCTGAAATGACAATTCAGCTCGGGTTTTATTTTATTTAATTTTTAAAAATAAATGGAGAAACTACAATTTGAATAACCTAAAAAGAATATCAAATAAAATAGATAAAATATTTTATAATTTAGATGTATTAAAAATACTAGCAAAAAAGTAAATGTCAGAAATAATTACAATAAAAAACCAAATACTGATCACAGCAAACACAAAAAATATCGAGTTTACTAATAAAACTTACATTATAATATTTAAATACCAACAAACTACAAATATGCAATGCATTCTAGATCAAACAAATTAATCTCTCAGATCAAAACAACGTAAGTAGCTAGATTGACCTGGTTATTGCACACAAGCATAACAAAAATAAAGTAACCTAACACTTAAACAAATTACAACACAATCCTTACAATAATTAAAGATAAGCAAACAAAAAACGGAATAAACCAAGTAGATCGACTTTAACTGCCACATTTAATTTTAATTATAGGGTGGAGAGAACATCCATCATGACTTGGCGTGGACGATACATGGCTTCAAGTGGAACAGCCTTTGGAAGAGTCAAACCAGAACCCTCACTTGTGTCTATGAGTTCATCTCCAATCCTTTTCCAATCAAAGCACTGAATGAAGGTCCCTAACATAAGTCCGACTTCGCGTATCGCTAGGCCTTCACCCCGGCACCTCCTCCGTCCTATTCCAAACGGTAGCATCTTCTTGGCATCTGCATTATCGCCTTCAAATCTCTCAGGCATAACTTGGTTGGCTCGTCCCACAGACTCGGGTCTCTGTGAATGTGATAAGTGTTTACCAAAAGCATTGTACCTTGCAGAATTTTGTACCCTCCGATAGAAATACTTTCCCGAGATTCATGCGGTACGAGAAGCGGGCCACCGGGATAGAGGCGGAGCACCTCATTGAGGATGCAATGAAGATATGGCAGGTTGGGCGTATCAGATTCTTGAACGAGCCGCTTGGTACCAACATGTGCATCGATTTCAGCTGATGCCCTCTTTAGTATGTCAGGATTGTTTAATAGAAGAGTGATTGCCGATTCTACTGTATTGGATGAGGTATCAGTTCCTGCTTGCAAATATCAGGTTTGAAATTGGGAAAGAGAGTATATTAGGGATGCAAGAAATATTGTAAGCTTCTTTGCGGGGTACAACTGTAAAAGAGTCATGTCATACAGTCATAATATAATTGAGAACAAACATATTCAATTTTTTATTTTTATTTGTCTGAAGATTGTAGTTCTACCTCGTGATAAAGAATGCTGTATTCGCTCAAATCTCCATGTACCAGCTTGCACTTCTGATATAGTGTCCTCATTGCTGTGATAATCTACAAAAAAAGAACAAATAGAATTAAATAAAAGAAAATACTGCATTATCATATTAATTGTACAAACTGCACCAAAACTATTTACTCAGCAACAACAGCTCAAATGCCCCAGAAGTTTTATTACACGCCCCACACTGCATAGATCAGACCCAAAAAATACCCAATTTTAAAATGCACAACTATCCGTTATAGCAACAAGAAGCCCAAATATTCCCTAAAACTATACAATCGAGCACCAATCCACAAGGATGGTACCAAAACTGATAGTATAGAATGCCCCCCCTCCTCAAACCCTACCCCCACCACAGACACACATGCAAGAAAGAATGGTGCAGAAGTACCTCAACATAACTCTCACGCAACTTCTCTTCAGATAAATTCACATCCTTGAGGCATGGCAGCCCATCCTCCTTTTCCTGATAAGTTTTTTATAATTATTAGCAACTCCATATGTAACATTTCATTTGCTTTTTAAATAAATAAGTTAAGATCAAAACCAAGACAACTTTGGATATATCAGCTAAAGCTAAGAGAAAAAAATTAACTTACCAATAAACTCCACCAAAAAATGCATCCTTAACAGAAGAGGTGTCGGGCATCTTATTCCAGCAGCAGCTTTCATTCTAAAGCAAGGACATGCATTAATGAAAAAAAGAAACAAAAAAATGATAATGACAAGAAATTCCATTAACATAATATTTATGGGATTCCTTACCGCAAAAGGTTTTGCATTTCTTTCCCAGCCCAAATTTTGACCATTTTGCGGGGATTGTGCTTGCAGTATCCATGCCTGAAACAGTAATCTCCCTGGACATGCCGTTCTCTATCCCTGAAAACCAATAAAAATATTATACCCTTTGTTATGTTCTGAATAGCTAAATTCATCAACACAAGTTCAGACCAGGGCAGGCATGACAACAAAATCCTGTAACTGATAGAGGGCTTAAGGGCCAAAAATTCCCAACAAAGCCTAACCAGGACCGGTAGAACAAAATTTTAAAATGACATAGAAAGGAGAAAAAGAATATTCTACTGCTACAATGCTCATAAAAACCCTGCCTAATGCAAGAGCAAACAACAGATTTTAAACTACCCAACTGCATATAATTATTCTCCATACTACCTTTTCAGGTGACAAATTGTCCTATTAAACTTTATTAGACCATTCCAAATTAACAGAAAAGAACTAAAAAACTGGCAAGTAACATGAAAAATAAACAGACAAATATAAAATAAATACTTGAAGACCAGAACAGATGTCTTGTAGATTTTCATAGCTAGCTCCTGACCATCAGTTTTTGTGGCATGATAAACATTAGCCTGTACACAAACAATTATTTAATTATGAGCCTACGGCAGGCATAGGAGATGAAATAAGAGTATGCTCTTGTACAGGATGATCAGGAACATCTAGTCAGAAAAATTGCATTTGATCATTAATGCCTAAGAAAAGGGTCAAGCTGGATAAGTACAAACTAATACATTAGTTTTTGATGCTCCAGCAGGCATGAACAACAAAAATTACCCAGTAAGGACCTCATATCTCATTTGTATATTAAATAAAAAAGGTAACAAAGTACCTCTTTCGGTCTTTCCCGGTAGAAATACAACCATTGATGTCATTGAAAACACCACGGTTTAGCATCTTAAATAGAACCATTCATGCTCTTGGGTCAATAGCCTACAAGATGAATGTTGTCAAGCATGATTATTATATAAACTAACTTGGTATCATCAGGCAGAAAGAAACCAATAAGTTGGGTTACCTTAGAAGTTCTTCATTTCTTTCCTCTAAGTTCTTCATTTCTTTCCTATAGCTTATTTGTTTTTTGTTTTTTTGAATAATAGTGGTATATACCACCGATTTCATATTGAAATCAAAGTCGTACCTGATCTGGTACCAGCTTATTTGTTATTTAATTCATTCAATTCAGAGTCACCTCAAATCTAAGTGCTGGCAAAGAGGAAGACAGTTTGGAATGGTTTAATGCTTAATAATAGTGGGATTATACCAGTAATAAATAGCTCCTTAATTACATTGCAACAATTGTAAGGAATCAAACTGTTTGTTATTGTCAAAAAGAAGAAACAGAAACATGTAAAAAGGTGAGGCTTTTACTACCACATACCTGCTCAACAGTGGCTCGGTCAGCTTTCTCAGTATTCTTAATTTTTCCGATTGCCATCCCTTTAACTAGCTCTTATTTCAGTTGTAACCGAATTGGACTTTCCTACATTCATTCTCCCTTCCCATTCCTTCAAAAATTAAAAGCTAATATTTTACCAAAAATAAAAAGACAATATAAAAAAATTCAGCCAGATATAATTAAGGACTACAGTAACACCCCATTTCACAGTAGTGGGTCTTACATGATTATAGTAAGCTTACCAGATATTCCACCTCTATTACGTTAGAGAAATGATTCAAGCATACTGCATACTAGGTTTTCATGTTTATTTTGGTAAGGCGGCAGATAACAGAAACAAAATGATTGGCATGGCATCAAAATCCAACATTTTGTATTGTTGTATTTGAAATATATACACATGAAAAAAGAAAAAGAAAAATTCTACCGTAGCCTTATTGATCCATTTGGTCCGCCAGATTTTATGGCCTAAATCATAATTTAATAGAGTCAATTTTGACAGAAGTAATAAAAAGATATATTATCTCAGAATAGCATTCAGTATGTCACCTTGTCATATGCCATAGCATCATTTAGTGATAGTTTTAGAATAGATGGGACAAGATCAGGACTTGCCTACAGATGATTAGGAGCTTAGATTAGAGAGAAACAAAGAAATTGCATATCTCGTTAAACAGATAATAATACACTAATTTCTTACTCTGATGGCCTTGTAAAGGGTGTCTTTAATGCTGGCTGCGCAAAAAGATGACCAATTAAAGCTTATCTTTTATTAGAGACCAAAAAAGGAAATAAAATGTAGAAAATTTGCCCCCGAGTTTGAATTAATATGGTTCAATATAAGTTAGAACCCAGTAAATTCTATGATCAACCTTTGGCATGTCACACTCTTTCAATAATCAACACTAAAATAATATCTTAACTTTAAGGGCCTGTTCGGCCTCCAATTGGGAATGGGCATGGGCACAGGAATTGAACTGAAAAGTATTGTTCCCGTGAGAAAAAAAAATTCAGTTGAAGGGCGTGTTCGGCCCGAACACTATTCACGTGGGAAAAAAAAAATTCAGTTCAACTGAATTTTTTTTTTCCCACGGGAACAGTGTTTTTCAGTTCAAATCCCGCGCCTGCGCCCATTCCCATTTGTCGGCCGAACACGCCCGAACTGAATTTTTTTTTCCCACGGGAACAGTAACACGGCCAAACAGGGCCTAAAGGACATACATTGGAATTCTGACCGCTGTCTGCGTTGAATTAAGTCAGCTGCTTCAGCTTCTTTTGTAAATTTTCCGGAGTTTGCAATAATTTCCTGACAAATAACTGATAATTAGCAAGCAATAAAAAGTATTGTAGGGCACCAGTTCGCTTTCTGCAGTGGTACTAACACTTAGCATCTCTTATGCTATTAAACCCCATTTATTCTTCAATTGTGCAAATAAGTTTCCATCAAACATAGGTTTTCTTAAACCTTAAATTATCATTCAAGTTGTGCAGTACTTCATAACTTGTCAGTTGTGACACTCCATTTGGACTTTATTTGTCATAATTATTCTTCACAATAGCTCAAATTACCCTCCTAATTGTGCATCATTTATGCAATCAAGCGCCATATACCTACAACTGTGCAGTTGTGACCTGATTTTGCTCAAACTAAAGTTGAATTGTGCAATGTTCTTCAATGAGCACCATCACATTTAGTTCAAATTACTCCCAAGTTCTGCAGTTGAATTACAAACTAGTTGAAACCATACCTGGATGCAGAGCACATTATGCACTAGACATTCAAGTATTCATCCCAGGACTTCTGTATTATGTCCTTCTATGCCTCTGAATAGCGAACAATGATGGGTGAATTGGTAGCATTGTTGTTGTGCCTCTGACATTCTCTCTATTTACCAGTATATGCTAAGGCTCAAAATTTACTGGTACGTCACAAAACAGAAATGAACAGTACAAGAAGTTTTAATTGACCCAATCCACATTGCAGGAACATTTGACAGATTTTTGCTCTTTTGCTGGTGTAATAAATCATTGAATTTTTTTCATTTTCTTTTCCATGAATTCCATGAATTGTGGGACCTATATTGTTCTTTAATTTTTCAAATCCATTACTGGGACCAATATAATTAGAGGCTTAAAAGTTTGATTTAAAACAAAGCACAAGACATCATACTTGTACCAACTTGACTTGAATTATACTAGCGGGACTCAAATTTTTTGATTTGGATATACCAGAAATGCAGTTTGGGGGAGATCGAGTGAAAGTAGACATTAAATTGAGACTAAGCTTTGGTTTTCTCAGTTCAGTGCAAGGACTTAGTTCCCTCATATCAATTTCATCAAAATCTGAAAAATACAAATAAAAAAGAATTGAGACTTAGGTTAGTAAAATCGAGAATAAGAGACAAGAGAGAGCAGATAAACCTGCGTTTGCATCCATGTGAGTAAAAGAAGGCACTTCTATCTGTTGCGATGCGGTAGTGCCCTGCGTGGAGAGAGTGATTTGAGGGAGAGTAGCGATTTGTGAAGGAGAGTGTCAAGTCGGAGTGGAGAGGGTGGGGTCGGAGCAGAAGAGAGGTGGCGCAGAGGACCTAGGGTTTTAGAGAGTGGAGGGGCTTAGAGAGGGAGCGGCGAGAAAGAGATTGGAGGCAAAAGAAACGTAAGGGTGTTGTGAGGAAAAGATAACGGAGTAGACAAAAAGACTATTCTACCCTTAAACAACTTAAAAATGGAGACATCTGATTAAAATCCATATACTGTACTGTAGACAAACCACTGAACAAACCTTTGATATCATTTCTCTACATATATTAATTAGCTCACAGTAGCACCACCAAAACTCTGCTACTGCACTTATAAGGGTACAAAAGGTTTGCAAAAATAAATCAAACTCTAGAAAGGTTGCAAAAAGATGAGCCAAATGAATATTGATGGCAATATTGGCATATAATCTATGAGGGCAAGGAAAGAGATATAAAGAGAGGGTTGGAGATATTAGACTTGCCACAGAAGGCCACAATTCAGAAGCCATTCATCAAGTAAAATCGAAATACTTACTTTAAGTAGACATATTAGGCCATCTTTACTTTGAAGAAGCCATAACATATGATTTATGGAGCTGCATATGGGCAATACAAAGTTAAGTTCAACCGCATCTTACATCCCCAATAGTAAATTTCAAAAAAAATAAAAAAAATGTTCTTAATTTTTCAAATCAGATATATCTGCTTATTATGTATTAGTTCCCCTTCCCTTTTCTTTTTGTTTCTCAATAGTACTTCAATCAGCTCATACAATGCAAGCATATACATAGAAATACAAGCTCGTCAAATGGTCAGTTGTCAAGGGACTACTCCATGTAGAATAAAGTCAGAAAGTAACTATTCTCATTAGACTTGCCACAGAAGGCCACAATTCAGAGGCCATTCATCAAGTAAAATCGAAATACTTACTTTAAGTAGACATATTAGGCCATCTTTACTTTGAAGAAGCCATAACATATGATTTATGGAGCTGCATATGGGCAATACAAAGTTAAGTTCAACCGCATCTTACATCCCCCAATAGTAAATTTCAAAAAAAATAAAAAAAATGTTCTTAATTTTTCAAATCAGATATATCTGCTTATTAGGTATTAGTTCCCCTTTCCTTTTCTTTTTGTTTCTCAATAGTACTTCAATCAGCTCATACAATGCAAGCATATACATAGAAATACAAGCTCGTCAAATGGTCAGTTGTCAAGGGACTACTCCATGTAGAATAAAGTCAGAAAGTAACTATTCTCACCCCTTCCAACCTCAATATTCACTCAGAAAGATCAGGTTATCTTATCATCACCAGCTACAACTCATCGTGGTAATTTCAGATTTACTTGACATTTGGTAAACCTGAGATTATTTAAGTAGCCACTGCATAATTGCATTACCTCTGTGATTTCATCTCTCATCCATTTAGTCACGAACAGAACCAAGCACGGACCATCCCATCTGCCTCCCACCGTTCAAACTCTTGCAAACAAGATTAAATGATCAAAAGAAACATGCTCTAGAAAATTAAATCAAAAAGAAATATGACATTTTGTACTCTAAAAGCTTTGTTCACACCAAAGGAGGGAATGCATTACATGAGTTCAGAGAGAGGAAACTGCTTTAGCCAATTTTTTTTTTTTTAAAAAAAACTGAATATTCCACACCTTGCTATCATGAGGGAAGTAGAACTAGACTTGCGACATACAAATCCTCCAATAAAAAAATTCTATCCTGGCATCTCCACGAGTTAGCTGCAAGTCTCGTACATCTCCACCTTCTTGAATAGAATAACCTAACCTCGCACAAAGAAACCTGTCGTAGCAAATTAACTGACGATGGTCAAATTAAAAGGCTAAATTTAAGTCACTATCAAGCCTAGCCAAATACACCACAGCTTCCCATATAGTGCCCTCTTGAATGTGCCTTTAGCTGCTCCAATGGATCAGGACTCTTCATGACTTTCCGTCTTACATTCCTGCAACACAAATTTGCATAAATGTTAAAAATTAACTAATTTGATCAATGCAGATGCTATGTGGCATTTACTGGGTACTAAACAATCCAGTTAAAATGAGCATTTTTTCACAAAACAATACATTAGAGATATCTTCTTTCCAGTTGCTTACAAAAGTCTTGAATTTAGAATAAGGCATAGAAATAGATGTGTTAATACCTATCCTTGTCATTATGGGCAGGAAATGTAGGCATGAAATCTCTCGACTTGGGAAGAGGCACTTCACTGAACCAAGGGTGTCTAAGAGCTTCCTCTGCAGATATGCGCTGAAACAAGCAAAGCAAAAAAGAGAAGTAAAAATAATTAGGAAAGGTTAATACAAGAACCTCCTTAAAAATAGAGCATATTAAGGAATGCCTACCCTCTCCGGGTCATAAGTCAGTAGCTTATTGAGTAGGTCAAATCCAGCCTCTGACAAGGTTGGTCGGCCAGAGAATGATGTGGGTGGAAACTTCTCTCTCAGCCTGTTATACCTGAGAAATAAAGAAATGAAGATATTATTTAAATTAGAACGACCAAGAGATTGGGACAATTTCAGATGATTGAAGTAACACTTACGGTTGTTTGGTGAAAACCACTTTTGAACCAGGCAAGTTCTTGTAACCAGGCCAGATATTCTCATTTGGTGTTCCAAGGGTTTTAAAAATCTGAAACATAGAAATAAATGATTACATAACAACTAGGTAAAGGAAGTCCTAAAGTTTTACTTCTGAAAATTTGTACCTTGTCAATCTGTTCTTTTTCATTCTGCCCATTAAACAAGGGCTCTTTTGCCAATAATTCAGCCATTATACATCCCACAGACCACATATCAATTGCAGTTGAATACTCCTTGGCTCCAAGAAGAAGCTCAGGTGCCCTGCATTAACCGCCAATAGATAAAAACCTATGTCAGAAAACAGCATATTGCAAATTCCAAGGGTGAGAAAATGATAAATGAAGAAAATAAAATACCACCAAAATACTCACCTGTACCACAAAGTCACTACCAAGGGAGTGTAGGGTTTCAAAGGGCTTCCATACTGACGAGCTAGCCCAAAATCGCAAATTTTTAACTCGCCACAATTATTTAGAAGTAGATTGGAAGTCTTCAGGTCCCTGTCAGTACAAAACCTAGCATTATTACACAGAATAAATTTAACACCTAAATATCATCAAGAAAAAGAGGGCAGAAACTGAAATGTTACCTATGGAGAACCCAATTATGGTGCAAGTACATGGTTCCTTCAAGTAGCTGAAGCATCAAGCACTTAACTTCACTCTGGCTGTAAGGCTGTTTCATTGTCTCCATTACCCCTTTCAAGTCATGCTCCATATACTCCATAACCATAAAAATACTATCCATTGTGCTCCCCACGACCACCTCCTTCACATCCACAATGGAAAGGTGGTGAAATGACAAAAGAATATTTATCTCTCTAAGAGCGGTCATGGGAAAACCCTCCTTTTCCTTCTCCATCTTAACTTTTTTCAATGCAACTACCTCGCCACTTTTCTTATCCCTTGCCCGATATACAACCCCATAAGTGCCTTCATTTATTTTATTGAGTCGCTCAAATTCATCTACACTTCGACATCCTTGTAGCATGTTTATACTTCTCCTACGTGGCTTCAGGGGCTCAAGAGATTCTTCTCGGCTAGACTCTGACTCAGTTCCTCTCCCATATGAATAATCGGAGTCGCTGGATCGTCGTTCTCCATCTACCTCCATAAAATCCACCTCTCTCTCTCCTCTTTCTGAGCCAGATGATGTGGATACAACCCGTTCTGAGCCATTTCTTGTCACCACCTCTCCTGGCTCTGGAGTTGGTACCTTCTTGGCTAGAACTCTCTCCAATGGAGAGGCACTTTTCATTTTGGGCGCAACCACCACTATGTCATCATCAATCTCAGCCCACCTAGACGAAGAAACTGTTCGGGGTGCTGGGCACAAATCTTCATCCTCCTCTATCTGACCCGGTTCATTGTCACTATCATCCTTGCGGGAATCTATATAGTCATCCAAGATATGAACACCCTGGTCCATCGGCTCAGTTGGAGGCGGTAAAGGATCTTGGGTTTCGTTGACAGAGACCTCTTTACCTGGTTTGTTGGACTGATTTGGCTGTTTTGTGGCATCCCGGTCCCAGACAATAGGAGAGAACTTTCTTTTCTTACCCAAAGACCCTTCATCCTCCTCAGATTTTACAGGTTCGCCATTTTGTTTAATGGTGGCATCTCTATTCAGTTCAGGTTCATCGGACCCGCTACCACTAGATAGTTCACCCGGCTCCCTATCCAAGGCTCTCGTCTTCTCAATTGCTGGAGAACGGTTTCTACGAGGGTAGTTCCTGTAGTCATTGTTACTGTGGTGGTAACCATTGGAGAATTCCCTTATATTCGAGTCTCCAAACTTGACGTCTCTGCTGAAGTCGCGGCGACTAGGGTTACTGTCCCGGTACCGATTCCTCCTCGAAATTTCCAGATTGAACTCTCGATCTGTTCGACCTGGAGCCATTTTAGACCGAATATCGACGCTAGGGTTTGCGAGAGGATACGAACCGCTTTCAATGATTTTCCAAACAGAAAAGAGGAATGAGAGGGAAAGGCGAGAGCCTTCTGTCCAATTGCTAGATCGAAACATAGAGCATTCAGTCGGTAGGGCCACGAACCGACCAGACCGCGTCTAGCCCCTGAATCAATTAATTTTGGAAGAGGATTTTGTTTTATAAACCATAATTAAGAAATTGATTTTCAGTAATGATTTTTTTTTTTTTTTTTACCAATTTTCACCATCCGCATTAGACCTATGGATCAATTATATCTTTAATTTATTGTTTCTTCGTGTTATCTTTAATTCTCTTTTTAGAAAAAATTGATTATTTGTCACCAAAATCTTCAATTTTGAAAAATATCACTTCAAAATTTAAAAATCACCATAATACCATTCTAAACTTAAAAAACTCTTAATTTTATCGCTCCAAATTATTAATAACCAAAATACCCTCCCCATCTCTTCCGTGCATCCCTTCACTCTATCTCTCTCTCTGTCCAAAATCCTCTATTTTCTTCTTCTCCTCCGCCTTCCTGATGGCTTTGCCCCGTGCCTCTAGCCTCTCTCTCTCTCTCTGTCTTTTAGAAATCCTTCAATCATGGGCCTTGTTTGTTTTCTTCTCCTCCGCCTTGGTGGCTTTGCCCCTGTGCCTCCATCCTCTGTCTCTCTAGTGCCTCATCTGGTATGCTCCTCTCTCTCTCTCGTTACCTTATGCCTTCTCTTCATAGCCAATTTACATTTTTTTAGTTTAGCTCGCAATTGTTTTAATTAAGATTTTAATGGGGTACTGTATGGTAGAAATTGGTACAAATTTTGAACAAACTAATAGGAGAAGCAATTTCAAAAACATGCAAAATACAATTAAATTAGCTTGTAACTGGTTTTTAAGAAACGATAAGGTTCAATTAACTTGTAACTGGTTGATGAGCAAAACTGGAACTGGTATTAGTCACAATTGTGATGCTTGTGTAAGCACTTGTTGTTCACTCCTTTTGAGTTATGTTTTTAATGGAAGCAATGAAATAACATATGAAACAGTGTTTATTTAGGAATGTGGTTGGAATTTAAAACTTTTTTCCTAGTAAATAATGGTGCTAAGTAAGATCTCAATATTTGCACAAAGAATTTTTAATTTTGGAGTGATATTGTTTAAGTTTAGAGTGGCATTATGATAATTTCTAATAATGGTGCTAAGTGATATTTTAGTCATTAAGAATTTTTTAAGTTTAGAGTGACATTATGATGATTTCTAATTTTGGAGTGATATTTTTCAAATTTGAAGGTTTTGGAGTGGCAAATAACCAATTTTCCCCTCTTTTTAAGATATTAAGACGGACAACAAAATAAAATATGCCAGCAAAGAGAAAGAAAAATAAATTCTTGCAGTGACACATAAGTTGGTCACAATATCATAACTTGGAGAACGAGGTAGGTCTCATGTTTATCGGATTTACTTTTGGATCCAATGAGCTTTAAAATCGTCTAATCCGCTAATAAATATGTGCGCATAAAAATTAAAACAGACATGTACAAATATTAAAACGGAGCACACGCATCTTAAAGCGAATCAGACACTTTAAGCGCATTGGACCTACTCTCAAGTCCATAACTTGAGTCAACGTGAAAGTTGCATAATAATCAAAATAAAGATAATTAAGTCTGAAGTTGTTGAATGCTAAGCTCTAAATCACACAATAACTTTAGTTGTAATATTAACAAAAGAATTTTAAATACGCTAATGTAGAAATTGATAGCGTATCGATTACAAGCAGAATAAGTTATTAAAATGAGAACTAAAAGTATAAATACTTACATAAATTATAAAATATAAAAGACAAAACTACTAATTTTCAATTTATAGAGGTGGCTACCTCTATCCAATACATAAATATGTTCAGATTATAACACTAGATATTATATTGTATTTTTAAAATGAAAAGCGACAAAATAAGCAGTTAAGAGAGCAGACACAAATCATTAAATATTGTCGATATCAAAGAAATTTATTTATATATTCATTTATAGAAGGAGAGGTAAATGAAAAAAAATATCTTTTGAAACAAAATAAAATAATTTTTAGGTACACGATATTTTTCGGCATGGGTCCAAATCACTTTTCCCGTCTACAATAAAAATAGACACCTCATAAGGGGAGCAGATCACCTGCCCCCCGGGTGCAGGAAAATCCTGCCCCCTCAGTCACTGCGGGGTGGGACCGAGTTTAGGATTTAGAGGTTTAGGATTTAGAGTTTAGGGTTTAGGGGGTCCACCAATAGTGACTCTGGGGGTAGACGATTCAATCCCTTTAAAGCTGAGTAATTCTAATAGAGAAACTGAGAGATGATTAATTATTATGAGTGTCTATTTATTAACAGATGTTATTAGGTGTGAAAATGGTATGGATAATATCTGATTTGTATTTGATCCATATTCAAAAAATTAGATGTGGATATTTGATATCCTAATATCTGTTTAGATATAATATTAATATTAGTTTTACATTTCAATTATTTGTATATAAATAGTAGATATATATCATATATTTTAATATATATTATGAAAAGAATATATTATTCACCATTATAATAAGATAAATATTATTAACTTTAGTATTTATTTAATATTTTTTTAATAAATATTCGTTCCAATCCCTATCCGTATCTTGTATTCGTCTGATATATGATTTGTGTATTCAGAAAATTTAAAAGGGATATGGAAAATATTTTTTAAAAAAAGGGATATCTGATTAGTATTTATTTAATACTTTTTTTAATAAATATTTGTTTCAATCCGTATTTTGTATCTTGTATTTGATATCTGATTTGTATTCGTATTCATAAATATTCGTTCCAAAACGCCTTTTTGTATTATACGGAAAATCTTAATTAGACCAGTCCATAAAAGAAAATCTGGTTTGAAGCTCCTAGCTTTTATAGAAACTATCTATAGAACGATGCACCGACATGCCTTCTTTTAAATTATTTTGTATTTATTTTATGAAATATGTGTGTTATTATGAGACAAAGAGTTGTTTTGTTAAATGGAGCGGAGGAGTCCAATTAGAATTTGTTTTAATATTTGATATGGACGGTTCAATTTGCATTGAAATTTACGAATAATTTATAATTTTAATTTTCTTACAAATCTTAAAACATATCAAATGATCCAGATCGGATAACAATTAAAAAAATAGAATTATTCTCAAATAGCCCCTGATGATTATAATTGCAGTGCTCTCAAAAAAATATGAGTCGAAAATATTATTTTTACAGCCTCACCACTTTATCTAGAAATGAGTTTTTTTTTAGTTTGCTAACAATTAATTACTAGTTATTACTTGAAAAAAATTGGTAACTTGATCAAAATTAAAAATACGATAAAATGAGACGGTATAAATTTATTTACGGTATAATTTTTTTTATTTATTTACGGAAATACAACGATCCATGTCATTTTATGATTTTTGAAATTTTGACATTCGCACTATCGTTACTTCCAAATTCTTGTTCAATCTTATTACTCTTCTAATTTGGAGTAGCTAGGTTACCGTTATAAAATGCTAATATATCTTTAAAAATTGCCATAATTTTCTAATTTTGCATATAGTTTGCTATAATGTCGGAACCATAAATTTTTAGGGAAATTTTTTTTTATGCCACTCCAAAACATGGACTTCAGGAATTTGCCAATTCAAAACCTTAAATTAGCTAATTACCACTCCAAAATCATTATATTTAGCAAATTATCACAATTATACATATAATTCAGATATTTGATTAAAATTTGCTGAAAAGTAGTGTACAATAAAACGTATTTTGATATTTTCAAAATTGCCCTTCTCTCTTCTTCTTCTCTCTGATGATTATCCACGAAACAACCCAAATCCCATTTGGTTTTATTGAAATAGCTTCAGTTATTTTATTGTCTGATGAAGGAAACCAAAGAATCACGAAACATCCAATCAGAAACTTTGGTTTTGCAAAATATAATCAAAAGCTCAATAACGAATCACGAGATTCAAAATCTTTCTGACAATTAACTTAGAAAGTCTTGTTTGTGAATTCATCTATTCAGTGGTGTGAGTGAAAAAAAAACATTCAGATTTTATCTCATCTCGGTGACAACAATGGAGACAGAGCAGAGCCTTCAATTTTGCCTTTTGAGCTCAAGCTGCGTTCTTTCTTAATTTTGGAAATGGGTCAAGGAGATGGGACTGTGGAGAGAGAAGGACAATTTTGAAAATACTCAAATACGTTTTATTATACACTACTTTTCAGCAAATTTTAATAAAATATCTGAATTATACGTATAATTGTGGCAATTTACTAAATATAATGATTTTGAAGTGGCAATTAGTAAATTTAAGGTTTTGGGATGACAAATTCCTAAATTTCATGTTTTGGAGTGGCATAATTTTTTTTTTTTTTCAAATTTTTAAATATACTATTTGAAAAAAAAATAAACACAAAAATTATGAATTCTACAGAGTTCCATTTTTTAAATATCCGATAAGAACGAACCTTAATTAATAATTTTTTTTTGTTTCTTGCTTATGGGTGCATGGGATGACGTCATCTTATAAAGAGATCAAGTGCGGCTTCAGGTTATAACAGCTCCTCATAAATTAGAAATTAACAAATTTGATCTTGAATAATTTTATATTTTTTAGAAGTATTAATACTTTTCAACTTATCCCATAAAATAACATTATATTACAATGAATTATTCAACTCAATCAATCTCAATTTTCTGATTCCTTCTCCAATTTAGCTACATACTAAATTAATTCGAAAGTTTAAATTTTTTGCATGAAGATGCATCACTCGTAAAGAAGACATATTTTAACGGTTCGGATTCGTCATTTGAAATCAATCCGATAGATTTTAGATTTGAGTTCACAAAAAAGCTAGGTGAGCTTAAGAACACCCTAGTTCTACTCACGTGGATTTCAACTCGTAAACATAATTACTTTGATTATTGTAGTTATTACCAATCTGGCAAAGTGGCAATCTGCTGTTCTCAACATGTGAATTTCAACTCGTAAACATAATTACTTCCATTATAGTCTATTTGCTTAATATTTTGTTTTTATCAACTTCTAATACAGGTTAAAAGTAGCTGTCCAGCGTAATACAAAACAATCGACAACTAGAGAGTAGGAATTTACCTTCAGATTCAGGATCCTATATAAATAAAACCGAGCTGGTGAGCATAATGGAGGGAAGTGGATGTAGCGAGTAGGTCGCTTAGCGACTCCGAAGACCGATGAGTAAAGAGAAGAATCTGTGTTTCGGGACCCACCCGGTTTTGTTTTTTAATTAATGAAAAAACGAAGTAGGCTCTAAGGCTCGGCTAAAGGATATAATATACGGCCGTATGGGCTCTTAATTGGGCCTCTCTTTTTTTCTTTTATTGTAAAGGACAAAAGCAGTATTTTATTTGATGCGATGGGTCTATTTTATTTTTACAAAATTGGGGGTCAGAATGTCAGATTCCTCTGGGATCGACTGCCTTTCTGCAATCGAACATCTCACCGCACCGTCACCGTCGTCGAACATGATTACATGATAAACTGAACCTTTTATTAATAACATAAAAAAATAAAAATACATCTATAATTGACATTCCACATTTATCCGGACCTCTAAGCGAATCACCGGCCCTCCATGAATAAGTCACATATTGACTTAGCGGCTCAGGTAAATGCAGAATTCCTTCATTTTAGAGATGTTTTGGTTCATTTTTTTTAAAGAGTACAAATAAAAATTTCAGCATGATAAAGAGTTAAGACTACTCGAAATCCCAAATATTTTTATTAGCATTTGAAAAAAAAAAAAAATACATGCACATTTGAAAAATTTAGACATATGCTCATTATAAGTTCTTTAATTAGATAATTTTTCATCTAAATTTAAAAATTAGTTATTTTTTTCATCCAAACTCACTCATTTTATTAATATTCACGTTTTCTTATTTAATCTCTTAAAAATACATATTAGTATTAATAAAAAAAAATGGACAATTTTATCCCTTTTCAAAATTATGTATCGCTAAACCTTTCATTCCGCATGACTCTCCACTTTCTCTGCACTTTTCGTCCAATTCAACCCCTCTTCTTTCTCTCACAAAAATTGTATATAATCAGTGGCGGAGCCATTATTGTTCGGAGTTGGAGATGTGCCTTCCTTGGATTTTTAATTTTTATTTTATAAACTCATATTGTATTGAATTATTGTCCTACTCTGGAATTTTTTTGCCCTACCTTGTGAACTCCATATTTTCCAATACATGATGCAATTTGTATTTTTCGGATTTGTATTTTAATATTTTGATAAAATTTAAATTGTTAATAGTTTTGTCCATCCTAATTCAAATCCTGAATACGTCATATAATAGAGGTAATCTTCTTGATTTAAATCACTAAACGTTATTTCTAAAAATGTATCATGATTGTAATCAATACACATTGTTTTGAGTAGAACTAGGGTGTTCTTAAGTTCACCAAGTTCTTTGGTGAACTCAAATCTAAAACCCGTCAAATTGGCTTCAAATTACGAATCCGAACCGTTGAAACTTGCCTATCTTACAAGTGATGCGTCTACATATGAAAATTTTAAATATTCGAATAATTTAGTATATAATCAAGCGGTCAAAATTAGAAGCTTAATAAATTAATTTTGATGCATTCATTTTTTGAAATTTTTTGACCGCTTGACTTTATGCTAAATTAATAAAACAATACTCTTTGTGTGAGAGATTACAGGTTCAAAATCCAAAAAAAATAATTATTTATGAATATTAAATAGTTAAAAGATTTGATCTTTAATTTTTACTAAAAAAAAAAAAACTTTCGTACTAGCTACAAGCATACATTCAAGTTACAAATCCGGTAAATCAGTCAATTTTAATTTGATGACATCAAATAGATATGCGACAATGATCATATGAACAACATATAAAATATAAAAGTAAACTCAGTTAAACAACAAATATATACAGAATAAACTCATTTCTTAATAAGATCATTCCATTATATCGTTAGGTTCATATATAAACTCATCTTAGCAACATGCTTGTTGAATAGATCTGTCTATCAATTACGTGTGCAAAGATAAACATAGATGATCGTGTGATGAGTATAAAATTAATAACCTCATAGATATCATTTATTTATGGAGAGAGATTTTTTCTTCAACAAGGAATAATATTGCATTTGTTCCTAAAGAGCAATTAATTTATTAAAAATGCCAGTTGTTACAGAATTTTTGTGGTGGTCCACTATGTTTCCCTAGAGACGTAGACACTTGACTTCAACGATTTTTTTTTTTTTTTTTTTTGAGAAAAAAATTCAAAGAATTGTTAAATAATAGGAGGAATTTCATGTATAGCCCCGAAAAACTCACAATTTTATCCATTTAAATATCTATTCTTTTAAAACTCATTTTAACTTTATGAAATATTCATTTTACCCTTCTAATTGGTCAGTTTTGAGGGTAAATGGATTACTGACATTTAGGTACGTATATGCTTGTGTTAGCGTCAGAAGTAGAGAAATGACTAATTTGCCCTAAAAAATCGACCAATTAGAAGATTGGCATTTTCTCAAAAATGATACAGTTTTTTTAATAGAGGGTAAAATGGGTACTTCATAAATTTAAAATTAATTTCAATGGAAAAGACAATAAAATGGGTAGATTTGTGAGTTTTTGAAGTTTAGAAGGGTAAATAAGATAATATGAATTTTAGAGGGGTAATACGGAATTTCCAATTTTTTGAGGGGTATACGTGAAATTCCCCTTAAATAATATAATGTAATTTGAAATAAATTGTGTGCGATGTACAATTAAAAGATGGATTGGTATATGCCGTATGCGATTTTTCATCCCAGACGTGCTGCGCACTACTCAAATGAAAATTTGAACGTCTGATCACAACAAAGCTATTTTATTTTATACATAAACAAATGCTGTAAATGCACATAGGCGATATTGTTTGGAGCAGGTCGGCAGAATAAAAAAAGAATTATTTATCATAAGATTGGGCTTAATTATCAGTTATGACCCAGTCAAAATCTTACTGGCATAGCTGTTAATTATCAGATATCAGTCGGGCTTTTTCATCATTATAATTTATACAAACAGATATCTAATTAAGCGCCTAGAATTCCAAAAAAGCAAATTACTATATTACATGTATCCCAATCAAAATCAAGTCAATATATGTGCTTCAATATGTAATAAGAACTTATGCGTGAATACAGATAATACAGTGGAATGCCAGTATTGCAATTTAACAGGAAATTGACTTCATTTTCCTTTTTTCTTTCCTTTTTTTGTGGAAAATAACTATATTATATAATCAATCAACATAGTTATAATCGTTTGATAAATTAAACAGAATCAAGGCTAAAGAAGTAACCAGTTTCAACCATATTATTGTTGATAATGTTGATAATTAATGTTACCTTTTTGCTGTTCCTTATTGATATATTTCTTTATAGAAAAGACATGCTAACTATGATCACAACCAGCAATAATTTTGTTTTTCAACACCATTTCCTATTTTTTAATTTAATAAAAAAAACGAAAATCAAATGTTACACTAAAAGATGATGCAAAATGAATATATTGACAAATTAAGAACAAAGGGAACTTATCAACAAAACCCTTTTTTCTTAATAGATCACTTGTCATGAGAAAAAAAAAATATTTACATATAATTGCATAGGCAAATGGACAACAAAAGTTTCAAGTTTCAACTACATAGATCAGACTCATTATTTGGAAATTCAAAACTCCAACTAAATCTGTCACAAAGCACTCAACTAAATTGATTTCAGTATGAAGATTGCAGCTGGTTGCATTCAAGTTTTACTGATACAAACAACTGCCAAACGATAAAGATGCACTCAAAAAGGGTATTTCCATATATATCAATGAACTAATTATAAATATAGAGAATACAAAAGGAAAATATATAGACAAGCTTAAAATTTATTGAAAACATGAACCTTCACACTGCAAGATTTGTGAACAATTGTCGAACCAGCCGACGCCAATTTATCCACCGTTACATCACACGAAACAAAGACATTGATTGTCCATGTCGTTATCGGACCAGCCTTGATCTTCACAGGTACTTTCATATTTAAATTCAACGGCACGGCGCCGCTATTCTGATTTTGCAAAATCTCATCATGCATTGATGTTGACAACTGTATCCCTGATCCCTTCACTGGCACGACCAGTTCTGTAACATTGTTTTCAGGCTGATGGAACCTCGGCCATGCACCGTTTGCCAGTGGAACACTTTTGTAATACACTGTTATACCGCTACCACCCTCATAATAAATACTGATCTTTGAGTTAGGGTTTTGTGCTGTCACGGTAGCGACGAACTCTGGGGAGAATGTGAATATGTTCGGCATAGAGACATTAAAATTTTTCACAGCAAGAGAATTGATCGTGTATTTCGGCATCTTTGGCTTATAAATGAGGTAAAACACGGTGGCAGCTATGGTTAGGATTAGAACAACGGAAATAATTGTCAAAAGCAGATACTTGAAAAGGCAGAGGCAGTTCCGGTTTCTCTTGCGGGCAGCTCGGGCAGCATAGATCTTCTGTAGCCGAGCATTCTGAGGCGGTGGTGTGCGGAAGACCTGGTCCTTTGGAATTTGCACTACGTGTTGTTTTTGTGGGTTTCGAGACATGGACATTTCGCTGGAGAAGCCTTGCTTGGAGTGATTTGTTGATTTGGAATCAGGCTGGCGTGGCATTTCGCCTGAGGACCCAGAAGAGTAGTTGTGCCTTGTCTGGCTGCCGCCATGTGGCATTTCACCAGACATGTCTGAGGAGTAGTCGACGTGGTATTCAGGGCGGTTATCGGAGGGGTATACACGGCCATCTGCCATTGGTGGAGAAAGTGATAAAGAGCGGGGTAGGAGAAATAAATTGAGGCGGAAATGATGGGAGAACAAAGGGTGTGAGGAGGTTAGCAGGTATTTAAAAGGGCATGATCTAAGTCAATTAGTACATAACAAAATGGCAATAGCTGTTATAGAAACCTACTGTCATATTGTGCAGCAAGTAGAAGGTTTTATACGCTGACAAGAGGTTGCAATTAGTACTTTAGCAGGTGTAGTTGCAATATACAATGTGGCGAGTTATTGAAACAAAATCTTGCAATGATTGCAGTCAGGTGTTTTAGTCATTTAGTTTACAATTCTCACGTCTCAGTAACTCGCGATACTAAGAGGACGTAGACAATCAGACACAGAGAATCATGGATACAATCACCGCCTCCACAATCCACTGGAACGAATCAGGAAGGAGATGCTAATAAAAAAGAAAAAAAAAATGAAAAAGATATTGATACCGCGGCTGGTTTGGTGGAGGGCTCCACTAACTAAGCTACTAGCTAGCGCCCGACGGTGTTTGCAATATGACAGCTAGCAACGCGACCGCGGTTTCTTTACTTTCATTGGTGTCTTTCACGGATGCGCTCTTTGAACGAGAAAGCCAGCTCGTGAAGCAACCCAATTCGAACTTGGTCTGGGTCGTCCGACTCGAGTCTAGTCAAACCATAGTACCAGGCTGTGTCCAGGTGTCTCGCGAGTCCCGATGCCGTTGTATGGTCAGACACGGCTTGGTAACATAATATTATTTTTTTAGATCTGTACCGTCTGATGAGAATCCGGCCTAAGGTGAAATGCGGGGTCTTTTTTATAATCCTGCAGATTCTGATCGGACGGTGTGAATCTAAACGAATTTTTTTTGTTATCTTAGCCTTCTTAGGTGATATGAATTCGAGAATCCTCTATGGTATCCTATGGCTATGCAAATTTCATCCTACACGGTATGGCATCGCACTGGATCTGAATTCGGGTTTGCATGTGGTATTGTGATGGCCCAATTATGAAATAGCATACGATCAGAACCGTTCCATTGGAATTCAACGAGTTCAATCATTTTTTAGGCTTTATACAATTTTATTTTAAGTTTCGTACCTTAAGTTCGTAAAGATACAATTATGAAAACATTATCTTCTTTGTTTGTTTTATTTTAATTTTCTGTTCATTTTCAAATAATTGGGTCATTAGTTGGTTGAGATATTCTAACCGTTTGATCTTAGTCTGCACACATGCACTAGCTGATGACAAAATCCGGCAAGCAAAAATTAGGAAAGAGCAGAGAATTTTCATGTATAATGGTTGACTGGGATTGAAATTAAACGAAATTATAGAAGAAGAAAATTAGATTTAACAATTATTTGGTTTTGTATGGCATTAAAAAAATACATGAGATTACGGATGAGAGATAATCAGTGGCGTAGTCAGGATTTGAGTCAGGGGTAGACAGAAATCAGGTTCGGGTTTTTTTTCTGAACAGATTTGGATTCGAATCGCCTCCGCCTGCCTACCAAATTGCATCTCTGCCTATCGAGTCAGTTGTAATTTCTAAATTACTAATTAATATCAAAATTACTAAAACAATTACTTGTAATTTTTAAAATAATTAGTATTAATTGGGTGGAGGAGAATTGCTACTCCGAATTGAACAAAGATTTAAAAATACCTATCTTTTCTAATTAGATTAAACGACTTACACATTCATCTCTGAAGTATGAACTGACAATTGCTACTCCGAATTGGGAAGCGTCTAATTGTCCACAGACTTTTGTCCACAACTTTGACTTGCGCGAATACTGTAAAACTACTTCTACATGTTGTATAATTATACAATAAATCACATAAAATATATCAGTTAATCACAAAACATCCAGCAACTATTTGAAATGGTCCCATGATAGTTAAAAATAAATTGCAACTTGCACTACAGGATAAAAAAAATTGTACTTTCGAAAATTGCAGTTATAGGAAGTTATTGGCAGTTAATGTTAGTTATTAGCAGTTATTTTGACAAAAAACGTGATAAAAAGGCAAAATTAAATTTTCCAATTAATTTTTTTTATTCCTTTTTCTCGATTTAATGAACACACAAATAAATCATCAAAATATTGAATACTGTAAAATTGACCACTTTTACCTATAAAAATAAAATGTACAAACTATAAAATTACAGACATGCAAAATTCAGAGATGAAAACGATAAAATATAATGTTAAAAAATATTAAGTTTCAATACTGTAAAATTATCAAATTAAACTGTCAAATCAAAAGGTAAAAATTATAAAATTACAAAATTGTAAAATTAGCAGATTAAATAAAATTTAAAAAATGTCAATTTTCAATACTGTAAAATTGTAAACGTAAATTGTGAAAATAAAAAGTAAAAACTATAAATTTACAACAATGTAAAATTAGCAGATGAAAATGATTAAAATACAATTTAAAAAATATAAATTTTCAATACTGTAAAATTGTGAATTTAAACTGTGAAAACAAAACGAAAAAACTATAAAATTTCAATAATGTAAAATAAGCATATGAAAAGGATAAAATAAAATGTAAAAAATACAAAATTTCAAAAAATAAAACATACAACCTACAAACAATCAATACTGTAAAATTTCTAAATCTAAACTATAAATCAATTCCATGTATACTGTAAAACTTCTAAATCTAAACATACATCCATCATCTGTTCAACAAAATCATAAATTTCACCACACAACATCTGTTCAACACAAACCATAATATTCACATCAGTTCAACAACATCAGTTGAATACTGTAAAACCATAATAACCCGATTGTGCTCCAGATCGCCTCGCTCTTATCTCTCTTCTCCAGATCGCCTCGGTCTCATCTCTCTCCACCATATTGCTCCTCCAGATCGCCTCTCTTAGATCGTCTCTCTCCATTACAATCTAAGAGAGATGCCGGAGAATTCTGTTGGAGAGAAGAAAACGTCAACGAGTAGTGGCGCCAGCGAGCGGCGAGTAGTGGTGATGCCGTTGAAAAATAAACTATAGGAGAGCAGGCCGTTCAGATCTGCATGATCAAGAACTTGAGAGAGAGTACGCTGCAACTGTCGTGGTCGTCGCCTAAATTTGAATAGAGAATTAAAGCGAGGAGATCATTCAAAAGGTATCCATAGACCAAACCAGAGAGATAAACCTAGATATCGTTGTTCAATTACCATTTCTCTTCCTCTCTACGTAGATCAATATAGGTCGAAGACAGAGAATCAAAGTAACAGGAGCATATTTTGGAAAGATTATAATCGTATGGTATATGGGGAAAGAGACGATCGGGAAGGAAGATTTAAATATGTGAAATTTGAGAAGGTTTTGAATTTATGTTAGAATGTGGGGACCAAAGGCAGTTAAACTTAATTGAACCGGAGTCGAATAAGGCTGTGGACAGATGGTGGACAAAACATGATCGACGGGAACCTTTTCTCTTTCATTAACACTAGCAACCAGCGGTAAGTTCTCAAGAAATAAAGAGAGATTGGAGTATATATTTTGACAGGATTGGTTTTAATTCGTGCAAGACAAATATTGTTTACATGGTTGTTTTGAGCTCTATTGCAGTGCTTTTTATGAATAAAAAACAGTTCTATCAAAATGTGTATTCGAGATATTGTTATTGTTCATGTTGTTTCTGTAATGTGTAATCATAATATGAGCTATGTTATTCATTTAATTTATTTTTTATTGCCATAAAAATGAGAAAAATTTACTGTCGAAACTCCGATGTTATGACGTTGAATGACATATTTATGAGGGAGGATGAGATAAGGAAGTGTGCTTCTTCCAAATCGATATTATCTATTCTGCTTCTATATCCCTGTCAAATAAAATTAGAATAGTATGAAAATGACTCGATTTCAGATACTTCTTTATCGGTTACTCTCTATATTCCTCGGGGTGCTAGTTTGAATTTTAAACAATAATGAATGCTTGACACTTAGCAATATGTCGGATGTTTATTAAAGCTTCCGTGATTATTTTACTGTATCAGAAATTATTATAATTTCATTTGCAGTTGTCCATTGCACCTGACGACTGCAAATTACAATATATATATTATATTATTGGTTATATTGATATTTGAATGACGAGGCAAGACGGCTGTGTTGTTGTGGGAAGCACTACAAGTTTTCTATTCAAACTCTTTTAAATTTAATGTATGTGATTGGATTGAGAATTTGAGATACGTGGAGATGTATAATCAGCTCCGAATTAATTAAAATTGTTTTGATTTTCATTGGATATCTTGGACTATTTATCTACAGCTGGGTTTGCTGAGGATTTCTCAAAGACATTCGCTACACACGGGTGGAGCAATGAATTTGCACGAGCATAATTATATATAATTATATGTATTATTCTTTACTGAAAATGAATCAAAACACCAAAAGGAGTACCATATTTGTCAACAATAAAAGGAGCACTTGTTGTAGCAAAAAACAAAAAATAATTAAGTGAACATTTTTTTATAATACTTTAATTCAAAATACGTGATATATATTAGTTCATAAAATAGATGAGGAGGGTTCAGATGCCTTCATTTTTATGTCTTTATTTTTAAAACTACAATAACTTAAAATTTAAAATTTAAATGTCAAAATAAAAGCCTTAGATATAATATATATCATTAGATCACGGTATTTTAATTTTGTTTTCATTAATATCGAGATATTGCAAAAATACACTGATGCGGATAAATTCTGAATGTTAATTTTTCAACTTATTTATTCATATAAAACCTAAATTGAAAAGTGATAATTTTTTATGTGCATATAGAGAAAATAATATAAATCATATCTAACGGTTTTATTTTAACAGATATATTTTAAAAAAAAATTGTTAGTAGAAAATTAAAAAGTGAAGACACAATGAAAGTACAAAAATAAAGACATTTGAACCTTCCTCTAAGATTCCTTATATTTGAAGAGTGAAGTAAAATTAAACATACTAAAATACATTTAAGTTTTTGTGTTTGATAGTGATGAAATAAGTAGATGAAGCAACATTTGCCGATTTTTTCATTTATATCCAAAAAATATATAAATTTAAAAAACTAACCCAACTGCCTGTTAATTTCCAAATCTACCCAAACCGGAAAAAAAATTTCCGGTTTCAATACCAATTTTCGGAAAAATTTTTTCCAGAAATTGGATCCTAAATCCGGAATAATTTTTTCCGGATTTAGGATTTTTTTTTTCCTAAATCCGGAATAATTTTTTCCGAAATTAGGATTTTTTTTTTTTTTAGGAAATTTTTTTTCAGTTTTTATTTATAATTTATTTATTTATTGTATTGAAGTATTACAAATATTTAATATATTTTTTAAAAAATAGATGGAATACTATATAATTTGATTTATTCGAACGACTGCTACAAATAATCCGGATCAACATTTTTCATACCGGATTTTTTACGGCCGTAAGAAAAAATAATATAATATAATATATGTATATATATGTATATATAATATAAGAGGAGGGTTCCAATGCCTCATTTTTTTCATACCTCATCATACCTCATATTTTATATTTTCGTTTTCAAAATCCAAATTATCGATCCGAACCGTTCAATAAAATATTTATACTAAAATATGCATGGAGATGAAATTTTATATTTTTTGGATTTTTTTTTGCTATTTTAAAATATTTATACTAAAATATGCACATTTTAAAATATATATATAATATAATATAATATATGTATATGTATATATAATATAATATATTTTTTAAGATGGGTAGAAAAATCACTGTTTTATGAACGGTTCAAAAATAGTGATTTTGTACCTATCTTAAAAAATAGCAAAAAAAAATCCAAAAAATATAAAATTTCATCTCCATGCATATTTTAGTATAAATATTTTATTGAACGGTTCGGATCGACAATTTGGACTTTGAAAACGAAAATATAAAATATGATATATGATGAGGTATGAAAAAAATGAGGCATTGGAACCCTCCTCTTATATTACATATACATATACATATACATATACATATACATATACATATACATATACATATACATATACATATACATATACATATACATATACATATACATATACATATACATATACATATACATATACATATACATATACATATACATATACATATACATATACATATACATATACATATACATATACATATACATATACATATACATATACATATACATATACATATACATATACATATACATATACATATACATATACATATACATATACATATACATATACATATACATATACATATACATATACATATACATATACATATACATATACATATACATATACATATACATATACATATACATATACATATATTATATTATATTATTTTTTCTTACGGCCGTAAAAAATCCGACATGAAAAATGTTGATCCGGATTATTTGTAGCAGTCGTTCGAATAAATCAAATTATATAGTATTCCATCTATTTTTTAAAAAATATATTAAATATTTGTAATACTTCAATACAATAAATAAATAAATTATAAATAAAAACTGAAAAATGAAAAAAAAAATTCCTAAAAAAAAAAAAAATCCTAATTCCGGAAAAAATTATTCCGGATTTAGGAAAAAAAAAGAAAAGAAATCCTAAATCCGGAAAAAATTATTCCGGATTTAGGATCCAATTTCCGGAAATTGGTATTGAAACCGGAAATTTTTTTTCCGGTTTGGGTAGATTTGGAAATTAACAGACAGTTGGGTTAGTTTTTTAAATTTATATATTTTTTTGGATATAAATAAAAAAATCGGCAACATTTGATTAAAAATAAGTTATTCTTGTGCATTATGCTAATAATTGAAATAATAAGGTTAGAGATAGAACTCTAGAAGTTGAGAAAATTGATATAGTAACTTCACTTAACCTCCCAGGTGTTTTAATTGTATCACACCTTAAAAAAAATGAAAAGCACTTTCGTTTGGTGCAATAAAACTTTAAACCCTAAAAAATCGTTACTACTACACTTGTCAAATATACATGTTTATTTTCATGGGGCATAATTTTTTTTATTTAATATCACAATACCAATAGAAAGCTATAACGAACAAACTAAAATATATCAAGTGCAACTCTTTTTTTTTTTTTTATGATATCAAGTGCAATCTTATTTACTCAAAAGCTACCAAAATTTATCAAACCAACTTTACATGAACAATATAAAAAATATCAATTGTTTTGTAAATAAGTGAATAAATAAAGATTCATCAAGTTAGAAGCGCTAGTTATCATAGCTAAAATTATTTCTATATTACTCTGCTATAGGTACTAGTTTTATTTTTATTTTTTACTTATTATGATAAATTAGTGTATTACCACGAACTAATGACCTCTTGAAATAATTAAACTATTTTATATTGAGACGGAGAAAAGAAATTTTATTTGTAAAACCAGTAACTTAACATGTTGATATTATATTATATAGAATTTAAATATTCACAATGTCACATAGATATGAAATAACATGATAACTTTTGTAGTATACAAGTCACTGTCTTTCTTTCCAAAGAAATTTGAAATTAAGATGATGATCGGTAGATCTACAAATCCGTAGACAGCAATAATTTCCTTAAGTAAATATATACTATTAAGCCGGCCAGACAAAACAGAGATATCTATGATCTATCAATTGAAATTTGAACATAAAAGAAAAATCTAATTTAATATGGTCGGCTATTGGCGAGAAGATTGCGCGATTCATGCCCGAATCAGCGCATTAATCTCCGCTTCTCAGCCTCATTTTGCGTTCTACTCTCTCTCTGTTTCCGATAGCGAGCGTGCGGGCACGGTGTGGTGTGGTGTGGTCGTGTGAGCTACGAGGATGTCGGGATCTATTGTAATTATAAAAATTCCAACCGGATTGCTCTATTTTATCTATCTTGTATAGATCAAATTCAATCTGATATCAGCAGTCGGGGTGTTCAAACGGTCAGTTCGATTGAAACTGAACTAAAATAATCAAACTTTACTTTTTTTCGGTTTTTAAAAATAGAACCGAACCGAACCGAACCGATTAAACTTATAAACCAATTAAGAATCGAACCGAACAAACCGAAGTAAATTTTGGTTTGTTCGGTTCAAACCAAAGTAAAGCGATTGATGCTATTATTAATGAAAATTACACATGTTCATACACAAATTGTTCGATTTCATACATAAAATATAGATGTTCTAATATATTTAAACTAAAATAAAAGAAAATAAGTAATGATTAAACCAAACATAATATAAATCATACTTGAACCAATATAATTTGGTTGGTTCGGTTTGGTTGGTTTTGAAAAGTCTAAATCGAACTGATCCATTTAAACGGAAATAATTCAAAAATTCAACCGAACCGATCCATTTGAACAGAAAAAACTGAACCATTTTAACCGAAATTTTTCGGTTCGATTGAAAACCGAACCATTTGAACATCCCTAATCAGCAGTAGCTATTCGATTTGCATCAAAATTTATACCAAAAAAAACTTCAAAATCAGTACAAATTAAGAGTGTACATATCTTGATGCGGATTCAATGTTATCAAAACCGAACCGGATATCGAACCGCTAAAGCTTCGGTTCAACGGTTCACTGGTCGGATCGGTGGTTCAACCGGTTCAATTATTGGTTTTTTAAAATATATATAACTTATTATCATAAATTAAAATTTTCATCGTATCCAAAGCATCTAATTTATACAATATGTTTTTAGTCATCATAATTACACAATGCAGTGATGAAATTGAATCTGATGTATATGGTCACAGTATATAGATTGTAACCTGTAACATGTCTCAGTCTTTATCTATTTTTTTTGAGGAAAAATAAATGTCATGCTCATATTTAATTGAAAATTGAGATTATAAAGTTTGTATTTATGGATAAAAAGTACTGAAAAATGCTCAAAACAAGTATAAAAAATAAATGAAATAAAGTAAAAAGAAAAAATTAGACCATAAAGATTAAACGAGTTAAAGGAAGCAGTTGAAGTTGTGAAATTTGCAACCAGAGACCTCTGGAGCTTCTCCAATTCATACCAGAAGGTCCATGTACCAGTCCGGTACCTATGGTTCTTCTCCTCAATCCCATAAGTTGATTTTACCAGTTGGTATCCCCGCTATGTTCCTTCCTACTTCCCTGCTCTGCCCAGTTGTCACAAACTGTCTCCATTCTGCACCTTTTGGACGCCTTGCATAATTTTGAAAAGAGCTGAAAACAGTTTCTGAAAATCAAATAATTAAAATATGAATTCAACTAAAAGGAAAATTGTACCAGCAATTGTTCCTCATGATCTTGTACACATATTAGAACTTCAAAATTAATTCAAAAACAGTTTGAGTTTATGATTTTCTTAGTACCAGCTAGCTTTGGTAGGACATAACCAACATGCTCTTTGGTTTAAGCTTTTCATCAAACAACTTATATGTATAGGTCTATTCAATAAAATTAACACAAAACATTCATAAAATTACTTACAGTCTTGATCTTAGTAGCCTCTTTTGGGATCATCTTTCAAATAAAGTGTTGAAAACGAAATTGACCCACAATCAAATTATCTACAGAGATGAGATTGAAATAGAAGAAGATTTCAAGGAGATTTAAAAAATAATTTGTTTCTATCTTTATAGAGAGAAGATTTGAAGAAAATCGATTTTAAAATGTCAAGAAGGAAAGATTTGGAAGAAAATCTTTATACAGTTCTTGATTGGAGGCAAATAGATTTGGTTGAGAAGGAAAGGTAAAATCGATAGCGTCAGAGGAGATCTAAAAAACCTGTTTTGAGCCGGACGGTATAAATCAGCGTTTTTTATGAAAACCGGGTGGTTTAACCATTTTTGACCGGTTCATTACCAGAAACGATCCAATTATAGAACCGAACCGGACAGGTGACTGGTTCAGGTTTTTTCCAGTTAAACTATCGGTCCGGTCCGGTTCTAATAACACTGTGCGGATTAGATGACTATGAACATTAGATCGAATTTGATCTGATGCCCATCCAACCGGACCCACTCCATAACTAATCTATTGTCATCAAATTTGTTTTTGACGATAATAAAACAACGATATATTTTATTTAAATGAAAAACTAAAATAAAAATATTTAAAAAATTAAATATGCACTAAATTTGATGCAATTATAGTTAAAAGGGGTGGAATGGTGACACTTTATGTCCTTTGTGTACCTCTTCTGAAAGTATAAAACACCTATTTACTACATGTTCAGTAGCAAAATGCAGCCATTATAACGTTCAAAAAGTATAAAACACCTATTAACATAATGTGGGACTGAATTGCACATTATAATGGTCTTGATTTTGAATGTTCATCAATTAAAGAATTGTGGCTAATTGATATTGTCTTGTTACTGGAAGATCTAGAGTTAACTATCAAGGATTGACACTAGCAAATTGTATTTAAGTAATTAGCTTTAGAAATACAAAAGAAAAAAAAGACACAAATATAAAAAAAAGTATATATATTAAAATATTAAATATGTCTCGCAAATTGAATGAGAATGCATTGTAGTAAGAGTAAGGCTTGGGTGCTGTGGATAGTATAAGGTCATTCACTACGATCTCAAAAATCTATCGTATAAATTTCAAACTTTGATTTAAGTAGCTCAATAAATTGGTTATAAAATAAACTTGTAGAATACTAATTTTTACTATTTTTGAAATTTTTTTACTATCTTTTATGATTTATGAAATATGGTCAATAATAACCAAAAAATAAAAGAAAATTGTCAATATTTTAAGCTATTTTTGTTATATTTCATAAATCATAAAAAGTAGTAAAAAAAATTCAAAAATAGTAAAAATTAGTATTCTATAAGTTTATTATATAACCAATTTATTGAACTAATTAAATTGAAGTTTGAAGTTTATACAATAGGTTTTTGAAGCCGTAGCACGGATAACCTTATGCTATCCATAACATCCAAGCCTTACTCTTGTATTAGACAAAGAATAGTGCTAACCCGGGTTAGCTACTATTCCGAACTACTATTTTATGTTTGGATGTGTTTGAGTTAGCAAAAAAAAAACTATTTTTTGTTTGTCTTTTGTGGATTAACATGCTATTTTACTAAGTCAACTAAAAGTTGAGTTAGCTCACTATCTCAAATTTGGGTTAGCTCACTATTCTCACTAACTCAAGTCTTCGTTCAAACACACCCGTAGGAATGTAAATACTTCAAAAGTGAGCAAGGGATAACTGCTAAAATTGCTAAAATGCATGGTAGTTGTGTTGGAGATCATCATCATTTCACTTATAAAACAGTTACATTGCTGACGTAACAATTACAAATCCAGTTGTAGGGTATGCGGAAATTCCGAACTTGTAAAATTTCAATTGCAATTTCAATTTTTTTTTTCTTTTTCCTTGACAGTGGCTATCAAGTATAATTTTTATTAATTAAAATGTAAAATATATTCATCGTTCTACATCGAAAACATTATTCAAACTACATCAACATCTAAAAAACATTCACATTTAAACATCAACATCTAACAACACAAATAACTAAAAAAAAAAAAAAAATCATATTCTTTAGTGGTAGTCAACAATGATGGCTAACGACCAAATGAGATGAGACACATTTTTTATTTCTTTTTTTTAAATTAGCAATTTCAATTTATCAATCTTGTTAAATTAGCAAATTTTCTAAACGCATTACATCAGTTTGCAATTGACGATGGTAGAGTAGGCTTGGCAAAATGTTTGTAGCTCGTGGGTCACAGTCACTAAAAGTTGTTAATGAGCCAATTTATTACTGGTTTGAGTCAGGGCGGAGCTAGACTTTCAAACTATGAAAATCAAATGTGAATAGAAATTAAGTATATAAAAATTTTCTACTATGAATGAAGTCAATTTCACACTATTCATAATATTTTAGTTTAAATTGTATTAAAATAGAGTATAAATACAAAAAAAAATTAAAAATTAATGGGGTCAATTGACCTCCATTCATTACATATGGATTCTCCTCTGATCTGAGTTGTTAACGAGCCAGTTCATTACTAGCTCAAACCAGATTAAACACGTTTGAGTAGGGCCTAACTTACTCGTTAGATAGATTTTACGATTTGATCTAATTCATTGGGTGAAAGGTTGGAGTTTACAATTTGTTGTTTTTTTATTCAATATTAATATATTTTTGTCATTCACTAATTGTCGTTTGATTGACTTGTTTCATTTTATTAACTGTACTTAGAAATGAATATATGATGCTTTATTATCTTTTTCTTTTCTTTTTTTGAATATCTGATGCTTTACTATCTCGGTCCAGCTCCCTATTGCTTCAGTCTGATTATGAACTAAGATTTTAGCTCAACCCCTTAAATCTCAGCTCACTCGGTTCACTCGGGTATTGACTTAGGGCCTGTTCGGCGTAAACCCAAATGTTACTGTTTACGTGGGAAAAAGAAAATTCACTCAGACTGAATTTTTTTTTTCCCACGTGAACAGTAAAAATCAGTTCAAATTTTTTTGCAACCCATTCCTATTCCCATTTCCTTAGGCGCACCGAACAGGCCCTTATTGTTGCTAGCTGGTGTCCAGCTGGTTGCCACTTGCCACTCCCTATTGTAGGGTAAAAATTGAAAATTTAAATTACTTTAACATAATTGAAATTGCAAGAATACGGATGATATGAAAAAGGAACAATAATTATTAAAATTGTTGATGCGATAAAAATAATTATATTTTGTAATTTTAGAAATAAAGATGACTTGTTAGAAAAATTATGCAACAGATGATCCGTAATTTTACATGCCGGGAAATAAAATGCAAACATTTACGGTTCCTGGCAAATTCTGCGAGATGGATAAAAACGAATAGATATATAGGCCAAAAATACAATAATTTTGAATACATAATTAGTTTTCCGTTATTAAATCTAGAGAGTGTGATACATAAATTCGTACTAGAACCGATTAATCGAATATGAATCAAATAAACAATAAGAACTCCGGAGTAATTTCCAAAGAAAAATTGCACGCGCACCAGTGGTCTTCATATGTTTCAGTAAATAAACCTGAACTAGATTGGATAAGGTCTGATTATGCTCACATTATTGTACGCTCGTTCGAATTTAATAGACAGCTAAGTTGGGTCAGGATGAGACCAGAAGACTCATGTCGATGCACTTTCCGAGGGCGAAAAGGTTGATTCAGAAATACATATATGGAGATATTATTATTTATAGAAATTAACGTAAAAGAAATATAGAATATAAGAATGATAGCCCCAAATTTAGATGTATAGACGTAAAGCAATACACGAAAAATTTGGTCTTAACTCTTAATGAATCCGGAAGAAAAATTCTGAATCCATAGTTTGGATTCTGGGAGAGGAGATGATATATTTAATGGATTGTTGGGATCCTCTGTGGCAAAATTCACACAACGTCCGTGATGTGTGATGTATTTAATGAATTCAAAAAAAAAGTATCGGCTTTAAAGAATGAAATCGATTTTTTTTTATAGTATGTCTACACATCTAAATTCGCATGTACTCATTCTAATACACTATCCTATTATTTTATATTAATTTCTACAAATAAAAAATTATCCATATATGACTCGTGGTCACAGTAGTTGGCTGTTAGCATATCGATAGAGCAATGGCCATGCTATGGATAAAAAATGCAAGTGGTCAAAATAATTTGGATACGCTCATTAAGTCCAATAGGAACAAATAATTGCTGATGTAACGAAAGATAAGCTCTCAGAAGTTATGGGCTTCAGGACTCTGGAGTTACTTATAAAGGAATACTATATCTTTATATCAAGATGCATGCGTTCTCTTATAATTAATTGTACGTGTTTACCTTGCTTGAGTAGGCAATTGAATTCCCACAAGCTAAGCAAGTTAAATCCTTGTTTCATTTTAGTAATTAATTCAGGTCAACGTTGGTCAATTCTCAGTCTTTATGAGAAAATAGGTCGAGTGAGCTTGATTTCGCCATTAATAAACATGGTCACATGCAATTTGTCTATAATTTAAGGGGAAAGCAATTCCAATTAAAGAGCCCAAAAGGAAAACAGAAAGAGAGCTACTACATGTAGTCGGTAGAACCGTGGAAACGTTCCTTGGATTAAATTTCCAATTTACGCCTGTTTCAGCCTGATCCCACCACAAAAGAACAAATGGGACAGCAGCTTTTGAGAGGATAAGACCCGTGCCTGGGTCAAATTCAGCAAGACTTTGAAGTAGAGGAATGAAAACCACAGCGCAGTTGCTATCCTCTGATGCTGAAATTAGTCGAGAAACACTTAAATTTGAAGTTTAATACTGTTTTAGGCGTTTGCTGAACTGAAAAGTTTCACCTATAATGACCGGATATTCAGCAAAATTGATTTTAGTGCCACCACAAACCTGTGGAAAAATGGAATTAAACCAGAAGCACAAAGGCACAATAGCTACCACACTCCACAACAAAATAAAAAATTGTGCAATTTTGGTGGCATCTTTCACACTGTCAAGCATACAAAATCATTATTATTACCATTATCATTATTATTTCATAACAATTGACTTGAAAAAATAACAAGTTCAACACATAGTTCAACTAATACAAATCAAAAGCCAATTATAAGATTCAAGAAATAAATCTCCAATCAATTGTGCCCTAAAATCTCTCAAGGAAAATCAGATGTCTGACATGTGCCAGGCATGTTACTCCATGAGAAAGAGTGAAGACCGAGGGCATTGCCTAAAGCATAGTTCGAGCCTGACGGGTTAACAGACTTTGATTGGGAGCAAATATTTTCACCCAAAAACATGGAGATTGCCTCAGTGACAACTGAGTGATTCTTGCCAATTGCTGGTTTCTCTTTGAACCAATCCAAACCCAGTAAGATGTCTGGCCTTAGGGTTGGGGTTTCACGATTGGGTGAGGTTTCTTCTTGAACTGGACTCGGGGCTCTGATAAGCATAGCATCCAGACCTGCAGTTATTGTAAAGTCATTACTCTTTTGTATCTGAGGGTATTTTAAGTGACCTTTGCAGAATAGTGCTGCAACAGTTGCAATTTGCGAAAAGTTGGATTGATTTACAGTAATTTTTTTTTAATGATTCTTCACTGAATGTTTAAGATAACTCTAATATCATGGAAGGTTTGAAAAATTCACTGCCATCTAAATAAAATTACACAGAATGCCATACACCTATCCATATACAGATGCCTCAATTCTGTATAAATTAAAAGGATACCATTGCAACATATGTATGCTTACCTTCTGGCTCATTAGAGGCCAATAAATCATCTATCAACCCATCATCAGCATCAGCTGTCGAGTCATACTCATTGGACTTGTCAACGTTTTCTAAGCACAGATCCCAAGAAGAACCTGAACTCTTCAAGCCCGATCCACTTCTGCTTCCGCTGCTACGCACCTGTGCCTCGTGCACCAGTGCATCCAAGAGGCCACTATTTCGCAGGGATGAATTACACTCTGACTGGAGAGAGCACGCTGTGGTACCAGTCATGGCAGGAGAATGGTACAACGAGTCATGAGGTGGCGCCGAGGAGGACCCCACCACGGGCCGATCTAGCCACGCTATTGGGTCAGTTTCAGTATCTTGGAGTGAAGGGAGCTCAAACTTCATAGACCCCATGGTAATGGGCCCAGAAGCAGAGAAATTGTTGCCATTTAAAAGGGCATGGCAGCCTGTATCATAGGAATGATTCCTATTGTTAGAGCCAAAGTCTAGAACCTTATGGAAGTTTTCCGGGCTGTTTGTTAACTCAAGAGAGGCGGGTCCATCTGTCAGGGGTTCA
Organism: Carex rostrata; assembly: GCF_964058835.1. Classification (NCBI taxonomy): domain Eukaryota; kingdom Viridiplantae; phylum Streptophyta; class Magnoliopsida; order Poales; family Cyperaceae; genus Carex; species Carex rostrata. Next base: position 12,960,863 of record NC_135919.1, read on the forward strand.
CTCAAGGCTGAAAGTGGACTCTCTGACAAGCTGAGTCGCCTTACCTGGCTCGGACTGGTACAGTACATGTAGTTGCAGTATCCATATCCTGAGCTAACTATACTCCCTGTGGGATAATCTTGGAGACTAGCTGCATAAGGTAAGGTCTCTTGAGTCGAAAGGTAGGGTTCAGGTGTCAGGTCTGGTATGAAAAACCCGCTTTCCTCTAACAAATCACGAGATCTTTTCTTACTTGTTGAATATTCACTGAGAGAGTGTTGGTCTTCAGCGGATAGTTGGTAGCAAATGTTAGAAGGATATACCGGTAAACCCGCACGCTGGCACCTCTTTAGGCGTGTGTTCCAGTAGTTTTTTATTTCATTATCCGTACGCCCTGGAAGCTGACAAGAAGATATTACATGGTAAATTTTTTTTCTAATGGAATATAAGAGTACATTCTGAAAGGAAGAAGGTAAAAGGAAAAAACAAGATGTTCATATTCTCTAAACAATTCTTCATTTAAATTTGGGTGTCTGAAATTTCATTACATCACAACATAGTTCAAAGTTGGTTTATCTGAGACTTGAAAGAGATAATTCCGAACTCCAAGTAAAAGTTCGAGTATTGGTTAATGATACTGTTTCTCATTATGCTCTTTTTAAAAATTTGAAAAATAAAAAGCAGAAATAAAAGGGCAGGTGAGTATTTACATAGGCGGCCATGCGGGCCCACTTATTGCCGAGCTTGGCATGGAGCTCGATGATGAGTTTCTCTTCTTCAGCAGAGAAGGCACCTTTTTTGAGGTTGGGGCGTAGATGGTTAGCCCACCGGAGGCGGCAACTCTTGCCACACCGGGCCAGCCCAGTGTTCTTCTGTACTGCATTCCAGTTGCCTTCTCCGTGATTCTTTACATACTCCACTAGTATTGCATCCTCTGCTGACGTCCATGGCCCCTTCTTCAGCCCCAGTCCCGATCCAGATCCTGAGCCGCAACCCACTACAGAGCCCCCACTGCTACCTGCTTGGAATTAATACTATAATGACCTAAATAATAATACAATATAACTAGCTGAGGTAATGACATATCAATATCATCAGCAGCAACAGCAGAATCAGAATCACGAATGTTATTTCAAGCTTGCTGTATCTCTTCTTACCGTATAATAAAATCATCAACGCTACTTTTTATCCTTTTTTTTATTTTACTTCTTACTTAAACACTGGTCTAAATTTAAAAGATAACTCCTAGATTTTCAATTTTAATGGGTTATTTAGTACTTCTGAGCTTACTAGGCTAGAGAAATTTTAGGGTTTTACACAAGTTTGATTAGTACTGGTACCACACCCAGTCATGGGAAAATGTACTCTGCATTTTAATTTGTACTGGTACCGTACCCAATACCAAAACTCAGAATCAATTCTTGCTATTGATACAGGTAAGTAGCGTTGGGTCATCATTATAGCACTGGCTTCTTAAAAAACAAGTCGGGAAAGGTAACATCTGAATCAAAACTTTATCATGAACTATGCTGGTACACACAAAATTGTGCATGACCATGATCCGTAAACTTTTTGGCCATTTTCTCAGGCAATAACAATTAGAATAAGGAAACTTACTACCTTCATCAAAGGACGGTGAATTAACAGCACTATCAGGAAGCAGTATGCCTAAGTCGCCTTCACTCTTCGTACAGTTCATGTTCATTCTTTTCTAACCTGATTCAGTGATACTCTACTTTAGTCTTTCACAGAAATAAAATACAAGCCAGAATGAAGTACAGCCTCAATCTTATTAAACCACTATAGTGAATAAAGCCTACTCAGAAACAATTATTTCCTAGTTTCACTGACCTCAATTTTATTTATACCTAGGCAATATTCTTGTGTCATTCTTTTGAACCAATTTGCGTTAAAAAAATTATAGCTGACGAAAATAGGTCCCGAATTTATTCCAATGTCTGTACCCACTACTACAACTTTTTTACCAGCCTAATTTTATCACTAGAGAAAGATGCCTTGACTGATAGTATCGATGTTATAATAACCCACTACCTTTTCTTTGAAAATGGACATGTAAAAGATATATTGAACTTTTAGGATGGGATAAAAAGTTAAAATAACATACAATTGAGGAAACATATATATACAAAAAGAAAGAAAAAAAATAAAATTAAAAAGATTACTGAAAAACAGTAATTTTAATCTGTAGTGCCGTCAATTAAGAAAACTATTATCTATCACATGAAACAAAGGAATCGTATTTGTACAGGGCAGGCACAAATTCAGAGGAGGTTAATTAAAATATACTTCTTTGAAGAACATAGATATCACATACAGCCTGTGAACCAGCCAAGCATATATGCTAATCAGAATGGAAAAATATAAAGTTTTCAAAATAGATAGAAGAAAACCATGATTTCGAATAAGGAGCAGCTACTTTTCACAAAAAGAAGATCACCAAATTTATTAAGATTTGAAAGTGACAGTATAATTAATTCTCTCAGATCAACCGTAAATTTCAATGTCACTCTCACGCTCAATTGTTTAATTCTAATTCTGAACTGATCAAGAGTACACTAGTTTATTCTTCTTCTTTCTTTTTTATCAGAGAAACCTCCATAGTCCAATCCACCATCCCAAACATACCCAAGAAGAAAATTCAAGAGCAAAATGCGGATCAAGAAACTAGAACTGGTAAATGTGTATTGACAAGGCTCAATTTGATATGTATTTAAAGAGATTCAGGCTAATGGAAAAGGTGCTCTGCCATAAATGAAATAACATACTTGGAAAACTCCACATAAAGCAAAAACTTACTTTTCTGAACAAATTTAGCAAGAATATCCAAGAATTAACTCCCATACGAGAGCCGTTTAAATTGTCACACTCGATCAAATTACACAAATTCGGCCTATCTAAATTTCGAAGGAAGAATAGGCTTACACAACAAGCAAAAAATACATAATATTCGGTGATCCAGAATTAAACAGATACGGATCGAAAAAATCGAAGGAGAAAGACGAGATCAAACCTGAGTTAAGCAGCTTGGATCAAGTCGAGGAGTATTAAATGCAACTGAATTTGGAAACCCTAAGGTATGGGGAGGAAGTAGCGATGTGAGAGAAGGAAATTTGGGAGAGAAGGAACGAAGAGAGAGAGAGAGTAGTGTGAGCGTGTGTTTTACTGTGTAGAGAATATTAAGAAAGGAGAGTAAAAAGTATCTTCGCCCCTATACTCCAATTACCGGAGTAGTTACCCTTTTTCCCTCTTTCTCTTTCTATTTTTCCCTCTTCTATTTACCGTAATTTTGGAGAGTTGATCCTGACTGAGACTTGGACCGGAAAACTACCGCTAACGGAGTACTCCATAAACCATAGACCAACATTCAATGAATTTTTTTGGTCCTATTACACTTCATTAAAGTGAAACGGGTCTTAACATCAGTATGGTCCTATCGAATCAACTGACTCGATTTGACTTTTTAACGATAAAAATCTATGGAACTGGTCTACTGAAGCAACATCGTAGTACCCCACTGAAGGTTGGGGGCTTCCTGAAAAGTTCTTCTCATCAGTCGTGCCCCAAGTGCAGTGAAGTTCATATGTGGTCCGTCCGGAATATTCCTTGAACATGGTTTTCCCGTACAATATATGCCTGACACCGGTCTCCATCGTCCTCGACTACTAGTGGATGCACCATATCTGCATCGGAATTCGATCCAGCACGGATCTTAAGGTATATCAGTGGTTGGGATTTATTCTGGGGCCATGAGAGAATACGGGGTCGAGAACTTGAGAAACGGGGACCACCGGATCAGTCCTAGTCCGTGAAAACGTGAAATGTTTCTGGTGGGTAAATGTCCTCTCCATTTTCATAAAAAATGGACGTTTGCCTTGTCGCTTCTCTGCTTACCCGTCATCTATGATGTAAATCCAGCGGTAGAAATGCGTCTGCTGCTAGAGGATCATCCCTTGAGGGACTTGTGTCGTTCTTACCTGATTTTTCGATTAGAAGCTTCAATCTTGGATTCTCAGTCTGCATGTTGTACGAACCGGAGAGGAATAGATTCCATTTCTGGGCGGGACCCACACCTTCTGATCATCAGTACCATGCTTCAGACACAACCGATTTTATTTTGAAGGTACAACCGATTTTTTTTTTTCCTCTGATAGTCTGAGGTTGCCATCTCGTCGCATCTTACCAAAGAAGATAGGGAAAAAAAAAAAAAAAAAAACAAGTTGAAAGTTGAAACTATGGGACGGGTAAAATGGAGAGGTGATGTGATTTATCCGTACTGGACATAGCACGGAAAGAACGCTGCATCGGGATGTGTAGAAAACTAGAAATTGTACCTCCGTGCTCTAGTCTAGACTCTAGTGCATTAATTCAAATCAAATCATATTTAATGCATTTTATGCATGAAGACCACCTTTCCAACCCGCTTGACGATTTAAACGCCAGTAAAACATGAAATTTTTAATCACCATTTTTTAAACAACAAATTTGTGGAGGGCACACTTCTTCATTTGTTTTTAAAGGTACTGTTCCTTTATTAATTGTATATTTTTTATGTGCTAGTTCCGCGTGTTTAATTGTTGATCCACGAATCAACATCTGATGACGTCACGCAAACCAAACAGAATTGTCACCCCCTAAAAATAAAAGATAAATGGCTCATTCTATTTCATCACCGCAATTTGACAATTTCTTTTGTTAATTAGACGTTTATGCATTTTCATTTGTTAATTGCAGACTACCGAAGTACCTCTGTTTATTCTGATTTTTTTATTTTTTACTATCTCTGTAAAAAAAAAAAAATCAAATAATGAGGTTTTTTTTATTTGTTAATGTGCTAATGTAACTAATTACATGTGTTTTATCCAATTGAGAAGTGTGCGATCAATAATAAAAATATAAAAAGTAACAATTAAGTTGTCTGTTAATTAACGGATAGAACTTACAAATTACTCTATTAATCTTCGTGCGGAAGCGGATCTTGCAAGTGTAGCAGTATCACTGGTTCTGCAAGGAATCACAAGCCGAAGCCGGAAGACCTGCGTTTTCCACGACCTAAGACCTTCGCTATTAACAGAGTATCTTCGTGCTCTGTCACTTTTTTCTCTTTCAGTTATTATTTCGTTTTTTATCTGATTGATAGAGAGAGGGGCAGATATGGATGGTTTACATAAAACCAATCCACCTATTCATAAAAGGATCTGCACCTCTTCATAAAGGTTTGGCATCTATTCATAATGGGTCGGATCTTAGATTTGGGTTTCCCATAACGGGCGTACCATTTAATAAATCCAACATCTCCCACTCGCACAAAATGGGATACCGGCTATAAACTAAGATAACATAATCTCTTATCTCTGTTAAAATTCATACAAGGAAATAGGCCGTGACCAGCATATTTTAATTTGAGAGTCTATGTTGTTATCCAACTGTTAGGTATGTATAACAACATCTAAATAGAGTAAATATGCAGTACCCCAGAGCATTAAGTTACATTTTTAAGTATTACATGATCTCTTTTATTTATTGATACAACATACTTATATATTCACAATTATGTTACATAAACATAATTGGTGCACCAGTGAATATAACTTAATGTAACACTTAAATTATCTTTTTCTTTTATCTAGAATCTATTCATTCCAAAACAATTGTTATTCAGATATGTTCCATTAGATCGTATCATTCATGATCATTGACAACATTTCAAAATAACTAATTGAAAAGAAACTTCAAGGTATATTTAGTAAAAAATCAAAGAGTACTATGAGATCTTTTTGATCTCGCGGGTCTCACACAACAAAAAAGAAGATATCATATCTTCTGTTACCCTGTTGGTCAATTGCACATATGGTATGAAACATATGTTACGGTATTATTCTCCATTTCTTATGGAGCGTATGCCTAATTTAAAATTCAATACCGTACAAGTGATAGTTCAGATATACATAATATCTAACTTGAGTCCACAACTCTACTTATCATATAAATTCAATAACAGGACTCCCACTTGACATAAGACAGTTAAGGTGAATAGTGGGTATTTCACCTTCGATCAAAATAATATATCCATATGACCTCATCTTAATTTTTTATCAAGGCGATATATATTTTAAGCACTTGCTCTCACATTTTGTATCATATCTAGCTTAAAATCAATCTCATTTCTATGTCCTAGTAAGACATAGAAGCGATTACCTGTGTGAGAAGGCCAATCAACTGTCTGACATACCTTTCATTTTATATCTCATGTGTTATTTAAATTGTGCTTTCAAAATTCTAATATTCCTTCTTTGCAGACAGTGGGATCAAAGATAATCTCTTTGACAAAATTTTGGTGTTCAACTCTTAGTAATAATTTGTTACATTCTTTACATCTAATTTTGCCTATCGATACTACTTCTTTGCCATGTCAGGCTTTGATTATTCATACAACAGATATGAATCCTCCTTCGGCAGAGGAAGAGGATGGGGAAGAGGCCGGGGTTATACCAACTTCCCTGGAACACAACGATGGAACCCTTATGCTTGGTGCCGACCTTCTTCTGGCTCTGACATGAATTGAATGCTAATATGCCTTGTTTTGTCATTCTTGTAGTTTGTGGTGGTTTAGCTTAGGGCTTCAAGCTGTTATATGTTGTAGTTTGAATTTCTTATTTCTTTTGTTATGTGTTGTAATGTGGATCTTGTATGCTATTACATTCTCCAAATTTGGAGTTTGTTATGGCCATTCTTTATAAGTTTCAATAGAAACTGGTGGGATTTCCCACTATTTAAAAAAAAAAAAATCTCATGTGTTATGCTAATTATATTGGTATTAAATAATTTGTAACAATTATAACATAAATGTATAAAAAATAGCATTCATTGCATTTATCCCACAAATATAAATATACATAATATATACTGTTCAATAAAAAATATAACTACAATCTACGTAACCCTAGAGATTTCACATGGCCAATAAACACATCTCTAGGTATTGCCTTTGTAAAAGGATCTGCCACCATTTTGTGTGTAGATATGTACTGCATGCAAACTTGTTTTCTCGCCACCATGTCTCTAACGAAGTTATACTTAGTATCAATGTGTTTGGTCTTTGAGTGATACTTGGGATCTTTTGTATAGGCGATTGCTGCTTGGCTATCGCTATATACCAACACTGAGTTAGTTTCATTATCACCGAAACCCAAGTGATTCAAAAATCTTTTAAGCTAAACTGCTTCTTGTACTGCTGCTGAAAATGCTACAAATTCAGCTTCCATATCAACCATCAAATCACTAATCATATTTGACATTTTTTGGAATTTTTTTACTATTTATTAAGTATTTTACAAAATTGTTGATCCAACGGTGGCAGCTGATTTTACTGTTTTGTTAAGCCACCGTTGGATCAACAAATTTGTAAAATATTTAATAGATAGTTAAAAAATTCAGAAAAATGTAAAATTTGGTCTCCAAGCACATATTAATACGGAGAACAAGATGAACGGCTCGAATCGACCGTTTGAATTTTGAAAAGTCAAATTTGAACCGTATGTATTTCGGCCAATATAGATTCAAATGCACATTAGTCACACACACACTCTCTCTCTATATATATGATAACACGATTACTACTTGACAATATTTTTTTATTATTGTTTGATCATCATCGGTGTACTCTGGTATGATTACTCAAGTATAATATTACTGTATTTTTTGTATTGACCGACACAATGTATTTATAAAAGTATATTTGTATTGTGCAACAGTTATGAGAGAAAAAACTCTATCATACAAAATAATATATTTTAAAAAAAAATTAGACTAAATGGCAAATAACATTTTTTAAATTACATATTACATGACATCTACATATAAATAACATTCCTTAATGATATATTAAGTGACATATATTTATTTATCTTTTTGACATATTTTCATAAAAAAAATCTCAAACAAATATGACAAATAGTATTTCTTAAATAGTATAAAAAATAGAAAGAAATGAAGACATGATCAATCAGTTATCAATCAATTAGAAAGAATAATACAATTCACATGAGAAAAAATTATGATCAATCAGAAAGAAAATACAATTCGCATGAGAAGAGTACGTGTCTAAATAAAGACTTGTACACTTAAAATAAGACATAAAAAAGATGCATAGAATCAAAATATTTGATCGAATGGCTGATGTTCAATCCGAAATTTCATCTTTTAATCAAAATCATTGACAGATCATGACATCTATGTGATTAATATAAGAATGAAGATGCCAAATCCATTATGAATTTCAAATATTTTTATATAAATATTGTATAATGCTCACCGCTCTTGGATTAATATATTCTGACTGTGTGTTAAAGTCAATGCCCTCCGTATGTTTGAAATCCGAATGAGTAAAACCCTTGTATATACTATGACTGTGCAGCATCATGTTTGGTACAGTGCCTGGGTGCAAACTGGGGTAATTAATCATTTGCTGACTTCAAATTTGAACATTAGCCCGTATTAAATGCTCCGAATTACTTGACTGAAGACCAGTTCACCTTTCATGTCTGCTATGTGCTATCTATAGAATAGACTGTAGATTCCAGTATTCCACCTTGGTAGTCTTTACCGGAAAAAAATTAAGTAAAAAAATAAATAATAAAAACAGTGAGCAGCAGACTCCGCAACGACCGACAATTTCTGTATATGGTCTGCGGTTACTTGGGACAATTGTGCTGCAAAATAGGAAATTACAGTCTGTAAAATGCAAGTGTCTTTTTTTCTCTTTTCTTTTTCCTGGGAAAAGTAAAATGAAAAAGTCGGATAAAAAGAGAAGGGCAAGAGAGACAATAGTACGTTACCTAAGGATTGCTTCACGTGAGTGGGTCCCTTATAATCACGAGCCATAATCAAGGGATCTTTCCATTGGAGACCTCGGCGCTTATGTGACCTCTCCCCATTGTTTGTTTGGTGTGTTTAGTTTTAGTAGATTGTTAGCAATTTTTTTAGTTATTATTTATGTGAAATTAATATACGTATCATTGTTTTTGGAGAATTTTTATTTTCACCAGTTAGCTAAGCACTTTCAATTATCTACGTGATCAAATAATTGCAGACTAAATAATTGCACAGATAATAATTGCACAGCTATTATGTGTGTGGCGAATGAAAATGAAATTTCTCGAAAAGCAATGTCGCCTCCATCTATACATTTCATAAAAGCGGTAACTAAATAAAAATTTGAGATTGTTAGCATTCATGAAATTTAGCTGAAATTAGATTAGAATTAAGTGAAGTTAATTTAGATTTAATTTTAAAAATATGAGTGAGTCTATGCATATCACGGGTTGTTACCGTGCTACGGCTCTATATTCGAGTTTTCAAATCCTAACGGTCGATCCGAACCGTTCATCTTGTTTTCCATATTAATATGTGTTTGGAGACCAAATTTTACATTTTTTGAAATTTTTTTACTATTTTTTTAGATATTTAGAAAATCACTTGATCTGAAAATTTTGGACCATCTAAAAACAGTGATTTTCAATAAATCTAAAAAAATAGTAAAAAAATTTCAAAAAATGTAAAATTTGGTCTCCAAACACATATTAATATGGAGAACAAGATGAACGGTTCGGATCGACCGTTAGGATTTGAAAACTCAAATATAGAGCCGTAGCACAGTGCCAAATTGTAATATGCATAGTACCATAGACTCACTCTAAAAATATTGTACTTAAGTAATTACTATTGATTGCTTTCAGTGATAGGAATTAAGGAGAATTCAAATTAAAAAAGCCGGTATTATTTAGGCTGACGTGTCTATTAAGCCGTACTCAATATAAATATCTGGATACATTTTATTTGAAAAATTATTGGTGCCCAATCTCCTGCAAGGCTGCACTCGTATCCGCAGCCGACACGTTTCCCTGGCTAATCTGTCGAATCAGCTAATGATTATTTTTTCAAACGCCACGTGTTATTGAACCGTTGTTAGAAACTAAATTAATCTCTCCTTCTTCCCTCGCTCAACTCCAAATTAATCTGATTTGCTTCTCTCTTGCTTTCTTTCACAGCTCTTTTCACCTCTCGTCTCGCATCTGCTTAAACTTTTGTAACTTGCATCTTTAATTTGTTTCCTGCCGAGGCATAAAGAAGACACTAGCTAGAGTCAGCGACTATGAATTTGGAGTTAAGGATTTTATAATTAATTAGAGCATATGAAGAATGATCTCATTTCCTCACTGACCTCTCGATCGTCTCTACTGCTCCACCCGCCGTAACGGCAACAACAACAACTCCAGATTTAATTGAGTTCTCTAACCTCCTTACTGTAATGCCTCAATCTCCATGGCATGAAACGCAACTCAAGAAGAGGTCGATCGGGCTTTTTTTTTTTTTGAAATTTTAGCAGCTGCTGCTAAGTGAGGTCGATCGGGCTTTGAGGCATGAAAAATACAGCTTAATTAATACAGGAAAAGACATTCAATATATGGATATTATTTCACCTTGCTTAATCATGGATCATTAATTGTACGTAATTTTATCGCTGGTTAAGAATTATGAAAGTTATCTAGCTAGCTTGGTAACTATAAAATATATTGGTATTGGTTTGTGTAAACAAACATGCTCGCTATTGGATTGTGATTGAATAAGCACTTGAAGATATTTTTTTAATCATTTCTAACTAAATGAAAAGTGATTCAGACATTCAGTGACATGGACTGAAATTTTAGTGTATATATATATAAGCAGTTTCCAAAAGAGTTTAAACAGTTTACTGAGAGAACCATTCAAAAAACTTTCTTATCATTGTGAATAAGTAGAAGAGTTGAAATAATTCAGATGAATTAATTGTGTAAATAAGTCGAACAAGTATTTTGTATAGATATTTTTTAAATAAATTATAACGCATTAATTTTGGCCAATAAACACTAGTGATATATGCGAGTCTCCCATAAGATTAATGTGTGTAAACAAGGAGCTTTAATTTTTTAAAGAAATTATAACGCATTAATTCTTGTGTCATGTTCTAATATTGGATGGGTAACAAGGAGCTTTTCATTGGTATTATTAGTAAATAAGTTCGGTATATGTAAATACTTTTTTATTTACCCTACAAATTTTTATCAATCTATGTTTTCTACAAGCCGTATATTACATATTTGGTTTTGATATTAGTATAAAAATGTTCGAAGATTAGTATAGATCACTTTCTAACTTTTCATACGAGCATTACAATATTCCAGGAATGATATTATGAATTAGAATAGTCAGAGGATTAATGATTTTTTCGTTGCAAATATGATTTTCAAAAGAAATACACACATCATATATGTATGATAGCCCGTATGGTGTATGAGAATTACGTATAAATTTACTACAAATACTTTCAAGGCGGTTGTAACTATTTTTTGCGTAAAAAAAAATGCTGCACTGACTATAATTCTCAAGACGCAGGCTTTTGAAATTGATAGCTTTTCAAGTGTCTTTAATTTCCTTTCTTATGAGATGTAAACAAATTGTAGAATTACTATAAACATTTTTCGCAACACGTACCAATACTTTTGCTTGGAAATAATGCGGGAGCCAGGCCTTGGCCATTTTGTCATCCGGACACTTCGTCTGTATTGTAAAATTTGAATAAAAATAATTAATGTTGCATGGAATGAGGCGGATGTAAGTTCAATAAATGAAGATAAATTGATTTTTATTTTTTCAATTTGTTTTTGTATTTATATATGATTTTTCATATAATTTGTAGTAAAATGTTACAAATATATAAATTTGATCTCATTCTTAACATGGAAATTATATATGATTGACCTTCATTTACATTTGATCTCATAGTTTGAAAGTCTGGCTCCACTTCTGAATTGATGGATGCTATTTTTACACCTCATATTATTTTCATTTTTCACTATAAAATAATAAACTATTAACAAACTATATTTATATTATATTGGAATCCTGCACCCAAATTATTGTCAAATTACAAACTTGGTTACTACGGTGGCAATTGCAATGGATTTTGAACACACCCCGAATTTGTGGAGTGCGTATCCTCTGAGATATCTGACATTTTGCATAACCGACGTGTCCAGTTCCTATTCGGGGAAACCGCAGGGGCCAGTATTATTTGAGCTTCGAGATTCGTGCAGAACGGTTGAGGTTTTCCAAAAAGTCACGCAAAATATGAGATATCTCAGAGGATGTGAACTCGAATTTGTGCCGCAGAAAATCGGAATTACAGATAAAGATTCCTATCCGTGCATATCTCTAGGATGCTCTCCAGTACCTGCACAACAAGCGCGTCTCTTGCAGTGTTGCGTCCAATTGTGATACGATCCATGCAAATAATTTTTTATTGTTTATATTGAAATCTGATATGCTTCAACTATAAGGTTTCGACACACTAATTTCGTCGGTAATAAATTTATAACTTACTATAAATAGCTGTTGATGTCACAACAACAGACCATGTCTTTTGCATTCAGATGAGAGAATTATGACTATTCAAAACAAAGTCAATATTATATACCTTTGATGCACTTTATTATAAATACAACTATCCAACATTATAGAAAACCTTTATTTCCAGTGACTGAATCAACAGAGAGAATGGAAACCCGGTACCTTTTCTCTACTTCCCTATTCTTTTGATGGAAGCCCCTAGGAACCTTTTTCTCCCCCTTCTAATACTGATATCTTTTTCCCAGGCTTTCTGCGGCGCCCACCATTAAAATAGGGACCAGACCACTTGGATAATAAAACTTTTCATGCACGACGGCCCCACCAACCTTGGCCCATGAAAGTCTCATGGGCTACTGGGCCCCGCACATTGCGTCACCACAATTAGCCTTTTTCTTCCATCGGACCCATCCCTCTTTGTACCAGTTCGAGCTCATTTATTAAATACCTCTTTTCAATCTATCAGCAATGGTTTGCAACTGGAACTATGACGTGGCTCTGACATGGCACACTACCTCATTTTTTAAAAGAGTTTCCAGCCGCAACGAAAACAGTGTCTGTCCATTAAAAGATTACTATTTTTTTGTCTCGGCCAATATTTATACACGCTTTAGTGACATCGTATTAATTATCCCTTCTCAATAAATTATCGTTTTACTTTTTTCTATCCTTTCGGCTTTTGAAATAAGATCAGCATGCTAGAAATTGGAAGCGAGGAATGCACCACTTGAAATATGAAAATATATAGAATTAAAAAGACTAGTAATTTATCATTCGCAATGAAAATTAAAGAAGAAGAGAAAGATATGAAACGGTAAAAATGAGTCATCACTCATCTACACTCCAATTTAGAAGGATCAAATTATTTTATTTAAGAGATAGAGAAAGTACAACTTTTTCATTTTTCTTCTCTTTATAAAGTTGTGAAACAATTAATTTTGCCTTTTCTTCCCTCTTGATGCGTTGCTCTAGGCTAAGTTGGGTTTCAATATGGGCGATAAAGCACCGGGCTTGATGCTAACTGTAGCCCCCGCAAAAGTTTAAATTGAATTTTTTTTATTTTTGTGAAAATATCCGTAGGTAAGCATTAAACAAAAATGTATAGGCTATAGTACTAGTAGAAGAACCATGTAGAAGCATGCAAGATTTTAAATCGGCTTAAATGACGATCTATCTTCTCATGTGAAGCTATTTGTACTTTATAGCTAGTAATTGACCAAGTTAAGATATATAACAATTACAATAAGTTTTTCTAAATCTGTAACTCATTAAAACTTGGCAAGCGTCGGAAACTGGAAGAGCATGTGTTTTTAAACCATTGGACTACTGTGAGATTTTTGCACTTCATAAATCTAACTAGTCGGATGTGTCTGAACTTTTGATAAAAGAAACTCAGATGTTCTAACTATTGAGCGACCTATAATTAACCACCTTGTTTGTTTTCCACAACTTTATTAAACACCAAATACAGCCATCTGCAGAAGAGAATGCCTCTCTTTATCTAGTTCATAAATGAGAAAACAAATGAAGAATTTCACTATTATAGTATTATAATTTATTTTACTAGCTGGTTTTATAGGCCTGCCGAGACGTTAATTTGACAAGAGGCCATGCTGATTTATGTGCAGTAGCATTTCAAACTCTGGAGTCATGGTCAGTGCGTGTGTCAGAGAAGTAGTAAAGAATAAAGATAATGGAACTTTCTGATGCCAAGCCCCGAGTCTGGTACCTAAGTGAAATCCTTGTTAGACTTAGAACAAACGAAGTATTCTCGCCAACTGCTGCTCAGGAGAGGTCATACAAAGAAGTACTTGCTCATGTGGTTCGCATAATTTCTAACAAGAGCAACGAGTCGCCGTGTGGAACATGTCGTGGTATGAATGTGCGCACTACACCTCAGAAGAAGCAGAGTCGAAAAGAAAGCTTAAAGGAAGTACTTCATGCCATGGAGCACAAACAAATATACGATCCTCCAGGAGAAACTGAAATTGGATACTATTTCATAATCAGGAAGTACATAAGATCTCTCCTCACTTTCTTTGGATCAGAAATTAAGCTAGGTGAGGAGACCTTAAATTTCAATTTTAAAAATTATGCGGTTCCTTGTTTTTGGCTTTTTTCCCATTGAGGACTACTTGACTACTGAGTGTGTAAATTTTATAATTTGTCCTTAAGTAAAATTTCAGCTTTCCATAGAGATTCCAACTGCTTCCCGATGATTTTTGAATTGCATTATTTGGATGAGCTTGCAGAATCGTGTATGCATTTGGCCAATTTCTATCAGCATCTGTTTCACAGATGGACAGAAGGAAAGGTAAGTGTTAAAACAAATTAATTGCTCCTTGGCACCGTAGGTAGAAGCAGAATTCAAATCAGAATCCAATCGAGACCAAAACTAACTGTCATTTTTAACCAGAAAAAATAAATTCAGGCCTTTACAATATCTTACACGTAAAATTTAAATCTTTGTGCGGAATTGCATCACGACATTTCTTGTAGGTGCAGCTTGTGACAGTATGACTTGAAAAATTGCACTGTTATAGAGGCTGCACCTAGATTATTAATAGATGTTATTGACTGAAAAGTATCCTTAAATAAAATAAAACAAAAAAACACAGAGAGAAACATTTTACTTTGTGATGAGCAAATTAGCGAGCTTAATTTTTTTGCAGGTTATACGCCATTGATGGGTATCAAGTACAGCCATGAGGCCCCACCTGTCATTCCAGGTAGTAAAGAGAGAAACAGTGCATTTTACTACCATAAATTTATTCTTGCTTTCTTTGATCTCAGATCACATTCTGCTCTTTTCTTCTCTCCTCCTTCAGCAGAAGGGCTGATCTCCTATTTGAAAGTGCTGGACTGCCCACTACCACTGCCTGCTAAATCTGGTACAGTTCCCACTTTCCAGTAAATTACTTATCTGCATCTGTGTTCCTATCTTTCTGCAGATTATTTATAATTTCCTTTTTTAATTTTTGGTGACAATTAAGAAGTCCATTTAGTGATGTTTTCCAAAGAAGTGGATGTGTACTCATACTACCTAAGGTACCTCCTAATTGAGAGAATGAGAGTCGAAATCAACGACCTGGAAATCCACTGCATGAGCATCACCCATGCAGCTGTGAGGAAACTATCCCCTAGTGAACCTTGGGATGCTTTGTTCAAAAGGTGCTACAGAGACAGAGAGATGGTGGAAGCAGGATCAACTGTAGGGAGACTTGGTGGAGAAATGCAAAGTCTCAGTCAAGGACATCCCGGCTTATATCACCCATGTAGAGCGAGGCATTCGAATTGCTTGTCAGATGGGCTATTTCCTCTCAGGCTGCTGTATTGATAGTTTTGAGATGTACAGTAGTGTTATTCACTGCCTTTAACGGCCCTTTAAAAAAGGCGGATCAAAACTGCCATCTCTCATCCGTGGCTGGTGGGGTTCTTCATGCGCTCTCTCTATTTATTCCCGGTGAGTTAATTTCATGAAGACATACATGATTTATGGACTTGGCTTCAGATAGTGGTGTTATATTTAATGTTTAGATATGCACCAGGCAGCAAGAGCTGAACAATGACCATAAATCTTTCTGGCACTAGGAATCAAAAAGTGAATAAAGGGAACTCCTGACCTTATGACATCTCTCCATCTCAAACTAAGAAATATCATTTGCTATTTCAGGAAGCCGAGATCAATTTGGAGAGCTTTCTATATTGAACAATCCGATGGTACAAGGTAGCGTCAACACTAAATTTATGAAATCATTATATGTACAAATTAATATGGGTTCTTGAATTTGATGTTTTATTCTGCATATGCTTGCCGGCACAAATTCAGGATCAAAATGTCAACAATTTGCAGGGCATCATAGATGATCTTGAATGCATTGGAGCTCTGATGATGTACCAGATAATAAGGAGACTTAGTTTATATATTAACGAAGAAGAGAAAGATAAGAAATGATAAAAATGAGTCATTTTCTCTGCAATTCAATTTAAAAGGACCAAATTAGTTTATTTAAGAGGTCGAGAAAGAAAAAAAAATTTCATTATTTTTGCTTTTTATAAAGCCACGCAATAATTAATTTTTCCTTTCCTTTCCTTCCCTCTTGATGCGTTGCTCTGGGCTAAGTTGGGTTTCAATAGGGCCACAAAGCACCGGGCCTGATCGTTAAATCGGAAATATTTGTTTCAAAAAATCGGAGATGTTGCATAATCAGCTATTCTTTTAATATACGTATTGAAATGAAACGGGTCAGTTAAGTAGTATATATCAATCGACACATATAATAACATAAAGTCTTGAGAGAAAGAACCAAATATTCCTTTTGATTTTGATCTTTCCTTCGCTCCCTTCCTAAATCTTCCTAATTAAGTTCCGAACTTCTCCTTCAGATCGGATCTCTGTCACACTGACAATGGCGGGAAGGCGTTTCTCTCTAGCAAACCCTAGATCGTTCTCCATTAGCAAGCCAATACTAGTGTTACTCTCTCTTTTCTCTCTCCTCGCTCTCTTCTTTGTTCTCTCCTCCAAAAACCCTAACGCCGACCGTAGTCGTTGGGCCACTTCCCCTATTCGCTACTTCCCCGCAGCTCTGGACGATTTCTTCTCTTCCCCGAATTCCATTTGCTCTGCTAGCTCTTCGTCTATGCAATTGAATGATCTCGTCATGTCTAGGAGGGAAAAGGAGAGGCTTTATGGCTCATCATCTGATCTGTGGGCTGGATCTCGGGTGCTCCAGGTCTATGTATATGAAATGCCATCAAAATTTACATGTGATTTGCTTAAGCTTTTTAGAGATACCTATAAGGAGACTACAAATTTAACATCGAATGGGAGCCCTGTGCATCGCCTCATTGAACAGGTAATTGTTTAATTTGTTAATCTGAATGAATACATAAAATTATGCTGGTATCCATGTAGGTACAAGTCCCTCTGTTGTTATACTTATTATAAGTTTAATTTAGCTCTAATAGTGTTTAATTTAAACTGACTCGTGCAATTTAACAGAACTTGAGCATGTTTAACAAGAATCAAGTTTGCTCAGTTATCCAGAACATGTAATGATACTTCAATTAAGTTAACTGTAGCCTCAGTTTACACTCTGCTGTGCATATAGCACAAAACAAGCTAACCATATGTGAAAATATAACCATCTCTGGTATATGTAGTTCAACCAGCCATGAAGAAAGATAAATTTAGATGTTGGATTTGGTTGTTTGATCTATCATTCACCTCTGCCTTTTGTCATTGATAGCATTCGGTCGACTACTGGCTGTGGAGGGATTTAATTGCCCCTGAGTCCGAGAGACTATTGAAGAATGTCAGAAGAGTCTACAGGCAAGAGGAAGCTGACTTGTTTTTCATACCATTCTTCACAACTATTAGCTTCTTCCTGCTTGAGAAACAAGAATGCAAGGCACTTTATCGGGTCTGAAGCATCTCTCCAGGTTTAATTTTGTGCTTATATATAGAGAACAGCAAATAAAGAATTATAAATTAAATGCCAAAATAAATAACTAAGATGTCTTGACTAGGACTAAAGTTGAGTCTCCTAATTTTTTTTTCCTACAGTGGGTAGGCAAAGTTCTCTTCATACTAATGCAATTACACCGTTTAGTATAATTACTACACTGATGTGTTTTGCACTTTTGATATATCTTTTAGGAAAATTGCATATGATTTTTTTTTTTAAATAGTGGGTAGGCCCACCGATTTTTCATTAAACGAAAAACCATTACAATGTTGAACCTGTACCACCTTTCTGGTACCAAAACAACAGAACTGAGAAACATACAAACTACATGCTACCAAGGAACAAGCAATACCCAGATAAGCATGAAACTACCTAGAACAATAAGAAAGTCTACTAGCTGCTACTACCAGAATATCAAATCTACTAACAATATAACAAAACATAGCTTTTTACCAAACAGACCCTACAAAACAAGTAAATCACAAAAACTTCAAGTGAAAGCCTGCTTCTCAAATGCCATCTTCCAGACTTGGAGCTAACAAACCAAAAGACTGACAACTGAAAACCACATCTCTTTCAAATAGGTCCTCCAAAAAACAAACAATCACATAAGTTGCACTTGAAGGTCTTCTTTGCGAATTCCATCCTCCAAAGTTCTCTTCTCCACTCATATGGATTGTATCCTGTGCTCCCTCCAAGGAAGTTATGATAGTAGTTCCTAAGAGGTCCTTCACATCACAAGGAATAATCAAGTTAAGTTGATCACTCATATCAGTTTTCTGATTTTGAGCCCAAAATTTAGCCACTTTTAGAATTTTTGACCCTATAACCTAAATGTTTTTCACCTGTCCATCTTGAAAGATAATTATATTTCTTTCTAACCAAATGTTCCAAATAACAGCACCTCTAACAAGTTCAACTAAATTTGCATCCTTAAGAGGGATACAGTTACCAATATCCCACAATTCCTGTATTGAAGTCATTTCAAAATCAAATCCATTATGCAAAGCTATCCATTGCCAAATAGAACTAGCTACTGAACATTGAACAAATAGGTGGTCTACTGTTTCTAAACCATCACAAAACACAGTGTGGATCCCAATCAAAACCTTTTTTAAGTAAATTATCTCTAGTTAAAATTCTGTTTTGCCTAACAAGCCACAGAAACAAAAAAATTACTTGCAAAGGAATTTTGGCCTTCCAAATACCAGCAAACCTGTTATCTGGAATTCCTCCAAATTCCAACCAAACATACATAGAGTGCACTGTGAATTCCCCTTTTTCATTCCATCTTTACAGAATCTGGTCATCTAGGTCATGCAGTTTGAAATTATGGAACATTTCTAATAAAGCACACCATTCCCTAAGATATATGCCCATTAAGCTGTCTAGAAGAAGGAATATCAATCCTATTAGATTGGAAAACTTCATGGACAAGTATGTCTTTATCAGTGCCACATCACCCATCCACCTGTTCTTCAAATATTTGACTGTAAAACCATTACCAATTTTCCAATTGGTGTTTACTTTGAGCAAATTTCTTTGCTTTAGAATGTCTTTGAAAGGGAAGACATTTCTCTACTAATTCCTGTAACCCCATATTTCTCAATCAAAATTGTTTTCCAAGCACCTGTAACTCTAGTATCATAAAAACACATAAACCACTTAGTTAACAATTCTCTGTTCATATTATTAAGGTCTAAAGCCCCCCCCCCCCCCCCCCCCCCCCCCGAAGTTTACTTCTTCTACAGATACGAGAGCAATTAGGGAAGGTTTTTTCCCTCACTGTATAACCTCCAAACCACAGAAATTTTCGACGTAATCTGTCAATTTTATATCTAATTTTACTAGGCATCTTGTATAATGATAACCAATACAGAGGAATAGCCGAAACCACTGAATTCAAAAAGGTAATCCTACCCTGAAGGATCATTAACTTGCTTTTCCAACCCTGTAAATATTTCTCCACTTTTTCAACTACTTTATTCCAGTCATTAAGCTGTAATTTCTTCCAGTGGAGTGGCACTCCTAGATACATAATTGGTAATTCAACAACCTTACATCCAAGTAAAGAAGCTAGCTCCTGACCCTCTGAATCATCTAAGTTTAGCGGTACCATTTCGCTTTTATCAAAATTTATTTTTAAACCTGATAGATTGTCAAAACAAAGTAAAATCCATTTTAGACTAAGAATCATTTTCTTGTCTGCTTTGAGAAACAGTAAAGTGTTGTCAGCGAAATGTAAATTCAAAACATTTCCAAAATTTAAACAATCACCTAACCCTTGAATCAGTTAGCTGATTGAGTCCTTTTCAGAAAATTGCATATGTAGCCTAGAAAACCTTAAAATGTCAGGTAAGCTTGCAAAATGAGAATGATACACGTTGCTTTCTAAATGTATGAGATTATCTCCTTGCCCCTAATGTGTATCTTAGAAAAAATTTTGGCCCTTGATTCCTGGTATTTCTATAGAGTAACAGTGAGAAAGGAGGGGTATTTTAGACATCTTTTGAATAAGAAAGGAAAGGAGGGAAACTGGTACTGAATATTTTTTTACCTTTTAACACACAGATGCCTAAAATTGAATAGAAATGCATAATCTGTGCTCAATTGTACATTTAATTTGATCTAATTTTAATAACTCGTTTAATTACATTTTTCTAAATCTCTAATGTATTATACTTAGAATCTAATGAAAATCATATTTGTTTTATCTGTTAATTCTTCCAGGAAGCGTTGAAATGGGTGACAGACCAGGCAGCATGGAAAAGGTCAGAAGGTAGGGACCACATACTACCAGTACACCATCCCTGGTCATTCAAGTCAGTACGTAGATTTATGAAGAAAGCAATTTGGCTTCTACCAGACATGGACAACACTGGAAACTGGTACTGAAATTCAACCTTGGAAATATATTATTTTCTAATGTATTTTTTAAATTGACCTCTTAAAATTCAGGTACAAACCAGGCGAGGTATGCCTTGCAAAGGATGTGATACTTCCTTATGTACCAAATGTTCAGCTCTGTGATGCTAAGTGCTTATCAGAAACCCAGTCAAAAAGAAGTGCACTACTCTTCTTTAGGGGAAGACTAAAGCGAAATGCGGTAAGTCTATTTATCTTACAGTAGCATCATTTTTACTTCAATTTCAGGTTGATTCCTAGCTTGTTTATGTATCATTTGCTTTTGAGATGTTGTGGAACATACAGAAGTTGTATGTAATCCAATTGCAAATTTTTTTTTAATTCCTTGCATTTGCAAAAGAGCCCCTCTGATTGTTGGAGAAAAGTTAGCGAACTTTTCCTATTTCAACTATTTGGATAATTCAAATTAGTCTTCAGCAGCATTATTAATATTAGATCATGATAAAATAGAATCCTATAAGAAGTTTTATTTACTATTAGATCATGATAAAATAGAATCCAATAAGAAGTTTTATTTATGCTTATAAGAAATACGATTAAACTTGTGATTAAATTGTTTAACCGATTTGGACACCCTGGCATTAAAATTCTATAAAGTCTCATCGCCATTAAATGGCAATTAAACAAAAAATTGATAAAAACCATCAAAAATCTCACTGTTAAAGTTTGAAATTGCTCTGAGAAATGTTTGTTTTCATTGAGAAGATTTTATAAAATGGATCACACGTTATTCTTAATTCTGGTTATTTCACATATGATTGTTCTCAGCGCCTTTAGTAAAAATAATGGGACACTTTATGGATTTCCAATAATGCTGGAGCTTAACTGTGAGTACTCAAGAGTTAAAAGCATTTTGCATTTTGCGAGCTTGTATGGTATAAGCAATATTGACATTTATTTAATGTGCTGGCCTCTTCAGTTCCTTTTAAATATTTAATGCATCTTTGTAATTAGGGAGGAAAAATACGCAGTAAACTGGGAGAGGTGCTTAAAGGTGCCGATGGGGTTATTATCGAAGAAGGCACAGCTGGAGAAGGTGGTAGAGAATTAGCTCAGAATGGCATGCGCAGGTAAAGAAAAAAATTATGCCAAGTAGCTTAGTTGCCATTTTGCAATCTTGATCGGTTTTTTCGGTCAATATTTAAAACTTAAGTGCCTTCCTTGCATAAAACCATAACTAACCGCCAAATCCTCCCTATTTTTTGAGGTTTTGCAAGTCTTAGGGAGATTTATTTTGATAAAGAAATCCCCTGTACAACTAATTCTAAACAATTTTTTTGCCTCTGTTTACCCCTTTTGACTGAATATATCTTTTCTGATATGATATACCCTTTTGATGTGATGTATTTTTTTTATCAACTATGCTGTAATTGAGTATACCTTTTACTATTTCTGTGTAACATTTTTTGGTGTGGTCAGTAATAGTCTTCTAAACTTTATAGGTCAGTGTTTTGTTTATGCCCGGCTGGCGACACACCTTCCTCTGCACGTCTTTTTGATGCTATTGTGAGTGGGTGCATACCTGTTGTAGTTAGTGACGAACTGGAGGTTCCATTTGAAGGTCTACTACAGTACAAGAGAGTAAATTTTTGGAACCTTCTTTGTCTTTCGAAGGAAAATGATTTTTTTAACCTGTATTACCTCCTCTCCCATTTGCCTGAATTATTCTTTGGCAACCTCTTGTTATTAAGAGAAGGAATTAAGAAAGAACCAATGAAGAATTGTGGTACTTGGTAATTTGCAGATCTGAGAGAGAAATTTGGAGAAGGGCCGCATTGGAGACATTAGAATTTTTTTTAATAGGATTAAAAGCCAAACATTTAAAATCTGCTTCTGGGGTCATTAAAGTTTTGCTAACTGCTAAAACATTCCATTTCGGGTCTACCAGAGATATTATCATTTACAGTAGGATGCCATGCATAATCCAACACTAGTAATATAACAAGATTGTCAAGGTGCACCAAACCAGCCAAAGTCTGTCCAGAATTTGTGCAGACTCTTGTTTTCTATCGGACAGTATATATGAAAAAACATTGGACCCTTATGATCCATGAAGAATCCCTTGAACTGATTCCAAATACAAATATTTCTCTTCTAAAATGGAGTAGAAGGGCATCTGAAATAAAGCTGCCTGGAATAGAACAACTCAATTTCAGTATATTTTGTCCATTCTGGCCAAATCAGACCACTATTTAGAGCCAGTGCAAAACTGAAGGGTTTTTTTTTTTTTCCATTTTCATTATTGGGGTAGAATCTGACCACTAGTTTGGTCCAGAATGGAAAAAAAAAATTAGATAATTTAGACAGTATATTCTATCTTTTGTTGGCATGCATGATTATTCTATGGTCAAAAACCTTAATTGCTTACCCCGTCTTTTTTTTTCTTTGAAAAACTCAGATCGTGTTGTTTGTCAACTCAAGTGATGCAGTTCAACCAGGATGGCTTTTAGAGTACCTTAGAGGAATTGACTCAACAAAAATCCAGGAGATGCAAACCAACCTTGCCGAGGTTCTAATGAGTTGCTTTTTTTTTGCTTCTTAGAGTTTAAGATATACTTTTATACTTCCATCGAAGAGTTTCTGATGTGAATTTGTTTGCCAGTACTCGAGACACTTTGTATATTCTAGCCCTGCTCTGCCACTCGGACCAGAAGACTTGACGTGGAGAATGGTATCCATTTCTGATTCCTAATTCTGGTTCTTATATTTTCGTGAAGTCATGAATGTTTTAGTAGTGTCACTTTATTTTATTTCAAGAGTGTGGTTATGGTAATATGCATATTACAGATTGACCCGTGCTATGGATCCATATCTCTATTTTTAAAGTTCAAACATTTGACCCGAAATGTTAAAACATGATCTCCATATGAAAATATACCTGAAAGACCAAATATAACTGTTTGAACTTTGAAAATAAAGATATAAATCACCGGTCAATCTGTAATATGTATTTCTCCATGGCCTCACTCTTATTTCAAATTTTACAAAGTACTGTGTAATTTATAATGAAAACTGAAAAATAATTTTTATATTATAAACAATTAACTCATTTGCAAATCTATGGAAAGTTTGGTAAGAAGTTGGATGAAACCTAGTCATCTATCTGGAATCTTCAACGTTTATAAATTGTATAGGGGTGATCTTTCAGACTTAAAAAGTCACTTTCATGGATCTTGACTTGCAATATTATAACTCAGATTGCAGGTAAGCTGACCCGCATCAATCAGTGCATAGCCAGGTCAACACACATGGACCAAGGACCCAGGTTTGAGTGCACTTGCAAAGCTAGCAACAACACACGAGTTCGCCCCTCATTTTAGCAAGAAGATAGTTTTGTTTGTTTGTTTCGAAAAAGTTTTGTTTGTTTGTTTCAAATAGTAAGGGAGAATGTGATATGTACATTACTGAATGCGTACCTAATTTGAGACCACCTTTTGTGCACTTGTTTAATGCTGAGTTTAGAGGCTAGCTTAATATTATGTCACGACATTGTTAGCATGAATGCACATGTGCCACATAACTCCAAAATTTATAGACTTCAAAAGATGAATTTAAATTGTTTAAATCAATACATTTACCAGTAAAGTGTTTACATATAAAATTTATCATTTTTTCAAAATATTTTACCAAAAAATGATACAAAAATAAATGCATTAAAATTAAAAAAAAAACTCTCACATTTGATCATTTAACTTGATATTAGATAAATTTTAAATTTTAATTTTTGCATATAAATGCACCACTTATGAAATAAATTAGCTTGAATGGCTTAAACTTGTTCTTTGAAGCCGATTTGATAGATTTTGAAACCTACAGTATTTAGACTAAATACCATTGATGTCACGTTAGCTGAAAGTTTTGTCAGGATATTGCCTGGCATGCAAGAAGATGAAGTTACAATATCCTAGTCAACACAAAATTAAGAAACCAAAATTGCAATATTTAGTCAGATAAAATATGCAGGTAATAACACATGTCACAAGTACCTGCTTCAGAATTACACTGAAAAAAAGTTATCTCGCTAGCAAATGTAACCCTAAACACAGATGATCTGCAGAAGAATATAATCAAGGCTAAACAGATTTTTTTACAGAACTTTTCAGCACCAAAGAGTACCATACGACAAGAAAATCATCATGAGGCCAAAAACAACTATTGCATCTCATGCCGTACGCACAACTGCATCATCGAGAATACTACAGAGAAGGGGAGGGAAAAAAAAATCAAAGAAGTGGCATATTAGTGAGATTTTAAAACAGTAAAGAGCTCAAAACGGTCATGTTGAGAGTTATCAAGCACTGCTCTTATTTCCACCAAATAAGGCTTCTAAATTTTGAAATTACGACAATTATACTCAAAACCAAGGAAAAAGATTTCATAGCCTATGAGCATTTATATTTCTGAAGTATTCATGCTAACATGCTCTTCTATATGTTTATTAATTTGGTAACTATGCAAATTAAGCTGGAGCTACAGCTTGCACCTTCAAATGTTTTGTCAGGTTAATATAACACCCCAAACTGTGCAAGTATAGAAACAGTGTAAATGCATACCTTCAAATAAACAAGCTATGCAAAGAAACCCCGACAATTTACTGAACCACAGCGGCACCTCTTAGCACTACTGTACTCCTCAGTACCAATATTCCCGTAATCAAAAGTCAATTCAGTCATTGGCGGTATATGTTTCATTGCAAAGAACATAATATGCGGGTGCCCCTCATCCCCATGGTCAAACAACACTGGCTGCCAAAACAGATTTGGGTTGCAACTATGGTTCATGAACCTTGACACGTTACCCGTGTTCTTTGCACTGATCTTTATTGGTAAAGGTTTGAAAATCTCCATTGACCCAGTACCCATGCCAGGTTCGCCTATTAATTCAGTGCCAAAATTCCATTTTAGGGTTTTCTCTCCCGGGCATGCAGCTTTGAACAGGTAGTGATCTTCCTCATCATCTAGGTTAACCCTGACCTCGTCAACAACCTCACCAGTATACTCACAGACAAATGTGCCAGCACGTATCGGGTCCCATGAGCGGAGCCCCCACCCGCAATTCTCAGTTTTGAAAACCTCAAAATGGAGCTTGGTACCCTTTTGGGAAACCCTATTTCGACAATGTGCATTGCATTGGCAAGTTGGGTTGCACTCATAGACCATTGTTTTGCGACCAACAAGAAGGCCCGTCGAACTATATGGCAACTCAGATCCATGTGAGTGAGAACACGTGCAATTCGGGTCAGCTGGCAAGCATACACCAGGACATTTGCAACCAGGCAAGGGACTCATTAAATTAGGTTGCTTTAAGTACTGGACATGGGTCGCATAAGTGAAGTGACTAGGCCCTCTTTCACCATCTACCTCATTTACAAGACAAACAGGTGTATTTTCTACCCCAGATGACAAATCAGGCAGTATGACCTGGCCCCGCAAACTAGGGTTTTCTGTCCACCTTTGAGCCATTTTGAATACCGATGTTCCAGCAGGTTGACCTGGTTCTCGTATCAGCTTATATTTGAAAATGCTAAACCCACCTTTAGCCCTATCCTTCCATGAATTTTGGATTTTGTACAGCCCGTCATACATGTAAATCCTACCGGTTGGTACACTCGGGTCCTTGAGACCTCTCACAACCCTGACTGGATTCTTTCGGTGAAGGCTCTTCTCCAGTGCTAAATTACCCTTCTCCAGTTTCTGGTCACCATTACCCCCTTGGCCAGTATAGACCAAGATATTGGGGTCATCTTCGTCATTTTCATACCCTCCTGCCGATACAATACAAATGGCCACAGATTCTTCTTCATCCCCATACTTGGACATGTAATCAATCCCCCCCATGCTTGGTGCATGGAGGCCTATGACACACATTTCCATCCGGAAAAAAAAGATGTCCCCAACGTACACCCCTGGGACGGACCCAACACGCTTTCCTATATTTGCTTTGAGGTTTCCACTTGTCATAATTGACCCTGCTTTGAGATCCGCACGTTGTTTTGCATCATGTATCTCATCCAATTGGAGAAGTTTCCTCCGAAGAGCATCAAAAATCATTAAAACCACCTCCACATCTTCTCTGGGGTCACCAGTACAAGGTGCTTGGAGAGACAAGTCATGGACAGTGAATGGTTGATTAGGTTTGGATTTCTTTGGCTTCTGTGTTGAAGGCCCGTCTGTGGTTCCATGACTCCCTTGCGTGCTGCCCCGTGTACTGTAACCTGACAAGAGGGAGGAACGCTTTATCTTTCGACCTGAAGTTGAGGTGTGAGTATTAAAATACTCTTCCTCATCTTCTTCTTCATCTACTACTCTCATGGGGGTCTTAAAGGAAGAGATAGGAGTTGCATTAATGGGTCCGTTTGAAGTTGGTCTGACCCCAGACGGGCCAGGGACGGGGTTGGGAGTGGAGGACTGGGGAAAGAAGGTGAAAGGTGGGTTGGTGGAGGTACCAGATTCAGGTCCCGGCTGAAATGGAGAGTATGGAGTCACACGAATCAATGGAGGGGAGGTTGTGTTTTCTGTGACTGTGTGAAACCCTAACGGGGTAGGAAACATTGGAGCAAGTGTTCGCATGGGTTTCGGGTCTAGGACATCTTGATCTGACCCGTCTTCTTGGTTCACAGGTTTTTTGCTGAAAGGGGGCCCATCCTCTTCTTTGTTCACAGGCATTTTGCTGAAAGAAAGAATAATTAGGCATTATGTGTGAAACTACGACCATAGATTTGCAGATTAAACTTTACAAAGATCCTTTTTATTTTGATATCACATATTTTTTCTATATTCAATTTGATATTGGTTTGATTCGTACCTGCCTTTCCTGGGCCGTCCTCTGCCCATTGCTAAACAAGTGAATTTTACCAGTAGTACTCACACCTACAATCATAATTTAGTTATTGATCAGAATAGTGACTCCGGTTGGGTTTCATTTCTAGCCTACCCTAACTTGTTTGCAACTAAAGGCTTTGTTGTTGTTTGTTATTGATCAGAATAAGAAAGAAAATGAAAATTTGCATGGTTTAAAAAATAAATAAGAATATGCTAACAGAGAATTTTGTATTTAATACATTTATTAACACTAACCATTCCGAATTGTAACCAACTTGGTGCTTTCAATTGAGAGGGAACTAAGATCGTGCTAATTTGCAATCTATAGATTTTTTCTCTCACTAAGTTAACTAATGAAAATACAGCTGTAAGAGTAAAGTAATGGAACTTCCTAAAAGGGAAAATCCTCACTGCCATAGAATCCAATGGCATTGTGTTCTATGTCAACGGATGTGAGCACTACAAAGGAAGCTAATAATAGACTGTGAAGAGAGGAAAAAGGAAATCTAGAATTTGTTATCTGGCAGTAGAACAAATAGGGTAAAAAAGTAAAACTATATTTGTGGGAAATGAATCAAAAGTAGTTAACTCAGAGAAGTTTAGCTAATAGTGAGTAAAATAAAAATAATAATAAATTGTAATAGAAAAAAAGGTACTCTATTCCTCTCTTGAAACCGAGGGAAAGGATTATAGACCAGAAGAAACTGAACTCAGGAAACGAAAGCTAGAATTCACCAAATTTTTAAGTCAAGAAACAGGTAGTAATCCATGAACAAGGGAATTTAAGATAAATAAACCAATCTTAGACAAACAACTAAACCATTAAGAGTCGAGTTCCGAGCAAAAAGGCTTCTCTTAGAAATCCAATCTTTTAAATTGATTTGACAAGATTTCAATCCCTAAAACACAAAGAACCAGCTAAAATGAACAAAAAATGGAGTTCTAAACAGGAATTGAACAAAGTGATATAAGAAAATTACCTCTACAAAAAATAACACGCTCTCTATGCTAGAATAGATTCGACCTTGCCATAGTTTGTGAAATTATTGCCAGGTATGTGATCTAGCATTTCCTCCCCTTCCTCTCTCTAGTTCTTCACGCTTTGCACTTTTGTAAGAGAGGAAGCTTGGAATTCAGGCCAAGATTAATTACTAGGCTCTATTTTGTGTATTTGTAATGCATTTACTTCTATTTTGCCTATCCCAACTTGTTTGGGACTAAAGGCTTAGTTGTTGTTGTTGTTGTTGTTAATCATAAAATTGTAATTATTTACATCCGGTTTGAAAACACAATAAATGAGAAAACCACATAGGAAATTTGTGGGGTGATGAGAAATAAGGAGTAACAATTTGAACCCTTAGATCTCCTTGAGATTCTCTTGAAGCAAAAGTACATTTGATCCCATTTCCTTACATCATGAAAGAATCGTTTGTTTTGATCCTACTGCGCTTTCCTAATATCTCCTGGTATGAACTACTAAGACTCAAAATTATGTTAAAATAATTCTTTTTCCTAAGTTTTAAGCAGACAATGCTCAGCCCCACTGCATCGTTTGAAAGTAGCAGTTCGATACTCATGTAATTTTCAAGGTGTATCTTGCACAAAATAACAGCAGAAGGATTCTAATCGAAAAATGGGGCCACCAAACTTAGGGGGGCAACCCAATACATGGTGCTTGCAATTAAGAGGGAATTAAGATTGTGCTAATTTGCAATCTAGAGATTTTTTCCCACTAAGTTAACTTATGAAAATACAGCTGTAAGAGTAAAGTAATGGAACTTCCTAAAAGGGAAAATCCCCGCTGCCTTGGAATCCAATGACATTGTGTTATATGTCAACGGATGTGAACACTACAAAGGAAGCTAATAATAGACTGTGAAGAGAGGAAAAAGGAAATCTAGAATTTGTTATCTGGCAGTAGAACAAATAGGGTAAAAAGTAAAATTATATTTGTGAGCAATGAATCAGTAGTTAACTCAGAGAAGTTTGGCTAAAAGTGAGTAAAATAAAAATAAGAATAAATTGTGATAGAAAAAAATAGTACTCTCTTCCTCTCTTGAAACCGAGGGTAAGGATTAAAGACCAGAGTAAACTAAACACTGAAAACGAAGACTAGAATTCACAAAAGTTTTAAAAACAAGGAATAGCTACTAACCCATGAACAAGGAATTTTAAGATAAATAAGAGAGAGATTATAAAACTCAAGCTAATGAAACAAACCCTAGGATGAACAACTAAACCATTAAGAGTCGAGTTCCGAGGAAAAAACTTCTCTAAGAAATCCAATCTTTAAGCTGATTTGACGAGATTTCAACCACTAAAACCCAAAGAACCAGCTAAAACCCAAAGAACCAGCTAAAATGAAACAAAAATGGAATTTTAAACAGGAAATGGAGAAAATGATCTAAAAATTACCTCTACAGAATAGAACACACTCTCCGCGAGAATAGATTCGACCTTGTCATAGTTCGTGAAAGAAGTATTGTCAGGTGCTTGATCTAGCGTTTGCTCCTCTCTCTCTCTCTCTCTCTAGTTCTTCACGTTGTGCACTTTCGTTTTCGTAAGAGGGGCGGCTTGGAATTCGGGCCGGGTATAAGTAACAGGGCTCCATTTTGTGTATTAAATGCATTTATTTATGTTTGTTTATATAATCATTCATAATTAAATGAGTAAACCAGGTCGGAAATTTGGGGTAAAGATATTAAGACGGCAGTTTATGCTTCATGAAGCGTATACACAATAGATCCAAAACATTGCTGGCTTGCTGCATATGAATCGTGCGCTACGTGAAGCAAAAACAACTCTGTTAATCTCTGTACCCGAAATTTGCGGGATGATGAATAACGGGTAACAATTTGAACCCTTAGATCTCCTCGAGATTCTTGAAGCAAAAGTACATTTTTTTTTCTTTTTGGAAAAAGGGCATAAAGCCAGCAAAAGTACATTTTATGATTTTTTTTCCCATTTCCTTGCGTCGTGGTCTCGTCTCTCGTGGAAGAATTGTTTGTTCGTTCCTGCTTTGCTTTCCTAACATCTTCGGGAATGCGTCCTCCGCACTAACTCAAAAATTCTCTTTTGAGTTAATCTCAACCTCTGATTTTAAACAGAGCTAATCTAACTCTGTTTATAGCATATGGTGTCTTTTAATATTAGTGCAGATTTAATTTGTATGAATCTTAAAATAGATTGGACAGTTGAGATTCATTAATTTAAAAGATTCACCTTTTGAGATAATGCAGAGGATACGAATTCATATCTTTGATGCGGACTAACTAATAATTACTAATAATAATAAGACTCTGTTGTAAAATTAAGATAAAGTTGCAACAAAAGTAAGTAAATAACAAGAGAGATAGAGAGAGCAATAACAGAATTTTATTCTCCACTATTGTGTATAATATGTGTGTCCTCAATTCTCTATTTACAAAGCCTCTATTTATAGGCTAGAAAAAGATGTTACAATAAAGGAGAAAATAAATGTCCATGGTAGTGGAGATAGTGGAGGTAGTGGATAATTAATATTGGAAGTTATAGAATGAACATCCACATAAATATATTTTATAACACTTCCCCTTGGATGTTCATCTTTCATTATACGCTGCTAATATGATACTTCAGGATCGATATTAACATGATACTTCAGGATCAACATGATACTTCAGGATCAACATGATACTTCAGGACCATGTACTGCCTCATTAAAAACCTTACCAAGAAAAACTCATTGGGATAAAAACTTGGTTAAGGGAAAAAGAGTACAGTGCGTATAATGCTTCCCCTCAATTTGATATCATTGAATATCCTTCAATCGATGTAGACCTATCTTCTTCGTGAGTTGTACAAAAACCTTTGTTGGTAAAGATTTTGTGAATAGGTCTGCAAGATTGTCAATTGATCGGACTTGGCAAACATCTATTACGCCTTCCTTTTGTAGGTCATGTGTCGAAAAGAACTTTGGTGCAATATGTTTAGTTCGGTCTCCTTTGATATATCCTTCTTTGATTTGTGCAATGCATGCTGCATTATCTTCATATAGCGGAGTAGGATTTACCTTGATGTTTTCAAGTCCGCATTCTTCTTGAATATTTTGAATCATTGACCGTAACCAAACACATTCTCGACCCGCCTCGTATAAGGCAATCAGTTCGGCGTGATTTGAAGATGTAGCTGTAAGAGTTTGTTTTGTCGATCGCCATGAAATTGCAGCTCCACAATAGGTGAATACATATCCCGATTGAGATCGTGCTTTATGTGGATCTGATAAATATCCTGCATCTGCATATCCAACTAAATTGGATTTTGTATCTTTTTGATAGTATAACCCCATATCTCTAGTTCCGCAGAGATACCGAAATACTTGTTTAATTCCATTCCAATGTCTTCTGGTTGGTTTGGAACTATATCTTGCTAACACATTTACTGCAAATGAGATATCGGGTCTCGTATTATTTGCAAGATATAATAATGTTAGTTTGTAATAATCTAGAAGTCAATAATACGATAATTTATCATAAAGCTTTGTTCATGAATTGGATGATTAATATCATTTTGTTGCCTTGAGTATTATTGAATTTATGGATCATTTCGAGTTCATGACTGAAATTGTGAAACTCCATAATATAGATAATATATACTCTTAAAAGGTCACTGACCAAGGTAATTAGCAGGAACACTAATTACCGCGATAAGGTTAGTATGTGGATTAAAAGATGGTTAAGTTTTACAAACCACCTGACACGAGATGTCATTTTAATCACATAGATACATGTTCTAGGAACATGGTATTTGACAGACCCCGAATGAAACATTAAATAGAATTGTGTTCGTGTCATTTATGTTTTCATTCAGTGTCACGTTCTACAGTATGAGGTATTTATCGTTCCCACTGAGAAATATGTATGTGTGATTGTTATCCACCGCTGTCCGTAAAAAGCAGTCATAACGGTAGCTTTTCCATATGTATAGCTTAGCTGAGGAAGTGATAGTTTACCAAGAATATTATTTGTCCCTCGTATCTCTATACGAGCTATAGCATCACTGGGCCCCTTGGCAGAGTTAGATTATCTGCTAGCGGTATAATTACAAGAGTAATTATATTTGATAATCTGCTCAAGATCAAGAAAAGATTAAGTTAGCAAGGATGACACACATCTACCTTGAAACTAATCTGATAGCTATGAGACAGAAGAACAGACACAAGTAAATTGTTTACTGGATCGTGATATTGTACAGTACAGCATCATCTGTGTAATTGGATGGTCATGATGTGTTGCCAGACGCCACCCATGATTATAGAAGTTAAAACGGTTTTAACTCTATTTACCAACATAACACAGATCCTATTGGGTCACACCATATAGGAGTTAATCAGAGAATCTTATTTTGATTGATTATAAATTGGTTATGATCAATGATAAGATGGTTATAATTAATTATACATGTTATAATTAAATTATAAATGTTATGTAAAAATAACAAGCAAAAACATTGGTTAATTTATAAACGTGTATGACACGTTGTATAAAAGTTAACCGGTTAATTTATAAATGTGCAGGACACATTGTATAAATTACCGAAACAACAACCGCAAGAAAAATATATATAATTATTCAGAATAATTATACGAATATTATTTGTGTTCGGGCCGAGGGCATTCGGATCTTTTCAGATTCGTCCTTATCCGCATGACATGTCATCGATCCTATCCAGATGACACGTCATCGACACCGAAACAAATAACCGAAAGAAAAATATATATATATAATTGTTCAGAATAATTATACGAATATTATTTGTGTTCGGGCCGAGGGCATTCGGGTCTTTTCAGATTCGACCTTATCCGCATGACACGTCATTGATCCTATCCAGATGACATGTCATCAATCCTATCCACAAGGGCAAAATGGTCATTTCACACCTATGCCACCTTGCATGTGTAGAAGCATGGAGAAGAATGTGGAAGGGTGTGGAAGGGGTATTTTGGTCATTTCACATATAAAAGGATGAGGTGTCAATGGCATATCTTGTAAATAGGCCGAACTTGGAGGGCATTTTGGTCTTTTGCAACCGAATCTAAACACTATAAATAGGGGTGGAGGGGTAGAGAGAAATATATATATATATGCACATTCACATGTATCTTTTCGTGCAGAAACGAATCGGTATTTTCTCTCTTTCTCGGTTTCTCTCCCAAATAGTGTTTCGGTTGAGAAAAGAAAGTTATACGTAGTTGACGTATAATCTTGCGGGTTGTTGTGGAGAATATTTACGGGATTGATGAATAGTGTTTTACCGAATTTCGCGGTATGTCAGTTTTGCATATTGATGAAACTGAGCAACCGAAAATTCGTGTTTACGGGTTTTCGTCTTATTCCCGTGAATAGTGTTTTTGCAGAATTCTGCGGTTTACGGTATTTCTGGCAGAAGAAATAAACCGCTCTCCGGTTAGTCCTGGTGGATAACCAATAGAGGCATCAGACGTCTGATGCTCCGAGTCGATTCCTTCCCTGGTGAGGCTCTACTCGCTCGGTCTGCATTCCAACTGTGATTTGGAAACAAGGTATAAATATGCTATATTAATCTATTTAATTGGTAAGTAGATTAAAGTTTTAGAAATCAATCATGGAGTAGATCTGTAAAAGGATTAAATTGGGTTTTGATGCCGAAGGAATACTGAAGGTGGACCGCCTTGGAAAGTTTCCTGACATACCCCGTTTAATCCTGAGCTTAAGTTGGCTGTAGAAATTTTTGTTCTACGGTCATTCCGCACCTTAAGCCTAAATGGGTTTCCGGTTAGCACCGCGCAAAACCCAACAAATAATGCCCCGATTGCACTTAAGTATGGTACTTCAGGACCAAGTACTTTTTCATTATTTTCTTGTGGGCGAAAAGGATCATTTTCTGCATTTAGCGATCGTACAACCATTGGTGTGCTCAAAGGATGAGCTTTATCCATATTGAATCTTTTTAATATTTTTTCAACATAATTTAATTGATGGATAAATATTCCATTCTTTAGATGTTCGATCTGCAGGCCGAGACAAAATTTTGTTACACCAAGGTCTTTCATCTCAAATTCATTCTTCATTAATTTTGCAGTATTCTCAATCTCTTCAAGAGATCCAATAATATTCAAATCATCAACATACACTGCAATGATTGTGAAACCTAGATTTGATCTTTTAATAAAAACACACAGACTAATTATATTATTTTTATATCCTTCTTTTAGAAGGTACTCACTCAGTCGATTATACCACATTCGACCAGATTGTTTTAGTCCGTATAAAGATCTTCTTAATTTTATAGAGTACATCTCTCTAGGTTTTGACTTATATGCTTCAGGCATTTTCAATCCTTCTGGGACTTTCATGTATATATTACTGTCAAGTGAACCATATAAATAGGCTGTTACAACATCCATAAGTCGCATTTTTAGATTTTCTGCAACTGTGAGGCTTATTAGAAATCTGAGAGTTATCGCATCCACTACAGGTGAATACGTTTCTTCATAATCAACTCCAGGTATTTGTGTAAAGCCTTGTGCCACTAGCCTTGCTTTATATCTCACAATCTCATTTTTCTCATTTCTTTTTATGACAAATATCCATTTGTAACCTACAGGGCTAACATCATTGGGCGTTTGGACTACAGGTCCAAATACTTGCCGCTTGTCTAATGAACTTAATTCTGTTTGTATGGCATCTTTCCATTTAGGCCAATCATTTCTTTGTCTACACTCTTCTAGAGTTTTTGGCACATTATCTTCTTCGTTTATAACATCGCTTGCTATAGCGAATGCAAAGATTTCATCAACATGTGTTTTATTTCTATTTAATATAGTACCATTTATTACATAATTTATAGAAATCTCATATTCATTTGGTACTTGAGTTTCTTCTGGAACTTCATCAACCTCTTTTGGGTTTTTATCAACTTCTTCATGAGTTCTACCATTAATCTCTTCTGGGATTTTATATACTTCTTCAGGAGTTTTACTATCAACCTCTTCTGGGGTTTTATTGACTTCTGCAGGAGTTTTACCATCAACCTCTTCTGGGGTTGGACCAACTGCTTTATTCTGCTATTTCCTTTTACGTGGATTTACATCCTTAGAACCAAGTGGTCTTCCACGTTTTCTACGCACATTAGATTCATTAGATATTTTTGTAATGTCAATTCGAGCGGGTGCGTTTATAGCTGGAATATGTGATTTAGTAACTCTATTCGTATTTGTGAATGCATCAGGCAATTCATTTGCAATTCTTTGCATATTTATGATCTTTTGAACTTCGAGTTCACATTGACCACTTCGGGGGTCAAGATAAGATAACGATGAATTCCAAGTTACTTGTTTATCCAGTTTTTGTTTTTCTTCCCCTAAATTTGGGAATACTGATTCATTAAAGTGACAATCAGCAAATCTTGCTGTAAAAACATCTCCTGTTAATGGTTCTAAATATCTAATAATAGAAGAAGAGTTAAAACCAATATAAATTCCCAACCTTCTTTGAGGTCCCATTTTTGTGCGTTGTGGAGAAGAAATTGGAACATATACTGCACAACCAAATACATTTAGATGAGACAAATTTGGTTCTCTTCCGGAGACCAATTGTAATGGGGAATATTTATGATAAGCAGTTGGTCTTAATCTAATTAGTGCAGCGGCATGTAATATGGCATGTCCCCATGCGGAAGACGGTAAACTAGACCTCATGAGTAATGGTCTAGCAATTAATTGTAATCTTTTAATCAACGATTCTGCCAGACCGTTTTGTGTATGAACATGGGTCACTGGATGTTCTACCGTAATTCCAATAGACATGCAATAATCATTAAAAGTTTGAGAAGTGAACTCACTTGCATTATCAAGCCGGATTCTTCTGATTTGATAATCCGGAAAATTAGCTCTCAATTGGATAATTTGTGCTAATAGTCTAGCAAATGCAACATTTATTGTTGCTAACAAACTCACATGTGACCAGCGTGTTGATGCATCAATTAACACCATAAAATATTTAAACGGTCCACATGGAGGTGTAATAGGTCCACATATATCTCCTTGAATTCTTTCTAAAAATGAAGGAGCTTCAGGTCCAACTTTATTTGGAGATGGTCTAATAATTAGTTTTCCAAGAGAGCATGCTTCGCATGTCATATCTTTTGATAATAGGATCTTCAGGTCCTTTAGAGGATGCCCATTTGCACTTTCAATTATTCTCCTCATCATTATATTTCCTGGATGACCCAATCTGTCATACCATAATGTAAATAATTTTGGATCAACTAACTTCTGGTTAGTAACGGTTAACTTCGGGTTAGCAACCATATTTGATTCTATTTTACTTATATAAATACTATATAATCCAGATGACATTGCTTGCATCTTTTCAATTATGATATTCTGGCCATTCTTAATAGATGTGATATGAAGATACTCGCAATTTTTCTCATTCATAGTTTCAATATGATAACCATTCTTTCGAATATCTTTAAAGCTTAGTAGATTTCTTCTGGATCTACTTGAATATAATGCATCATCTATTATTAATTTTGTTCCTTCAGGTAACAAAATACAAGCTCTTCCGGAGCCTTCTATTAAATTACTTGTGCCAGATATAGTGTGAATATTAGTCTCACCAAGATACAATAGTGAAAAGTATTTCTTACTTTTCAATATGGTATTAGTTGTTCCACTGTCTACCAGACATGAATCTTCATTACTTATCATTGCGTCAGCCATTTTCCTTTAAAATGCAAAAAATAAATTACTTTTATTCATTTTCATAAAAAAAAAAATTAAAAAGTAAACTAAACTTTTATTAAACATAAATATAAATTTTTATACTATATTTTCTCCCTAAGTAATAATATATATTTCTTCATTGACATTATGGAAGAAATCTGATACATCAAGATGTGTATCCACATGGCATTCATTTTGGAGTCATATTCAGTAAAGTTAGTTTCCACATTTTCCCCTTATTTCTTGATTGTGACTTGATATAGCTCTAGAAAATATTTTGGCGTACGACAAGTACGCGACCAATGATTTATCATCCCACATCTGAAACAAACATCTTCAGGACGTTTTTCTTTCTCATTAATATGTATTTACAACATCAGGTTATTACTACCATAACTTCAAGTTATGATAAATGAAAAATGAGATAAATTCAAACTTTGTGAGATTTGTCATATGTACTACAAAATAGATACGCATTAACTTCAGGTTATTAATGCCATAACTTCGGGTTATGAATGCCATAATTTTGAATTATAAATGTCATAACTTCAGGTTATCAATGTCATAACTTCAGGTTATCAATGTCATAACTTCAGGTTATTAATATCATAACTTCATATTATGAAAAGGGAGATAAATAAATATAAATAAAAGAATACGTAAATTGTATGAATAAATAAATAAATTAAATGTATTAATAACTTCAGGTTAATATTATATAACTTCAGGTTATAATAAAATATTTTATTTAATAACTTCTAGTTATTAAATTGCTTGGCTGCACAATTGTATAATTTAATTTGAAATAACTTCGGGTTATATTTTCATCTGATGACCTATAATAACTTCTGGTTATTATATTGATTTTATATGAAAATTTCTAATAAAACTTCAGGTTTTTTAATTGAGAATAACTTCAGGTTATTATTCATCCAGTGGCTTATAATAACTGCTGGTTATTATATTAATTTTATACTAAATTTCTAATAGAACTTCAGGTTGTAAATAATTCTAATAATAACTTCAGGTTATTATTCTATTCAAGTAATACGAACTTCGGGTTCTTGATAAACTTTTAGTTTCGATAATAACTTTAGGTTATTATTTCATCATTCACTTCAAGGAATGATTCTTATAAACTAAAACAAATATAATCAAAAATTTAAATGAAATATAAATTAATGAAAGATATAATAATTAATCACACAAATTACTTACATGATTACTTTGCAACTTCTTCCGAGCAATTCGTGCTGATAACGTGTTGTAAAATTAAGATAAAGTTGCAACAAAAGTAAGTAAATAACAAGAGAGATAGAGAGAGCAATAACAGAATTTTATTCTCCACTATTGTGTATAATATG
Organism: Carex rostrata; assembly: GCF_964058835.1. NCBI lineage: Eukaryota > Viridiplantae > Streptophyta > Magnoliopsida > Poales > Cyperaceae > Carex > Carex rostrata. Next base: position 12,999,627 of record NC_135919.1, read on the forward strand.
TGTGTCCTCAATTCTCTATTTACAAAGCCTCTATTTATAGGCTAGAAAGAGATGTTACAATAAAGGAGAAAATAAATGTCCATGGTAGTGGAGATAGTGGAGGTAGTGGATAATTAATATTGGAAGTTATAGAATGAACATCCACATAAATATATTTTATAACAGACTCGAAATTTTTGTTTAAATTATTATTTTTCTAATTTTAAGCTGATTAACGGACAATGGTCAGCCATTCCGCCTCATTTGAAAAAGAAAAACAAAAATTAACTCAAACTAATTAGCAGACATACACTTCTTTTTTGAAAGTCAGTGGCTGATAGCCTCCTAACAATTTGTATTGATAAAAAAAATATGTACAACCAGGGGCACTTGGCTTACCTAATCACACTTCACTTACAAACCTTCCAAAATTAGAGTTTAGATTGAAATTTAAGTCCAAATTTTTACTGTAGAATAATATATGACTAACACTAGAGATTAGACTATGGACTCATTGACAAGGCTAGAAATAATTATGTTCGCAGGAACAAAGTTAGATTTTTAAGTTATGGAAATCAAATATAAATAGAGTTAATTATATAAATTTTTATTGTTGTGAATGAGAATCAATTTTATACTACCTATAATTACTCTAAATTATATAGAAATAAAACATAAGTATAAAAATATTGAAAAAAAAATAGAGGTTAATCGATGACATTCTTTAAGTGGCTCTGCCATTATTCTCACTCGTGGCTCAAATGCTTGATGCTCATGTAATTTTTCCTAAGGTGCCTCTTGCACAAGATAACAACAACATGTTTTTTTTTTTTTTTTAAACGTTGACAGTAACTGTCAAGTATAATTTTTATTAATTAAAACGCAAAATACATCCATTGTTCTACATCCAAAACATCATCCAAACTATATCAACATCTAAACATCAACATCTAACAACACAAACAACTAAAATAACAAAAGAAACAAACCATATCCTTTAGTGGTAGACACTGATAACCTTCCGTATTGGCTGGCTAACAACCAAAGGAAATGAAACATTTTTTTTTCTTCTTTTTTTCTATTTGGGTTGTGGGCGGAAAGGTAGGGTGCCGCGATGGTGGGAGTGCAAAGAGAGATGAGAGCCGACAATTAGAGCTATTGCCGCCAACTGTCATCTTAGTTTTCCCAACAATAGTGAAGGAAGAGAAGGTGCCCATAGACAAAAGGGATGACGATTAGAACTATTATCGTCAACTTTCTCTTCTTCCAACAACATGTTTCTTATCGAGAAATGAAGCCACCAACTTAGGGATCCGCATCCTCCGCATTAAACATACTGTTTTAGTTTCAGATTGTTTGATCATAATTCAAATCAATCCAATCCACGTCCGAGATACACATCAAACGGTGTTTTTTTTTTTAACAGACGGTTCAGTTCTACAGTCAAATAGTGTATTTTTTTTTCTTTTTTTGAAATTTTTTATAGAGACTGCCAAATCATCAAACGGTGCATTAATGCGTAGGATACGGATTTCCAACTTAGAGCATCTACATCCTTGAAACTATTAGAGTTTCTAATCTGACGTGGCAGTTTCTAATTCAGTTTTAGGAATGTGAGAGAGTTTCTTATTTAGAAACTACACAGGAAATTTTCTTATTAAGAAACTATTTATAAACTCTATGTTGGCCAAATGATTGACTCAAATTGTTTCTCCTTTTTAATTTGTTGCTGACGTGGCTTAATAGAAACTGTAAAATGAGTTTCAAGGATGTGAGAGTTAGAAACTTTAAAGACCATAATTTCTAAAAAATAATTAATAGTTATTTAGAAATCCTTTTGAGTTTTAGGGATGTAGATGCTTTTAGAGAGCCAACCCAAAGGGTAAGATTCGTCATGTGAATATTTTTATTTTACTTAAATCGTATGTCAAAAATAAATAATTATAAATATCGCCATTTTACATTAGAACACATGTTTAATTCCCAAAACAACATTTTAAATAAAAAAAACAAATAGACGTTGGAGTTAACGAAAACCGTCTAGATTTATTATGCACAATCAATATCAAAAGGACACAATTAGCAGATGTAGAGTTTGACATTTGTTTGCAACAAGCCAACAATATAAGAAAGTAAGACACAAGACCTCTATTTGCAAAAGTAAACAGCAAAAACAACTAACATGGGACCCGTATAACAAATGTGTCCTGAATAAAATCCTTGTTCGAAATGGGTTTTATGTTTGTTTCCATCAATTATGGAACGCAAATGCATTGCACAGGGTGTCCTTAAATCAATGTTCCTCAGTAAGCATCACTAAATTATGCGTCCTGGAAGTTTCAAATTATGATATTTTTGAAGTAACATAAATTTGATATGTTTCGAACTTTCGATTTAAAAGTTCCTACGAAGTATGGATAAAAATGACAGTCCAAAAGTGAAAACCAACCAAAAGCATATAAATCATTGACCTTTCTTTCTTTACAATCTTTACATTTTCAAGCACATAATCCATGCATGTGCCCGGAAAAATTTAAGCCCTCCATTTGAAAATTACCATCAGATAATTGAACTATATTCTCTAGTTGTGTAAACCAGAGAAGGAAATAAAAAAAAAAAGTTTTCTCATGCTTTTTACTTGCAAGAATAAAGTAATACAAATTATGTGCTTTCACTGTTTACCAAGACGCCCTTTTTCTTCCTCTACCTGCTCAAGCAATGCCTCCAGTTCTGCTTCTGATAAACTTTCTACTCTTTTCTATAAACAGGGAAAAAAATAAAATCTTAAGATTCACCTCAAAACTAAAAAAAAATGTAACGAAAAGAGCAATTTTTTTTTTTCATTTGACAGTCAAATATTTAGATGTTAAGTAATATCAAATTTCTCATGTCTGTGACTCCCAGCATTAATATTCAACAATAGTGATTAGGAAAAGTGTGATGGAAAAGGTATATTACTTCAAAAATCAACCAATTTCCCCTACTGCACAGTAGTAAAAATCATTTTATGAGCCCAAACTAAACAGAAGTCGAGTTGAGCCGGTTTAGTGTTCGGATTTAACACTGGCTCTGATGCCTGAGCTGTATTTGCAAATAAATACATCAGCCCAGATACTAATAGGCTAAAATATTTACTGTCATTTTCAAATAATTAAACTGCACTACCTCCATGACTTTTTTCTCATAATCCTTGAGCTGTTGTGCATAAGTCATGTCCTTATTTGCTACTCGAAACATGTAAGACGAGATCCATCCAATTGTCAGAGCCAGAACAAATATTAACTGCACTGCATTCCCTGCTTGCAAAGGATCAACTCCTACAAACTGATGCACAATGAAAGAGCACAGAAATATAAGAAAAACAATAAAAGTATAGCACATGAGTCATGACTACACAAAAGAGAATTTTATACATTTGCCAAGACTTGATGGAATCAGTATAATATAAGTAACTGTAGATTTTTGCTTACCAACATGTTATACCAGGGATTTTGCCCAAATCAACTGAAGCTGATGTTACCAATCAGTAAAATCGTAAAAGGGTATTTATTTTACACGTACCTCCAGACCGTATTTAAGAGCAAAACCGGCTATTGTGACCCCAACACCGATCAAGATCACATCTTTTCTTGAATTTCCGAATGATACCTGTTGAGAAAACATACAATGGATAATTTTATTTTGGGGCATGTAAGCCTTGAAACAATCAAATATACCCCAGAAAATGAGTTTTCTCATAATTCCATCTAACATATGGAAGAAGATCATACAATACCTGCTCTCCTAACTTCTTTAAGAATGACCAAGAATGACCAGTCTAACCCTCCCCTTTTACATATTTCCATTCACATAAACAGCAACAATGGAGAGTGTGCTTTTATTATATTTTCAAGTAAATGACAGAGAGTTACATAGGACATTACATAGGACATTAATCACTGTTTCAGGGGTAATGTTTCCTATTGTTTAGGTTATACATAATGTATGTAAAATTGGCAGGTGTCTATTTGATATTTTTTGACACTTCAATTCGCCTCTTTTGAAACTACACATTGCACAAGGAAAAATGCTACGCCGAGTCAATATGCAATAATTATGAAAGAAAAAAAAAGGAAAAAAAAAAACTAGTTAGTAATGTGTTTTGCAACATTTTCCTAATCGATCAAGACGCTTGAACAGGGCTGCGATTTCTGCCAGTAATGTATGCACTGGTACAAAATATTATCTCAGTTTCTTCAATAATTGCAATTGACCTAAAGTACTACCCAATTAAGCCTCAACGTTATTCGACTTTGCCCTGGCTAGCTCTCTATTGTGCAGTTGCTAGTTTGAAAGTATATAAATTTCTGTTGATTTACCCAAAACCTGGTATCTATAATCTACTCCCAAGAGAATGGTACGATAATTCTGACCACTGTAACATACCTTCTCTTCATTTGTCAATTTTGAATCTGATTGACTGCCTTCAGATGAAGTTGAGCTACCACTTCTAGCAATCAAAGACAATGAGCTTCTCCTATTTATTCTAGAAGCTTCTTTTATTGATGGAGTAGAAATACTTAATTGGTGGCATGCATCATCAATTAACATGTCCAATTTACACCATCTTTGTTCTATAATCCTCTTGCAATCCACAAATCAGAAATGGATGAGTACCATAGTTTGAGTGACCCAATTTGAAATAAAAAAAATATTATACTTTGAAGCTGATTGCTAATTAGCTCTGACAAATTAATTTGACCATTTTTTACTGAGAGATGGCTGTCCAGATACCAAATCAGTGATACTCAGAGAATTTTGCGTCCACCAAATTTGTGGAAATTGCAACTTACTGATGTCGGTATCCCAGTGAAGACAAAAAAAAACAAGCAATGGTGCGTAGAAAATGCTATTAGAAAACTTAAAATGAGAAATCCCACAACTTACTGACTTGCTTGACTTGGCCGAACCTTTTGTTATTGCCAAAACAACCGATCTTGATCTCTGTCTACCATGGTAGCACCTTTTGTTACTGACAAGGGGTTTAGAAGTGCTCCCTGCGTTCCATGGAGAAAACTGGTTTTGTTGTAAAAGAAGGTTTGAAGCGCACAAGGACATGAGTGTAACCATTGGCGGAGCTTGTTTGATGAAAGGATAACAATAATCAAAATATGGAAGAGGAAAAAAAGAAGAGAATATTGTCGTAGCGTGGTTTGTTGTTTCAGTGTGTATAACGGGCTGGGTTGGATAAGAAATTTTAATACAATATGTAATATTGGGCTTTTAACCAATACCGTCTTCAAAGATTTTTTTTTTTTTGTGTGTCTATCTCGGTTTATGAGAAGTCTCACATATCACAATAATAATTTTTGCATGGTAGTAGAACAATTTAAAAAAATCAAGAACAGTGAAAGAATTTGTTAGATTTTGAGATATAAGAAAATCGTGATGGTGATCGGCTAGACGTTATAAACCATAACATTTAGATTAACAGACTCAATTAAACTTCTAATTAACAAAACAACCAAAAAAAAAAAAATAGGATGTTGAATACTATAACGTCCAGACCATTGATTTTTTTTTTCCAAGTTCTAGCTGTCAAATGACATAATTTCTCAAATTTGAGTCTGGACATTATAGACAATAATGATGGAATTTTTTTTTTCTGATGTTTTGTTAATTAGTGGTTTAATTAATTTCACTAATCTGAACATTATAGTTTATAATGTGACATTATAAACCATAACAGTTTTGTTATATTTCGAAATCTGTCAAATTCATTAACTATTATCGATTTCTTTTTAATGTTTCTCCTGTTAATAAAATATTCGGCATTTTGGGCTTACAAAAAACAGCCGAACGTACAGTGTGAAATCAACACACTTCAGAAATTTTTTCTCTGGCTATCGGGATTTTTAAATCTTTCGATAACAATATATATATATACATATATACTAGTATCGTGCCCGTGCGTTGCAACGGTTACATATTATAAGATTGAATATAATATGAAGAGACTTTTTTATTTGACATTCACACAAAATTAAAAAAAATATTTAAATGAAAATAATAGACAAATTGAAAAAAACGGAAATCCAAATAATAAATAACAATAAAAGAAACAATAACAAATGAAAAAAAAGGATCAAATATAACATGATTTTTTTTTAAAATAACATTGTTATTTAATATCTAATTTTCTCCACAAGTGAGACAGTTCATTAAACGGTTTAGAGGAGATGATATGTTAAGAAACACATTTGAAAAATATATAATTAAATCATTCAAATAAGGATTTTCTCTACATATATATTCTTGATGAAAATTATTTTAATATTAGAAATTTCTCTACAAGAAAGTTCTAGATGTTCTTCATTTTTTCTTCAAATCAGAAAGATTTATTGCTTTTGTCAGCACAAAATCTACTATTCATTTATTTACAAAAATACAATAACCTTAAACAAAATACGAAAAGATATGATTGTTTTCATTTTTATTGTCGAAACTATAGGAGAAGATGAGAAATGAAGGAATCAAATCCTCTGCCCACCGGTGTGCAGAACTTTTGTACCATCTATGAAAACTAATCAATCCTGGTCTGCCACGTTTTGGACCTCTCAATGATAGTTTTCACAATAATTAAATACTTGATCCGTCATTAATATTTCTAAGCATAGAAAAATTGACTCACATGATCAACAAAAATAGAAAAAAAAAATCCAGTTTGTCTTTATGAAATCTTCATTCTTATATTATGATACCACAAGTAAAATAAATTTATAACAAATTACCACAAGATTTTTTTATGCAAAAAGGGTAAGTTATATTGAAAAGAGTTCCAATACAATAAATTTTATGTGCAATTCGAGTTATAAATTTTCAAATATAAATGAAAAGGTAAACTTTGAACATTTTATAGCACAAAAATTTTGTCAGAGAATTTTTCAATTTTAAAAATTATTATTAAATAATTTAGGAAAATAGATTGAATACGTTGGATTTTCAATGGTCTAGAAGGCTCTGAGTTAGTGGTTTCAATTAAAATTTTTGAATCAAGTTAGTAGTTCGGATTAAAACTTTGAAGTCAAATTAGTAGTTCGGACTTAAACTTTGGACCCAGACTACAAACTCAATTCCAAAATTGAAATCCAAGTTACCTACTCAGCGCCTTCTAAGCCATAAAAAAGTTCACGTGCTAAATCTATATTCTTATATTATTTAATAATAATTTCTAAAAATAAAAAATTCTCTATAATGCTATGACATTTTGTAGCAAAATTTATTTTTTGTTTATATTTGAAAATTTATAACCCAAATTGCACATTAAATTTGTTATATTGAAACTCTCCCTTGGATAACTCTCATATGGCCATGTTCGGCGGGCCTTAGAGGAATAGGAATGAGAATAGGAATCAAAAGTTTTGAACTGATTTTTACTGTTCACGTGGCAAAAAAAAATTCAGTCTGAGTGAATTTTTTTTCCCACGTGAACAGTAACCTTTCACTCTTCTGTCGAACAGGGCCATAAAGAATACCTTATGATATTCTTATTATTAATTTTTTTATATTCATTATAATAATTATTCTCTAGATAAATTGTGGTATTATTAATTATTTTGACATTATAATGAGCTAATTTTTTGGTATTTAAAAAACTTTCTATATAAGTTAGTCTACACATATTAATGACAATTGATTATTGTAAAAATCTTCATTGAGAGTTAACAAAAATGTGACATATCCAAATTAATTAGTTTTTATAGATGGCAGGGAAATGAAACAGATGAAATGGAGAAATAAGAAAATAATTTAATTGCAAGAATAGAAATAATTTAATTGTAAGGAGAAATAAGGAAATGAATTGCTAAGGATTTATTCAATTTTAATGTGATAAACCATGTAGCAGTCTGTGTGGCGAGCATGTTTTTAACTAAATTTAAACTTCCACACATAAAATAGATGTATTTAATCAAAAGAAGACAAATTATGTGATTGGAGGGTTGATATTCAATTTGAAAATTCATCTTTCAATCTCAGCCGTTGGCGGATCAGGACAACTACGTGCATAATATAAGAATGGAGATATATATATATATATATATATATATATATATATATATAGGGTTTGGCTAATTTGCTACCGGCCCTTTTTTGTTTTTTTGATGTCCAAACAACAAATCTAAACCGTTAAATGTTTAATCTATATTATAATCTACTTGGAGACCAAATTTTACATTTTTTGGAATTTTTTTACTATTTATTAAGCTAGTTTGAAAACCGCTGATTTCAGTAAATTTATGCAGCATTGAAATCAGCAGTTTTCAAACCAGCTTAATAAATAGTAAAAAAATTCCAAAAAATGTAAAATTTGGTCTCCAAGTAGATTATAATATAGATTAAACATCTAACGGTTTAGATTTGTTGTTTGGACATCAAAAAAATAAAAAAGGGCCGGCAGCAAATTAGTCGGACCCTATATATATATATATATATATAGAGGTAGGCTAATATACAATCGATTGTTCCTGAGGTCCCGTACAACCAAGTCATTTTCCGATTTTTAAAGTCCAAACGATCGATCCAAACCGTTCAACTTGTTCTCCATATTAATATGTGCTTGGAGACCAAATTTTACATTTTTCTGAATTTTTTTACTATTTATTAAGCCACTTCGAAAACCGCTGATCCAACGGTGGCTTAACAAAACAGTAAAATCAGAAGCCACCATTGGATCAGCAATTTTCAAACTGGCTTAATAAATAGTAAAAAAATTCAGAAAAATATAAAATTTGGTCTCCAAGCACATATTAATATGGAGAACAAGATGAACGGTTTAGATCGATCATTTGAACTTTAAAAATTGAAAAATGACTTGGTTGTACGGGACCTCAGGAACAATCGATTCTATATTAGCCTACCTCTATATATATATATATATATATATATATTTATTTTCAGACACTATTTTGATTTTATAAATACATATATTTACAGGTCATTCTGAATTCATATATTCAGAATTTCAGATATCTGAAAAACGTCAAGAAAAAATTGCTAAGTACTAAAATAAACAATCTAAACGCACGAATCCTAATTTGGTTGCGAAAACATGCGTTCATAATTATTCTCAACACGTGTTCAAAATGTCTACTCCCAGTCAACAATATCAAAACCTAAAATTATTTTAGCATTTTTAACTATCTAAACACATTATTTTAAAAAAAATCTTAAAAATACACAGTTTCAAAGCAGGTAATAGTGTTGTCAAACATTTTACGTAAAATTATTTTTGAAAAACGATCTTGAAATTTTGGAATAGACAAAAAAAAAAAAATCCCCGCTTGGCCGCTTCCCATGAAAACCCACGCAAACCCGAATAGCCGGATCTATGGGTCATTTATCAATAGCGAAGAGCTCGATATTTCCGAGCACCACAACCAAACTAATAGATAATTGGTTGATAAGGTTCATATATGCAGTTTAAACTAAACCGAGCAAGTTATAAAACCATTACAGGACAGTTGGAAAAAGCACAAGCTCTAAGCCACTTCAAATCATCTTTTCCACCAAAACAGCACAAACAGTTTTAAGTTTTAACTGAAATTGACAATAATAATACGGTGTTACATTTTTTTCACTGAGTAGTCACGCTCTTAGCTAGGTTCCTCGGCTGGTCCACATCATATCCTCTTAAAACAGTGAGGTGATAGGCCAGTAACTGTAATTAAAATAAAACAAAAACAAAAGAAAGTAAGAAAGATAGGCCAGTAACTGTATCAGACAAGTTTATATGTACTACTGTTTGTTCATACAACAAGGAACAAATCACCCTAAAGGTAGTCTACAGATTACAAATAGTATGAGTTTAGCAAAATTGCCAAAGGGATTGTGTAGGGTCACAATAAAGATGTAACATAAGAAAAATATATCAAGAGCTACAAATAAAGTATGAAATTGGATCCAAAGGTATATTATATAAAAAATAATTGTAAAAATTTGTAGTTGAATAAAGTACGAATCGGATACGAAGGCAAATTATCTCTTCATTGCCCAAGAAATTCCATTGTTCAGGTCATTGAACAACATTTGTAGTTCAAGAAAGAAAAACTACCCCATCGCAAGTCATTGTCTAACAGTGCTTCGTATAGAAAAGGAAATGCATGAAATGTAAGAGTTTTTATACCTGCATAGGAATGATGTTAATAATAGGTTGGAGACAATCGGCAACCTCAGGGACCTCGATAACCCTGGTTTCTCCATCAGGACAAACCAAGGAGGCATCTCCCTTATAGCACATCACTATCAGCCGTCCCTTGCGTGCATGCAGCTGTTGAATGACTGATTGTTGCTTGCTGTAAAATAAAAGAACAACGGTAAAATATACTAGTAGACTAAAGAAAAGAAACAGTAAAGTAATGGCACACTTATTCTCTATCATGGTAAATAACCTGAAAGTATCATCGCGGGTGGCAATGACAATAATAGGAAGATTTTCGTCAACTAGTGCTAAAGGACCGTGCTTCATCTCTCCCGCAAGCATGCCTTCACTATGCATCAGTGCCACTTCCTTCACCTTTAATGCGCCTTCAAGGGCAGTTGCATAATTGTTTCCTCTTCCAAACATCAGTAAAGACTGCTGATCAATTAGTGACTCGGCTAGAGCTTTCATTTCACCATCAAGTTTGAGGACATCGCATGCCTTCTCTGAAAAAAAAAAAGAAAAAAAGAAATTAAGTTATGAGAGCAACTTCTGCAAACTTTCAAGATGTACGGAAATTGTATGTCTATGCAATAATTGCACCATTTTTCTTCCTTCATTTTTTCTTCTTATTTCTATTTTCAAGATGACAACTAAAGAAGATAAAACTCCAAAGTAAAATATATATTTACAAGATAATCTAGTGTTTTGGAAAACTACCTGGTAATTTAGTCAAACCAGCAATAATGGCTTCCCTCTTAGCTAGGGTAGACATTTTGTCAGATCCAATAGCTAATGCCATCATAACCATCACTACAATCTGGCAGGTGTATGCCTGAAAACAGCATAAGAAAAGTAAGAAATATGATAAAATAAATAAGAGAATAAAAAAGAGAAGGTGATAGCAGTATTGAAGAGGTGCCGGTTAAAAGTAATAGCACCATATCATTACTGGGCATTGTCAATATTTAATTCTGTTGTGCTGTGCTTATAGGTTCACTAGTCATAAAGAAGGGGGAGATTGTAGGATGCAGTGTTCTTTAAGTTTCAAAAACTACCCAAAGATGTATCGAAACTTTTTTCCTTTTTGTTTCATTTTACAAGGAAACTGTCCAAAATATCTTGAAATGGTCAAGATAAGAAATTCTACAAGCCATTATATCTCAAGACAATAAGTAATTGATAGGCTACCCTTTACTACAGACCTGACAATATAGTACCAAAATCAAAGACCAAATCCTCATCCACAATTCATTTCTGTAAAACACCAGTACAACCATGTGTGGCAAGCTAGGTCAAGTCAGGTTGACCCACAGGGTTAGTATTTACCATAACCGGAAGTTTTATAATGCCTAGATTTTTTTTTTTTTTTTTCCAATACATATTTACATGACAGATATTGGGCCAACTGGAAGACAAGCACTTGATTTTAACACAGAACTCAATTAAGCACCAGAAGATCAGTCAGAATTCGAGTTGACCTGGTCAACAGGTCAATAATCCCTGACAGGCAGTACAAGAATGTGCTGTCAGGTTACGGATCCTATTTGCATAAAAGAAGACGCACCTTTGTACTGGCAACGCCAATCTCACAGCCAGCATTAATATGGACCCCACAGTCTGTTTTGCGGGCCAGTGTGCTACCAACAGTATTGGTTACACCAACGCATAGTGCCCCATTATGTAGGGCATATTCAAGTGCGAGCAGAGTATCAGCTGTTTCACCAGACTGACTCACAAAGACAGCTGTATCCTCCTTAAATATAAGCGCTTTCCTGTCCAGCAAGTCACTTGCAATTTCCATTGTAACAGGAATATCTTGCAAGACAACAAATTGTAACTAAATCAGTATTGTGTCATTCAGTGAATTCAAAATAACATATTTATGTATACAAATCATACAAGTTAATCTTTCTTATTTGACTAATTTAAATTCAACCAATAAATCTATGTAGGTTAGAGGTTGGAGCTTGGAAATGGCTTGAGTAAAGAAAATGCAGGACCTGGTTAGTACTATTTTTTATTTTCGAATTAGACCTATTCTTTGCAAATAAGACAGGCCAAAAGTTCAGAAACAATGGCCGCATTGCCCTACCTAGTCATATTAACACAATTACACCCACTGATGATAAGGAATAAACAAAATATTATTAGAAAACTTAAAATGAGAAATCCCACTTCAAAAACAGTTGTAGTACCCAAGGTTCTGACATCAAGAACAAACAGTTCTAAAGTTGGACCCTCTCCAAGGGAAATAAATGAGTTCAAGACAAAATCATCAACATTTTATTGAAAACCCAATAAAGTATAAGCATAACTCACCAGTTAGCTCCTCCATAATGGGCCTAGCGGCAAGAGCGGCATGGTAACTGGTACCACAGCCGATGAAGACAATCCGACGGCTACGACGGATTGTTCTCATGTGATCCTTTAGGCCCCCCAACCCGACCACGCCATCCTTAAGCCTGCCCCTCATGGATGTCGTCAGAGAATTGGGCTGTTCATGGATCTCCTTCTTCATAAAGTGGTCAAAGTCCCCTTTCTTTATCTGTTCAACCTCCATTTCCAGTACTGACAGGGCTCGCTGTACTGATGCCGGCTTCTCTTTCTCGTAGTCAAACTTCAGGATTGACACGCTGCCATCCTATACAAGAATAATAGTCCAATAATTATATGAATCACTATGAATCACTACCATTTTATAATATAAAGGATCTCTGTTCACTAGAGCTAATGCCATGCTTTGTTAGCAATAGCGGGAGGTTAATAGAAAGGATATTAGAAAAGAGATGTAATGGAGACTTATGCAAAATGATGTCAATTTTACCAAAACTAGTTAGAAAAGAGATCTAATGGAGACTTATGCAAAATGATGTCAATTTTCCCAAATCCCTAGTTTAAATTGCTGATTAAATTCTCTCTTTTCCTTTCTTTTTTGTTCCTTTGGGAAGTGTTAAAACTTAAAATATTATTTTTTTGGGGATTAAAGAAGGTTACTGAGTCAACTCAATTGACCTTACCACTTTTAAAAGTTTACAAACAGACAAGACAATTTCCTTTTATTTCCCTCCTCTTCCATATTTCCATTTTCCACTACTCTTCAAGTGGTGTTAATGCTTGCATTTGTAGAGGAAGGTGCAAAAGGAAAAAAGAAAACAGAGAGAGAGAGAAAGAGAGAGGGAAGTAAAAGGAGAGAGAGTGTATAGAGAATTAATTAAGATGAAGCCAAGCCCTAAAAAAAAGACAAATTACCTTTATATGAACAATCTCATTATCTTCAATAGCTGCATAATTTTTGGTGTGTTCAACAATAGCACACAAATCACTGGACAAGAAAAGTTCCTTCGGCTTGTCGTTTGCAGTAAGGGCTTTTACATCATGGAAAAGATGTCTGCTTGTTTCACCACCTAATTCCTGAATTGGTCAAGAGCATGTAAGTCTTTGACCACATGTTAACTTAAAGAGAAATTCTTACACATTGATAGAGGTCTAATAAATTTTGTGATTCCATACATGTGACATATGCACAAGGATAACATAACTTACATTTACACCTAAAAGAAGGGTACTTCCTCGCTTGCATGCAATCAACTCATTTGGGTAATGAGGGCTTTTAAAAATGAGAGCATATGCACCTTCCAGCTGTCTCATGACCTCCATTACAACTTGGCTGAAGGTGACACCTCCTTCACAAAAATAATTTAAAAAATTGGCAAGGTCAACTTACGTAGCTTGAAACAGCTTGAAAAGGCAAAGTACAAAATTAGAGGTATATACATGCTAGTGGACAATCGACAATTTAGAACATGATGAGATGGTAACATGGAAAAAAAAAAAAAAAAACTGTAGAGAACAGCTGGAATAAAGGAAGATACAAAAACAAAACTAGGTCAGTGATTTGGTATTGTTTGATAATTCCATATTTTGAATTAGACTGTTAAATTACGATATTTATTAAATAAAGCATCTTTCGATCAGCACTACCCAACTTTACTTGCTCAAATAAAAGAGACAAAAAATGTATGGATCATTATATCAACTAGACTATTTTCTTTTAGCAGTTCTATTTTTAAAAAATTCATACCTTCTGCATCACAGGCTTTGTCAAACACGAATTTTGCAAGCTTTGGTATCACTTCAGTATCTGTATCAGACTCAAATGTGAAACCCTGGCGGATTAGTGTCTGCTTCAAAACCTAAAAGTAATAAAATGAAAATCACAGTTATGGAGCCTATAAGTTTACTTCATTATTTCCACTTGATATGTATGTATTCAGCATTTCTAACTGAGTTTCCTTTTAAGGTATGTATGAACAAAATACAATCATATGTCCATTTTGCATTAAATTTTTATGTTTAGTTAGCATATTATTATCAGGAAGAATCTAAAATAAATTGTTTGATATTACTACATAAGTCAAAGATCTCAGCATTTTGTACGTTTGTACCAGTGCAGTTAAATACACTATTGAACCAAAGGCGACAACAGGAGGTTACTTACTCACATACACGCACAGGTACTGTACCAACCAGGCCAAGAAATTAACCTAGATGTCATAATCATTCTGTTGGGTGACACCTAGACCCAAGGCTATGTCAACTAAACGGTGTAATATAAATAAATTAAAAAATAGGATAATAAACATATTTAGTTATACATATACTTGAATATGTATAACTGTCTATTTATGAATGTAAGGATAGTACTGTACTTGCTCATGAATTTATAGAATCATTGTCAAACCAAAAAAGGTATCTGAATCACTCAAAAGAAAAGGTCAAAAAAAACTGATCTGCTCAATGATTAAATCTAACCTACAAATAAACAAAAATGATGTACGATCATGAAAGAGAAAAGGACAGACCTCGTAATTGGTGATAATACCATTATGAACCACCAGAAATTCGTCAAATTGACCTGATGACTGGGGATGGCTATTCCTTGGAGCTGGCACACCATGTGTGGCCCACCTTGTATGTGCAATCCCAGCATGTACCGAAAATAGCTTTTCAAGATCCACGTCCAATTTGTGAACCTCTATTGAACCAAACATTAAAGATTTAGCTAGAGCAATTTTTTTTTAATAAGCAAATTACACACCTTCAGAATATCATTGATCTCGTAATTATGACGAGTACCCTGTTAAACTCTTCTACCTTTCATTCCCAAAATTGTCCTTCACCCAATGTTGTGTGCACATATAGGAGTTCATTGCAATTAACACCTTCAAATGCAATTGATTTTTGGAATTGGATTTTATAATTGTAAAATAATTTGGTTGTCGATGTTATCCTTGCCCATCTAATTTTGACTGACATGAATTGATCATACCAAATCCTCCAAAGTGTAGATTTTGAGCTTTGTAAGCCAAAAGCTGATAAAGAATCCTACAATTACACATGATTAAGTAGGAAACCGATTGCAGCATTGCTTAACAAAATAATTTCTTAGGACAACATTAATTTAATTTTTTTTTCATTTTTCATTTTTCGTTTTTCTTTTTCATTTTTTTTTTTTTTAAAAAGTGGATTTTCATACTATGTTGGTTTCGGATTAAGAATTCATTCTGTAGTGTGCGGATATGCGTCAAGTTAGATTAATGATGGATGACATGTATACAAATCTTCTCTTGTTATTATAGAATGCTGCTGTGCTTTCCTATTTTTCGAAGAATTTCTTTGCGAGAATTGTTAAATCTTAACAATTTATAAACCTAGTCAATTTATAAACAACACATGATGCAAGAAAGTCAAATAATAATGACTGGGTAATTTAAAAGGAAAATAATAGTTCTAAAAAGTTCGCTATATTAAACAACTACTAGGTGATGCCAATTCCAGCACTATTATATTCTACTCTAACAGTACCTTGTACTATACTGTACTAAGATGCTTAATGACAATTTTATACAATTACCACTTAGGAAATATTAATTCCTCTTCTTCTATTTTAGTTGGCTCAGCAAGATACTAGTAATAAACTGATGCATTGCCAGAACTAAAGGGAGGATTATTTTTTACAGACCAAATACAAATTGCAAATTAGTTTCTCAAATAATTGTAATGTAAAAAAAACTTATGTTACTATACTCCAAAAGACTGAAATTGAAGCATCTTTTCAATTCAAAAGGAAAATCAACACTAACATATTTGCTGAAACCAGCCAAAAGATCAATCTTTTTCTTGTACTTCTTGCAAACTAATTTTTTTTATGACTCCAATTTTTTATCTGCACTTAAATTTCCTATCATTTAATCGTGATCTTGCTTGGCCTAAATTCATATCAACTCTAGGAACCAGAAAAACAGGAATGCAAAAATATGTTCTTAAAATGATAAATATCTATTTTGGAATTAATTTATTTCAAAACTGACCGTACTGTGAACTATACAATCATGAAGTATAAATTTAAGAGGTCAAAATGGTCAATTTTTACTGAGTACAACTACAAGCTGACATAATACATGACCAAAACAGGAAAATACAAGACAAGAAAATAAATATACAAAAGGGGGCTAAAAACAAACCTGAGTAGACTGACTTGACCAGATTTTCAATCTTTCCCTCCTGACGAAACACTAGAGGCGATGCAGTATCATATGGTTTATCTTGCATCATCAATCTCATATCAGAATCAATGGCAATTCCAGCTGAGTCATATCCACGATATTCCAATCGTCTCAGACCGTTAAGCAGCACCTCTAAAATGTAACTTCTTTCTCGCCCCACATTGTAATTTAAGTACGCAAAAATTCCACACATTGTAGCCTTTTTTCTTCCTTGATTTTGGACCGAAACTGTTCAGTAATGGAGAGAAAAATGTGAGATTATCTTATTCTTTACTTTGAAATTATCTTGTTTAGTACATTTTTGAGGTGTTAAATCTGCTAGAATATTAAGGAAAGTTGCCTGAAGATGTGCCGCCTACCTAAGCAAATGACTTACAAGATGCTTATCTTCCCTTTAGTTTTATGTTCCAGCCCTTGTGAGAGAGGCTTAGTTCCAAACTTCTTACTTAGCTATGGTTCTACAGTATATTTTGCGTTGTATGTTTGGATTTGGTATATTTTGTCTGTTTTGCTCTGGTATTATCTCCTTGCTGCTGGGTTGGCACACGTGTGGTGCAGACAGCTAGGAGAATAGACAAACTATTATCTGCGTATGTAACTTAACTCTTTTGGTTTCATTAATCTGAAACGGGCAAATATGCCTTTTTCAAAAAAAAAAAAAAATTAAGGAAAGTTGGTTGAAGTTGTTTGATTTTCAATGTAAGAAGAAAAATCTAATTATTGTTGTACAGTGTTTGTTGTAATATATTTGGAAAGAAAATTAATTTGTTGATGAAGCAATATCTCAACTAATTAATGAAGACGATATAAAAAGGAAACTAATAAATAAAAAATATATACCCAAAGGGCTGGGAAAGTAATAAATGAAAAGTATTAAAAAAGGAGAGTAATGAGTGAAAAGTACAACTAATAATGAATTTACAGTGTATTTTCAAAAAATCAACCAAAATTTAAGCAGAAAATTTTTAGATAAAAGGGGGGAAACTGAAAAATATCATCAATTTTTTTAATAATAAGCAGTAAAAGATTTTAAAAAAGAACAAAATTCAACTGCTAAGCCATAAGAGGTCCAAAAAAAATTATAAATTTCTGGTAGAATTGTTGAAGAATTCCTTGTAATAAATGATAATTTCACATAAAAAAATCAAGCAATTTTTATTGCAATTTTGATCAAGCAAATAAATAACAGAACATAATGTGAAATTTCAGACAACACGAAAGGAAAAACAAAATCAAATTTAGAAAAAGATGAGAACCAATTTACCTGAAGAAATTCACCACGGATGCTAGTTCCCGCCTTGGCCAACTATTGCAAGCTTGGATCCGAGAGAAAAAATGGAACTGTGAGGCAAGAGAAGAGCAAGAAGAAACGAGGAAGCGATCAACTGATCAAACCGGGGAAAGGAACCCACTTAAGTGCAAAGTGAGAGAGAGAGAGATGGGAGAGAAATGGGAGAGAGGCACGGAAGAAAGGTGGGAGATGAAAGCGGAGGGGAGGAGGGAGTTATTGTTATTTGTTAGTATATATAATTCCCTCAGCACGTCAACGGGCCCACAGAGACGAAGAAAATGGGGAGCGAGCTAAGAATCCAAACCTTCCAGGTACCTGACCCAAGCAAATTGAAACAGACAATCCAGATTAACTCAAAACGGTGCCTATTCTGCTTTGAGATTCGTGCCAAGTTAAAATAACGGTCCAGATCCACTAATTGTAAAAGATTCCCTATTACGGTACCGGGGAGGATATGAATTCGCCTATTCGGGGGTGGCGCAGGTGGCAGTATTATTTGTGCTTCAAGATTCGTGCCAAGTTAAAAAAGCGATCTGGACCGTCCGTTTCCAATTTGCTCGAGTCAGGTACCTGGGGTGATCCGAATTAGCGAGGGAACGGATTCGGCTCCTTCCTAGTAAATAGTAATAGTCTAATATTATCCAACTTTTTTATTGTTTAAGCTTTCAAAAGTTTCCAATTATACGTTATTATGAGTTGTGCACTTATGCGATACGTTTCATCCGAAGAACAATAGATGATAACCGGGGCGGATGGATAAATTAAAAATTTTAAAATTGTGATCGTTAAATTAAATAATTATTGTACAAATCTTTCATGTAAAAATGAAATTATATTATGTTTGATTTTTCAATCATTTTAATCTAATTTTTTTAGTTCCATCTTGATTAGAGAAGAAAATTAGTCACGTCGTTACCAATCACGTTACGTAACGTAAATTAATTGGTTACATCATGTCACGTGATTAGGTAACTAATATTTTCAACTTGTTCTTAATTATAATTTTTTTTGTAATATTTTCTTATTTTTTATATAATTTGTTATTATTATTTTTAACTAATTTAAACATGAAAATAATCATTAAATATGATTAGTCTAAGTGTGATTATTTGTGACTGTCTTTTATCATTTTAGTCACATCACGTCACGTAAAACTAAATTTAGATCACATAATGTGACAACGTCACGGTGTGATAGTCACGTCATTTTTTTTTATAATTTCATGATAATTTATAAGGATGGTGAATGACGAAAGCAGTGTTATCAGAACCGGACCGGCCGGTTGGATCGGAAAAAACCGGAACCGGCCAACTCTTCGGTTTGGTTCTCTTAAGAGACCGTTTATGTTACTAGGCCGGTGAAAACTGGTTCAACCAGCCGAGTCTGTATTAAAAAACCGTTGAACCAATCACATGAAAAATCGGTTCAAAACATATACAGAGGCGCTCCCTCTGATCCTCCAGTCTTTTGGTACTTTCAACATAAACCTGGTCCACAAAGTTTCCTTACAAACTCACTTTAAGGCTCATATACACCGGGTTTAAACAAAGTAAAGAGATCATTTTCCTCAGAAAATCAAAAGATAAATCGAAAAAAACAGAGAAGGGGCTGAGATAAATGGAAGGAAGAGGAATTGATCTTCGTATACATTGCCTTTTTCTCAATGGAAAAAGGAAGTAGGGAGAATCTGGTTATGATGTCAAATCATGGCCTAGTTGTCGTATATTGGTTTTTAGATTGTGGACTTGTTGGCTGTGGAAGGAAAGCCAACAAACTTCTCGCCTTGACATGGTCAAGCATTCTGTCAAGCACACAAGGGCTAGAACTTTGATTTGAAAGGCTAATATTTGATTACATTTAAATAATAGTTAATGTTCTCAAGGTGTTTGATAAAATATTCTAAATCAAATGTTTATTTTTTGTTTAATGGAATAGCAGTACAATTGAGTACAAAGTTGAGGACTTGAGGTTAATTTTGAAAATAAATAAATTTGTGATCCTCTGGTTGAATTCTTGTTTGTATGTGTAGAAAACAAAATAACTCATGTACAAATATAATTATTTTGATATATAAGTTTGATATCTGATTAATATAACAATTTTAAAATATCAGCAATTGGACCGGTTGAACCATCGATCCGACCAGTGGACCGTTGAACCGAAGCTTTAGCGATTCGATGTCCGGTTCGGTTCTGATAACATTGGACGAAAGTGTCCTATAAATATAAATTTCGTACTTGCCGATAATTTATAAGGTTTCCCTTAAATTCTTTATATGCTTGTCATTTACAGCTTCTCGTTTAAATTCAACGGATGTCGACAATTTTCAGCGTTGCGTTTAAGTTGAGCAAATGTCGACAATTTACAACATCTCGTTTAAATTTCGAAATTTTAATATTTACTCTTCTGAACGAGAGCATCAGCGCAATGCTTATCATCTTATATACAAAAAATAATAACAATTGTTGTTGTTGTGATTGAATATTATAATGGTATCATTGGTATGCATATTAATTATTAAATAGGGAAGATTTTATAACTATCCTACTTTTCAAATAAAATGTTTTTTTTAATTATTAACAAAATGTTTTTGTGAGACCTTTTTTTTTCCTCTGTCTCTCCCTTCCCTATCTCCTGTTTATTCTAATAATTTAATTTCTAGCTGAGGTTACTTTTTATTTCCGCGTGATTTTTCTCTTAATATTTCTATATGAATCACTATGATAATTTATATGATTTCCTCCATATCAAGATAGCTTTCTTTCTCCTCCGTATCTGCCGCGTACGGCGTACCTCATTCAAACTTCGCTTGTCGGACTCAAGAGATAGTACGGCACTAATAAAATTATTTTCATATTTTCGAGCCTAGTCTCTCTCAAGCAGTTTACTAGTTTTTTATGTAGTACAGATTTAATGATTTCTCAAACAAAAAAAATTATATAATGTTTTATAATTTCTTATTAAGTCTTATAAGTTTTATAATCATGTAATTTACATTATTTGAATTGTTAATAAATAGTGTAGTGTATCTTTTAGGGGTTCTTCAAACAAAAAGTCCGTATGAATTCAATTAATGTGTAGATGTGATGTTTGAAATTAAAAATTATTATGTTTGTCCGAGATGTAAGTTCTAACTAAAATCTCTGAGTTTTTATTTCATCATCATTTCTATGTGGAAGCAGTCAATATTTTGGTTCAACTTCAATATTTAATGAGTGAGTCTATGGTAATACGCATATTACGGTCTTAGGTGTAATACGAAATTTGAGCTCTTGAATTTTCATCAAAATTCGTGCTGTGAACTTACGCTGGATCAAACACTAACAGAGCGACTCCGTTGAAGTTTGAAATGGTCCGTCTTCTCATTTTCTCTCCAGCGCGAAACTCTTCTCTTGCTCGCACCATCTAGGTTTTATCTCTTCTCCTGCACTCCATTGCTTTCGTCTCTCTCAATCCCCCTCCGCCTCTCTCACTCGAACCTTCTTTGATTCGGCTTCCTCCTCCAGTTCCCCCTCCGTAACTCCATTTTCTCCTCTCTCTCTCTCTCTCTCTCTCTCTCTATTTATGATTGAGTGCTTGATTAATTGTTTTTTTTTGTTAGATTATTTGATTTATGAAGGCACCCAACAAGGTTGGATATAGTATTGTTCCCACTCGTGTTTTTTGATTCAGTGGATGTTATTTTGGTCCAATTAATAAAATGGTTTTCTCAATTTGATTACAAATGGCACTTGGTTAATAGATGCAAAAAATAATCTAATTGGAATCAAATTTTATTTGATTACAGATGGCACTTGTCTCAATTTGATTACCATAGACTCACTCATATTTTTGAATCAAATTTTTCATTGAATCCTATAGTTTGGTCTGATATATAATTTTGATTCAACAAATGTAGTTTGATCCACTGTTGAGATGTCACTTGGAGATGCTTCAAGTAGTGTATGTTCATTCAATGAAGCTCATTCCTTGGACTCGCCTAGAATGGATAGCCATGACATCATAAAACTTCGAGTAATTATTTTTTTTTATATTGAACTTAATTTGTTCCCTTCAAATATATTGATCCTCCCATGTCACAATGCAAGGGGAGAAAGAAAAGACCAGTACGTTTTAAATCTATTGTTGAGACCATTGCTAAACAAGGAATAAATTGTGGTTATTGCCACGCGAAGTCTCATAATATTAGAACATGTCCCAAGGTATGTGCTGTTGTATTGTTGAACATGTTTGAAGTTATTTAATGTTGTATTGTAAAGTTTTTTAAATAGAAAATTGAACATTAATGTCATTATTGTAATCACTTGATTTTAATTGTAGCGCAAAGAAGATCTTGCTAATGGAAAGATAATGCGAGAGGAACAGAGAGGTATCAATGAGAAAGATAGCATGGTCAATTAAGCCTAATTTGCTAAATGAATGTATGTGTTGTCTCAAAATAGAATGTGGTTAACTACAAAGAACGTTCTGTTTACAATATATTTTGTTGTAATTTAAATTGCTTGTTGTCTCTTTAATTTTGGAGATTTGATGGATATATATTACAAGCTATTTTAGTGATACGGTATCTCTGAGAGCTTCAGATGACCTAGGCAACCAATAAAATTTAGGAAAGCTAGAAAACTCAATTAGAGACAAGGATTTGAATAAACAATCAACAAATAAAAAAAAATAGTTTTGAAAATACACAAGAAATGCACGAATAGTCTCTCTATAAGGCCGTGACACACCATCCCATAAAGGGTCTTCACCTTCCACTATCTTGTGCCTATCCAAAATAGTTGAACTTTAGAACTGCTATTGTATTGGTACAATCCATTTCTGTACCTTGACAGAACTTAATTTGTTCAAAATTCCAAATAAACACAGTAGAAGGAACCAAATTTGGGAAAAGAAAAATGAACACAGACTAGTTTTTCAGGTTGCTCTGGTAAATGTCTTCTTTGATGAAAGCTCACCTAAAAGTTCGTATTACACAGTAGCTTGGTGTTAAACCAAAATTTGCTTGTATATACAGAATTAATAGTTTCCAGCAATAGAGTGAGAGAGAGAAAGGTGAAGAGGGATCGATGGCAATTACCAAATCAGAAATTACAAGATGAGGAGGCTGTAGCGCGTCGAGCAGCCTTTCGACATAGGGAGTGGGACAGAAAGGGAGCCGTTGCGGACCTCGGGACCTCGGCTGTCGGAACAGATTCAGTGAGGGAGTGTCGGCGAGATTCCAGTTGAACGCGCACGAGAGAGCGTGACGACACGATTCCATTCTGAGGGAGAAATGCAAAGGCAAATTGAACGGACCAAATTTGGGAAGCAATTCTGAGAGAGGCAGAAGCAATGGAGTTTGATTCCATTCTGAGAGAGGCGGAGGGGGGTTGAGAGAGAGACGAAAGCAATGGAGTGCAGGAGAAGAGAGAAAACCTAGATGGTGCGAGCAAGAGGAGAGTTTCGCGCTAGAGAGAAAATGAGAAGACGGACCATTTCAAACTTCAACGGAGTCGCTCTGTTAGTGTTGATCCAGCGTAAGTTCACAGCACGAATTTTGATGAAAATTCAACAGCTCAGATTTCGTATTACACCTAAGACCGTAATATGCGTATTACCATAGACTCACTCATATTTAATTAATAAGAAGTTTATGTAGAAGCAATCAATTCTAACATATATGGAAAAATAATGAGGTAACAAAATTCTATAGTCAATAAAACCAATATCAGAGCATGCGTTAATTTGAAACTATAAAAAATCTCAAAATTTAATGACCACAACAATATCTTATCAAATACATGGTACAAAAGAATTGTTATTCAAATATTACTACTCTTTAGGCTCTCTTTTATCGTCTTGTTCCTACAACTTTTCTTATATTAAAAATTGAAACACAATCACCGCGAATAGGGAAAAAAAATTATTTGAGTTTTAAATGAAGCAAGATTAGACTTAAGAAAACAAAAATAGAAGGTAGGAGGAGGGAAAGGAAAATGAGAACCCCGTCTTCTAAAATTTTCAAATAAAATTATCTTTATTCTGGAGTGTTATATTTTTGTTTTGAAAATCTAAAAAGTCAATCCAAACTGTTTAATATAATCTTCAAACATAAATTATATTTGAAGAACATACTTCTAATTTTTTTAATATTTTTTTATTAATTTTTTAAATTGATAAAAAAAGTACTTGATCCAAAGATCTTTTATCATCAGAAAAGAGTGATTCCTACCTTTTTAAATAAATTATTAAAATATAAAATTTGATCCTTTCAAGTTTCATATTATATGAAGGTAACCGTTGAAAAGTTAAATGCTATTTGAATTTTAGAGTAAAGTCAGCGTATGTTGACATTTTTTTGATAAACAAAAATTTTAAATTTATCGGAATAGGTTTAAATATTGAATTCAAACAGTTGAAATATGTCTACTTCATAAGTGATACGTGTATATACAAAATTTTGAAAGTTTCGAATTTATCTAGTACAATGTTAAGCGGTAAAAAACTTTTTTACCACTTAATATTGTACTAAATAAATTCCAAAATTTTGTATGTGCATGTATCACTTGTGAAGTAAATTAGTTTTAATAGTTTGAATTCATTATTTGAAGCCAATATAATATATTTTAAAATTGTATCCACTAAACTCTCTTGATAAGTATAATACACGCTAACTTTACTATAAACTTTAATAACAAAAATGCAAATTAATACCACCGTAGATATGTGGAGTGATTTTTTTTTTTTTTTTGTGTAAAGCTTCCGCTTTTTTTTCTCTTTTGAAAACTATTGCAGAACCTATGAAGTTATAAGGAAGAATCGATTTTTTGATTTTTGAGTAACTAATAATTTTAAAAGTTTTTTTTTCTAATTAACTATGCTACCTAGTGTACTGAAAAAAAAACGGCTTATCCAGAACCGGACTGAACAACTCGTGGACCTGATTCGGAGCGGTCCGGACCAGGGTTCAAACCTGTGGTGGATTGGATTGTTGCTAAACTTGGACCTAGCACGATTTTTGGCCTCCTTTTTCCACTAGACCCGAACTAGATCGGACGGGTCTTGACCCATGGACCGTGGCAAAATTGGATCGGATTGAACAAAACAGTAGCAATCCGGACCAAAAACCGTGTGGACCCAGACCAAAACTGTGTGGATCCGGGCCAAAACCGTGTGAACTTGGACTAAACTGCCCCAAAACCATTCCGGACCGTACCAAAGCCGCTTAAACCGCTGTATTTTTTTTCTTTTTTTAACAATTTAATTTAATTTTTTTTTAAAAAGACCCATGAACCTGTACAGACCGGACCGGACCGGACCGTTTAAATCTGTACCATAATCGTAGACCCATAGAAACTATAGACCGTGCGGAAACGTGAACCGACCAGGTCCAGACTGGACCGGGCGACCAGTTTGCAATACACTGTACCTCTCCTTTCTCGTAAAGCTCCCACTGTTATTACGAGTTTCACTGCATCTTGGTAGATATTTTTATTTAAACTCGGATGCAGTGAAATTCTACCAAGATGCAGCGAATTCTAAAACCAGTCAAATCTACCAGCATAATATATTTAAAATTTTTTGTTTGATTCGATTTGACTGGTTTTAAACTAAACAAAGCAATATATATTATGCTGTAATTTTTTATTTTTTTCAAGTATTTGATTCGGACGAGAGATGAATTTAAAAAAATTCAGTCAGCTCGGCCTAATCAGTTTTAAAATTTCTAAATCAAACCAATCTATTTAACTGGAACAACCAAACCGTTTAAACCGAACTCTCTCGGTTCAACTTGAAACCGATTAACCGGACCAGATGAACACCCCTAACTAAAATATATTTCAAAGTTTCCAGTGAATTCTTACAATTAAAAAAGAAACTTGAGAAATGGGAGGTAACACAATTGGCTATGAAAATGTCCTAGAGTTGTTATACCCAAAGGTCGAGAGTTCGATTCCCTCTTACGAACCTTAGTAGTTACTACCAAGTTTTCAAAAAATAAAAAAGAAACAAAATTGAACAAAATGTCCAAAAAATTAATCAGTGATTTATTCCACGAAAATAAGAATGTATATTACTTTCATTTTTTTTATTTTATTTCTAAAACAAAATCTCTCATATACTCATTTTTCTAAATACCTCTAAATTTTATCTTATAGGAGATTCGTCGTCATCCTTTTATTTCATCGTAGAAGATCATTGTGTCAGTTGTACATGTAGCGTGTTTGAATCTTTTGCATTATCTCATCGTATGACTTTGAATCTAGATTTTCTGATCATAATTCAGACTAATCCGATCTAAACCTACATTGCACAAGGGTTCTGAACAGATCATATTCAAACTCAAACGGCGAGATACCTTAAAGCAACTGCATTGAATTTTTTTCAATTTCTAAGAGTGTGTGGTCCTATTCTAAATTTTAAGATGTAACCTAATTTTTAATGAGGGCTCAAATGCTTCAATTTTTTGTCTCCACTATTGTTCTATTTTTAAAACGTTAATAATTCAAAATTTAAACCATAAATTTAAAAAATAAAACCGTTAGATATAATTTATGTTATTTTTTCTCTGTTTTCATAAAAAATTATCACATTTTAGTTTTGTTTATATTTAAATCAATAAGTTAAAAAATCAACATTTAGAAATTATCTATATTAATACATTTTTATATGCTCTTGATGACAACTAAAATAAAGTTGAAATGTCATAATTTTTTACACATGTATAGATAAAATGACATAAATCATATCCAACAGTTTTATGTTGACTTTTAAGTTTTAAATTTTGAGTTATTAAAGTTTTTCAAAATAGATGCATGATGGAGACATAAAAAATAGAGACATTTGAACCCTCTTATTTTTAATTATTATTTTTTAAGAAAACCACTTTGACTATTTATATTAGCTCTCGTTTCTCTTTTATAGAAATAATTGTTGACGTGGTCATTAAAAGAAATAAAAAATTAATTATATGTGTAGAGATTTAAAACTTAAAATTAATTTATTTTTAGTGCTTGACGATTTTTACTAACTTTTTCCTTAAATTTATTGATGTAGATGCAGTCGCCAGTCAGTTGATACGAATTCGTCTACATCGCCACATCGGATCATTTTATCTAATCCAGTGCGATCCAGTCCAAGGCGCGTAGAGCGATAGAAGAAAGAAGTTTCCTACCTAGCCTACAGACTAGAGGTTTGCTAATACCTAAATGGGTTATTTGAACCCGGTCCGTCCGTACTCGTTGCTCGAGGTACCCGTATCCATGCCTGGGTATAGGAGGGTACACGGGTACGGGTTTGAGACGGACCGGACACCAATATTTGAGAAAAAAACCCGCCCAACTCGTATCCGAAACCCGCCTACCCGGACTCGTTTGTACCCGCACCCATTTACCCGAACCCGAACCCGCATCCTTTACCCGTTCTACCCGCACCCTTTATCCGTTTAACCCGTTAAATTTTGAAATTCAAATTTAAAAAAAAAAATTCCCACCGGTAAAAAAAGTAAAAAAAGAAAGAAAAATAATAATAAAAAAAACACAAAAAAAAGGAAAAAAAACACAAAAAACAGTAAAAAAAAGCAAAAAAAAAACAGAAAAAAAAACCCGTACCCTACCCGAGACGGACACGGGTATGAAACGGGTAGGGTACAGTTTTAAAAAAATACACCCGTCCTACCCGTATCCGTTCTACCCGACTACCCGTCCTACCCGTACCCGCCCTACCCGTTACCCGTCCCGGGTTTATCCGAGGTATCCGTACCCTTCCCGAGAGCACAACACTACTACAGACTACAAGCATCAAATCAAGAATCCGTATCCTCCCAGGTACCTGACTCATAACAATTAGTTCTCATTAAGGGCCTGTTCGGCTGCAGCAACGAAATTATTCAGACTGATTTTTTTTTCCCACGTGAACAGTAATTTTCAGTTCAAAAGTTTTGAAATCTTGTACCCATTCCCTTTCCCCTCATACCGCCAAACATGCCCTAAATTTCAAACGAATGATTGGAATTTGATGCCTATTAGATATAAGTAGGGATGCAAACGATCAGATTTCGATACGGATACAGATAGTCTCAGATATTAAATGTTACGAATACTGATCGGATATCGGACGGATACAAATATTTTTTATAATTTGTTTGTTGATTACAAAACACCTATTATATTATTAAAATATTAGTCACTAATTATGTCAGTGTTATATTGTTCATCAAAAAATATATATATATCTATATACAATTTAATAAATTATTGGTATAATATGCAATTTAATAATTCAATTTAAGAATATATAGCATATTTGTTGTGGTTTAAAAGTATAAACGGTTGGATAAGGATAGTTAAAAGTCTTACCGTATCCTTATCTGTTATAATTTTTCAGATACGAATACGGATACAGATAGTCTTGGATACGGATCGGATAATTTAGATAATTTTCCAGATTCGGATCAGAACGAAATATGATAATATCCGATCCATTTACACCCCTAGATATAAGGGTCCGTTTTGACAATCGTTTAAATTTAAAAATTGACGGCTCAGATCTAATTGTTCTCAGTCAGGTATTGCCCTGGATACGATTTCTGAAATCAAGACAACAAAAAGAAAATGGTCATACAGTCATACTTCATATTATCTTGTTTTCCTGGTCGGCGGCGCGGACTTCTGTGTGTTCTGCTGGCGGTAAATACTGACAGTGCCATTTTGGCTCATGCAGTTTAACAGTCAAACAAAATATTTGAACAGGATTATTGGTCTTTCTCAGTAGCTTATCAAATTGAGTAAAATTGAACTAATTTACCTTAAGAAAAATCTTTGTTTCTGTTCAATTTTCTGCAGTGTTCTTGTGCAGTTGGGCCTCTCTTTTCGCTTCATTGGATACGATGCCAACTGAAATAATTTTTTTGTTTGTTTGAAATTCGACTCGGATAACTTAAAACATTTAATTATAGACTTCAAGAAACTGTAGACAATCTAACGAGTACTTTGCCTGTTTGCCTTTCGTTGTTTTATCACTGTCATTTTATTTTATTCATCCATTTTAAGTATAGAATATCAAAAGTTTTTGTAATTTTTGTATTTTATCTTTGGAAAAAATTTAAACTCATACTTTCTTAAATAAATTAGGAGTCTGATTAATGTGACATTGGTTGTATTTCAGTTTAAGTACCACCAACTTCAAAATCTACCAAATTGTTTTCAAACAACGAATCCAAACCGTTCAAACTGATTTACTTCATGAGTGGCGCGTTTACATACAAAATTTATAATTTTTTTAATTTATCTAGTATCAAATTAAATAGTCAAATATATTTTTGAAGTTAATTATAATGTATTAACTTTTCATAATTTTTTAACTGCTTAATTTTGTACTAAAGTAATTCAAAAAATCATAATTATTTTTGAAAAATTTGGTAGTCACTACTCACTACCAAGTACCTGAAAAAAAAATTGAAGCATTACTAGTAAAATAAATAACTTTTAAGTTATTACCACACATCAATGTAAATTATTTTGAATAGTTTGAATTCATCGTTTGAAATCTATCTAATAAGTTTTGAAGTTGAGGAATGAGGGCAAGTATGACATTGATGGTAGCCGTACACATAAATTAGTGTTAAAACATATTTACAATTTACTTACTGAAATACCATTCCTACCCGTCACTTTCTTCTCTACAGCCTCTTTTCCCAATCTCCTCGTTCATGATAGTTCATCTACGTATTACAATCAAGCTTAACTTGGTGTCCTCATTTTCACATAAAAGGAAACTGATATTGCATTTTCTTTTTTTACAATCAAATTGGCGCCGTTAATTTCATCACAAATGAAAATTGAAATTGGTGTTGAAAGATCACAACTGAAAAGAAGGATTCAATGAATTCTAGTTCTCTGCATTGCATCGATGACTGCACAATTCTATATGTATCTTTTGATACGCCAACTGAACGAAACCTCCAAATTGGCATCTCATTATGCCTCTTTGTTTGAAAGAGAATTTGATTATCTTACAACAATCTGGTAGATTGGTTTAGGTTTTAAGTTGTTTCGCTCATGTGAAACAGTTTCAGATGGTTGAATTTTACTGGCGAATAACAAAAATGTGCCATGTCGGCAAAATAAGATGAGGGTGGTTCAAATATCTCCACCATACCTTCATTTTCATTTTTAAGAACATTAATAACTCAAAAAGTAGAACTTATTAATAACTCAAAAGTAGAACTTAAAAGTCAATATAAAATCTTTGGATATGATCTATATCAAATTATCTATGTAAGTATAAAAAATTACAATATTTCAATTTTGTTTTGGTTGTCATCAAGAGCTTGTATAAAAAAAAAAAACTAATGTGAATAATTTCTAGACGTTGATTTTTCAACTTATTTACTCATATTTAAGCAAAATCGAAATGTGATAATTTTTTATGAGCACATAGAGAAAATAATATAGACTACATTTGATTTATTTTGAATTTTTTATTTTTAAGTTTTAAATTTTGAGCTATTACAGTTTAAAAAAATAAATACATGATAAAGACACAAAAGATAGAAGCATTTGAACCCTCTTAACTAAAATATATATTAAATAAGGTTTGCTTGATAATTTGCAAGTTGCAACATATGGAAGTACTTGAACCGATACATTAAGGTACCCACGTTACACGACACATTGATTTTTGGAATATTGACCAATATAATTTATTTTTGTTCCCAGTTGTCACCAGACAATATAACAATTTGACGACAACAAATTGCCGTGAATTAAAGAACTAACGGATGGATAGACAGGAGAGGACAAGAGAATGACACGAAGGGTATTTTGGTCGTATAATATTTTTATAAAATAAATTAGATTTTTAATGGTTAAATATTTTAATTTCAATGTTAGAATGCGAAGTTTTCCAATTATAAAGTTTTGATGGGTATACATTCAATTCCGTTTATCTTTTTTCCAGCCTGCCAGGCCATGTGTAAATCTTGTTGTATCATATTAGAACTGCATTAAGAAAATAGAGGAGGGTGCTCTAATATGTTTCATGTGCTTTATCTTTATTTTTAAAGTTTGAACAGTCAATCAGTATTGTTCAACATGATATTCATAATAAAATATATTTGGAGACCAAATTTTATATTTTTTAGAATTTTTTTACTATTTTTTAAGATAGATACAAAATCATTTTTTAAGGAGATTCTGGACCATCTGATAAAGTCATATTGTACCTATCTAAAATAATAGTAAAAAAATTCTAAAAAAATATAAAATTTGGTCTCCAAGCATATTTTATTATGAAGATTATATTGAGCGGTTCCGATCGACTGTTCGAATTTTGAAAATAGAGATAAATAACATGAAGCATATTGAAGCACCAAAATGATAGTGCATTTGAACTCTCTCAAGAAAATAATATATTTGTGATGCATGTTTCATGTCGGTTTATTTTTTTTGTTGTTTTATATTTTTATATTATTTTGTTAATTATACATAGTAGAGTTTTCATCATGCTTTATTTAACTATGATAGGCACTTCTCGACGAGCTTGAAGCTTCTTGAAGACTAACCATGTCTATTTAAAATTCCGTGTTCATCTATGGCAGCTATCACCTTCTTCTTTGCTTATCTTTAGTCAATAACATTTAAATTAACTTAAAAGTAGTTTTAAGCGGTGTTGTAAATAACAGTATGCGGTCGTCAAACAGACACAGTACTGTCAAGCGATTAATCAGGAATAATCGAAAATAATCAACCATAATTGAAAATAATTAGTCGATTAGTCTGAAAAATTCAAGACAGTATGATCACCACCAACGACTAATCGGTTGATTAATCAGCCTAAATAGGCATTTTTTACAACACTGATTTTAAGTATTAGTTTCAACTTTTGTGGTTGATTGTTTTTTTTTTCTTGATCATAAATTGAACTAGAAAAAATCAACACCTTTAAAAAGCAAAAAGAAAGAAGGGTAAGGTTACGGTGATATGGGTTACATAGAGGATTACGGTGTTACGGCTCAATATTCGAGTTTTCAAAATCCTAACGGTCGATCCGAATTGTTCATCTTGTTTTCCATATTTTACATTTTTTGAAAAAAATTTACTATTTTTTTAGATAG
This sequence comes from Carex rostrata, assembly GCF_964058835.1. NCBI lineage: Eukaryota > Viridiplantae > Streptophyta > Magnoliopsida > Poales > Cyperaceae > Carex > Carex rostrata. The sequence goes on from NC_135919.1 coordinate 13,031,741, forward strand.
GTAAAAAATCAAATATTTGAATGGTGCAGAATTTTTTTCTACCTATCTTAAAAAATAGTAAAAAAATTAAAAAAAAATGTAAAATTTAGTTTTCAAACACATATTAATATAGAGAACAAAATGAACGGTTTGAATCGACCGTTAAGATTTTAAAAACTCAAATATTAAGCTGTAGCACCATAGTCCTCTATGCAACCCATAGCACCGTAGCCTTACCCAAAATATAAAACTATAAAGTTAGACCTATTCATCTACTTCGAGGTCATCTTTTGGTTTAACAAATAACTTCAAATTAGCGCAAAGGATATGTGTCCAAGTGTTTCCTGATATTTGCACATTATACTGTCAATTCTGATGATTTTGAAATCTTAAAATTTGATTCAAAACATGAATATGCACATACAATGCACTAATAATACGTTTAAACAAATCGACTTCAAGGTTGCATCCTTTGCAAGCGTTATCAAGAAATTTCAACTACTGAAATCTCAAATCAACAATTAGAGAACAGAATCAGAACAATCAATAATAATGGCACAATTAACACATGAGATAATGCATTTGGTATAAAAAAAAAAAACCCTATAGATTGACATTAGTATCTTCCGAGAAATAAATCAACAAGACCTAGTGCCTCAAAGCTGAAGCTACTTAAGTGTGCTCCAGAGATAGAAACCCTTCATTAAAAGGAAAGAAAGTAACACACGCTCAGACCGGAGCTGCCTGTGATGTTTATCCGCTCCAGAAACAAAGAGATCAGAAAGGAAAACAACACTATGTCAAGAGGAACTCGACGTACAAAAGCTCTGAAATCCGTCCCCCCGAATTGTGTAAAGGGAGTAACACGTGCTCGTTTTCCTATCCTTCGCCTCCCGTCCCCTTCCTCTGCGCAAGTGATTTCTGGAGCACAACCTTAATCAATCAACTTTTTTAAATAGTGGTTATTTCACATACAACCTCAATTCAAATTCAGGAGCACATCCTTAATTAATCAATTTTTTTAAATAATGGTTATTTCACATACAACCTCAATTCAAATTCGATGTATGATCGACTATTCAAACTCAACAACAAATGAATTTCTAACCCATTTGTTTTTCTTTTGCAGTTCTTCTAGGGCTACTTGGTTTGCATCAAACATGGCGTTACGAGTCAGTGATCTACCGCTTGACTTCACAACAGCTATACTTGAGGTCACAAGTTCGCTTGAAGAGGAGCAGATCACATCCTTCTGCAATATTCTATGGTGCATCTGGAAAGCTCGGAATCGAGAAATCTTCTCCGGCAAGAAGGAAACACCACGGGGAATACTCAAGCAGGCTCAACTGATGGAAGTACACATCTCACGGACTACAGAGCTGCCCCAAATAGCAAGTACATCACGAGTAAATATTGCTGCCACTTCACCTGGTACGCAAATTATTTTACTTGACGCTTCTTGGGACACAAACAAACGAGGTGGCTGGGGTGCGGTGTACTACAACCACATGGGCAATGTCAGACAAGTCCAATGTGGTTCTATGTATGCTGAAGATTCTTTTTATGCGAAGGCAAAGGGACTGTTGAAGGTGTTGCAAAGCTGTCATTCACAGGAACTGGTACAAAGGGGGGAAACTACGCATATCTTTTCTGACTGCAAAACAATGGTTATGGCAATACAATGCAATGAGCTGGCTGACCTACCATCTTGGAGGGATTCTGAAACAGTCACACAGTGCATACTAATCTTGCAGCAGTGGGGAGAGGCATGTTCTTTGCGGCATATCACAAGGAGAGCGCTAAGTGAACCACATAAACTGGCAAACATGGCAAGAAGGAATGGAACGGATTTCAATGGCAACCCATGGCAAGGTGACAGAATGGGGATAACTATAACCTCAGATCTGGATGGAGAGTGGTTTCGAATCATCAACTAAATGGCGGTAGGAGACTAGAACAAGTTGCTGGTATTTTAAGGGTTTGGCCCTTTTTTTTTTTTTTTTTTTTTTTAAGGATTTCTTTTATTATTTATAAACTTATTAGGATCTCTAATTATCTTTATTTTCTGCAATTTTAGATGTAGGTTGGGTAGATTAATTTAAATTACCATCCCTTTTTGCGAATGCATTCAACCACATTGATGCATGGGATCGGTACCAGAATAGTTCTTACCGTTTTTCTTTTTTCTAAGTTTATTCTGTAACTGCCCAAAGTTTTGGGTTTTCTGGTAAATTCAACGCCTAAGGGCTTTTCACTCAAAAAAAAAAAAAATACAACAACAACAACAAATGAAAAACAAAATATGCAATCAGTACGTACACTGTTCAAGCTTCAATCCCGCAAATTAATTTCCAAATAGAAAATGAAAAATACAAAAAAGATACCAAATTCTGATGGGTAGTATCACACTAAATACATATATTTACGTAAATAAATGAAAAGAAGGGTAGTATCAAACTAAATCTGTGTCAGCGCCACTTTTACAGAAAGAACAAATAAATTTGACAGTAAAGAAAATTTCACAATCCAACAAATTTGACAGATCCAGGTTAATTTCAGAGCAGATCACATTCAACGCCCTTCATTTTTCATCAATGAATCTCCAGTGATATCCTCAACTCCAGTTGCTGTACATAATTTTCTCAAAAAATTAACAAACAATCACCTCTATAATTAGTAAATCATACCACATCAGAGAAACCCAAATAGAACTGCAAATCCCAGCACGAATAGCCACACAATATGTACCAGAAGCAACGCCTGACCTGACACGGGACCGGATCCACCGCCTGTGACCTCACAAAATCCCTTCTTCGCCACCTGTACACCGGCGCAGGCTGCTTCGGGGCAACCGCACCAGTACGTGACCCCATTCGTGCCGCAAACAGGGTCGGGTCTGAAACAGTTGACCGGGCAAGAGGACCCGGTTCCGTCGGACAACGCTGGGCACGGATCCGCGTCTTGGGTGAGTTGCTGTACGGAGGAGGCTAGGGTTATGGATTGTGAGAGAGAGAACGAAAGAAGGAGAGAAAGAAAGAGGAGGTAGAAGGGAAAGGAAGGCATGGTGAAGCAATAAACCGCCGGCGATGACCGCCGGGAAGGGAGAGAGGGGCAGAGCGAGAGCGACGAAAAACTAAACCCAACGGCAATGAATGATTTTCTTTTCTTTATTTACTTTTATATTATATATTTACTTTAGACTTATGAGCTGGGAAAGTGGGAAGGAAAGAATCGGTCGGTTTGCTTGGTCGGGGAGTTGGAGTTTGATTGGGTTCAATTTGGTAGTTGGACAATCTTTTGCTGTTTACACCGAAGAGATTCCAAATTTCCAAAAGTTTTTGTTAAAGAAAAAAAAATAAAGAGACTGATTAATTATCTGCTTTCGGCTTTAAAATGATTGTTTCATATATTCTAGAGCTGTTTTCTTTTTGCAAGAATATTGCTTGAATATACTCAGTCTGCAGAATTATGAATTTTTTGTTTATCTTATGATCAGAAGTAGAGTCAAATTTTTAAACTATGAGAATTAAATGTGAATAGAGATCAATCATAACACTATTTTATACTTAGAATAGAGGTCAATCTTATAATAATCATCACAGTTTGCTCTAAATTATATAAAAAGTCATATATAAATATAAAAAAAAAAAAATTGAAAGTCAATTGATCTCCATTCAACCTATATGATCCGCTATGAGTATGGTTGTATGGGTCAATTTATAAATATGCATATTATTACAAGAGAAAAAACTATGGATGACATTTTGAAATTGTGTTTTTAGTAATAATGATCACATAATCTAATGCAATTTTTAAAAAATGTAATTACACCATCTCGGACATGTAGTTCTATTCAGAAAGCATGAAAAGCATGATCGATATTCCTATGTGCAAATAATAAATAAATAAAAACATTGAGCCATGTGAGCAGGGTAGAACATGTCTAGCCGTCTAGGGTACAGAATCGCATTATTTCTTGCCAGGCTGCCATGGTATTTATGCTAGGTGCAAAGTAGCTGACCAAACATTCATTTTTTTTTTTTTTTTTTTTTAAAACTGATAGTGGCTATCAGCTATGCTGACCAAACATTCATGGAAATAAATCTGCTGTGATTCTCAAAAGAATCACAGGCCTGCTTTTCCAAATATACCCCTCTATTTTTTTAAATGCATAAATCTCAAAATCTGTTCTTTTATATGCACAAATCTCAAAACAAATGAATGGGTAGATTTGAAAAAGCAGGGTCTGTGATTCTCAAGAATCACAGCAGATTTGTTTCCAACATTCATATGTTGAAATATTTTCCTCATTATTGTGCCGCGGCTTGACTCGTTCTTACGCGCTCCCCGCTCGTATATGAAAGCAATTTTAAAGAATTCATGAGAATGAAATAAGCCTTTATAGAACATTTTTTCCGAGGTAAAAAAAGTAGGGATCATAAGCAAGGATGATTATAGTGCACGTCCATATTTTATGATATATTTTATTTGATATCTTAAAATACTATTTAGATTAATAAATAAGAACTACAATTGTATTCTTTTATCAGTTAGATATGGATTGAGGTTACTGTGCTTTGTAATGTACATCTATATAGTGTTTCGATTCAGAAGATATCGAATTTGTGTCAAGATGCACACTAAATGAAAACAAAGCACATCCATTAGCACAATAGACAGATGTACATTGCAAAGCAAAACAACATAGCCTCACTATCAGACATGGTCTATATTAAATCAGAGTCAGCATATAAATATGACTATTATAAATTTTTTGATAAAAGGCTAATCAACTTCTAAATTTTAATGAAAATTTAATACCCATCCTACTCGTATTATGACAAACACTTGTGTAGACTGCAGCCCACATTTATCTAATAACCAATATAAACAATTCTCTAGGAGGTTCTAACATAGATAAGAAATAGTCAAATCTCTTCTCACGAGGGTTTCTGAAACACATTCAAGCAGCAAAGACAATGTTCTAACAGGATGATGGGCCACGAACACTACAGTCCAAAATACAAGCAATGTAAAAGAAATAATTTCCATAATAAATCATAATAAATCTAATCAGCATCCATTTCCTCCAGTGCTGCCTTTGCTGCTGTGATGGCTTCCTGGAGCAGAACCTCGGGTACCTGTAATGAATATACAAAATTTTTAAATAGAACAAAGAAAAGGGTGTTTCTCAATAAATAGAATAAATGTGTCTCTGAATTCAACTCTTTACTGGGTCCAATATCTCCCACCTCTTTCGCCTCTACTTATCAATTATTCAGTTCAAGTTCACCAATACTTAGAAGGGAGAATGAGGGGTGGCATGATTGGGTAACCAGAATGTTTAATGTGAGAAAAAAAGATATATTCATTCCACAAAAGCCCCAGAATAGATGCATTAGAATGCTCCACTAAAACAAGGGTAAAGTCTTTTGCGGCCTACCTCTTTTAGTTTTGTATTAGTACCAAAACTACCCCTCCTTTCTACCTTTATATAGAGAAACAATAAGGGTAATACACAATGGAAACAAACAGCACAGTAATACATACATTTTTATCCTTTGTAGGGTTTGCATGATATAGGATTATTCTTTGGTCAGCGGTACAATTGATATATTGAGGTTTTACCCGGAATGACATGATCCGCAACATAAGTTACAACTATTTTATTTCATTATATTATTAAATTCCAGCATACCAAGCTACTAGTTATATAAATGGTAAAAGTGATTGTTCAACATAACCACAAACTCTTTACTATCCTAAACCATTCCAACTGCACTGGGAATTCTATTTTCAGAATTGTCAAAGTAGGTTTCCAACTGTAATTAGAATAAAACCTACAGATCTCCCTTGATTGCTTTATTTTCAATTCATTTAATCAGAAAGCTATGCACTCAAAATCATTACAAAAAAAGAGCTTGTCATATGGTTCACAAGTTCTGGAAAACTACCTTTTGATGCTGGCGATTTGACTCATCACAAACCCAGCTCAACTCCAATTCAAAAGCTTTGTCCTTTGCCTCGTCATGAACTCCATAAATACTGACACATAATATGTTAATCAACATTAACTTCTTACAGCAATAGAACTCTCTATTGTGAACTAATCATATACAACAATAAACTCGACACCAAATATTTTGCAAAGCTAGTAACATTAATAGATTCAGTTTTGATAAAAGAAATAATACAACAGATAAAAAGATCAGGGAGGTTCCAGTGGACAGATAATTGCATAGTATGCTTGAATATAACAAACAAATTTTATCACAAAAATGTAGTTTGCACAAACTGTTTAAGAAAGTCCATAGTAAAATAGCTCAGATGCCTTAGAGAGAGAGAGAGAGAGAGAGAGAGAGAGGTGACATACATTTTAGCAACCTCAATAACCCCTTCTCTGCATGTCATCTCAGAAAGCTTCAATTTTTCAATCTCTCTGCATATACAAGCAATGGTTTACCTAAATATGTCAATTAATCATGAATGAAAACGAGCAAACCAGTAGATACTAAACAATATTTGATATAAACTCTTAATCAATTAAAGCGAGAGAAGAATGAATTTACTTGAAACACCAACCATTGTGAATTTAAGACTAGAGCCAATAAAACTAGTTACTCCTGTTTATTACAACACTTTCACATAAAATGAGATTAACAAAAGGGAAGAACAAATACTTACGTCTTAGCAGCTTGCCTTCCCTTTCCCATTGCAGCACCAAAGTATCTCTGTCATTTGATTCAACAAAGAACACGAGGTATTTGAAAATGTGCAGAAAAACCTTTGTGAAGCATAAGGAAAGAGACAGTACACTTATATATGAAGTTACTTACATAGGAGATGCCAGAAGGTTCAACCATGTAGAGCTGTGGACCATCCCTGTCATACCCTCCAAGAATGACCCCGCAACCAAAAGGCCTAATTTAAACAACAGTTCTTGTTAATATCGATGCAAACATACTTTACAAACTGATATAAACAAAAATCATTTGTGATCATTAGTAACTATAAAGTCAGCATAACCATCTTACAAGTTTTTAAGTGCAAATGCAAACAGAACTACAGAGGCAATAATTTTTTTCTAATAGCTGTGCTAATGTGGCCATAATTCTGATGGTAACATATAAAGCCATGTCAAAAGATAATAACCAGGAAATCACACCTTAGCCACCAGTACAGAGTGCAGAGGTGAACATAACTTGCAACACGGTCGGCGAGCTCCTTCACAGGTATCGGCTCACCATATGTCCTGTCATGAGTGAGAAAATAAAATTTGAAAAAAAATGAATGTGCCCTTGGTATTTTTAAGCCAGAATTTACTCTGATTGTATAGTCTAACCAAAACAATGGAAAATAGCAAGGAATCAGGAGGAAACGGGTAATTCAATGAATCTACTAACTTTTCATAACTAGTAGCTTCTGATTTGGCTCTTGTCACAATCTGCCTGCCATCAGCAGCTAAACCAGCAATAGCCTATAATACATAAAAATAAACTTCAGGGTTCAGATTTATCATACTTACAAAATTACTCAGAAAGTCATACGCCTCGAGCAAGAGTTTGTAGCTAGTATATCACGCCAATTCAAAATTACAATAAGAAAATCTAGATAGGACTTAGCTAGTTCAATATACATTTTTCTTCTCAAATATAAAGCTCATACAATAACCCCGACCGAAGTTCAGATTCTCTATTAACATTGGATTAGTTCCATGTGAAAGACGTAACATAAAGATAGCTTCACCAGGAAATTCATATGGTAATTTATTCCAAAATACAAAAGTTTTGGTTGACAATAAGCAAGGTGAGCAAAAAGTATCAACGGGGCCAATGAAGCATACAGATAAAAAACGAGGAAGATTTTACAATAGTTTACCATGCCAGAGTGACGGTGCACTGAGTGTATCCTTCGATTTGACCCACCAAGCATCATCTTTGACGAGATCAGCTTCTCGACCCCCTAAATTTTACCCAAGCATAAACTTTGTTACCATTTACAAATTATGTCAAGAAGTTAATTCAGAAAAAAAACAGTTCGCTAGATTCTTACCAGAACAATTCCATCCTTACACTTGATTCCAATCGCAGTCCTACATGACCAGCCAAAATGGAGAAAACAACATAAGTACCGCTACAATAAATCGAAAATAGGGAAGTTAGAGATTAAAAGTTCAATCGAACCCGCTATTGTCGACAGCCTTGGCAGCGTACTCGATCTGGAAAACGCGACCGTCGGGAGAGAAGGTCGTCACTGACAAATCGTAACCTGTGCCTATGCTGCTCATCTTTCTCTTCTCTTTTGCTTCGAAACTCTAATATTAATTTCTCGTTTTTCTTTCGAGTATGAGAATGGAAGAGAGAGAACGGGGCTTTAGCTTTTTCACTTGGAAAGGGTTTTCTTCTGCTCCAAGAGAGCTGAAGAAAAACTGGAGAGACGATTCCTTTAACGGGCCGTTCATTGCAGCCCGATCCGAGCCGAAGATCAAGCCCATTGATCGCTGAAGTTGGAGCCCGACAAATCAGGCTTTCGTCCCTCAACTTTCAGCAAATATTAATAAAGAAATCACAAGAAGAGTGTATTCTCCTCTTTTTTAAAATTAAAAATTGTTCTACTACCATGCAAAAATTATTATTGTGATTGTGAGACTTTTTATAAACCGAGATAGACAAAAAAAAAAAAAAAAAAAACGTTGTGGACGGTATTGGTTAACAGGCCAATATTTTATATCCAACCCAGCCCGTTATACCCAGTGAAACAACAAACCATACTACGATAATATTCATCTTTTTTTCCTCTTCCATATTTTGATTATTGTTATCGTTTCCTCAAACAAGCTCCACCAATGGTTACACTCATGTCCTTTTGCGCTTCAAACCTTCTTTTACAACAAAACCAGTTATCTCCATGGAACGCAGGGAGCATTTCTAAACCCCTTTTCAGGAACAACAGGTGCTACCATGGTAGACAGAGATCAAGATTGGTTGTTTTGGCAATAACAAAAGGTTCGGCCAAGTCAAGCAAGTCAGACGAGAAAATTCCTTCGTGGGCCCGGCCGGACTCAGACGAACCACCTCCTTGGGCTCGTGATGGTAAAAAAGGAAGTTCTGAATCCACGGTTCAAATCCCGTACGTTGCGTATTTGCTTGCTTCTGCTGTCACAGCGATTGCTGCGGTAAACTTCAATTTTTGCTGAAGTTCATTACAGTGCGGTACTAGTTAGTAGTTACCATGGATTGCCTTTTCTTATACCAACTTTATTTCTTGGAGTTAGCTTAATTTGCATTGGGTTACACTCAGAACCTTTTTTCTTTCTGGGTATTTATGACTGACGTCTTTGTGTTATTACTACCAGCATGTTTGGTTAATCTTACTATTCGGTACTGGAGTGGGCCGGTCCGATGGGCCCGGTCGGAGCCATCTGATCCGCATCAAGATTTGTGCACTCTTGAGCAGCACTAATCTTGATGCGTACTGGACGGCTCTGACCGCCCCCTGATTCCTTCAGTACCTATTGCATTGGCACGTAATTGATTACAATAGTTTCTTATATTAATCTTGATGTTATTTATATTTTGGGAATGAACTTTTTAACTGCATTACATCAATTGGATGTTGTCAATTCCTAAATGGCGGAGCAATTTTGATTGAGAATTGCAAAAGTTTATCACTTTTCTTGCAGGTACATGTCCAGGGTAGTAAGGTAATTTAGAAATTAAAGATTGAATAAGAGAAAAAAAATACTTGCCTATCAATCGACTTATTTTGTTCAAAATTGCACTCTATTAGATTAATGATATGTAGTCAATCTGTCAACTCTGAACCAATTTTAAAGGAGCTCTTTGCAATCACTCTTAATTATTAGGTACTTTGCAAAGGTAATCTTCATTCTATTATTAAACACGTTAGGTGTCCGATCGGTTAACGGCTGCAATTAAAAAATGAAACTTCGGATTTGATCTCAACTCTCTAATTACATAATTTATCTTCTTTTGATTAAATACATCCGTTTTATGTATAGAAACCTAAATTTAGTTAAAAACATACTCACCACATGTGCTGCCACACGATACGTTACAATTATAATTGAGCAAATTCTGAAATTTAGAGATGTATTTATCCGTTTCCTTATTTCTTTATTTTCATATTTTTTTTTCCTTTTCAATTGAGAAGACTCCACTTTTCATTTTCTTATTTCTTTGTTTCCTTCTTCATTTCTATACGGATCACAATGGAAATCATTTTTTTTTATTTCTCTTTCTTTGTTTCTATACATATTGTTGTGGGCAATTTAGAATATATTTTCAATATATAATATATCAATGTGTGTGTGTATTCTAAATTGGAAACAAAAAAGAAGAATATAAATTGGAACGTGTGTGTGAATATATATTTATCTTATATTGTGTGTGTGTATATATATATATCCTATATATACACACGATAACATTTTTTTGTTTATGTTTTTTGATATCATATTATATGTCGATATTGAATTGTTGTACGATAGTTGATATTAGATTTGAATCAAGCTGTTATTTGATATCATTGGTACTTAATAATAAAGAATAATCACATCATCAAATTGTTATCAGAGATCACGATTAAAATTAATTAAAAATACATAATCATATAAATTTTCTATTAACATGTGTCTTAATTTTTGAATAATTATTATTATTTTCATTGATATATATTTTTTTCTTATAGTTGGGACGCACGGGTATGATACTAGTTAATTAATACTTGTTTAGGAACAAAACTCAAAATTCATTTGCTAAGATTAATTAATACTTATGTACTTTGCAAGATTCAAATTAACCATACATTTTTCATTTGCAGATAGGCTCAATATTTGAGTATGTGAACAAGAAACCCGTCTTTGGGCTTTTGAATCCGGACAGCATTTTCTACGCACCATTGCTTGGTTTTTTTGTCTTCACTGGGATACCGACATCAGTAAGTTGCAATTTCCACAAATTTGGTGTACGCAAAATTCTTTATGTCAGTTTTGCAGCAAGTTAAACAAATGGTCCTCTGAGTATCACTGATTTGGTATCCGGACAGCCATCTCTCAGTAAAAAATGGTCAAATTAACTTGTCAGAGCTAATTAGCAATCAGCCTCAAAGTATAATATATATATTTTTTTTATTTCAAATTGGGGCACTCAAACTATGGTACTCATCCATTTCTGATTTGTGGATTGCAAGAGAATTATAGAACAAAGATGGTGTAAATTGGACATTTTACAAACGGAATGAGAACTCTGAAATCTCGGGGGCAAAGCAGGAAATGAAGATATCTCAAGCAGATTCCTATACTTTAGTCATTGGAAGTTATTAATTGCACTAATTACTTGTACACACAGGGATATCTGTGGTATAAATCTGTTCAAACTGCCAATAAGGAGGCTGAAGAGCAAGATCGAAGAGATGGCTATATGTAGAAGATATTCTACCTTTCATCATGTTTTGTTTTAATTGATTCTGTCTTTCTTAGGAATCGAGGGGTATTAAGGGGCACTGCCTGGAGCTCTTGTTTATAAAATGTATACTAAATAATAATAACACAGGTATTAACCTACGGGCATTTTCCAAAAAAGAAACACATCATAGGTATTGATATCAACTCTATATATGTAGAACAGTAGAAGACATTCTCTGTTCAACATATTATGTTTCATTTGAATTTGTTTCCCCGGCAATCGGTGAATGAAAGGAGAAAACCCTAGAGTACTTTTGTTTTTTTTTTTGGTTGAAAGTCCGTAGGCAATTGTATTGATCCGATGATTTACAAAGTAGCTGTTACATATGATTCTTTTGTTTAAATTGAAAAGCATTAAAACCTATACATTGAGCTACTTGTACAATCATCTAATTGCTATGTCTAGAAATAAAAGATACGTGAAGTCAGAGAATGCGAATTGGTATATTCGCGCCCGAATAACAAGTAGGTGGGCCTTCCGATTTTCTTCTCTGATAATGTAGACACAGCAGTAATTTCTTCGAGTTGCATAATCGAACCCTTCCTTGAGGCCGAAACGTCTTCTTCTTTCCGAATTCGACGCTGCCTAGAGGAATTCACAGCCGAGAGGCACTGAATCAAAACCGGAACGGGACAGTCACCACTCAGAGAGGAGGAAGAAGAGGGCACTGAATCAAACCGAACCAGGACAGTCACCACTCAGCCGAGATGGCACTGAATCAAACTGGAACCGGAAAGTAAATCAACCGGACCATGACAGTCACCACTCAGAGAGGAGGAAAAAGAAGGAGAGAAGAAAAGAGACAACTCATCATCAGCAACAACCAAAAAGCACATACCTTATTCACATATAGATATAGTAGTAACTACGGGATGGAATGAATTCACAAACCCTCAGTCGAACCCGGAGAGTCGAGACGAACAAAAAAGAAAACAAGTGGCGGAACTCTTAATGGAGCCATCAATTGAGACGAGGCAAAACGAACCGGGCAGACTAGGGGGGGCGGGTGGAGAGGTGGGGTGAAACAACCGGTTACAAATCGACTCTCAAAACTGCCTTCTTCGTTTTCACCTTCAAATCACCTTTTTTTCTCCTGTGCGGAGTTTACTAGGAGAAGCGGAGTTTACTAGAAATTTCCCTAGAGTACTTTTGTTACCGAAGTTTTATAATAAGAACGCTTAAATTCGATTTGCATCTCACCTCCTCCATGTTTAAAATAGCTGACAGTCTCATTCACCAAAAAAAAAAAAAAAACGAGATTTCTTTTGCCACATGGTACTGGTGGTGAGTACAATTCACAGGAAACATGAAAAAAAGAGGCAATACCGCCATATTGGTATTTAGCAACTTAACCACCTAAAGCAGTCCATATAAAATATACCAAACTTCACTTGATTCTCATGAAAACAAAATTTCAATTGTAATAAAAAAAAATATATGCTGTTCGACCTCATTAGAGAGGTATCAGACAATAAACAGCAACAACACTAAACCAGATAGTAAAACCTCTATTAATAACTAATAAACAACTAATAGCTCATGATCACCTATACCAATAAAATTGTTAGCTTCAAAATGGTAAGCCAGAAGCAAAAAACTCAACTTCTCTCCATCGCATATCTCATGAAAATACCAAAGCCCAAACTTCTCTCCTTATCTCTTTAACTGTCAAGTTTCGTGAACAGAAACCTCTCCTCAAAAAATCATCAAATGCCATAGCCCTCCAATTACCTACTCAGCATTTTTCTTGCTCCTAAAACTCTCTTTCATCGAAGCAAACTTCTTCTTGCACTGCAGCACTGTCTTCCCAGGAACGGCAGCTGCCACTCTCTCCCACCTCTGGCTTGCATCCTTCGGAAAAGTCTTCAACGCCTGAATTAAAGCTCTCTCTTGCGTCTCAGACCAAGCCTCTGGATCAACAACAGGAACAACCGGAACGGGTACGGGCCCATTAGAGGATGAACCCGAACTGTTAGTGGACCCGGAACCCGTCTCAACAGAGCTAGCAACAGGTGTCCTACTCACAGATTCAGCCAGCTCGACTCTAGTTGAGAGAGGCGAGGCAATGGTTGGGGCAGGTTTTCTCTTCTCAAGAAAAGAATCAAATGCTTTGCCTGAGTCAGGTTTTCTGAGTAGTACACTCTTGGTGGCCTTTAGGATTTCATCAACTGATCGGCCAGTGCCAATGTATTCAGATATTACTTCCCACCTCCGAGAAGTTCCCTTGGGATACTTCTGCACTCCTTTTCTCAGCATTTCAATCTCTTCCTTACCCCATGGTTTCTCCTTCTTCTCTGGAGCTGTCACAGGTGGCGTCACTTGCTCAGTTTTGCCCTCAGAATGTGGTCTCTGTGTGCCATTTTCTTGGGATTTCTCAGGATTTTTGTTGGCAGCAGTTCTTACCAACCTTGCCACATCTTCACTATCCTTTCCATCTATTTTATCACACAATTCTCTTAGTTGTCCCATCTCAAATGAACCGCATATCGTTTCGACATCACTCTCAGACACACCAAAGTCTTTATTCGAGACAACCACAGCTGCCAGAGACCTTAACCGGGTCCTTTCTTTTCTGAGCATTTTTTTCTCCTTTTCCTTTATTTTTTTCTGATTTAACGCTGCCGCAGCTGCCAATTTCTCGGCCTCCTCTTTCTTTTGTTTCTCTTCCTCAGCAGCTCTTGCCGCCTCTTCCTCTTGCAATTTCTTGGCAAGATATTTTGCTTCTTTTTTTCTCTGTTTTTCAGCCTTCTCCATTTCTTTTCTCTTGATTATACGAGGGTCCCGCCTGTAAGCATTGTCAACTAGGGTTCTAACACGAGCATACTCAACCTTTCGCGCCTTCTCTTGTAATTTGCCATTCTGCCTCTCCATCCATCTCCTGTGCTCTCTTGATTCAGCTTGCTCTACATCATACTCGTCAGCATGCGGGAATTCTCTCCAGCTCTTAAATGTATACCAGTAATCATAGAACTTATCAACCTCTTCTAGAGAGGTAGAATCATCCCCTAAGGACGGCACTGGCTGGTTCACAGCCCACCTACCATTTCTCATGAAAGCTGGCCCGAAAACCTTGAAGAAGTCTTTTGGTGCACAATCGGTAGGTATATCATCGTCAAACTCATCAGTTGAGTCATAAATTCTCCTTTTTACAGGATCAATCAAAACCTCATAAGCCTCTTGTATGGCCTTGAAATGGGTTTCTATCTCATCTTTCTTCTTTTGTTTGGCATCTTCAGTTAGCTCTCCCAAAAGCAGGGCTGCTTGTTTATCAGGGTGGTGTTTCAAGGCCATTTCACGATAACTTTTTCTAATCTGGTCTTCAGTGGCCAAGAAGCGGAGGTGACCTAAACCAAGAAGAGCATAATGATCTTGTTGTTGGTCTCCTGTGCCTGATTTCTTCTTCCCCTTGGTGCTATAGGAGTCCGCAAAGGGAGTAGAGTCCTGGGCCCGGTCGTCAGAGGAGACACTCTGATTATCTGGCTCAGACTCTTCTTCATTGGAGATGCCAGCAAGTAGAAGAGCGGCAGAATGGAATGCATGGCCAGCCGGCTCACGGTTCGGAGATTTTATAGGGAGACAATTTGAGGAGACGTATAGTGGTTCCCCGTTGAGTTCAGGTGAGTAAGTTAGAAATAGAGAGGGCGTGAGAGTTTCCATTTGGGCCAAAGAGAGTATATCTCTTTGGTGTAGTTCTTACGAACAGGAAGCAGCTTTATGGAACCAGTAATATTATTTATCTTGATTTTTACCTGCATAGTATTCAAGAAATGACCAATAAGTTGAGACATACATATTGCATCAAATGATTGAATGAAGTACCAGTCTAACAAAACAAGTAAAAGAAGGGTCCAAATTGGCAAATTACTAAATACACTAATTCCTCTTACTTCTCACATATTACAATTCTGTTATGTAGGTTTTGAGTTATTTCCATAAGTTATTATTTGCTTCCCAATCTGCTCTATGTTATTAAAAATATAGGAAATGTATTAAAAATATAGGAAATTTATGCCATGAATTTAAATCTCTAATTAGAAGATAACATAATAGCCAATAGACACAAAACCTACAAAAATCACAGCATACATAATTGGCCTATTTCGGATATCAAGTGATGCAGCATAAGATGAAATGGTAAAATTGAAATCAAAATAAGCATGGAATTTACATGCAAATCGGTAAGGATCAGAGTTCGGCACTTATTAACTACAAACAGTACAACTAATATTGACAAAATATTACTCCATGTCAGAAGCGAATGTACAAAATCTATCAATCATATATAATTAAATCAGAAAGGCGAACGGAAGACCTATCCAATTATCCCTCGCAAACAAAACTTACACAGGAAATAATCACTTGCTAAAAACACTGATTACGTTTCTCAGCCCGACTCAGAGAGGTTCTCTAATCACAGGTAACGCGGATGAGATTGAGAAGCATCTGAGCCAAGAAAATTTAATCTAGATGCAAATATTCATGAATTAAGTAAAACAAAAAAAAGGAGGAGAAAGAAAGATTACAGTTCTCAGGCTACTGACTCAAAGATGTGAGGTTTAGGAGCTAGGGTTCAGGCAAATCGGGGGGGGAGAGAGAGGGGTGGCGCGGCAGTGCTCCTGCGGCTGTTACGCTTCCTTCTATCTAAGGGTCTAGGGTTAGTAAAGGAGAAAATGAATACGCAATGAAAAATTGTGAGATATTTATATTTATAAATACCTCGTCTATAATCGATTTTTTTTATCTTTTGGATCACTGTTCATGTAAATAAATAATAGAGTTTCCGTCTGATTTCAGACTCCGCTGGCCTGGTGCATTGGCGGCCCAACTTGTCAGAGAGACCAATTTCTCTTGGGCCTCTTTCTTTTTTCTTTTCTAATGGGATGCTAAAAAATTGTTTTTTGTAAAGTTCATGTCTCGTGAGCATTTATACTCTCTATAAAGCCAATACCGATGAACGATGCAAAAAAATGTTGCGTGACAGTCTGACAGATCGACTGGACACATGGAGTACCGATTTTTTTATTAATAGAAGATAAAATAATAAAATATCGAAAAAGATATACATTTTGAATTTTGTTGAAAAATAACTAGAACGGTTTAATAAAACCGTCTAGCGCTAGCGGTACGGGTCTAATAATCCCGTCCGGATCTAAGTATCAATTAATTTAATGACGGCGCTAATCAAACTCAGCGGAAAGAAAAAAAGAAAAAAGAAAAAAGAAAAACCTGGACGGTACAAGCAGACCCGTCCTGAGTAAAAAAAAAAAATTTGGACGGTATAATATAACCCGTACGGCGTTAAAAAATTTATTATGAAATTTATTATATTGCCATAGTTTATTAGGTCCCACAAGCAAAGGGAAAAAAAAAAGAGAACTATTGACGCTAAAAATATCAAATTACAATGCCACTGAACCCGTATTTTTCAACAAAATTCATTTGTTACAACATTCAAAATAATTTTTTTAACGCCGGACGGGTTATATTATACCGTCCGGGATTTTCTCCCTCTATTTTTTTTACTTACTCCGGACGGGTCTACTTGTACTGTCTGGGTTTTTCTGTTTTTTTTTTCTTTCCACTGAGTTTGATTAGCGTCATCATTAAATTAATTGATGCTTAGATCCAGACGGGATAATTAGACCTGTCCCGCTGGACGGGTTTATTAAACCAGTTCTACTTATTTTTCGACAAAACTCAAAATCTATACCCTTTTTCGATATTTTATTATTTTATTTTCTATTAATAAAAAAATCGGCATAGAGTATGGATAGCAGATCATGCTTCTGAATTTTTTTTTCTTCTCCCTCTTTTCGTGGTGGTTAATGATACTTGACTGAATTAGTTTACTTTATAGAAATTTATATCTCCATTCTTATATTATGCATATAGTTGTTCTGATTCACCAACGGCTGAGATTGAAAGATAAATTTTTGAATTTAATATCAGCCCTCCATTTGCATAATCTGTCTTTTTTGATTAAATACATCTATTTTATGTGTAAAAATCTAAATTTAATTAAAAACATACTCGCCACACAGACTGCTATATGGTTTGTCACAATAAAATTAAATAAATCTCTAATGATTTTTTACATTTATGATTTCTGTAATTAAATTATTTTTTTATTTCTTCGTTTCCTCCATTTCATTTCTCCTCTTCCTCTATATTTTCGACAATGAAAATGGAAACGATTATATCTTTCCGAATTTTGTTTAGGACTACTGTATCTTTGTAAATAGATGAATAACATACCTTATACTGATGGAAACAATCATATCTTTCTGATTTGGAAAAATAATGAAGAATATATAGAACTTTTGTGTAGAGAAATGATCTGTATTCCATTGTTAAAATAATTTTTATTAAGAATATATATGTAGAAAAAATCCTTATTTTAATCATTTAATCATGTATCTTCTAAATCGTTTAATGATATGTCTTGCTTATAGAAAAAATTAGATATTAAATCGCAATGACACTTCAAGATTTTTTTTCATGTTATATTTGATCCGTTTTTTTTCATTTGTTGTTGTTTTTTTGTTGTTATTTATTATTTGAATTTCCTTTTTTTTGTATTTGTGTCTTTTATTTTCATTTAAATATATTTTTTCTTAATTTTATATGAATATCAAACAAAAAAGTCTCTCTGCATTCTATTCAATCTTATAATATGTACCCGTTGCAATGCACATGCACGATATTAGTTTTGATTGAAATATAGATGTTCGTCATATTATTTTTTCATATCAAACAGTTGATCTGGATCATTTAATACATGCTACAAATTGAAATTCATAATAAGTCACATTTTACTATTTTTAGATTTTTTTATCTTTTATTTTTGAAATATGGATATGAAAATATACAAAATAATATGCATATCGTATATGATCATTTTTTTAAGATTCGGAAAATAGTAAAACATTCCAAAAAAAAAGTTAAAAAAAGTAAAAATAAACATCCTACAATAAACAACATGTTGTAAAATTAAAATAAAGTTGCAACAAAAGTAAAGTAAATAACAAGAGAGATAGAGAGAGCAATAATAGAATTTTATTCTCCACCATTGTATATAATATATGTATCAATTCTTCATTTACAAACCTCTATTTATAGACTAGAAAATGATGTTACAATAATAAAGAAGAAAATAAATACCCATAGTAGTGGAGGTAGTGGGTAATAAAATGAGAGTTAATATTGAAGGTTATAGATTGAACATCCACATAAATATATTTTATAACACAACACAAAATTTTAATATGTAGAACATATTCAACGGCTTGAATAGCCCTTTCAACATATATATATATATATATATATATATATATAGAGGGGGTTCAAATGCCTCCATTTTTTTAACTTTAATAATTCAAAATTTAAAACTTAAAAGTCAAAATAAAACCGTTAGATGCGATCTATGTTATTTTCTCTCTGTGCTCATAAAAAATTATCACATTTTAATTTTGTTTTTATGTGCATCAATAAGTTGAAAAATTAACGTCTAAAAATTATCCACATTAGTATGTTTTTTACAAGCTCTTGATGACAGCCAAAATAAAATTGAAATGTCATAATTTTTTACATGTACATAGATAAAATGATGTAGATCATATCCAACGGTTTTATTTTGACTTTTAAGTTTTAAATTTTGAATTATTAATGTTTAAAAAAATGGAGACATTTGAACCCTTCTTATATATATATGAGTAAGGCTACGCTACTTCGCGAATTAAACGGGCTGTTTTAATTCGCGCTCATATCTCTAGTTTTGAAGTCCAAATAGCCGATCCAAACCGTTAGATGTTTAATCTATATTAAAATGTGCTTGGAGACCAAATTTTACATTTTTTGAAATTTTTTTACTATTTATTAAGATGGTTTGAAAATTGCTGTTTTTTAATGGTGCAGAATTTTAATAAAAACAACGATTTTCAAACCATCTTAATAAATAGTAAAAAAATTTCAAAAAATGTAAAATTTGGTCTCCAACCACATTTTAATATAGATTAAATATCTAACGGTTTGGATCGGTTATTTGGACTTCGAAACTAGAGATATGAGTGCGAATTAAAACAGCTTGTTTAATTCGCGAAGTAGCGTAGCCTTACTCTCTCTCTCTCTCTCTATATATATATAGGGTAAGGCTAAGGTGCTATGGGTTGCATAGAGGACTACGGTGCTACGGCTCAATATTCGAGTTTTCAAAATCCAAATGGTCGATCCAAACCGTTCATCTTATTCTCCATATTAATATGTGTTTGGAGACCAAATTTTACATTTTTTGGAAATTTTTTACTATTTTTTTAGATAGGTACAAAATCAAATATCTGAATGGTGCAGAATTTTTTAGATCAACTGATTTTCTACCTATCTAAAAAAATAGTAAAAAATTTCCAAAAAATGTAAAATTTGGTCTCCAAACACATATTAATATGGAAAATAAGATGAACGGTTCGGATCGATCGTTTAAATTTTGAAAAATTGAATATTGAGCCGTAGCACCGTAGCTCTCTATGCAACCCATATCACCTTAGCCTTACCTAGCATGCTATGCATAGCATAGAACCCCTCCATGCAACGGCTTGGATTTCGAGTTTTCAAAATCCTAAAGGTCGATCCAAACCGTTCATCTTGTTCTCCATATTAATATGTGTTTGGAGACTAAATTTTACATTTTTTGGAATTTTTTTACTATTTCTTTAGATTTATTGAAAATCCCTGTTTTCAGCAAATCTGGACCATAAAAAAACAGCGATTTTTAATAAATCTAAAGAAATAGTAAAAAAATTCCAAAAAATGTAAAATTTGGTCTCCAAACACATATTAATATGGAGAACAAGATGAACGGTTCGGATCGACCGTTAGGATTTTGAAAACTCAAAATCTGAGCCGTTGCATGGAGGGGTTCTATGCTATGCATAGCATGCTAGCATATTCCTATATATATATATATATATATATATAGTAAGGCTTGGGTGCTATGGATAGCATAGAGGGCTACGGTGCTACGACTCAATATTCGAGTTTTCAAAATCCTAACGGTCGATCCGAACCGTTCATCTTGTTCTCCATATTAATATGTGTTTGGAGACCAAATTTTATATTTTTTGAAAATTTTTTACTATTTTTTTAGATAGATAGAAAATCAAATATCTTAATGGTGCATAATTTTTTAGATCAAGTGATTTTCTACCTAGCTAAAAAAATAGTAAAAAATTTCCAAAAAATGTAAAATTTGGTCTCCAAACACATATTAATATGGAGAACAAGATGAACGGTTCGGATCGACCGTCAGGATTTTGAAAACTCGAATATTGAGCCGTAGCACCATAGCCTTCTATGCTATCCATAGCACCTAAGCCTTACTCTCTCTCTCTATATATATATAAATAGATAGAGAGAGAGATGGGCTATGGTGCATTGCAATGCATGGAGGGGTTTGTGCATTGGACCATAAATCTAAAATTCAAAATCTAAATGACCAATCCAAATCGTTCATCTTGTTCTCCATATTAATATGTGCTTGGAGACCAAATTTTACATTTTTCTGAATTTTTTTACTATTTATTAAGTATTTTACAAAATTGTTGATCCAACGGTGGCGGCTGATTTTACTGTTTTGTTAAGCCACCGTTGGATCAACAATTTTGTAAAATACTTAATAAATAGTAAAAAATTTCAGAAAAATGTAAAATTTGGTCTCCAAGCACATATTAATATGGAGAACAAGATGAACGATTTGGATTGGTCATTTAGATTTTGAATTTTAGATTTATGGTCCAATGCACAAACCCCTCCATGCATTGCAATGCACCATAGCCCATCTCTCTCTCTATCTATTTATATATATAGAGAGAGAGAGAGAGTAAGGCTTAGGTGCTATGGATAGCATAGAAGGCTATGGTGCTACGGCTCAATATTCGAGTTTTCAAAATCCTGACGGTCGATCCGAACCGTTCATCTTGTTCTCCATATTAATATGTGTTTGGAGACCAAATTTTACATTTTTTGGAAATTTTTTACTATTTTTTTAGCTAGGTAGAATATCACTTGATCTAAAAAATTATGCACCATTAAGATATTTGATTTTCTATCTATCTAAAAAAATAGTAAAAAATTTCCAAAAAATATAAAATTTGGTCTCCAAACACATATTAATATGGAGAACAAGATGAACGGTTCGGATCGACCGTTAGGATTTTGAAAACTCGAATATTGAGCCGTAGCACCGTAGCCCTCTATGCTATCCATAGCACCCAAGCCTTACTATATATATATATATATAGGAATATGCTAGCATGCTATGCATAGCATAGAACCCCTCCATGCAACGGCTCGGATTTTGAGTTTTCAAAATCCTAACGGTCGATCCGAACCGTTCATCTTGTTCTCCATATTAATATGTGTTTGGAGACCAAATTTTACATTTTTTGGAAATTTTTTTACTATTTCTTTAGATTTAGTATAAAGTAAATCGATAAAAAAATATGATTAACATGCAAAAAAAAAATGAAGTTTTACAAGTTATTCTAATACATTTATCGAGTGATGTGGATCGATTTTAATAGTTTATATTTGTTTGATTTGAAGTTAGTATAATAAATTTTAAAGTTATACTCACTAAAACTTTTTAGTGAGCACAACAGATCCTAATTCTGTTCGTACAACCTCTACTGCTGTCAAATAAAATCAAACCAGCAATGATTTATATTAATTATTTTTTGATAAAATATGAAATAACACTCAAAATATATAAAACTCGATGCAAAATTTATCATAACGCCAACAACATATCTATAACTTTTTGTAATTTTTTAGCCTGGTTTTAATATAGAGTCTGACTAGTATAACATCAGTGTCATTTTGGTCTATATAACATCAACTCCAAAACCTATCGAATCGATTTTAAACGGTGAATCCAAACCGATTTACATTATTAGTTGTGCATTTACATCAAAATTTATATTTTTTCGAATTTATTTAGTATCAAGTCAAGCGGTTAAATGTGTGAGTTTTTAAGTTTAATTTAATACATTCATTTTTCAATATTTTTACCGCTTGATTTGATATTAAAATAACTCGAAAATATAAAAAAAATTGTATGTAAATGCATCACTCATAAAATAAATCGGTTTGAACGGTTTGAATTAGTAATTTGAAGTCTATTTAATTGATTTTGAAGTTAGTATCATATGACACTGATATTATATTAGCTGAACTCTTTAATATAGAGTATTGTCAAGATTGTTAGATTACTCACCGATCCCAACTCTTTTTTTTTTTATTATTATGATGAGCTTACATAGTATCATCTTTCATAATACCTAGGCAATAAAATTGATAGTTTGTACAACGCGTCCTTTCATTTGGTACAACGAGGCATGCTATGATCTTGTTCATGACACCCGAGATCATTCAGTTTGCGGATGACATGACACTGTTATTATTATCGAACCCCATCCAACATCTTTGAGAGTTCTAACTTTGGTCCTGAAACTTTATGAAGATTTGACGGGATTGAAAATCAATAGAACTAAGAGCTCCTTTGTTGCTATCGCATTGCCTCAAGATTTGAACAACTCTGTTAGAAACCTAATCTCTTGTGATCAATCCGATTTACCCATGAAATACCTAGGGTTACCGCTCACCATAAGAAAACCTTCAATAAGTCTCTTTCAACCATTAATTGACTCTGTTCGGAAAAGACTATCTGGGTGGAAGGCCAATGTCATATCATATGGAGGTAGAGTCACTCTAATCAAATCAGTCCTATCAGCGCTACTTCTACACTACATGCAGGTATTCAAACTACCAAAAGGAGTTATCAGAGAAATAGATAAAATACGAAGGAATTTCCTATGGAAGGGGAATGGGACCTGCTCGGGACTTAACTGTCTCGTCAAATGGGAGAGGGTATGCTCGCTCAAAGAAAATGGAGGTTTGGGTTTTATTGACTTAGAGACACAGAACGATGCACTACTGACAAAATGGCTTTGGAAGATTGAAAGAAAAACCAATTGTCAGTGGTCAGTTACACTCCGAATTCTACATAACATCACACACCCAACTCACTTATCAACTCAAGCCCAATCATTCTTCTTGGTAGACCTTTCAAACTTGAAAAACTTTTACTCCAGTTCGGTTGACCGCCTTTCAGGCTCCATAACCTGGCGTTGGACGAATGGGGGTGATTTCTCTAGTTCTACGGCGTACTGTATGATGCATCACAAAGGAGTGCTATACCAGTTCTATCAATTCCTGTGGAAGATCAAAGCACCACTCAAGGTTAGAATTTTTATTTGGCTACTAACGCGAAACAAAATATTGACTCAACAGGTCCTGACTAGATGAGGCCTGCTAGTCACTCCACACTGTGTGCTTTGCGATCAGGACATCCTAGAGGATCGAGATCACTTATTCTAGACATGCCCTTTTGCATGAAGGTTCTGGAGGGGGTTACTGCCTCAGCTAAATTCGCTACCGGCTGCAAGCTCAATTATTAGAACATGGTGGCAACGACGCTATTCACTACATGACAATCAGAGGGTCTTATGGGATACACTTTGGGTGGCAGCGGTGTGGGCGTTGTGGCGAGAGAGAAATAGGCGTACATTTTCTGAGGAGATGAAGGAGATTATTACCTTAATCAATGAGACAAATCTTCAAATCAAACTATGGTTGTCTGTACTGTGAAGGGGGGCCCTTAATGGGTCGGAGTAGTTGGGAAAGAGACCAATCTAGTTGCTGCTGTGTATTATTAGAATTTTTTTTTCATAGTTAAATAGCATTTACTTTTTGATTGTACGGGGCGGTGGAGACTAATGTTTGTGACATTGTAAATATTTTTTCATTATTTAATACAAAATGTTGGTGAGACATTGCTCACTGACCCTCAAAAAAAAAAAAACAAAGGCGGAAGTAGACTTAAATTAGAAGGTCAAATATATACAAAGAAAAAAGTTTCAACAACATACTTTTTTTAACAATGTGTATATATAATTTCAACATTTATATATTTAAAGTAGAAAAATTTCAAGAGTATTGTTTCATTCGGAGCCCTCGTTAAATAGACTAATAGAGTCATGGATGCATTTGAAACTTTTATTGGACAAAAATACGAGTCAATATCATGTCTGGACAAAAAAAAATAGAAGTAAAGTTTCAAACTTGAGGCTCACTCGCATAATTTACTAAAAATATTTCTAAAGATAATAATATGATTAACAAGAGGGAGAAATTACACGTCTCGTTCCGTAGCCTCCTAAATTTTTGAGAGAAGTGCAGTAGAGAATTGAAATTAGAAGTGGTGACAGTGGAAAAAATGACACGACGGAGCCTCCGTTATGGAACGGTAAAATTATAGTACAGAACAGCACGGTGTGCGTATCAGTTACGTGTCGTGACTTGCATGTTACGTGCCGTGATCATCTTTTGAAACTTTGGCACAGCACGACACGTAGTCACGCGAGTCACGTGTAATTATGACTCGCTCTCGCTCTTTAAACTATATGGCAAAATCATATCGAAGTACATAGATATGATTTTAACTATGCTTAATCCTCGGAACCTCGAGCCCAAATATAAATATATTTTTTAAGGCCCGTGGCTTCAAATGTCTATTAACAACTCTATTGATAAAAAAAATGTATTTACAATAAGTCAAATAATTCAAATTCTAAGATCTACTTTCTTATTCTCACGAAATCCTCTAAACCTACTTATATGTACTCTTAGTTACTCTATTATCTTAATCTTCATTTCTCTCCACGACTAGATCCGCTCTTTTTTGGTCATCGTCGCACTCCGACAATCGAATTTGCTCACCATTGCGCTCTGATTGAAATGAAAGTAAATACTCTATGCTCTAAGCTGTGATGATACCGCACTCTCGGCTCCGATCCCTCCTCTCTCCTTCATTCTTCTCTCTTTACAAGATGTACGAAAAAATAGAGCCGAGAGAGAGAGAGAGCGAGAAGTGCTATGTCGAGATGAGACTTAAAAGAAGTGAGATGAATGAATTTGAATGGAAAGGTGTGTGGATGGGTAGGGGGTGGACGAGAGAGGCGGCTGTTAGGGTGTGCTCCACAAAATCAAATTTAGAGAGAAGGAAGAGAAGGGATGGAAGGAGTTAGGATGGGAGTTACCCTCCAAATTGGGGGTATAGATTGGAGGGGAATGAAATTCATTTTTGTATCTTGGTTTTCTTTGGATCTCTTTCCCTTCCTTTGGCTCCTCTCCAAAATTCAAGTTACGAGCAAGTAAACTTGCTTGGACAATCCGGTCTCCTCTCCTCTCCCCTCCCTTCCTCTTCACTCCCTTCTTCTGAAACACACCCTTAGAGTTTTGAAGGCCTTTTTTTTTTCGCTCTCAGACCTGAGCAAAGTGGCCTATGAAAAATCTCTTGAAACACAACTTTACAAACTTCTATACTATATGTGATCCAAATATAAATATTTTCACCCTTTCATGTAAAATTTATTGTCAGGAAAATGGCTTGCTGTTAGATATTGTGTTAGTTTACCTTACGGATTAAACTCTTGCATCTCAAGGAGGAAACAGTACAAAGACATTTGGGAAAATAATAACCACTCGCTCACACACTCTTCTCTCTCGAAACACACAAATGCATGGAAAAATTGAAACAGGAACACATAAAACACGGCTTTTGGGTTAGCTAGGTGCCTCAATTATTATTACAAATTTCATATTCTGATGAAACAAAACGAATACTCATTGAATGTGGCCATGTACAGCAGAGATATTTGCTGATCATA
The DNA here is from genome assembly GCF_964058835.1 of Carex rostrata. NCBI lineage: Eukaryota > Viridiplantae > Streptophyta > Magnoliopsida > Poales > Cyperaceae > Carex > Carex rostrata. The sequence goes on from NC_135919.1 coordinate 13,057,986, forward strand.
AAATGTTACACTTGCTAGGACCGCACTTTGATTTCTTAGTAGAGGGGCTACTGGATCCATGGTTGTGCTCCTGTTGTGTGTCCACCCTTTGTAACCTTCTCCTGCAAGTTGAAAAGAGCATTAATAAATTTATTTGAATCAGGATATTGCTCGAATTTATTTAATTTATGTTTGAATTTGCCTAAAAATTAGAACACAAGGAATGCACGTTCTAGATGTGCATTTTCTAAACGTGACACTCCAATAGTTTTTCTCTATGTCAACTCTATTATACGAGTAAAGTGCTTAAATAATAATGCCAATTTGTTAATTGCCTTCTATAAAATTGTCAGCTAACTCATGCACCTGCTGTGTACAGGAGACTTGATAATAATAAATAAAATTCTTTTTTTTAAAAATCAATAATAAATAAAATTCTTTTTTTTTTTAAAATCAATAATAAATAAAATTCTTAAAGAGTAAAAAGAGATGGAAAAAATTGACAACAAAAGTTTCCTTCCAGCAATGCAAACAAAGTGGAGTTACAAGTTGAGAAAAAAAAGAGTCTGAATTAATTATATTTGAATTTTAAAAGGTTCATATAAAGGCATTGATAAGGTCATTTAAAATCAGCAGACAAATAAAGTTTTTCAACCTTTCTAAATAACTATTCTTGATCCCAACATAACTAAATGTATCGTTACTTAATTAGCCAATATAATATTATTCCACTCAAACTGGGTAATATATTACACCATCCCAAAATGTTCAAGCTGTATAGGACAGAAAAGGAATTTCCCAGCATTGAAAAAGAAATGCCCGTGTGGAACCAAAATAGTCTCCAATTATGACCATAAATGAAAGACAACCTGATGGATAATGACTTAATTTATTTGGTTCAACCGTGAACAGTAAAAAAAGTCATTTGTTAAACTAATGCTCACTTGGCAATCATGACTTTGACGAACTCTTCATAGTTGATCTGACCATCGCCATCAGTGTCAGCCTCCTGGACCATCTCTTGAACCTCCTCATCACTTAGTTTCTCGCCAAGGTTGGTCATGACATGGCGCAGCTCAGCAGCAGAGATGAATCCGTTCTGGTCCTTGTCAAAGACGCGAAATGCCTCACGCAACTCCTGCTCGGATTCCTTGTCCCTCAACTTATGCGCCATCAGGCCGAGGAACTCTTTGAAATCGATTGTGCCACTGTTGTCGGCGTCGACCTCGTTGATCATTTCTTGGAGCTCAGCCTCAGTCGGGTTCTGGCCCAGGTTGCGCATCACCGTCCCCAGCTCTTTGGTCGTGATGGTGCCTGCACAGCAAATGAAATTGAGAATGAGTTGCAATTCGTATACATTGACAGTACAAATTGAGAGTACTTTCTTCCTCCCAAATCAGGAATGACAAAACCAGAACTCTTAATTGATCGTAGTACTGGCACCAAGTACATAATAACTATTCCAAATTCATAAATACGAGCACATAAAGCTGATCTTATTTCATTCAAACAGAAACTAGACCAGTCGCAATCAAAGATTAAATGAATTGAAAAGGGGAAAGATAATTCACCATCTGCGTCCTTGTCGAACAAGCTGAAAGCATCCTTAAACTCCGTTATCTGGTCTTGAGTCAAGTGCTCCGCCATGTCCGCAAAACCTTAAACTGATTAAATGAGAGAACTAATATTTGGACTGAGAGTGGGTGGTTGGAGGAGGGGGACCGAGCACCAACAAAGCAGAGCACACCTTTCGGTTTCGGATGAGACCTTGTATTGAGTTTTATACAGAGGTGCAAAGCAGCAAAGGCCTCCCCCAGAAGGTAATTTCTGTGATTTCACAGACTCGGTCTACCAGGTATTATCTGGGGATCCAGATACGAGAAGGTCAACCCAGACCCAGCCCCTCCTTAGCTCACGAGAAATCCCTGTACACCTTGTTTTAAGTAAAACATTGAGGGGGCATCCGGTTCGCCTCTTTGTAAAGGGGATGCGCCAGGAATGCGTATCCTCTGCATTAACTCAATAAGGAATCTTTTGAGTTAATGAATCTCAACCGTCTGATTTTAAATGGAGCCAATTTGATTCCGGTTTATGATATAGAGGGTCTTTAATATTAGTGCGGATCTAGTTTGCACGAATCTTAAAACATATTGGATTGTCAGGATTCATTAACTCAAAATATTCCTTTTGAGTTAATGCAGAGGATACGAATCCGATGCGCCAGTGCGTCCCTGCGAGGGGACTGTTCAAAGCATATTATTATTCTCCTTCCCATGAATTCTCAGGGAGTCGGCCAGTCGGGGCTTGGAAATAGTTGTGCTGTATACGCGGTAAGCATGGCATTATTTCGTCGTAATTAATTTCATCATCGTATGATTGCATATGTAATTAATGATATCCTTATATATGAAATTTCTGAAAGAAACGACAGCGTGTCCTCAGGAGCAAGAAAATACGTTTGTAGAGCTCCAATTTATATATCTTTTGTTCTTCAAAAACGTCTTCTTAATTTGAACGCGAAGCATTAATTATGACTAAATTCATATATTTAGAGGGAGGTTTATGAAAAAAAAAAAAAAAAAAGGCTGCGCGCATGTTTGGTTGTTACGACAGGATGATATTTCACAATTACGAGAACTCACAAATTAATTTGGAAATTCATATTTGTGAGTATACATTAGAAATGTGTTGAAATAAATGTGAAGTTGTACTCTAATGATAGTTGTGAAAACCTTGATTTGTTTTGTAATATGTATATATATTCACATTTTATTATTTATATTAAGTTATTAACATTAAATTAACTAGAATAAAGATTAAATAAAGTTAATAAAAATAGGTCGAATAAACTAAAAAGTTGCTAAAAAAAATTCAGATTGTAAAATGATGGAACACAGAAAGGTAAAATATTAGTTACAATTTTAGTAAAGTTTTGAGTGAGGATGTGCTAGATACCGCACTTTAGTCCGTATACGGATACATATTCTCATTTTCAGAGTTCAAATATTTTAAGTAAAGTTTTGAGTGAGGATGTGCTAGATACCGCACTTTAGTCCGTATAAGAATACATATTTTCATTTTCAAAGTTCAAATATTTTAAGTAAAGTTTTGAGTGAGGATGTGCTAGATACCGCACTTTAGTCCGTATTAAGAATACATATTCTCATTTTCAGAGTTCAAATAATCAATTCAAACCGCTCAACATTACCCCATTTCAAAATGTGCATATATAGAAGCAAAATTTTACGTTTTTGGAATATTTTTACTATATTTTTTAGCAATTCAAGTGTCTTAATTTTTTGTGACTCCAACATACTTCCATTTTTTAAACGTTTATAACTTAAACTTTAAAAGTCAAATATCATAATAAAACCGTTAGATTTGATCTATATTATTTTTTCCTTGTATGCATAAAAGATTACAACATTTCGAATTTTCTTTGATCGGTATCAAGAGCTTGCAAAAATACATTCATATTGATAAGTTCTTAATGTTGTTTTTTCAACTTATTTATTCATATAAAAACTAAATCAAAAAGTGATAAAAAAAATTATGTGCATGTAGAGAAAATAATATACATCACATTTGATAATTTTATATTGATATTTGATTTTTTAAAATTTTAAGTTATTGATGTTTACAAAATGAAGGCATGATAGAAGTACAATACATGTTTAAGTTAAAAAATCATTACTTTCGAATGGTCTATAATCTTTAAATCAAATGATTTTATATCTATTTAGAAAATGTAAAATTTGGTTAGATAAACTGTTCATATCTACTATTTAGATTTTAGAAATAAAAATTTAAATTTATAGTACATAATAAAGTGGGTTATAGATAGTACCGTGGCCTCACTCATATTTCTTTCACATAAAAATATGTAAAAGAACAACAATATTTGGAAAAAAATAGATACTTAAGCAAACATGACAAATTGACAACAGTGAAAGAGAGAGAAGGTATCTAGTCCGTGCGAAAAGAAAAATGAAGTCTGAGCATAAATAAATAAATTCCCAGCTGTCAGCTGTGATTAGGTCATTCGGAAGGAAATTTATTCCCTAATAAAAGAAACAGACGAACGCTAACAAAGATTCTTTCTTTTTATATAAACTTACTTGTCCTAAAATTTCTCATGGAAAATATGACTTATTGAACAGGTCCTAAAGCCTCCTTTGGGCTAATTTACAATTCCTCGTTGATCATGCCCAGATTTGTAAAATTAAATTCTATAAGCCCACCAACATAAATATTATAAACCCTCCTTTGGGCGAATTTATAATACTTAAAACGATCTTGCTAGAATTTATCCGATAGACTAGCAAGTCTCTTATATCAAGGCATTTCAATCCGATATCTTTGGATATATTACATGGAAGCGAATAATTGTATTCAGTGAATTGTATTTAATTTGTATCTAAGTTTAAATGTTATTTAACTAGTACCGATACAATAAAATACATACTGCATCCTATAAAATCCAATATGATATTGTACTTACTAAAATAAGTACAGAATCTTCTCGCAAGTCGCAATTTTTGAAAAGTGATCCCTGAGTTAGTTAGTTGCTAACGCAGTTTTATTAGGATCACTGTCGATAAATAAGCAACGATAATGTAAAATACAATACTAGATTATATTAACCTCAAAACAGTTACTGTAAAATAAGCATATGATTTTTCATAAGTTGCGACTTTTAAGTCCCAGAATTAGTTACTAACGAGGTTTCACGCGGACCACTTGAACCACTTGCCAACTTTGATTGGGATCACTGGAATTACTTCTAGAAGCTCTCTAACGGCTTTCCAACTAACTCGGAACCATTGTGACCACTTGTAGAAGTTCTCTAACACTGTAAAATACCTCTTTTGATATTGTAAAATAAAATGTTGTAAAGAATATTGTAAAATTATTATTATTTTTTTAAATTTTTCCCAAAATTTTAATTTTTTATATCTACATCTAGATATTGCAAAACAACAAGGTGGATACTGTAATTTTTTTTTCAAAATTTTTATTTTCTATATATGCATTTATAAACTAAAAAAAAATAACAAGATTAATACTATAAAATAAAAAGATAAATAATATAAAATAACAAGATGGATACTGTAAAATCACAAGATAGTTATTGTACAACAACAAGATGCATACTATAAAACAACATGATACATACTGTAAAACAACAACGTTAATACTGTAATATATTTTTTCAAAATTTTAATATTTTATATATGCGTCTATATCTTGTAAAATTAACAACAAGATGGTACTGTAAAATAACAAGATGGATATTGTAAAATAATATGATGGATACTATAAAACAACTAGATGAATATTGTAAAACAATAAGGTTAATACTGTAAAACAAAACCATACACAAAAACATAACTGTCTTCCAACAAACATAACACTCCTTACAAATTAAAGCAAACATATTGTATTGATCATGTAAGCTATTGCAAATTAAAGCAAATTAAGGAAAAAATAAATTATTGTATAGATCATGTAAACTATTGCATATATCTTGTAATACTGTTAGATAGATTCTGTAAAATACTGTACAGATCATGTAAAATAGTATAGATATTGTAAATCTATTAGTAGGTAGAATCCGCTAGAAGCAACAAATATGTAACTCTAACCGATCAGGATCCGTCAGAGCAACAAATTTGCAACTCTAACTGATCCAGTCTGTAAACATAATAAATCGACGCTTTAAAACCTAAACATATCAAGTGAAACAAATAAAAATGCGCCAAAATTTCATCATTTCAGGAAGAAACTGATCAAATTCATACTATAACACTACTACATAGATACTATAAAACTAACTAATCGACACTGTAAACCCTGACAGATCAAGTGAAAAAAAAATCAAATAACGATAAAATTGAGCCATTTCATTAACAAATTTCAAAATTACTACACTAAAGCCCCCCTTTAATGCACTGTAAATAAGCACTAAAAAGAAAAATAGAAATAAAAACTTGCGAATTTCGCCTCCCAGTGTCATCAGCCGCCTCACCACTTGTGAGATTGAGAACTTTGGGTGAAACACCTTTCGCCTGGAAGTGGATGTAAACCTCTTCACATAATATTGTAAAATGCAATAGAAAATACTATAAAACCATTCATATCGTCTCCTCTTATCTCCAGATCATCTCTTTCGATCTCCTCCAAATCGCCTCTCTCAGATCGTTTCCTCATATCTCTTCCAAATTGCCTCTTTCTCTCATCTCTTTTTGCCCGGCAGAGCACTCCTTCGTTGTTCAGATCCATCATTATCAATAACCCGTTCAATAGGGGTGGACCCAGTGTAGTCCAGGGGGCAGCTGTCCCCCTGGATTTTTCAAAGTAGTGGAAAAAATAGGTTGATTTTGATTTTGCCCTCCTGAAAATTAGGTTGCCCCTCTCTGAAGAAAAACAGGTCAAGTTCTTTCTCTTGATTGCTTCGTGAGAATAAGCCACTCTTTCTCTTTAATTTTGTAGTTTTAAAAATCATCTTCTTTAGATCAATTTTCAGATAACAAATGAGGGAGAAGAATCTTACAAAGGGGTCCCACATGTCATTGACCCAATAGAATGCTTCTTGTTACATTTTATTTTTTGGATATGCTTGGTTTATGGTGAGCCCATGGCTTTTTCATGTTTTGGTCTATGTGGCATGGGTGTACCCAAAATGAAGGGGTCACATTAAATGAGGAATTCAAATTAATTCAAATGGTGGCTCTATGACAGTGGTCCCCACTGGTGAGATTGTCATCTAACACACCCAAATTGGACCCAAATGTGCGTTAAATCCATATAAAATCAACCGTTTGGAGGTTTTCCACGTTCTTCATATTGAAATTCTCGGTTTAACGAGTAGAACATTATTATGGATTTCATTTGAATAAATCCAAATCTCATTTTTGTGAATTTAAAAAAATTAAATTTTAAGGCATTGAATCGATCCAATAAACTAATGGGTTTGGAGAGAAGGTTGTGAGGAGAGGTCGTCGGAGGGAAGGGATTGAGAAGAGAATAAAATGCGAGCGACAAGGGAAGTGAGAGCGAAAATTAGGAGAGAGAGAGAGAGGGGGGGGGGCAATCTTTCTAATTTGGTGGAAAGAACGGAGGAGAGGGATCAGAAATTTACTGGAAAATAATAATGAAAGAAGTTTTATAGAAGAACAAAATATCACAGCAGTTACTTGAAGTTTGTTAAAAAGTGAATGTAGGAACCACGGCCTTTTTTTTAATACCCAAAAAAAAGAAAATTATAAAAATAACTTCTGATTTTTTTTTTATATATATGCCTTGACTACTGGGCTGTGGGGCGGGCAAAAATTCAAGCAAGCCACCTCATGCCCGGGCGGTCCAACCCTATACCAACCCGCCCCAGGGGTGGGCGGTCCACCCCTTTTTCTTTTTTCTTTTTTCTTTTTAAAAAAATGTCCCAGGGGTGGGCGGACAGCCTTTTTTTTTTTTTTAGAAATCTTAGTATTTTGATTTAAATAATTTTGTGAAGAAAAAAATTGTTTAGAGTGTATGCAAAAAAAAAAAAACATTTGACATATTTATGAAGTGATGTCGTAATTCTTTATATACATATATACATATATACATATACACATATACACATATACATATACACATATACACATATACATATACACATATACACATATACATATACATATACATATATATACATGTAGAGTAAGGCTACGCTACTTCGTGAATTAAACAGGGCGTTTTAATTCACGCTCATATCTCTAGTTTTGAAGTCCAAATAGCCGATCCAAACCATTAAATGTTTAATCTATATTAAAATGTGCTTGGAAATCAAATTTTACATTTTTTTGAATTTTTTTACTATTTATTAAGATGGTTTGAAAATCGCTGTTTTTTAATGCCTACCGTTGAATGAAAACTTAAATTGGATTTTTGAGGCTCCAAACGACATTTTTTTTGAAATTATGATGCTTCTGATACGACAATGCCTAGTGTACCACCCGGGCAAAACGGATCCTTCTCGTCCTCCCCTTTCAGAAAAGTGCTCATACGCGTAAATCCGAGTTTCCTAGCCAAAGTTATGGCTGTTTAAAGTTTTTTCGAAAATTAAACTTTCAAAATTCATAACTGACTGTAGAAAAATCCAAATAAGTTGAAATTTATATCAATTCTGTGTATTTTTGAATGCTCTACATGATGGTGCAATCACTTTTGCAGTTTGGTCCCTGTATCAGTCCAGACTTGTTGATTTACCAGCAAAGGTCAAATTTGATATTTTTAGTGCATTGCACTATACCAGTGGCCTTTGCCTAGCGCTTGGCTGCTGAGTTTGGACTTGATACCATACCAGAGGTTAGTCTAGGATACTTTGTGCATGGATAGAGATCTAATTTGATGTTTGAACATATTTTAGTAGCTCTAAACTACTGTTTTAGTACCATAAAAAAAGAGAAGAATATCAACAAGCTGTCAGAGCTTGAAAATTTTTGAATAAATGCCAAGTCCTTAATTAGTGTTATATTTAGACTTGTGACATCCAACTGACAAATAAAATCAAAGTTCACAAAAAAAAAATCAAAGTTATAAAGAATTATGACATCACTTCATAAATATGTCAAATGTTTTAGTTTTTGGCATACACTCTAAACAATTTTTTCTTCACAAAATTATTTAAATCAAAATATTAATATCTTAAAAAAAAAAAAAAGTTGGACCGCCTACCCTTGGGGCGGGTTGGTATAGAGTTGAACCGCCCGGGCATGAGGCGGCTTGCTTGAATTTTCGCCCGCCCCACAGCCCAGCGGTCGGGGCATGTATAAAAAAAAAAAAAATCGGAGATTATTTTATAATTTTTTTTTTGGTATTAAAAAAAAAAGGCCGTAGGAACCACCGAGTATAAACCAGGTAAAAAACAGGGGGGGGGGGGGGGGGGGGGGGTATAAAAATCATATAGTACATACCATGTCTAATATAAAACCCCTTAAGATCACATCCAAGATCCAACCTTAAATATGAATATAATTTAACTTCCTTTGGACAATATAAAATTATTGCGTAAAAATTAGGTACAAGATCTAATTTCATTTGAGTGAGTCTATGGTACTATGCATATTACGATTTGGCACCATGCTACGGCTCTATATTCCAGTTTTCAAATCCTAATGGTCGATCCGAACCATTCATCTTGTTCTCCATATTAATATGTGTTTGGAGACCAAATTTTACAATTTTTTGAAATTTTTTTACTATTTTTTTTTATTAATTGAAAATCACTGTTTTTGGATGGTCCATAATTTTCAGATCAAGTGATTTTCTAAATATCTAAAAAAATAGTAAAAAAAATTTCAAAAAAATGTAAAATTTGGTCTCCAAACACATATTAATATGGAGAACAAGATGAACGGTTCGGATCGACCATTAGGATTTGAAAACTCGAATATAGAGCCGTAGCACGGTAACAACCCGTGATATGCATAGTACCATAGACTCACTCATTTCATTTTATTTACATAAAAGCAAACTGTATAATCATGGTAAAGCACTTTGTTGGTTATCATAATTACTATGATTATTAATTCCTTTTCTACTTCGTGATGAAATTAGATTTATCCAATCCTAAAGCAATAAATAAGATTGGCATAATAAGATTTATCACTCTAACAAGTTTCAATTCTTCATAAACAGCATCCCATGAATTTATTTCACATACACATGTAACACATGGCATTACTTTCTGCCATGAATTTGTTAATTAAAACCACTACAAGAAACGAGAACGTACATCTTTTAGTAAACAAACCGTTGATGCTATGTTTTTTTTTTTTTTTTTTTTTTTTTTGACTTTTTCTGTAATACAGGAAAAATGAAATGGGCAATTAAATAGGAATCTGTAAATTCATTTCATATTAAATTTTATTTTATGCAAATTTGTTTCCTGTTTGAGTCTGTGCTTTGTTTTTATATAAAAAAAAATATAACAAAAAGTCGCTGGAAATAATATTGAAAAGTTTCCCAAAACGGTGCCAGCAAATTTAAGAGCATTCCGTATCTCATGAACTGGCGCCGGCAATAAAAAAATGAATTATATATTAACAGGAAATGATTCTCGTTTATGGCCAAAAAAATTAACCATCATCACAAGGTCAAATCGTTGAAATTTCTAATAGCGTTAGTATATCCTTGTTCTAGGGAACAATAAATTCCAGAGGAAACAAATCCATTAATAACAATATCTAATAAAGCAATTCTTATTAGAATCATCCATCAAAATAAGTGTGTACTGTAAACTAACGAAATCTTCAAACGAAAGTTTATACCATGTATTCCTGATCGATATATGCATACTGTGAATACAATTTTAACAGATTCAGTCCGTAACAGAAATTCAGAAAATTTAATCATTAAAAAATATCACAGCGCCAGATCTGTAAGCCATGATCGGTTGGATTTTTTTCGAAACACATGACATGCAATAGAAAAGAAACTGTTTCAAAATACAATCTCGTAATGGCTCTGATGTAGTGCAATTAGCAGTCACACAAGTGTCACCGCTGCATGGGCAGTTGATAAAGGCACTAATCCTCTCACAGTAGGACATGAGTTCGATTTTGCATGGGGCATAATTGGGGTGTGGTGTGCGTGCCTATAGGCTTTACTTTAAAAAATAAAAATAAATAAAAAAATTGTTATACAAGTCCTACGGAAAGACAGATGATTGAAACTTGCATGTGCAGGAATTGGATGTATTGAGTGATAGAGCCTGCTATAAGCACACTGGATGAGAACACTCATAAACAACAACAACAACCAAGCCTTTATTCCCAAACACACATGTCAGTTTTATCATGATGACTAATTATTCATTAATCACTTGATTAATAAGTTAAATTGATGACATCTAGGATAGACTCGAGTTAATCTAAACTTGATTCTAACAGAGCCAACAATGCGAGTGCAAAAGAATTACAAAGTGGTTGAGCACAATCACTTTGCAAAAGAATTATGAAGTCTGAAGGTGCAAACCCCTCCTTCTTGAGCACTATCAGACTATTCCACAGTAAGAGCGATAACTGGTAGAGCTTGTAATAGTCCCTTGCCAAAGGAAGAGCGGAAGGGCATAGCAAAATAAAGGTTTATCTAACAACCCGAAGAAAGGTGTTATATTTCCAGCATTAAAATCCTGTCAGCGCGGCCTTTTATTACCCACAATAATTAACATCAGGGTGACATTAAGACCATAATTATGACTAGGCGATGCTTTCGCAAAGTTTTAATGATCTTGCTCGCAAATAATGCACAGCGGATCTGCATATCATGAAGTCCAAATTAATAAAGGCCGAAAAATAGAAAACAATTTTGTGTGTTGTCCCTATATAATTTTTAGAAGAGAAGGTTTAAAGCCTGATATTCCTACTGATGACTGTTCACTGCGGAAAAAAATGCTTGGCCTGTCACTCATTTGTATTTGGAACACACAATCCCTCCTTTACAAGAATTCCACTCTACAACTTGTGGATACAGATGTTTGAAGACTTATAGTTACCCCTTTGTTTATTTGACAGAATCAAAGAACTGTCAGGTTCACAAACTTTGCAACGCAACATTATATTTTTTTTATTGAATCAAGAACTATACATATGTTTGTATCTACTTAACCAACAAAACAATAAACATAATTGTGAAGAATACCATATGGTCAAATACAGAAGCAATGGATACTACATTTGAAATCACAAAAGCCAGGCATAGAACTTTAACCATTCTGAAAGATTGAAAAAGACAACTAAAATTCACACTGTGCCAAAATTAGATATTTGTCTCCGTAGTAGACCCACTACTGTACACATGTCAGAAGTACATGCTACCAAAAGGAAACTTACCTGAAATTCAGCACTAGAGATCTTTCCAGACCTTGAAGTCAGTATTTGAGCTATTAGGGCTTATCTTAGTATCCTGGCAGCCAAGAAAAGATGTGAATCTCACTCGATCTATGTTTACCAAGGCATGTGCAGTCCCACTTGGGCTTGCCACTATTGCAACCTCATCAGCCGCTATGATGACCTCAGCATAGCCTTTATCTTTGATGTTAAGATTTTCCAACTACATGCAAGGGAATCAAAAACATTATTTTCTTAATAATTTCACATTTTAAGATGTGATCTGCCTGTAGTGGTACTAAACTAGCAGTTGCATTTGTCTTTTTGGGGATTATCTTTACTTGGTTTTTATGCATTGTTTGGGTTTACAAAAACTGACAACTTAAGTAAAATTTACCCTAGGCTCCGATGTCCAAGTCAAGTTCTCTCGTTTACCATACCGGTCACCAGGTAGAGAGTAGAAACAAGTTGTTAAAGAGAGGAGCAAATGGTATGGCAACTGTAATTATTGGTATAAATGAGGCCATTACAACTCTTCCTCAGCTTAGCATTCCTGTTGGCATCATTAGTTGAAATATTTTCATACATTATTTCTTCAGGTTTATTATATCCTTGATGCCTTGGCCTACACTTTGGATACCAACAAAAATTTGAATTTAAGGTGACAGAAGGCAAATAAAAACAATAATAAGCGTTGCAAAGACTTACCCTAAACTTAGTCTCAGCACCCCAAATCAGGAAAGTTTCGTTCCAAGTGTGGTGCCGGTGGTTTCCCCTGAGCGCACCGGGATTGATCTGGCCTACATGCAAAGAAGAACAATCAAGGGCACCTCCTGCAAAAACATTTTTAAAGTTGCATATGAGTTGAAGAACTTCATTTGAGAAAGATCAAGCAGTGCAAACAAAGAAATGACAAGCCATATGCTCCACAAAGGAGAGAAGGGATGAGCAGTGAATGCATGAAAAATGCTCCACACAATTGGGATATCACTTATGCACGAGCCATTAGAAGCTTAAAATGAAAATTCTAAATTAATAAAAAATCACTGGCATTCAACCTGTTATCTCTTTAATTGAAAAACTGCAAGTATTTTTGCATTTGTGTGTGGGATCATTAGTAAATTTATCTATAAAATATTGTCGAAGAAAGTATCAATAATTGTCAGTTTGCCAATATTAATGACAGTTTCAACTCTGCTAATGGTTTGTCTGGTTTAGAGTTGTCTGCCATGATTCAGGCTATTACTGTAACAGTCAGTTACACAAATAAGATGGCTCTTATTTCACAAGTGAACTCAGCCTAATAATATGAATCTGAACCTTTCTGGCAGTTTATACATGCCAAAGCAGCTGAATTTACAGATATAATGATTTCCATTTCCTGGAAACTAATGCTTTAAAGGTAGCTAGAGCACATAGTAATGAAAGAGAGGACAAACTAGAGCAGAATCATTTGTCCATCATTCCCAATTCGATTTTGCACGTTCCAAATAAATATTAGTTCATCACCACAGCATTTCACTTAAATTACTTGTACCACCAAAAGTTCAGAACGAAAAAGGTAATCTTTTCAAGAAAACTGAGCTCACCATTAAGCCCAGCCTGACGTGCAGCTGCGATAGGATCGACCAACCAACCCCTCTTGTCCTTGGAAATGAGAGAAGGGAACTCGGCAAGGCTGAACCTGAGAAGGTTGGCGTCGGCATCCAAATCGCTGCCAGCGACGGAGCCGCCGGGATCGGCTGCAAGGGAGGTCGGATGGTGGAAGCGGAGAGAAAGCCAGGTGAGGAGCACGAACACGGAAAGGAGGAAAGGGAATGCGGTGGGTTTCTTGAGGAAGTGCCCGAGGGAGGAGAGGGAGCGGGAGAGGGCGGCGGGAGGCGGAGGGGACGGGTCGGAGAAGGAGGGGAGGAGTGTCGGGTTTGTGTTGATTTGGAGTGTGCTTCTTCTCGGGTTCGCCATTTGCGGAGAAATAATTAGGAGAGGAGGAAAGGGCCAAAGGGAAGTAAAGGCAGCCGGAATCAGATCTCCTGACCCCTGGGTAGTGTTTGGTAAATGCCCCCGTGGGCTCAACCCGGACCGGTCCGCCCGTGTCCGTGCCCGTGCCACGGGTATGCACGGGTACACGGGCACGGGTATTAAACGGGCTGGACCCGGTTTTTTGAAAAAATACCTGTGAGAACCCGGACCTCCGTACCCGTAACCCGTACCCGTGACGTCCGTGCCCGTGAACCCGTGTGCTCGTGTCCGTGGCAGATTTTTTTTTTTTTTTTACTTTTGGTCTAAAATTCAAAATTTAAACCCAAATTCCCCCCTTTTCTGGTTTTTAAATACTGTTTTTTAATTTCTGTTTTTTAAATTTTGTTTTTCTTATTTTTGTTTTTTATTTCTGTTTTTTAAATTCTGTTTTTTTTATTTCTGTTTTTTATTTCTGTTTTTCTTATTTCTGTTTTATATTTTTTCTTATTTCTGAATTTTATTTCTTTTTTTTTTGTATTTCTGTTTTTTTATTTCTTTTTTTCTTATTTCTGTTTATTTTATTTCTGTTTTAAAAAAAAACAGAAAAAAAAAATCCAGATCCGGATCGGACCGCCCGACCCCCCATACCCGGACCGTCCTGCCCCCGAACCCGTGACGGGCACGGGTATTAAACGGGCAGGGCGGGATTTTTGAAAAAAAAACCCGTGATGCCCGGCCCGTTTTGCCCGTGTGCCCGTGACGCCCGTGACCGTGGCTACCCGTGCCCGTGCCCGGGTTTTGCCCGGACCGCCTGGCCCGGCCCGTTTACCAAACACTACCCCTGGGTGCAGGAAATTTCTGCCCCCACAGTTACTGCGAAGTAGATCCAGTTACTGTTAAAGAGTTTAGAGTTAGAGTAGTTTTGGGTTTAGAGTTATATGGGAACCCATTCTGCAGTGACTCTGAGGGCAGGAATTTCCTGTCCCCAAAGAGGCAGACGATTCGGTTCCAAGACAGCCTCCGCAGCACTGTAGAAATCCAACGGGCAGTGTGGTATCAAATTTGGGTAGGTTGACCTTCGTACTATCACAAGTTTTATTAACATCTTGTTTGGATGTAGAGCAGTGAAATGGAGGAAATGGAAAGAAAAGAAAACTTTCAATCGAATTGTGTTTGGTTGATAAAATTATATCGGAGTTGAAAGGTTTAACTTTGTATCATTGTAATCAATAGAATCGGTTTTTCTCTCAATTTGAGGTATAACAGATGAAAAAAAAATTTGTTGTAAATATTTTTAGAAAAAATAACACAAACACCTAACTCTATATCTTATATATATATATATAACCTGCTACGGTGCTATGCGTAGCATAGAGGCCCTTCGTGCAACGGCTCGGATTTCGAGTTTTCAAAATTCTAACGGTCGATCCGAACTGTTCATCTTGTTCTCCATATTAATATGTGTTTGGAGACCAAATTTTATATTTTTTGGAATTTTATTACTATTTTTTTAGATTTATTGAAAATCGCTGTTTTTTATGGTCCAGATTTGCTGAAAACAGTGATTTTCAATAAATCTAAAGAAATAGTAAACAAATTCCAAAAAATGTAAAATTTGGTCTCCAAACACATATTAATATGAAGAATAAGATGAACGGTTTGGATTGTCTGTTAGGATTTTGAAAACTCGAAATCTGAGCCGTTGCACGGAGAGGCTCTATGCTATGCATAGCATGCTAGCCTATTCCTTATTAATTGTTACTCTGTCTGTCTGTCACTTTCAAGTTTCAATTGATGCGTATTCACTTTCTTCAAAAATATAGGCTAGTAATCATCTGCGTTTGGGCTGGATCATCAAGTCGTGAGAAACCCAGCCCATCCCAAAGCCTCATAAATAATATAAATAGATAAATAAATAAGAACAATTGACACGCAGTTAACAATCACTCAAAATCAAACTGCTCTCTCTAATCAGCAATCAGCGCTTGCCCGAGTTTCGGAACATCAAATCAACAATCAGCGCTGATTAATTAGTTTCGTTTAAGTGTGTTTTGATTGAGAATGAGGTTAGTGAGGATAGTATGTTAATTTAAATTTTGGGTTAGCGGAATAGTATATTAATTTGATCTAACTTAAGTATTAAGAATAGTTATCTTTTCATAGATAATCATTAATTTGAATTTGGAATATGTTGAAAGACAAATTCTATGGAGTAGTTGTCTCTTGAGTTAAGGTGTAGTAGTTAAGTTATAGGATAGTTGTAGTATGTTTAGTAGTCGGTATAGTGTGAGTGTTTAAGTAATATTTTGTAATGTTATTTTTAGTAATAGTATAATCAACAGAATAGTTGTTAACTTGACTAACTTTGCTATTTCTTGGCACCTAAACGCACCTTTAAGGTTATGCTTTATTACCTAGTGCATGATTGGTTAACGTTGTGTTGTTTAAAAATCCTAAATCTCATGTCGTCTACTTTTATATCGATAGCTGAGACTGACATTTATCTTTTCCTCTGCTCTTATGTTCTCTCCTTAATTCTTTGTTTTTTGGTAGGTGATAACCGTACCCACACAAAAATACCTCAAAATATCCTTAAAATTTTCGCATCATGACTATCATAGTTATATGGACTACTACAAAACTCTAGTATTTAATTTTTTTTTACAAATATTCATATTGTTATTTTAATTATTTAGCACTATGGATAGCATAGTGGCCTCCCGTGCTACGGCTCAATATTCAAGTTTTCAAAATCCAAACGGTCGATCCGAACCGTTCATCTTATTCTCCATATTAATATCTGCTTGGAGACCAAATTTTATAATTTTCTGAATTTTTTTACTATTTATTAAGCCACTTTGAAAATCGCTAATCCAACGGTTTTACTGTTTTGTGCAGCCACTGTTGGATCAACAATTTTGTAAATTACTTAATAAATAGTAAAAAAATTCATAAAAATGTAAAATTTGGTCTCCAAGCAGATATTAATATGGAGAATAAGATGAACGGTTCGGATCGACCGTTTGGATTTTGAAAAGTCAAATATTGAGCCGTAGCATAGAGGCCTCTATGCTATCCATAGCACCCCAGCCTAACTCATATATATATATATAGGGTCCGGCTAATTTGCTGCCGACAACATTTTAGCCGGAGGTGCTGCCGGGTTTTATTTATTCTGTAATGTCCAAACAATAAATTCAAACCGTTAGATATTTAATCTATATTATAATCTACTTGGAGACCAAATTTTACATTTTTTGAAATTTTTTTACTATTTATTAAGCTAATTTGAAAACCGCTGTTTTCAGTAAATTTCTGCAGCATTGAAATCAACGATTTTCAAACCAGCTTAATAAATAGTAAAAAAAATTCCAAAAAATATAAAATTTGGTCTCCAAGTAGATTATAGTATAGATTAAACATCTAACGGTTTGGATTTATTGTTTGGACATCACAAAATAAATAAAACGTGGCAGCACCGCCGGCAGAAATGTTGCCGGCAGCAAATTAGCCACAGCCTATATATATATATATATATATATATATGTGTGAAATAAATAATTTTTACATAAATATTGTTCTCTCTAATCAAATATTTTAATTAAACGTCTCCACATTATAAGGGCCCGTTCGGCAGCCCAGTAGGGAATAGAAATGGGTGTGGGAATCAAAAATTTTGAACTGGATTTTACTGTTCACCGTGGGAATAAAAACTTAGCTCTGAGCAATTTTTTTTTCCCACGGTGAACTGTTGTCTGCCGAACGGGCCCTAAACATCTAGAAAGACCATTCAAACTATATTGTAGGGGGCTATACACATTTCTAAAAATATTAATATTGTCATTATACTATGAGGAGGGTTCAAATGCCTCCATTTTTTGTACCTCCACCATGCCTCCATTTTTTAAAACTTTAATAACTCAAAATTTAAAACTTAAAAGTCAAAATAAAACCGTTAGATGTGATCTATGTTATTTTCTCTATGTGCTCATAAAAAATTATCACATTTTAATTTTGTTTTTATGTGAATCAATAAGATCAAAAATCAACGTCTATAAATCATCCATATTAATGCATTTTTTACAAGCTCTTGATGACAATCAAAATTATGACAATCAAAATAAAATTGAAATGTCATAATATTTTACATGTGCATAAATAAAATGACGTAGATCATATCCAAAAGTTTTATTTTGACTTTTAAGTTATAAATTTTGAGTTATTAAAGTTTTAAAAAAATGGAGGCATGGTGGAGGCACAAAAAATGGAGGCATTTGAACCCTCCTCTTATACTATATATCTAAGAGGATTGCAAAGTTATATGGACTACTGCAAAACTATAGAGGAAGAGGATAAATGAAACATAGAACATGGAGAAATAAGGAAATAATTTAATTGCATTAATTGGAGATAGTTGTAAAGAGAAATAAAGAAATAAATCGTTAGATATTCATTCAATTTTAATTGTGACAAATCACGTAACAGTCTATGTGGCGAGTATATCTTTAATTACATTTAGACTTCTATACATAAAATAGATATATTCAATCAAAAGAAGACATATTACGTGATTGGAGGGTTGATATTCAATTCGAAAATTTATCTTTCAATCTTAGTCATTGGCGGATCAGGACAACTACGTGCATAATATAAAAATGGAGATATGTATATCTAGTGTAGTGTAATTTTATTTAATATAAGGACTAAAAAGTATTGATGCATGCAAAATTGATGAGACACTTTCTCTGGAAAGATTATCATGCTTCATACCGATATCTGATTCTGTCAAGGTACGATGTCTCACTGCATTTTGTTTTTTGCTATAACTCTCCTCTATTTTTGTTTTATTGTTTGATCAGATGAGATTGTTACTTGTGAAGTAAAGACCTTCAAGTTTTATGTAAATGGAATCCTGATATTAAATTTCCAATACCTTCAAGTTTTATGACAAACCACATTACTGAGGGAGTATTGTCTACTCATAACATTTATCTATAGATAATGTTAGTCTTTTTATTCAAGACCCAGGTCATGTTGGCCATGCATCAGAATCGGATGGAATTTGCATTTTATGTGTTGAGGCTAGAAATGGATGTCCTGTGACCTCAAATGATGCTCGGATGGAAAGGGTTGAGCTGCTCGGCAAGAGGCCGTGACAGCTCTGATAGAGCCTCAACAAAGAAGAGCAAGTATGATTTGTGGCACTTCGGCAGAAACCACAGTAGCCAAAAGAGAAAGAGGGCGGTTGGTAGTGTCGTCAGAAACAGATAGAGGGAAGGAGGTGTGATAGAGACAGAGGCGGGGGAAGTCGATCTATTGAACCAAATAGGCACCAGCAGCAACAGCTATGTGAAGGACATTTGTGTAATATTGAATAGGCTTTAGTTATACGGTCAGTTAGTTACAGTAATTGAGATAGCAGCTGTATTGTATTGTGATGCCTATATATAGGTCATATTATGTATCAGATTGATTTGAGATTTTTCAATAAAGAAATACAAGATTATCTCCATTCTTTATCTAACTCTCTACATGGTATCAAAGCTTTTCTTCTTCCCAATTGAATACCAGCACTCACAAATTGTCACAAATGGCTACTGATTCTTTCCAAATTACCTCACCCTCCCTAATTGGAAACACTCCGATTGTGCATATCTCACTTCCAGTCTCCACAAAACTGGATTGATCGAGCTTTCTTACCTGGAAGTCTCAGGTTCAGCCTCCTTCACCGCTCCGACTGCATTTCTTCAATCCGGTGATGGTCGACCTAAAGCTAATCCTGTGTTTCTTCCTTGGCAACAACAAGATCAGCTCTTGCTTGGCTGGTTACGTTCCTATATATAGGCATCGCAATATATATAATACAGCTGCTATCTCAATTACTGTAACTAACTGTAAAATAATTGGCTATTATATAGAGCTGGAGGAGGTGGCGAGAGAGATCAGGTGGATCAGGGGCCTTCTATGCTTCAGATTCTGGAGATGGCTCAACTCCCCGTCTTCAACTAGGAAATTCATACTGAGATCCGGCACCGATTGATATTAGGGGTTGTTATTAACTTATTACATATCTATAATTAAATATGATTTAAAAAAAAAATGTAACTAAACATAAATTAAAAGGCCATAACACATTTTAAAATTTTATATGGGTATACAGTGACTGTTTTTTTGGGATATGTCAATAGTAATTAATAATAAAATGCATGCATGTTTAGAAAACAAATCAAATGAGCCATGAAACATAGTAATAATTAAGTAAATTCCAACACACTATCCAAACTTTATTATATATCTTCATATAGCACTTTATTCAATTATAATATTACAGAAACTTCATATGTAGTACTAGAAGCCAAAAGTAAACATAGATATAATGTAATTCTGTTATCTGTTCCCGTTCTAAACAACACGCATCTCTCTTCCAGACAGTCCTTCAAGGCAGAGTATATGCTGCATTTATAAAAGGAAAAATATTAACAAAAGAATGACAAACCTAAACTGACTCAAATTAATGAAATGGAAATAAACTAACTCAATTTAATGAATATCAAGTATAACTCAAAAAAATATAAAATGTACGAACAAATGCATTTATATCCAACAGGGTGTGTGGAAAACCTTATTTGGCACACACACCCTTATTTGAGTTATCGAAAGTACGAACAAATACAAAAGAGCAGTCACTCCAGGTTCCAAACCAGGCAATGAATTTAATTGATGTGTTTACTTTGAACAAGTCTCTTGCATGTGTCAATTGATTAGGAATATTTTGATAAGTCAATAATTTCGTCCAAGAAAATTGAACCCAATGCATGACAGCAAGCAAACCAATGTCGTGTACCATGACTTTTGAGTCAATGATCTTGACTCGACAAGTCAAGAGCGGCCATTCTGAGAGAAATTTGGTATATACAAGCAGACTTGATTGTTGACCTTAAAAAAGAAATCTGTAAACCTTAGGGAAACTTTGTTTATACAAAATAACGCGGTTGTGATGATTTCGCCAAAGAATATTCATCGATCGAGTATCAGAGTATGGATGGTCATGATTCGATTTGGGTTATGATGTTTCAAAAATAATTGATGGATGGATCGGACCGTTGACTCATTGACTGGACAAGACCCCACATAAAGAAATGAGAACGAAGGACCGTTGACTCATTGACTAGACAAGACCCCACATAAGAAGAAATGAGAACGAAATGTGGAAAATATTGATCATATTTAATTTACATTTTGAATTTTTGTGGAATTTAAGCCAGCTAGTTTTTGTTCCAAAAGTAATACATATGATTTAAAACTCTTCTGGAATAATGCAATTTAATTAGTATTTTCGATAACTCAAATAAGGGTGTGTGGAAAACCTAAACTAAATCAAATTAATGAAATCAAGTATAACTAAAAAAATATAAACTGTACGAACCTCCACATTTATATCCAACAGGACGTTTTGCAATGTTGCACCGTTTTGGAATTGTAATGGCAATCGCCGGCTTAATGCCAGCTTGTTTAGCAGCATTAGAAAGAAGTACGGCACACAAGCATTTAGGATTTTTGCCCATGGTCTGAACCTCCGTGCAACATTTGGGCGATGGCGCCACCTTTGCGTTCTGTGCAGCCGGTGCGCATGGAGTCATTTGGAGAGCCATTGAATCAGGTGAGACCTTGCCGCACTCGCCGGCTCCACTGACCTTGCCAAGCTCAGTTGTAGCAACTAAGACAAGTACCACAGCAACTAACAGGCGCTTTTGAATGAAACCCATTTCTGGTAAATTAATTATCAGCTTTTGTTAAATGTCTATTGGATGATTTTGTTCGGTGTCCGTGGAGGTATATATAGGGTTTCTAAAATTTAGTCTACCGAATCTTAATGCAATCGAACGATAATTAAGTTGTATACTGAATGATTGATTGTAAATTATAAGAGGTTTTAGTGGATACAGCACTTGGGGTTGTTGGGTTTATTTTCGGAGATTGTGACCTTCAAATAATGATTGATTGTTGATAATTGGTCCGTTTTTTTTTTATGTACCACCCTAATAAATAAGAATTAAATCAATACCATCCGTTAATTCCGAATTCAGATTCCGCCACGTTCGCACAGTAGATCTGCGAACGGGTCGCTACCCGTTCGCGTAATGGATCAGCGGACTGACCCGTTCCCGACGACCCGTTCCCGACGACCCGTGCGCGTAATAGATCGGTGGACGGATGACCCGTGCGCGTAACAGATCGGCGCACGTGGCAGATTCCCCCTATATAGAAAATCAGTTCTGCAGAGCATTCTACACATTTTCACCGAAGCTGCTGCATAGGTACGTTTTATTTCCTTTTCATCCTTTTTTTTTTTAAATTTATTTTTTGTAGTTGTTTTAATTTAGTTATTTTTTATTATTAGGTTTATTCAACCAATTATGATTGGAATTGCTTGTTATTTTGATGGTGAAGTATTACAAGGACCAAATGGCGCTTATTATAGCCACCAAGTGCCGAAAATGTTCAATATTCGGCTTGATTTGGATTTTAGAGGTTTAAATAGGGAAGTGTACCAACAACTCGGTATTGACCACCATAATTATGAACTGATAATTACCGCAAGAATCAATATTGGCCAAGGCAATCAAACCTGGTTCCAACAGCTACCGGTACAAGACGATAGCAGTTGGGAGTTATATGTCCAAATGACAATGAATATGACTTTCAAGTTCCTGGAGTTATATGTTGTAGCAAACCCCAGACAAAACTCCAGACATAACTCCAGACAGAATACTAGGCAATTGTTGCAGTTGACTCAGGGTTTGGGGCTCGAGCAATCTGTAACGGGTCCTAGCCGGGCCCCATCTGTAGCAGGTCCTAGTCGGGCCCCGTGTGTAGCGGGCCCTAGTAGGGTCCAATCTGACAGGGGTCGATCTCAGATTCCATCCTCGTCCTCTAGCCGAGTCCAATCTGAAAGGGAGCGATCTGAAACCCCTGAACGGCTTTATTATGCTGACAATACGGACGATGATCCTGAAGAAATGGAGGCAGAGGCTAATTGGGATGATAATGGGGACGGTGGGGTATCAGATCACAGTGATGAGGATACTGGTATTCCTGTGCTTGGTAGACGGAAGTGGCCTATAGTGGATCGTGGAGAAAGACATCCGTTTGAGCAATTTCACGATACATCAGGGTTTGGAGAGGCCGATAGCTCTTTTTTTGCGACTTGTGAGGTATGTTTGTTAATTTATATTTAATTTTAATTTAATTATTAAATTGTTGTTATTAAATTGATGTTGTTTATTTTTTGTTGTTTTTTTTGTAAAATAAAAGGGAGAAAGACATGAATTGTCTGAGGGGATGACATATGACAACAAGGATAAGATGAAAGATACAATTAACCACTGGCACATCAAACAAAATAGGGAGATTAAAAATACACACAGCGATACCACCAGGTTGAGGTACAAGTGTGTTAGCGCCCGGTGCAGGTGGGCGTTGGTTGCGAGGGCTACAGGCTTTGGTAATACTTGGGCCATCACGAAGAATGTGGCTAAGCACACATGTCACGCATCGGCATCCAGGTTAGATCATGCACAGTTGACGTCCGCTATGGTCGCCAACTGTATAAAATTGTCATTGGAAAAAAATGCTGATATTTCTATCCGGGCAGTCGCTGACTTATGCGCTGAAAGGTACGAGGGCATCGTTCCAAAGTACAACAAATTATGGCGTGGTAGAGAGTTAGCAATTGCTCGGGCCTTTGGTAGTTGGGAGGGGTCTTATGGGCTGATTGTCCCTCTGTTGGAGGCAATAAAAAGGTCAAATCCGGGAACCCAATATAAAATTGTTTCAAAGCCAACCACTAAGCCAGGGTATCGTTTTTTCATGAGAGCAGCATGGGCATGGGGACCATGTATTGCCGCAGTCGGTCACCTCAGACCCGTCATCAGTATCGATGCTTGTTTCTTGTCTGGCAGATACAAGGGTAAACTGTTAATTGTAACCGGATATGATGCAGATAATCAGTTAATCCCGTTAGCATTTGGACTGGTAGAGAGCGAGGATTTTGAGAATTGGGGATGGTTCATGAAGTGGGTGCGGGAGTTTGTAATTGGGCGAAATAGATACATGTGTGTGGTATCTGACAGACACAAGGGCATAAAAAAGGTGTTTATTCAAGATGATTTGGGTTGGTGTGAGGAGAAAGGAGAGTGTGCTCACCGCTACTGCTCTCAACATGTGTTTGAGAATTTTGGAAAGCACACTAAGGATAAGGTAGCTTCCACTTTTTTCAAGGTTATGGTTAAAAAGAAGAAGAGAAGAAGATTGCAAGAAGGACTTGATGCAATCGGGAGGCGAAATACTGCTTGGTTGGCTTATTTGGATACATGTGGCAAATATAATGAAAATGACGAGGAAGAACTGCCTAAGCCATGGAAGGTGTACCAAGCTATGGATGATGGATCTCGTTGGGAAATAATGACTAGCAATGGTTCTGAATCGCTCAACCATGTCTTCCAAACTTCTCGCAGGTTTGTATATTGTAATCCTCCTATATTTTATTAACGTTTTCTTCAATTAATTGTAATTTTTAATTATCGTAGGTTACCAGTTGCCGCAATCATTGAGGAGACATTCTACAAGTGTGTTAGCTGGTTTGAGAAAAGAAGTGAGACGGCTGTGCAATTGCAAGCAGCGGGTCAGCTTTTTTCCACTCGCGTGCATAAGAAGCTGGATAAGCACATTGAGAAGACTAAAAAAATGTCAACGCTTGCATTCGGCCATAATGAATTTATGGTGACCTCACATGGCGAAAAGATTAATTTTGACATGGATAATGGCAGATGGGTGCACACGTCTAGCGACTGCAGGTACAAGGTAATTGTGAAGAACGATCATGAGGTGGAATGTCAGTGCCAGAAGCCTCAGATGGGCGGAATACCATGTGTTCATGTGATGGCGGTGTGTCGTTTAAGGTAAAATTATGTTTTATTTAATTTGAAACTTCATATTAGGGACGGTATTACTTACTAATGTGTTAACATTATAGGAACTTGAATCCAAATGACTTCGTCAATTATTATTACAACATTCAAACACTCATAGACACATGGAGTGGTGAATTCCATGTGTATGACAATCAATGTGATTGGCCGGTGCACGAAGGAGATCTATTAGTTCCAGAGCATCGGTTGGTAAAATTGGGTAGGAGACGACACAACCGGATCCAAATGTGGATGGATGTATTGGAAGGACGACGAAAGGGTCACCGAACCAGTAGAGAAACTCTCG
Organism: Carex rostrata; assembly: GCF_964058835.1. NCBI lineage: Eukaryota > Viridiplantae > Streptophyta > Magnoliopsida > Poales > Cyperaceae > Carex > Carex rostrata. The sequence continues at coordinate 13,083,077 of NC_135919.1, forward strand.
AGAGGAATGCGAGAAGAAGAAGGGATGCGAGAGGAAATACGCAATAGGGTAATTTTTATTGTAGTAGAAGTTGTGATTTTATTGTAACAGAAGTTGTAATTTTTATTGTAGAATTGTGTGCTTTTTTTTTATCCGAACCTATGCCGTTTTTTTATTGTAGTAGAAGTTGTGTTTTTTTGTTATTCGAATTCTAAGAAATATAGTAGCAAGCATAAACCAAATAACAGTCAGAATAACATGATAACTAGATAATATAGTAGCAAGCATAAACCAAACAACAGTCAGAATAACATGATAATAACTAAATAACAGTCCAAATAGTACGAATAGAACAAAAAGTCCAAATAGCCATAACAGTCCGAATAACTACTTGGTCGATGGTGTGTACGGGTCTTTCCTGATCTTATGTCTCTTACCGCGCCCCAACTCCTCCGGTACCTCCTCAATCTCCGAACCTAAGAAATTGAAAGCAGGCGTATACTGCCGCGATGGCTGTGGTGGGGTCTCCTCCGGTATATGTCCAAACAAAACCTCCTCAGATGAGCTAGGAACAGGACCGAAAATAGAAGCTGCAGCAGCCTCTGCTAAGGATGAAGCTGTCTCCGTCTGGTACACTGCTGCACTGTCCTCTGGTGGTGGATCATCCTGTGTGTGAAACTGAGGATAAGAGTAACCCTGAGTGTATATGGTATCATATGTCGAACCCACGTCAAACTCAAAATCCTGCGATGGCTGAGTCGGCTCAAAATCCTGTGATGGCTCGAACCGGGGCTCATCTCCCTGAAAATAGATTGTTAATAAATGAATAATTTGGTTTCTCAATAAGTAGGTTATTAGAAAAATGCACGTACCACTCGATCTCCAAAACTCTGAAATGCTGCCTCAGGCGTCGGTGCAGACAAGATCTCTGAAAGATCCGGCTCTGGTGTGCTCATCTGCTCTGCAGAATCTTCATCATTCATATTTGCCAAATCCTCGTATCTTGGAAGATCTGCTAGCCGCAGGATCTTGTCCAGCTGGTCTTTGTACCCCGCGACGACCACCGGAGGTGCAGATATGCACAACATGACCTTCCCCACCATAACTGTGAATAAACCATTTCATCAATATTTCAAAAGATGATTACCATAACTGTATTGAAATAATATAGTAGAAAATATAAAAAAACTTACAATCTGTGCAGCCGGACCACTGCTAGGGATGAAACCATACTGGGGGTAGTCGTGTCGCGTGGTACATGAAGCGGCTTCCTATTGATCTCTGACATGAGACCGAACATGTACACCGTGAATGCACAATTTTCCTGGTACCACTGTCGATACTGCTGGTCCCACTCCTCGAAAGCATAAATCTGGTACATATCAGGAACCATGTCATCCAGACTCATAGCCTCTAGTCGCTGTACATGCAAGGCGTGCTCCGTCCGCCAATCCTTCATGACCGTAGTGCACAACGGTTGGTGAAGATCATACCAGTCGTCCTTTGTGATAGGATCCGGGACTGGAAAATACTGGGCCATACCAAACTGTCTCATTACCCGTCCAGGGTAATAATGCTCAACAACCTGGTAGTAGATAAGCGGCACCTGCAAATATTTTATGTGTCTAAGTTTCAATTTTAAACTACAATATGTTTATGAAATGTAAACTAGAAAATAAAAAAAATCTAGTCGCACCTGAGCAAACCAGTATTCTCGCTCGCGACTGCAGATCGAAGGAAGTTTTGTGAGGAAAGAGTAAGGTTCTTCACCTTCTTCATACACTGTGACGCGAAAATCATACGGTCGCCACTCGACATGTAGATCTGGAGTCATCTGCTCGAATTGAGTTCTGAAAAAGAAAACTCCCGAAGGCTTGCCGTGAGGGGTCGCGACAAAGGTCTTTCTGGCGCAGAATCTCTGAGCATACGCAGGACAGGTCTCCCCGTCCGGACGACCCCAGTTTGGAGCCCAACCCTCGTCTAGTGGTTGTGGACGACCAAATGGAAATCTCGTCCACGACCAATGCTGAAGGAGACCAATCGGTCCGTACAGACCTTGTTTGTCGACCTATTTTTATACAAGTTGCATTTATTTTTAAATTCGATAAGAGAAAATAATTTATTTATAATAAGAAGAGAAAGTAATTTATACCCGGCACGCAATGCATAAGCCTCGGTACAGACATGCCAAAACTGCTGCACCCCAATTCATCTGTGGAGGGTCATCCAAGTCCCTTAGCCATTGTAGCATACAAGCAGGGACGGTGTTCCCAGAGGAATCTGGGAACAACCAGCAAGAGAATAACTCCATTATGTAAGCACGTGTCCACCGATCTATCTTCTCCTCAGGCGCATCTTCTTCCAATTTTCCACTACATATACGAACTAATTTAGTACAGAGTATGAAGCATCACAATCAAATACTTACTATTACAAAAAAAATACTTACCTGAATGCCGCCCGCAAAAGAGGGATACTGATGTCATTCTTCGATGCAACCTTCGACCTCTTCAGGGACCTTTCCTTCATCAGGTTGGGTCCCAACAGTTCTTCGACGTCCTTTGTGAAGTCCCCGTACTCCACACCCGTCACAGCCCGTCCAGTAATAGGCAGTCCCCAGAGACAGCTGACATCCTGGAGAGACACCGTAATCTCTCCGATAGGCATGTGAAATGTGTGTGTCTCCGGCTGCCACCTCTCGACCAACGCAGATAGAAGAGCGACATCTGCGACAATGGGGGTCAGCTGTGAGACATGCCACAGACCCAAACTCTTCAACACGGGAGCGTATCGGTCGTCGTAGAGGATACTCATCTGATTGTTCCGCGTATTCGTCAAGGTATGAGTCTGCATTCAATTTCAAAACAAACAAACATATAACTTACCTATTTTTATCTAAATGAAAATTAAAATTATTTGCATTTCTCAAAACAAAAACTTACATATGCGTTTTTCATCTTGTGCTCCTCGAATTTATACCAGCAAAGAGGACTGATACTCTCTTCCGTCATATTTGGAAATACGTGACGGGCCAGTGATAAATCTAACTGTAAATCATCTTGCGTCCGATTTTGATTGGTACCGCTGGTTGACGCCATACTAACAACAAATTTAACAATTTTATCAATTTTGACCTCTATTGATAATTTCAAATAGTACAAATCTAACAATAATACAAATATCTATGGTAATTCAATAATATATCACCATTCTTGAATGAATCGGTAAAAAATCTTACAATCTACGCTAATTCAGAAAAAAATAAATTCTGAATTGATGCATTTATACTCTATTTTGGTCTAAATACAACATTTCTAAATTTGTCGATTTGTAAATTGGTACATTTCTAAATAGGTACATTTCTAAATTCTAAATATAATTTCTAAATTATACATACAATCACAATTCTAAATTGGTTTAAATACACAAATATTTTGGTACCCAACTAAACTACTATTTTAGTGTAATTTATAATATACTACTATTTAATAAAAAATATACACAAATAATAGTATATCGTAAATTACACAAATATTTACAAATAGATCACAATATACTACTTTCATCTAATTAACACAAATATTTACAAAAATACAAAAAAAAATAAACAACTATTTTGGTACCTAATTTACAATATACAATATAGAACTATTTTGATCTAATTTACAATAAACTATTTTGGTACCTAATTTTGATATAATTTACAATATACAACTATTTTGGTACCTATTTTTTATATAATTTACAATATACAACTATTTTGGTACCTAATTTTGATCTAATTTACAATATACAACTATTTTGGTACCTAATTTTGATCTAATTTACAATATACAATTATTTTGGTACCTAACAAAAATAAACTATCTAAAACTAGAAAAAAATTTAATCTAATTTATATACAACTATTTTGGTACCTAACTAAAATAAACTATCTAATAAAACTAAACTACTTACTAACTAAATTAAATTAAATTATTTAACAAAATTAAATTAAATAAAAAAAAAATTACCTTTTTGCTGTGCTGGACGCGGCTGCGGAGACAGGGACAGAGCAAAAAAACCACTGCGGAGGGGTTTTTATCCGGATTCGCCACGTACGCATATCTATCATGCGAACGGGTCGTCGGGAACGGGTCAGATCGCTAACGGGTCGTCGGGAACGGGTCAGATCGCGCACGGGTCATCCGTCCGCCGATCTGTTACGCGCACGGGTCGTCGGGAATGGGTCGTCGGGAACGGGTCAGTCCGCTGATCCATTACGCGAACGGGTAGCGACCCGTTCGCAGATCTACTCTGCGAACGTGGCGGAATCTGAATTCGGAAATAACGGATGGTATTGATTTAATTCTTATTTATTAGGGTGGTACATAAAAAAAAAACGGATAATTGGTGCGCTTTTGTACGAATAACCAACGAATAGCTGCCACGTTTCCTAGGCGTGCTCTCCGTCGTATTTGTCGGCGCTTCTAGTTCACACTTGCTGCCATCAGAAGTATGACAGCATTGTGCCATGTTCTTAATTTCCACCGTTAAATATTTTACCGTCAATTTGAGAAAAAGTTGGTATCACAGCTGTCTAAGAGACCCGTACATGACAAATCTTCTTTTAAATACTGTTGCTAATGTTTTGCCCTGTTAAGGTATGAGACACGTTGGGCTGAAATTCAAGAAACCGATCGGCTTTTCAAGATTTCATATTCTTTGCTCTATTATTTCTTGCTCTGGCCCGGAAATGGAGGGGACCTCTTTTACGGAAAATTTTATATAATGTCCTTATTTTAAAACCCATCAAACAAAATATTCCTCTTCTAAAATTATTAACAAAATATCCTTGTGAACCCCAATAATTTATTCCTTTCTCCCTCCCTCCTCCTTCCTTCTAGTTACCCCCTCCAGTTTGCTCTTCCAAAACAAGAAAAACGATAAAAAAATATATTTTCACTTCCTTATTTTTCCAACCAATAAGGTACCTTTTTTGTAATTCACATATAGGGGCACGAACTACAGAGTAATTATACTCGCTTGAGCTTTCAAAATAGAGACTGATGATTTAGCTTTCCAGAGGCATATTTTTCTTAATCTGTATTAAAAATTGCATATGAAATTTGAAAAACATTATTATCCATTCGATAGTATGAAATCATGACTAAGGGTGCGTCGTCCAACTTCTCTTGGACTCTAAATACCGTGCCTTTTCTTTATTAATTGCAAACCACACTATGAACAACGTTTCATTTTGGCTGGGTCTTGAGGTCACAATTGGGATGAAGTGGAGTTCCTCGAATCGAATGTGTAAAAGCCTCTTATTGGTTCTCCAAGGAGGAAATAAAATATTCCAAAGCTCACTAGAAATTCACTGCATAAATAAGTAAATAGCTTGGCAAGGCAAGGAGATCGATCCGTAAGATCTTCATGTGCTGCCTCTTTGCCCATAGATCCATAATTAAGTCCATCTTCGATTATTGGTTGCTCTCCTCAGTAGTGGAAAATATGGAATCAGGATCGGTTATATACACATATCAGTATCGGAATCCAACCGATCCTGATGAAGGCGATACTGATACTATCAGGATCGGTTTTATATTTTTTAAAGAACCGTTCCAAATAGATACTATTAGGATTGGTTTTTTAATAAAACCGATCTTAATAGATGTTATCTAGATCGGTTTTAGAATAAGAACCGATCCAGATACTTACTATCAAGATCGGTTTTTATATAAAACTGATCTTGATAGTTTTTTTGAAATTTTGTTTTTATTAAAAATTACATATCTAGATCAGTTTTTGAATAAGAACCGATCCAGATACATACTATCAAGATCGGTTTTTATATAAAACTGATCTTGATAATATTTTTTAATTTATTTTTATTAAAAATTACATATCTAGATCAGTTTTTGAATAAGAACCGATCCAGATACAAACTATTAAGATCGGTTTTTATATAAAACTGATCTTGATAATATTTTCGATTTTTTTTTATTAAAAATAACATATCTAGATCGGTTTTTGAATAAGAACCGATCCAGATACGCACTATCAAGATCGGTTTTTATATAAAACCGATCCTGATACTTCTTTTTTTTTTTGGAATGAGGATCTGAAATCTGGATCGGATTTTTAAAAAATAACCGATCCTAATAGTAGTAATCTGGATCGATTGTTTAAAATAACCGATCCTGATGTTTTATTGAAGCTAAAAAAAATATTTTTATTTATTTGACCAGCTTCCATATATATTTTGCTGGCCAGCATCCTAAATATTTTTTTTTTTGCACAGTAAGAAACAATAATCAAATATCATATACACATCATAAATTAAATATCATACACATCTTAAATTATTACAAAAAATTCATGTTCATACAAAGTTTTGTGAAACATTACATATTATAACAAGAAATTTAAATCCAAAAAAAATTAATTAACAAACATACAAGTGACTAATTGAGCTATTTCTTTAATTAACACACATTTATGCAATTAATGTAAAGCACAACAATAAAAAAATCAATAATTACCTCTTTTGCAATCACATCACTTGAGATTAAAAAAGATCCTAAAAATAAAAACAAAGGTAACAATTAGATGGAAAAACATTTTACAATAAAAAATACAAAAAAATGTGTTTTTAAAGTATAATAATGAGAAAATTAGATAAAGCTAATACCGTGATAGTTGATCGGCCGGATGATTAAGTAACTTGAGCGAGATGTCCTCAAGACTGTAAAACAATATACAAACACCATTAATTAATTTTTGAAACAATAAAAAAAATTAAAAACTGACACAATTGAGCCGGAGGTGCGAGAGGCTCGGCTTTGAGAGGAAGAGACGGAGAGAAAGAGAGAGAGAGACACGGAGGAGAGGGAGAGACGGAGACAGAGAGAGAGACGCTAAGTTGAAAATGAGAGGCGCGAAATGAAAATAAGAAGAACCCTAAGCAGGTTAAATAGGGAGTTATAATTAGGATCGGTTGTTTATAAAAAACCGATCCTGATACTAATTTTTTTTGGCGGGACCAACTTTGAAACAAATAGTATCAGAATCGGTTTTTTATAAAAAAAACCGATCCTGATACTATGAGGATCGATTTTTTATAAAAAACCGATCTTGATACTATTTTTTTTTTCAAAGTTGGTTCTGCAAAAAAAAAAAAAAAAAATAATAATAATAATAATAATCAGGGTCGGTTTTTTATAAAAAAACTGATCCTGATAAAAAACCGATCCTGATACTATTAGGATCGGTTTTTTATAAAAAAAACCGACCCTAATAGTATTTTTTTTTTATGCAGAACCAACTTTGAAAAAAAAATAGTATCAAGATCGGTTTTTTATAAAAAACCGATCCTGATACTATATATAAGAAAGATCACTGAGGTAAACCCCACTCATATTGATGGTCTATCAACCATCAAACGGCTACCATTTATTTTCTTTTTTGTTTGGTAATGCATGTACACAGATAAATATTAAGAAAAATGTGAAAAATATAAAATTTATTTATTTGTGTTTGTATGGCCAAATCAACTCTACTATGATCAATTTTGTACAATTTTATTATTATTAATGGCATCAAATTGTTAAATGGAATGCAGACCGTTCATTTCTGCATGATCATCCAACGGTGGGTCTATAATTAAATGACATGTAATAATTTTTAAAATGATCAAGATATAACATGGAACATTAATAACGTAAAAGTGCCGAAGGCCCGACAACTGTAAGTTTTGATCCAACGTAAATTATTTACGGCCGTGCGATGTTGCTATATTGTTTTGCTTTGATGAACTAGTACACGAATCCCGAATTGTATCAAATTTTATAATGGTGAAATTAATATGACATTCTTTCATTTTAACGGTTCCGATCGACCAAATGCTAATATTTGTATTCGTTCCTTCACAACCCCACACAACAAGGGTTCAAGTCCTATGTATATTATTATATGGCACAAGTCATTGATGCATCATGCATGATTGTATAAAAAAATTCAATAGTCAAAATGACTTCAAAATGAAATATCAATGTCAAATAATTAATTATATTATCACATAAATTTTAATAATATAAATTACATTAATTTTCATCAAAAAAAATTTTATAATTGAACCATATGCCATATACAACAACCATATATATATTCTATTAATCACCACACTAATTATATATACTTCTCAATATTAAAATTACAAACATAAATATTAAAAAATATTGAAAAAAAAAACTAATTATAAAATGAAATTTGATATCTCAATTTTGAAGCTGTCACTGTGCCAATTTGCTTTCAATCCGAACAGAGCATTTTAGACTACATACAACGCAGCACACAAAGTTGGTTCTGCAAACAAAAAAAAAATAGTATTAGAATTGGTTATTTGAAATAACTGATTCTAATACTATTTTTTTTTTCAAAGTTGGTTCTTAAAAAAAAAAAAAAAAAAAGTATCAAGATTGGTTTTTAGCAATAAAACCGATCCTGATAGTATAATGTGTTCATAATTAATTTATATTTCATGAGTAAATGGTATATAAAACAAGTAAAAATTGGAGATATTAAATTCATTAATTAAATTTTTGTTATTACGTCTAAGATACAATAATTACAAAGATATATATTTATGGTGTATAACGCAAGTAAAAAGTGGGGACATTGATATTGTTTATTTTTTTAATGGAACATTGAAATCTTTCTTAGTTTGTCTAAGATACAGACAATAAAGATTAACGTTCTGTTAATATTTGTAAGCTATAGTTTCCTATTAATAGTTCTTAGTTTGTCTCAGATCTGAGGGGTAAGTTGTAGTATTAGCAAAAAAATATATATATATTTCAAGTGGTTTCTGATTTCTGAATTAACGTATTGTACTAATATTCGCAGGATAACACAGTGGCACAGTGGGAAGCGCTCCCTTATCGATATCGCCACTTAATATATTTATTAAGCGCTGATTGAATCCACTTGATATATTTATTAAGTGGGTACGTGGTTGGTTAACTTGACCTGTGACCCCAAAACACGCTGCATTTTTTGTATTATTTGATTAGTAAAATAATTTATTTTTGGTCGGTCAGGAAAACTGAATTCGTAAACCAGCCATTGATTGAATCCTCGTTAAAAAAATAAGTTGTTTTTAGTACACGAAGCAAAAAAAAAAAAAAAATATCAAGATTGGTTTTTAGCAATAAAACCGATCCAGATACTATCAGGATCGGTTTTTAGCAATAAAACCGATCCAGATACTATCAGGATCAGTTATTATGTACATAACCGATCCAGATGCTATTTTCTGATATATTTTAATTTGTTAGATGTATTTAAGTTATCTGGATCGGTTATTATGTATAGACCCGATCTAGATGCTATTTTATGATATATTTCAATTAATAAGATTTATTTGAGATATTTCAATTATCAGGATCGGTTTTTTGTTAGAACCGATCCTGATACTATCAGGATCGGTTTTTATAAACAACCGACCCTGATAGTTGAATTATTAAGATCGGTTATTTAGAATAACTGATCCTGATAGTATCAGGATCAGTACTAACAAAAAACCGATCCTGATAGTTCATAAATCATGATCGGTTGACAATAAAACCCGATCTGAATAGTTTTTAAGATCGGTTTTTTTAAGAAAACCGAATACCTTTTAGGATCGGTTGGCTCATATAACCGATCCAAATAGGCCGATCCTGATTCCAGTTTTTACACTAGTGCCTGTATAACTTGTTGTACCAAACAAAGTAGTAACAGTATACATGTGCATGTGTCAAAGATATATTTTTGAGAAGAAAAAAAAAACATGATTGTGGAATAGGCAAAAGAATGTATGTCACATCTAACTAAACAAATTATACACATACAAGCTATTTAGAATAAGTGTACAAATGATTTACCCTCCTCTTGAACTTTTTCTTTCACCAATAAAAAAAGTATTTGCTATCTATAGAACATGCTAACAACCTTGTGTTTCAGAACCCCTCTACAATAACATTCGGTAAATGCATGCAACCTCATTCTGGATTGATTGTATACCACCTTTGTGAAGTTTCTATTGACTGAAAATTAACGAGTAGATTGCATTGTCATGCTATAACATGAACTTGGATTTACAATGTGAAGCAACTTCGCTTGGCATCTATAAAAGATAAGAGTTTGTAGAGCACTATCGCTTGCTTCTCCATTGGAAGACGAGTTAACAAGTTTGGTTTCACTTAATTTGAATCATGGTCAACATGATGTTCCACAAATTTACAAAGCGAGAACTTTTTGGTAATATATAATTTAAAGAACACATGAATACTCTTGGCGCATTGTGGGTAATCATACCGGCTCAAAATCTATGATTCAAATCTACAATTCACGGATACATGTCAATACTTCCACAGATAGGGAGGGAGGAGAAAGGAAAAAAGGGAAAGAATTAAAGTAACAGGGAGGAAAGAGGAGGAAGGGGAAGGGAGAGAAATATTGGAATTCACACTAGTGGAAAAACATGAATCAGGATCGGCCTATCTGGATCGGCTATATGAAACAATCGATACTAATATCTATCTGGATCGGTTTTCTGAACAAAACCGATCCTAAAAACTAATTATATCGGATTTTTTAGTCAACCGATCCTAATTTGTGAACTATTAGGATCAGTTTTTTATAAAATCTGATCCTAATAGTTCAACTATTAGGATCAGTTGTTTATAAAAATCAATCCTGATACTATCAGGATCAGCTCTTAGAAAAAACCGATCCTAATAGTTGAACTATTAGGATCGGTTTTTTCTAAGAACTGATCATGATAGTATCAGGATCGGTTTTTATAAACAACCGATCCTGATACAATTTTTTTTTTGCAAACTTGGTTCTGCAAAAAATAAATTAGTATCAGGATCGATTTTTTATAAAAAACCGATCCTGATAGTATTTTTTTTTTTTTTCAGAACCAACTTTGAAAAAAAAAAATATAGTATTAGAATCAGTTATTTCAAATAACCAATCCTAATACTATTTTTTTTTTTTTTGCAGAACCAACTTTGTGTGGTGCGCTGTATGTAGTCTAAAATGCTCTGTTCGGATTAAAAGCAAATTGGCACAGTGACAACTTCAAAATTGAGATAGCAATTTCATTTTATAATTAGTTTTTTTTTCAATATTTTAAAATATTTATGTTTGTAATTTTAATAATGAGAAGTATATGTAATTAGGCATTTGTGTTATATGTAATTAGTGTGATGATTAATAGAATATATATGTGGCTGTTGTATATGGCATATGGTTCAATTATAAATTTTTTTTGATGAAAAGTAATGTAATTTATATTATTAAAATTTATGTGATAATATAATTAATTATTTGACATTGATATTTCATTTTGAAGTCATTTTGACTATTGAATTTTTTTATACAATCATGCATGATGCATCAATGACTTGTGCCATATAATAATATATATAGGACTTGAATCCTTGTTGTGTGGGGTTGTGAAGGAACGAATACGAACATCAGCATTTGGTCGATCGGAACCGTTAAAATGAAAGAATGTCGTATTAATTTCACCATTATAAAATTTGATACAATTCGGGATTCGTTTGCTAGTTCATCAAAGCAAAACAATATAGCAACATCGCACGGCCGTAAATAGTTTGCGTTGGATCAAAACTTATAGTTGTCGGGCCTTCGACACTTTTACGTTATTAATGTTCCATGTTATATCTTGATCATTTTAAAAATTATTACATGTCATTTAATTACAGACCCACCGTTGGATAATCATGCAGAAATGAACGGTCTGCATTTCATTTAACAATTTGATGCCATTAATAATAATAAAATTGTACAAAATTGATCATAGAGAGTTGATTTGGCCATACAAACACAAATAAATAATTTTTATATTTTTCACATTTTTCTTAATATTTATCCGTGTACATGCATTACCAAACATAAAAGAAAATAAATGGTAGCTGTTTGATGGTTGATAGACCATCAATATGAGTGGGGTTTACCTCAGTGATTTTTCTTATATAAATTATCAGGATCGGTTTTTTATAAACCGATCCTGATACTTTTTTTTTTCAAAGTATCAGGATCGGTTTTTTATAAACAACCGATCCTAATGATAACTCCCTATATAACCTGCTTAGGGTTCTTCTTATTTTCATTTCGCGCCTCTCATTTTCAACTTAGCGTCTCTCTCTCTCCGTATCTCCCTCTCAAATCCTCAGTACTCTTTGTCTCTCTCTGTGTGTCTCTGTCTCTCCCTCTCCTCCGTGTCTCTCTCTCTCTTTCTCTCCGTCTCTTCCTCATTTTCATCTCTCTCTCTCTCTCTCTCTCTCTTTCTCTCCCTCTCAGTTTTTAATTTTTTTTATTGTTTCAAAAATTAATTAATGGTGTTTGTATATTATTTTACAGTTTTGAGAACATCTCGCTCAAGTTACTTAATCATCCGGCCGATCAACTATCATGGTATTAGCTTTATCTAATTTTCTCATTATTATACTTTTAAAAACACATTTTTTTTGTATTTTTTATTGTAAAATATTTTTCCATCTAATTGTTACCTTTGTTTTTGTTTGTCGGGTCTTTTCTAATCTTAAGTGATGTGATTGCAAAAGAGGTAATTATTGTTTTTTTTTATTGTTGTGTTTTACATTAATTGCATAAATGTGTGTTAATTGAAGAAATAGCTCAATTAGTCACTTGTATGTTTGTTAATTAAATTTTTTTGGATTTAAATTTCTTGTTATAATATGTAATGCTTCACAAAACTTTGTATGAACATGAATTTTTTGTAATAATTTAAGACGTGTATGATATTTAATTTAGGATGTGTATATGATATTTGATTATTGCTTCTTACTGTGCAAAAAAAAAAATCTAGGATGCAAAATATATATGGAAGCTGGTCAAATAAATAAAAATATTTTTTTTAGCTTCAATAAAACATCAGGATCGGTTATTTTAAACAACCGATCTAGATTACCACTATTAGGATCGGTTGTTTAAAATAACCGATCCTAATTGTAAAAAAAAACACTTTTAGGATCGGTTATTAAAAAATAACCGATCCTAAAAGTTTTTTTTTTCAGATCATAATTCAAAAAAAAAAAATTTAGGATCGGTTATTAAATAATAACCAATCCTAAAAGTTTTTTTTTTTTTGGAATTATGATCTGAAAAAAAAAAAATTTAGGATCGGTTATTAAATAATAACCGATCCTAAAAGTTTTTTTTTTTTTTAATTATGAGGATATGAGAAAAACCGATCCAGAATATAACTATTAGGATCGGTTCGTTAAGAAAAATCGATCCAGATAACTGCTATTAAGATCCGTTATAATAAACAACCGATCCTAATAGTTACTATTTGGATCGGTTCTTTAAAAAATAAAAAACCGATCCTGATAGTATCAGTATCGCCTTCATCAGGATCGGTTGTATTCCGATACTGATATGCATATATAACCGATCCTGATTCCATATTTTCCACTAGTGTCACAAGGGCATTTTGTTAATAATTTTAGAGGAGGGGTATTTTGTTTGATAGATTTTCAAAAAATGGCATTATATAAAATTTCCCCCTCTTTTACTGCTGCTATTACTAATCTAGATGTCTCCTCGGCAACAAAGGCTTCTTTTAGCTTCTTTTAGCTTCTTTAACCGCTTAATTCTATCAAACACCGGTTCCTTAGCGCGGATTAAGAACACCTCCTTTAGCTTCATTTTATCCGGATCTTAATTCTCTGTCCGAACTTTAAGGCACCCATACCCCTTCCTTTAGCTTCTTTAACTTTTATCTACGGATTAAGACAATCGAACATCGGTTCCTTAGCACTCCTTAAGCTCTTAATCATTCATTCTTAATCCGTTATTGCTGAATGACCCCTAGTTGTTTCATCTCATCATCCAGTCTCGCCATCTGCTCCATCCATTCCTCCTCTCGTGGCATATTTGATATGCATGAATTTATTATGTAAATATGTTTGTATGAATTTAGAATTTTGATATTTTTGTATGTCGAAATTTAGCTGTAAACTTAATTTATAGTAGTTGATTGCTTAATTTCAGTTGAATTAAGAGTATTTTTCAATAATTAGTCATATAAATATTATTTTGTTTTAACTATAATTGATAAGATGTGTTATGAAAATTTAATATATAGCAAGAAAGAAAATATACAAATTTATAAATCTTCCAAGCTAGTAACGAGTCAACTTGGCTTGCATGGACAACCCACGAGTCAGTCTTGAGCAGCAATTTCAGTTCGACGCCTAAAATTCAAAATCACTCGCTGAGCTTAATCCATAAACAAGCTTATTACTAGTGAGACCTAACTCGTTCTTTAGCAGCTCATTGCCACCCCTATTTGCAACTATCAACCATTTTTAAAAATCCAATAACATAGACTAGTAAAAATTGTTTAAAACTTAATACACTATCTCTGTAGATCAACACCTCCAATTAATACTACACAGTAAGATCATGCACTTGTCATTTGAATGCAAGTTGAAATTAGAATTTATGAATATTTAAAAATAGTGTTCTCATTTTAAGTCATCAATATACATTCTTTTTAATAAAAAAAAATATTAACTGTTGGAGCAAGTTAATTTTTAAAGTTAGAAAAAAAATGTCAATTTGTTGGAGCAAGAGATTTCATGTTAATTTTTTTTTTTAAATTAGAAAAATAAAATTAACGGAAATAAGGACTGTTTTTTTTTTTTCGATATCACAGATCAGATCGAATCAATGATTCGATCTCATATTTTCTTGATAATGAATTAACGGTTTGGTCTCAATAATTTTCGTAAATTCATTTCAAAATTATTATGATCGAATTATTAATTTGATCTCAATAGAGATTGTGAAATCCACGAGACCTCCATTAGAAGATATCATTCTTTTTTGTCTCTCTTGTACTCAGACCTCCATTAGAAGATATCAATAGAACCGGACCAAATGATCTGGTCCCATTCGTTGTTCACATATGTGGTTGTTAATGTAGAAAATATTGTGAAAATTTGAAAAAAAAAATCCATCAGATAATTTATTTTGTTTATTTAGTAATGTGCCCAAGGCCCCAAACCCATTTTTATCCCTGACAAAAAGCTCTTTTTTCTCTTTTTGCCAAATAAGAGCTCTATTTCTCTTTAAAAGGGAGATAAGATAAAAAAATAATTGCGTCCATTCTCTATAATATATAGCTCTCAGCCTTTCACCAATTACTCATTCGTCATGCATTAATATTTTATATGTCTTCCCATCTTCTATCTCCTATCTCCTATCTCTAACACCGAAAGGCCTTTTATCGAATAGAGAAGGAACAATTTCGAATTACTTAAGAACTTGGCCTTTTGTTTTCCTTCACACTATATGGATATGAAAAATATTAGTTGTAGAAATAATGAAATATTGATGTGATTTAGGACATGAATAATTTCAATTCCTAGAAGCATGGGTACATTTAGGATTTCTGTTATGATCAGAAAAGAAAATAGCAAATCAGATTTGAATTCAGTAACTAATGAGATATTAGATAAAAGTCAGAGAAACAGGGAGGGAGAGTCGAAAGACGGAAGTGTGTGTGCAGTGCGGCGTCACAAGCGTAAGAGCGCTATGCTAGCATTTATATACTACAAATGTTAATTTACACTCTTGTAGTATTATCATTTCAACTTAACATTTTATAATTATGAAGTCTATGTTGGTATAAAAATAGTAAAACTCAAATTAAAAACAAATATTTTATAAACCTTTCCAAATAAAATATATAATAATTTTATATCATTTTGTAACATATCTTATTAAAATGCCTATTTATCTAATGAAATGTATGATCAATTTCATTTAGTCTTGTGCATTATATATATATGGAAACACTTGAGATTGTCCATAATATTTTTTTCGATGGTGCGAACAACTTTTCAACACATTTAGTTGCTGAAAAGATTGATCGCGCCGTGCCTTACAGTATTCATCGTGGAAAAAATCGAAAAAAAGGGGGGGAATATGAGCTACATGATAAAGATCGTGCATGAATTTTTATATTGATCCACAATTGACGTGCATTATAAAATGGGAGCACTGAGAAGTGAGAAGTCTGAAGTCTAATCACTTCTGTAGATATATTTGGTGTGAAAAGGAGAGAAACTTGGACAGAGAATAATGGATTGGGAGATTGAATGGCCAAGCGTGCGTTAGAGTTATTGGGAGAAATGTAAGAGAAATAAGGCACATGAGTTGCCCCTTCAGAAATAGAAAACCTCGAATTGGACGAGCAAAATAAAAAAAAAAATTGGCTGGAGGCCTGGAGGATCTCAGTCATTGATTTCATTTGATAATTAAGACTAGATATATAGTATATTCTTGTCATTACAATTTACAAATATGAAAAAGAAAATGCTATTTTAAGCGCACTAATTTGATTATTCCCGCTTGAGAGAAAATTTTGTATCTCAATATCTAATTTATCCTTGATAAATGTTTTTTTTTCTTTGCTTTAAATTAAATAACGCTCTTAATAAAAAAAAAGTGAACTACAAATGCAGTAACTTTTCTGTGCGCAAATCCACCTTAAAAGAAAGTATCTAATACATTTGATATGCTGGCCTTGTTTAATTCTATGGAAATGAGAAAATAGATTTTCTGTAACCTCACCATGTAGTAGTGATTATGTTGCAGTAAGAGTGTTAATGAAGTTCTTTTACCTGTATACTATATTTGTATCGTATACATGATGTGTTATAATTACTTATAAAATATAATTATAAAAAGTATTAAATTTAGTTCACCGAATTCTAATTAAAAAAACATAATTGGTAAAATTTTCAAAATATATCATACAATAATAAGTAAATCATTATAAAGATAAGATTTTCATTATCTAGCATATGTAAGAGTATAACCTACAATATAATGCTCAAATTTGGAAATGCTTAAAAGCACACTATTTGTTTAATTTCAGAATTTTCTTTAGTTATTTTATAATCCGATGAATTTTATTTAGTTATTTCAGAATTTACGAATTTTGAGTCAAATCTTGATCGCATGGTTACTAAGTGGTAAGGACATAATTTGTGCGGAGTTTTTTGTGTGAATAAAGCTGCGGAGATTGTTATCAGAATTCAAAAGAAAAATGGGCTTTCATCTGATGAGAAACGTGAAAACATTGCAACATTTTTTTAAAATGGATCATTGAATTTCGTATAAGAAAACGGTTTGGTTCCATGCACTAAAAACCACCCATCTTTAAGATATATTGTCTATTGGTTGCAATATTTGTGTTCTTAACTTCCTTTATAAGTTGTAATTAATAGTTTAATTGTACCTAATTGTCTCCGTTGTAATATTTTTTTCCTTTACTTCCTTAATTAAAAAAGGACAAATCGAACATTAAGATGCAAAATTTTCTCTCGCACTAAATAGGAGAATTACTGCTCTTAAAATAGCACTCCTCATTGTGGTTCAGGGTGCTTCTTTTTGTTTCTGGCATAGAATGATGGTACTGATATGTTGTAGCACAGGAACTGGTACCGAGTGAAAATAGTTGGCGGGATATAGAATTATAGACAGCTACTTTTGTCTTTTTCTTGAATTTCAGCTCCCTTGTAGTTGTGTACTGTTGAAACTCTTTATTTTTAATGAATTCCAATGGCAGCTTTTGCCATGCTCTAAAAAAAATTAGCACTCATATGAAAATTGTATGAACTTCTTTGTTCGTATTAAATAGGGCTAAAATTTATTATGCGGTTGAGAAGAGATCTGATCGTAATATCTCACGGGGAAGTTTTGCCCTCGATTTCCATTTTTTTTTTTACGCTAAAGAACATCAAATCATATACAGATTTATTGTGTTAAATAAGGATTCTATATAATTTCAAGAGTAAATTTAGTTGTGTGCTATGTTCATCGAGAGGATACGATAAGTATAATTTCAAAATCTGATCGGCTTCAAATAATGAATTCAAATTGTTAAAACTGATCTACTTCACGAGTGATGTGTGTACATATAAAATTTTGAAATTTTGAAATTTATTTAGTAAGTCAAATATAAACAAAATAAAAGTTTATAAGTTATTTTAATGTATTTATTTTTATTAATTTTTTACCATTTGACTTTTTACTGAATGAATTCAAAATATTAAAAATTTGTATGTGCACACATCACTCATAAAGTAGATCAATTTAATAGTTTGAATTCATCATTTGAAATCAATACAATAGATTTTAGAGTAGTGCTCACCAACTCACCCTTTGAACTTCACACACTAGTTTTACACTAATTTTAAATTCATACACCTCTTAGTGAGCATAACACACTAACTTTATAATAATTTTAAATCTATACGTAATACATTTGTAAATGTCTTTGTCAACATTAGTGAAACTTTAAGCAAAATCGACAATGATTAGCATTTCCAAAATATAGTTTTTGATCTTTTTAATTCGACGATAATGATAGTTTAAACCGGGTTCATCCTAACGAGATAGGAGATTGAGGGTCTGCATTAGGGGTGTCAATGATACCCTTTTCACTGTTTACCTGATCCGTACCATATTTTATAAGGTCGATATGGATAAGGTCATTTATTTCATTAGCTTATTGAGTATGAGTATTGATAAAGATAAATATTTTTTCTAGTTAACTAAATGAATAAGAGTACGGTTAAAGACTATTTCGTACCCGTTATCTAGGATAACGGTAATTATATAATAACATTTGAGCAATAATTAATGATAATAAAATTTATTTCCATGGTGTTTTATATAATAATTTTGAGCATTATATATTTTTGTTATTTAATGTATATTTTTTGTTATAAGAAAAATGTAAAATATTTATTTTTATTTACATGTCTTATTATTTAGTAATCAAAGAAATACTCATGGTTTCGAATTCTCTTACTTTATAAAAAATATTTTAGTTTGAATTAATTGCAGATTTCTTTTGTATTAGTAATGTGATTATTAGATTAATATTAGTAATGTATAAAATAAAATAAATGAGTTTTAATATTCTATTTGTAAAATATAATAATATTTATTATTATATTAATATTATTCGTTATTCATTTATTACTGCTTTATATCTGACAATTTAAACAATAAAGATAAAATTAATTCTTAATAAAAGGATAAAATATAAATAAGATTAAATATATTTTTTTAAATATGATTATGAATACGTTTCTTACCTACCCGTACCGTAACCATTGACCACCCCTAGTCCGCATTAGCGAAAGGCACATTTGGTTATTTCCTTTTACAATTTCATTTTTTTAGAAGAGAAAAAGGATACCGTGAAATGCTTCCGGACGGTTGCAAATGGCCCCGGATCTGAAGATCAACTGTACAAAAACAAATTGAACATGTACTAAGGAAACCCCAAGTAAAACTTTAATTGGATTTCCTTCATACTAAAGCAACCCTAGTTGGAAGAGCCAACTCTAGTCACATCGTCTTATACCGCTAAGTTGCGGAGGAGAACTAACAATCCAATTGAACCAAAACCTACTGTTATAGACTGGTTTCATCCGTCTGAAAGCCAGATTAACCACACACTACATTGTCATATCATATCCTTTTTGCACAAAAAAAGGTGACAGTTGGAGAGAAGAGGGGGTTGGGTGGAGGGAGAAGGGCAGAAAGCACAAAATATGAGCAACATCCCTATACAATATTCACAAGCACGAACAAAAACCAGAGCGAACCCATTTGGCTTCACTTCCTTATGGGCTTATAAAGGACCAAAGTCACATACTTGGACTGAAACCGATGGGTCACGCTAAGTGCAAGCATCGATCGTTGGGTAACCCCCTTTTCCAGGAACAAGTGGTTCAGGACGACATGCTGCGGTTTTACCAAGCTTAGATCGTCAGAGTTCTTGAGAACCGGCTCGAGAAGCTGAGAGGGTAGCAGTGGGGCCTCCTTGGCAAACTCCTCTTCCCCAGGGAAGTGTCGGTCGTAGCTCGATTCGGGTGATAATGGGGCCTCAAATGCAGAGACGCTGTCTACACTCTCCGGTACATAATCCTGCATTGAAATATGATGATGAGAAATATATCAGATCACTGTAAAACAAAAAATTAACAATTGGAGGATGAGAGTTTAATCTAATAAGAGTTTTTTTTTTTTTTTCAAAATTGGCTTAGCAATGATGATTGTCCAAAAATGAACCCCCTAAACTTTTATTATTTCTTTTACAACTACGAAATGCAGCAAGGATTTGGATCGCAGACATGTTATGCGTTACAACCAGCAACAGAGAATATGAAAAATGCTACACTGCCAACATGGTATTAAAAGAGTTCATTTACTTCTGACCTCTGCAGGTGACACACAATGTGTTGTGTGCCCCCTCTAATCCTACAATATTATCACAGATTACTAACAGAGGGACAGGATGATGATAAAAAATATTGTAGTAAGATAAAAAAATTGTTGAGGGTCGCACGGAGCAAAAGTCGAGCCTTTGTTTCTTACAGTGACATCAAGGAGATTCAAAACTTGACCATCTTCAGTAGTCATGCAAGGGCGATCAGGTATGCATCTTGATTCTCCATCCACGATCAACTTGTAGTGATAAGTACCAGATGGCAGCACCAATAGAATCGTATGATCCGTGCCTGACTTCTGCAATGGTGTCCTGCCAATTCCGATTTAAATTTCCTGTTAGGTTCTCGGTTGAAACTTGAATAAACTGCATGCAGGTTGTTTTACCCAATCAAAAGCAAATGAACTTCCTCTTTTCTTCTTCCTTCCCTCTTATTTTTGCTTATGCGAGTTTTGGGCCATCACTATTCCTTTTTTGTTCATTTTAGGTTAACTGGGCTCATAAATTTTCTAGAAGTTGCTACCTGTTAATAGGGGTGTAGTATTAAGTTATGGCCATGTATTTATTCCTAAACAAGCCCACAGCAGCACCGGTCCTGTTTCAGTAACAATCAAATACAGGGACTTTAGATATGTAAAGAACAGAAATTAAGTAAAAAACAAATTGGAAAATCTTGAAGATATCCCACACCCTTAGAGCGGTGCACAAGTGAATATCAAACCATTATCTTTATAGGCAGCCTTCATTAAACTGTACACAGGTCCAGTAGAGAATTACTTAATAGCGGTTAAGGGCTTCTGAAAAATACAGATGTCTGCATTATTTGTTCGTGCCGCACTCAAAGTTTGCGGAACTTACTATGTTTTTCAGAAATTTAAAGTTAGTTTCTCATTTCTGAAATTTTATTGTTTATATTTGTAAACAAAACATTCTCCGAATCTGTTAGAGATATACCAAAGTGTCATTTCCTTTCTTGGCTCGCTTTCTGTACAAAAACCTGTTCTAGTTGTAATTTGTTGAATCTGCAAGGGTAAATATGTGAATAGGATGCGTGCAATTATTATTTGTCCAAATGCATAAATATACTCACCTTGTAGACCAGTTGTCCCACGATCCTTCGACAAAAACAATGTTTCCTCCTTGGCTCCACGTGATCAGTGTCGGGATCCCCTTCCCCAGCGGCTCTCCCATGTAGGGCCCATTTGAATCATTTGTCCACTTGTAATGGATTCCACCAGAGTTGTCAGCTTGCCTGAGCAACGGCGCCACTGGGTTCTGAGTTCCATTAAATTCGCTTGTTAGTTAGTTGTACAGGTCATATCATGTTGTCGTTTTGTCATTGAAGAATGCAATAAGGATATTATGGATTAAACTAAAGGCGACAAGAAATGCAATGTGGTAGAAAGAATGTTCGAAGCAATTAAATGGAGCAGCTGCAAATTTACATGTGACTATACAATTCTATAAATAAATGACTAGTACTGCCAATTAAAAAAAATAATAAATAAATGATCTCTTAGGAAAGCAAACACAGAATTCTCAAAAGAATCTGACGGAAAACTAAATAAGAAGAAGACGTAAAAAAACATCATGAAGAGAATCAAAGGGTGTCATGAACTGGTGAGAAGTTAAGACTGTTCCAGTGTAAACATGAGTGCACAGGGTCAAAACAACAGAAATGGAGATCAACTTGGTCGCTTTGCATATTACTATACAACTATTTAATACTGCTATTATCTGCCTAGGAGCTTCTCTGCCAAACAAAAAGAAAATGTTGCTATTAAGAAATAATCTGAAAAGAAAGAAATACTTTTGGGGGACTTAATTACAAAAAATACAGTAGCACTTAACTACAATACCCGAGAAAGAGGAAAAGGTGTTGGTTCTTACCAAAATAAAATTAAAATTTGATAAGATTCAACATAAAACGCCGAGACCAACAGTATATTAAGGTCTAAATTGCAATCTAAACCTAAGCAGCATGTTCATCCCGAGTAGACAGATCCGATTTTGACACAAAAGGTAGGGTAAATAATGAAAACCAAAATCTTAATCTCTTACAACAATTTCTATGGCAATTGAAAGATCAAAATCAGGCCAAAGCTATATTCTTTGGGTCGTACTCCTGACGTCTCGCTTTTTAAAAATCAATAAACATATGTGATCCTGCTCTCACTAATTTGAGCTGCATTATATAACAACTTTACGCAATTAACTTGTAAGAAAATCCCCCTTTCTAAAAGTTAAGAGCAGTCTCTGACCTGCGGGGCCAACAAGAAAGGCGTTTGGGACCTTCTGGGGCTCTCCGGCGGCGGGATCTCGCGCGCGACGGGCATCGGGCAATCTCTGCCGTCTGCTCTCTCGTCCAGCAAATCCGAGCCATTCGCCATCTCCCGAGCGCTGGTGTTTCCCATCGACGCCTCCGACCGAAAGCTAGCTTGTGTGATGAGAGCCGAAGTATTTCCCTTCCAAGTTTTCAGTATTCTGTATTATTATTTATTATTATATTTATCCATATCCAAACAGAGCCTGTTGCATTCCGAAAAAAACGAAAAGATAGAGACGGTGTCACGGTACTATGTTTAGCGGCAGAAAAAAAATGGCACGGACTTTCGCGTTATTTACCACTGCGCAGCTATCGAAGAATTCAACCTCCTTAAGTAACTCAAATTTTGAGTTTAGATCTAGACCGTCAGATCTTTTTACACGAATATTAAAGTAAAGCGTAGCTTTGTTCCTCTGGCCAGATTGGTCCGGATTATGATCGGACAGTTAGAATATAAACTCAAAGTTTGAGGTCACTTCAGAGGATCTGGACTCGCGGTTCGAAGGCTGTTCCGCGGAGAGCCGCAGAGGATGGATCGTCTGAAACTCTAAATATGGGATTTAAGTTGGGTTATATTACAAAGATTGCCACCAAAAGCGGTCTTTAGAGAAGGGGGTCTCGATCTCTGTATCTTTTCTTTGGGGAATCAACTGCTTTTCTATAAGAAAAGCAGCAGGCTGCTTTTCCGAATCTAACCGTTTAAATTTGTTGAGATTTGTGCATAAAAAAGTTTCTTTATAGAGATACGTGGATATAAAATTTTGAACGGTTAGATTCGGAAAAGCAGCAGATTCATATCCTTTCTTTGGGACCTAAGTCGCGGGGGTTCAGATCTTGTAGACCGGGTGTATTAGGTAGTAGTTGTTGGAGACTGTGTTATATTTTTTATTCATATCTGCATGCATGCAGCAGGTGGCAACCGGCGCTGAGGATAGAAGGATCATACACTTTTGCCAAAAATACCCCCTGCTTTCTAATTTGGGTTTTGGAATTTGGAATTGGAAAATTGACTATTGAGTGATTGGCGAGACTTTTAATATAAGAGGACAGTAATTAAAGCGGTCAATTTGTCATGTGCATTTCATTTGTTGTCGTGGGATTGGATAGAATATTATAAATAAATAAAAATGATGAATCAATACGTGTTCGTATGAACATACTTATTATGTAATAGGTAAGAATAGTTATGAAAATTTCGTGGAAATGATCTGTGAGAGCAGTTGTGAAGATCTTATTTTTATATCAGTGATAGATTTCATATTAATAATTATTAGTGTAATTTGAATAAATCACTAACTGAGTGAATTTTAACAAAAAATAATCTTTAAAAATGGATTTTTAACATTGAGACGTGATGATTGGATGAGTTTAACAAAATTTTAATATTTCAAGAGCATTGAGTACTTATCTCTCAGTTTACTCCTCAATATTGTATTAAATTAACTAATAATGAATATTCATTTATTTATCATTGTCATTTAAAAGATGAAGGTTCAATTATCCTTTGTATTTCTTTTCTGGAGGTTAATTGTCCTTTGTATTTCACATCTTATTGTGTTTCACATTATTTATCTTCATTGTTAAAGTCCACACAATCGATTTGAACTACTCAACATGATCACTATATTATAATGTGTTTGGTAACTAGATTTTATATTTTTTTGAGAATATATATATATATTTTAAATAGGTGCAAAATCGATGTCTAAATATAGAGATCATATTTAGCGTTTCAAATCAACCATTTGAATCTTGAAAACAAAGATAAAGGATGTGAGCTGCGATAAGACATTTGAACCCTCCATTTAAAATCAACAAGTTGTTGTTGATGCATGTCGATCCATATAATTTCACACATGCACCAACGATAGGAATGATTTATGCTATAAAAGAGTAGGGTTAAAATGTCCCATTCTTTTTGTGTCTTGATCATACATATTTCATATTTTTTATATCCGTATTCAAAGTTTAAACAATCGATTCAAATCTTTCAGCATGATCTTTATATTAAAATGTGTTTGGATACCATTTTTTTTTACTTTTGTTACTATTTTTTTAGATAAGTACAAAATTTCTATTTTTTATGGTTCGGAATTTTTGAAAAACATTGATTTGATACTTATCTAAAAAAATCAGGGTTCTAATTAAATAGCGCGCTATAGCGTTTTCAGACCATAAAAGTTATGGCGCTATCAGCGCTATAGCGTGCTATTCCGCGCTATAGCAGCGCTATTTGGGTATAGCACTGTTTTTTTAATCAGTCCGCTATAACGTGATAAACACTATTTAAACCTTTGAAAAAAATAGTAAAGTTTTTCAAAAATATAATATTTTTTTTCTTGAAGCACTTTAAATCAATTGTTTGAACTTTGCAGATGGATGTAAAAAATTTGAAGCTTGTTTGGGGCTCGAAAACAGTGTAGATATTTTAACCGTGCTCATTGAAAATAATAATTGGGTCCATCCACATACTTTTTCCCAACGAATAAATGTAGATATGAGAATTGTGGTGGAAATAAAAAAGAACAAACCAATCCATGCAAAAACGACGTATCAAATAAGCTCGTGGAAAGTTTTCCCGTAATTCTGAAGTTTCCATGAAATGGAAAACCAACGAACTAACTTTTAATAGAAAATTAATATTTCATTTAAAAATTGATATGTTGACAATGACAAATTGAAAAATTGTATATCAACAACAAGTAATTGATCATTGTTGAATTTGTCAGCTTTTTATTTAGTACTATAATATTAAACAAACTCCGATATTATCATTCGTGATGCTGTGATGAAGTTGATTACACATCTAATTTATTTGAAAATTTAATGAATTTAATAATATTAGCAGGTGATGTGCAATGTATTCATGGTTAATTAAAAAAAAAGTTATTTATTGGACTAGCTATGCATAATTAATTAATTATTTGATGATTATTACTAAAAAAAAATCTTTCAGAATGCATTGGCAAGATTTATACAATTTGAATATCTTTCAGAATTCGAATGATCAACTTATTTGAAAATTTATACAATTTGAATATCTTTCAGAATGCATCAAGGTTCGTTAAATTAGATCATGAGATCTATGCCATTCGATTAAAGGTACAACATTGGCAAGATTATATTAATTTTTATATTTTTTTTTGTGAATTATATACACACATCTTGTATAAATAATAAATTTTAGGATGAACTTAATTAGTATAAGAGGTGGGTTCAAATGCCTCATGTCAAACATGTCGCATCCTATTACTCTATTTTTAAAGTTCATACAGTCGATTCAAACCGATCAACATGATATCTGTATTAAAATATGCTTGGAGATAAAATTTCAAATTTCTTTTAGAATTTTTAACTATTTTTGTTGAATAGATACAAAATCACTGTTTTTAGAAATAATTTATATTTTTGAAGAGGATAGTTCAAATACCTCTATTTTTTTTTAACTGCATCTTACCTTTATTTTTTGTATCTACAAATATTCTAAAATTTATATGGCAAAATAAAAACGGTTAGATGTACATATGTTGTATTTTCTATATGTACATAGCAAATTAGAATTTTTTTTTCTCTCTCTCTTTCTTTTCTTCACGTCGCAACCCTCTACTATAATATTTTCGGCTGGGTTATGCCTATTGGCTTTGGGCTCTGGCTGGGGTAGACAAGCCTATAATTTAGGCAAGTGCCTACCCCTGTGACCATGTAGCCTCGCCTTTGCCAACACATAGTTACTGAAAACCAACTTCCCAAAAATAAGCCACATATTAAAGGGTGGAGGTAAATTTGAGATTCTAAACTTGGATCTATACAAAATTGATAAGTTTTCTTCATCATGCATTAAGCTGGAGATCCAGCATCACTTCCTAAGGTTAGCATCCTCTTCTTCTCCATTGTTAATATCACCACTCTGGTAAACCACCATTTAGTTGTCAAAGGAGTCCCAGACTCTCAGTATGACATTAATGTCATCAGACAACCAGTCCTCAGTAGCCTCCTTGATTCTCTTGTCCATTAAATATATAATTAGTAATATAAGAGATCTAATTGTTTTAAGAGTACTAGTTTGAAAGCATATTTCATTTCTAGGCTTCCAAATAGTCCAACAAACTTCATTAAATATAACCAGAAATTCTTTGTTGTATCTGACTACAAAAGTAAAAATATTAGTACATATATACCAATTAATGAAGAAATTTTAACTCCGACCTAACCAAAACTATATTTTTTTTAGCTTGTTGACACATAAGAAAAACATTGTTACTATCTTCATTGTTGTTACAAAAGTGACAGGTCATGTTACCAGTCCACTCTTTTTTTCTTAAGTTTTTTCTTAGTTAATATATATTCTATTATTGAGTAGCAACCACACGAAATTTCATATTTTAGGTGGGAATTGGTAAATCCCAAACAATTGTAAACTTATTATTTATTTCTCTAAAATTTAAAATCTTATAAATGAATTTAACTGTAAACAAACTTGAACATTCTCATCTCCATGCTATTTTATTCATATTTTGAGTAAAACTAGATGAACTAATTAAGTATAGAATTTCATGCCATTCATTAGTCAAAATCTCACTAAATCTTTTTAGTACTAAAAAATCACAGATGAGACTTTCTCTATGATACATAACACTTTAGGTCGTTTTTTTCATTGCAATCAAGTTTAGATTGCGTATACTTAAAAAAGTTGAAATTGTTTTTTAGTGGAGAATTCGTATCATATAAGGTAACTAAAATTTTGCATTTAGATCCAAACCATTCAATCTGTTTTAGCACAAATATTAAAAACGTATATTCTACCTTGGAGGAGATTGAGGTCCGGATCCAAACTCAAAATTTGAGTTACCTCATGTGATCCGGACTCCTCAATCCATTGGATCGGATCATCATTTGTTTGAAATCGGAGCTGGAAATCGATTTTTTTTTAAGACCATAAATAAAAAATTATCAAATCAACTTGATTGATTTGGTTTTTACAAAAATTATAAGAACTGAGATGTCATTTCGGTCCAAAGCGTTTTTTTTTTAACCGAGATGTAATTTCGGTCCGAGTGGTTTTCACAAATTTACCCTAACAGTTAGTTACATCATTTTCTTTTTAAATATGTGAAAACGACTCGAACTGAAATAATATATCGATTCCGAAAAAAAATACTTCGGACCTAAATGACACATTGGTTCTTATAATTTTTGTAAAAATTAAAGCAATTAAGTTGGTTTGATAATTTATTATATTTTATTTATGGTTTCTAAGAGCATCTATATCCGTGAAACTCTTAGAGTTTCTAAATAACTGTTAACTAATTTTTAGGAATTTTGTCTCTGAAAGTTTCTAAAATTAGAGTTTCTTAATTATCACATCAGTAAATAAATTACAGAAAAAAAGAATTTCAACGAATTATTTGGCCACGTTAGAGTTTATAAACGGTTTCTAATTAAAAAACTTTAGAACAAAGATGCTAAATAAGAAATTCATCTGTATTCCTAAAAGGCTAAAACTGATTTAGAATCTGCCACGTCAAATTAGAAATTTCAAAAATTTCAGAGATCTAATGCTCTAAAAAGATTTCCTGGAAATCGGGCTTGGAACTGATGGACAATATTGCCATTCAATAGAGTAATAAATGAAGTCGGGGGGTAATTTTGTCATTTTTAATAAAGTAATGGAGGAGAACAAAGATAGGATGATAACGACAGGAGTCACAGGAGGTAGGGAAGGATCGACCTTATCCACTCGCCTACTATTGTACATGTACTGTTAATATATCACACTTTTATTTCTATTGGCACTGCTAGCTAGGTTGTACCCGATTCTCTTTTAGAATCGTTTTAGATGAACATAAATTAATATTTAGTTCAGATGCTTGCAATTTTAGGTCCCGTTCTATTATTGTTCAATTCGTGAGGGCAAGATTTAAGAGTATAATCACATATCGAACGAATTAGTTGATAGGATCTCACGATTGTACAAGATAGTAACACAAGTTACACGATGATTATTCGACTGTATGTTGAAATAATACAAAAAAATTATATTATAAATGTGATATATGTACCTAGGGCTAGCAAAAAAATTCGTAGTTCGTGATTGGATTCGGGTTTGATTTGAGTTTAATTCGATTCGAAATGGGTTTGAATTGAAACGAACCAAATCAGGTTCGGTTAGAAATTAATTCAAACCAAACTCAAACCTAGCCTGGTTCGATCGAAATGGGTTCGTGAACTTTTATGGTTTGAATCTCATAATAACATCGGTCGTTCATTTACCTAATGAAATTAGAACTCAAGATTAACTTAGCTGATGCTCTCTCGCTCTCAAATCTCAATAACCTAGTTCTCTCTCCGCCTCTCCCTAACTCACTCTTCCTCTCGCTCTAAAACCTAGCCGACACTCTCGACGACTGGCTGTCTCTCCAGCTGTCACTCCTCTCTCCGACCTAGATGGCTGTCTCTCCTCTCTCTTTGGCCGTCTCTCCTTCGCCTTCTCTATCTTTCGGATTCTCACTTCATTAGATTGTCCGATCGAGGGTTTGATTGAGTGAGCACTCGAGGTACGATTACTTGTTTTACTACATATTTCAGTTCTTGTACTTGATCTTTTTTTACGATTATTTGTTGTGATGTATTTTTTCATGAACAATTTTTCAACTTAAAAACACTCATTTCATACTGGTAAAAGAAAGCCATATAAATTTTGTCCTGCGAGAAAAAATTAATGTATAAACTACAGGTATAACTAGGGCTGCTAAAAAATAATTTAGTTCATGATTCGATTCAGGTTCGATTCAAAAAATGTGTAGTTCACAATTAATTCGATTCAAAACGAATCAAACTAGGTTCGGTTCGAAACTAATTCAAACTAAACTCAAACTTAGGATAAGTTCGATTCGGTTCGATTCGTTGCAACCCCTATATGTACCTATCTAATTACTACAAGAAGATAATTAGATTAACTATTTGCTTTGATTGGTATAGAAATGCAACTGTCTTAATTTTCAAAGTAAAATAACATATAGTCATTAATTATGAGAATCATCGTCTTTATTTGGTAATATTTTTCTCCAAGTGTATAAAAAATTGGGAGACTAACAGTACTCCCCATTCAATCTCCTACCCTGCGCTAAAAGACAAAAAAAAGTACAACGAAGGATCACTAATTGACGCACATGTGCTAATAACCACCAAAGAGCAAGGTTAACGCGATTTTATTAATAGTCAAAACATATAGTATTCATACCTACGAATTTATAATATTCATATTTATTATCTATAATAGTCAAAACTGGAGGGGACCATTAATCTTGGGAACCAGTAACGACCAGGGGGACCGCTGGCGTCTTGTGACAGCCTAGATTGGGGACCGCAACCGTCTGAAAGCGACATTTGCCAAGATTGGGGACCACTACAGCGAATCTATATAGTATTCATATCTAACTAAAGAAGTATTCATACTGACGATTACGAAGTATTCATACATGTTCGAAATAATTTATACAATTCAAAATTCAAAGTCAGATTTATCTCTCTCACCCCACCTCTTCCAAGAAGTATTCATATCTAACATGAAGTATGCATATCTAACAAATGAAGTATTCATATCTAACTAATAAAATATTCATATGTTCTACTTTGACAATCTTTGTTGGGCTAGCATGGACCCCCTCCAATGGTGCACCACGCTCTCCCAGCCGAATCTTGAAGGTGCACCACTCTCTCCTCGCCGGATCTCGACGGTGCACCACGCTCTCCTCGCCGGATCTCGACGGTGCACCCGGGTTAATTAATATCAATTATTAATAACTACTTTTGATAGTTAGGACAAGTTGAGCCGAGAGGACTGTTAAAGGACTATTTCTAGGGAGACAATATCTTTATTCTAAAAAGTTAACTATATTCATGCAAGATCTAGTACATATATTTTCCATCATTTTGTATAGGATGAGATTGTGAACGAGATTTTCTTTTATAACCAAACACGCAAAAATAAATAGCATCGCTAACGGTTTTAGAATAAGTAATCAAGTTAGTATGTGGTGGGGTCTAGAACAGGGACCGAGCCAAAAAAAATGATTAATGGGAGTCAATTTTTGCGAATAATTTTCAGTAATATGAAATGTTAGAGTTTCCTAAATTATACACGTTATATAATAATTAGTTTTTTCTTTGAAAAAAGGAATGTGAATCAATAATATAAACTTTTCACATAAAATATGAGAATCATTTTACATTTTTCATAACATTTTATAATAAAATATATAATAAAAACATATATAACCACTAGTTTTTGAAAAAAATAAAAAAAGGTCAATTATCTGCCCCTGATTTAGAATAGGAATGAACAAAAAAAAATTAAAATAAGTCACAACTATAAAATATATAAACACGGACATATTTTAGTAATCTTTTATAAAAAAAACTTTAAAAAATATATATTTTGAAAAAAAAAGTTGTGCTAGAGATAAACAGTAAAATAAACTAGTACAATAAACTCTAAAAATACATATTTTAACATTTTGACTTCCGTGCATGAATACTGTTTCTAAAGTCTCTGCTTTTCTGAATCCAGCCGTTGAATATTTTTTGGAAACGAATCTCGAAGCAACTCTTTTCAATAACTTTTCTGTACACGCATCTCGAAATATTTTAACGACTGGATTTAAAATAGCAGGGATTTCAGAGTTAATGTAGATTCAATGGGATCGCGGCAGATTTGTATCCACTGAATAAACTAGTACATCACTTTTCCAATACACTATTATTCTTGATTCTTTCTCTTATAAAACATTAGAGATACACGGAGAAATCACTCTAAATTTGTTTTCTCTTAACAAATTAGTGAACTGATGAATAAGAATCAGAGAAGAAGGAGAAGACACAATAAGAGAGATTGAAATTGAAATGTTCGTTTTTGTTGATATAAATTGATGAGGGAAGTCAAGCGGGGTTGGTCCGGTGGATATCTAATCAAAATAAGCTTTATGTTTGTTCAGAACCATCTGATTGGTTACAAAATTCGTGAACATCTGATCCGCATAATTTTTAAAGCATCACACACAAATATTGAAGCAATACATATAAATTATGAATTGAATTGGATGGTTCCGAATAGACACCAAGTCAATTTTGATCCAATGTCCATCACATGCCCCTGCTTCCATTGATGAGAGATTCAAGTGGGTGGGCAAAGGCGTTGCAATGGAGAAGATAAAAACTTGGAAAGAGGCTCAAGATATACTTATGATTTAGATACAACGGCACAACGCGTACTAAAATTTGTATAATTTTGAAAGTCAAACGGTTATCCAGCGAACATATTCAAAACTAACAGTTTGGTTTTCTTTTATAGTTGATGACTACATAATTATTTTCAAATTATGTCAAATTTAGTAAACGACATATCTATATTACAGTTATTATATCTATAATTTTATTTATTTTTATTTAATAGTTATTTTGTTACAACTGTTAAATAAAATAATTGTCAATGTATCTCTTCTCTTTTAAAAAAAATCAGAAATTTCACATGCAAGAGAGAATGCAGTGTTAAAATAAAGAATGGATCATAAATAATTTAAGTCGTTGATTATTAGGATGATGTAAAAGAAAAAATAACGTCTTTTTTTTTCTTGGAATAACATCAGATAGGTTGTAATAAATCTGCTAAAAATTATCTTAGATAACTTAATTATAAATAAAAACATAGATAATTGACTTTACAGTATTATTATTTTCACATTATAAAATTGTGTATATTTCATTACACATGAATTTGACTTCAAAATTCAATAGTTTGTTGAAACGATTCTTAGTGCATAACCGATTGATATGTAAATTAAATTATATAAAATTTGATTATCAAGTTATCTATAATGTCCAATTAACTACCTATAAAGTTATTTTTCAAACTCCAAATTTACTTGAATATTTTTTAAAATTTATTGTTAAGATTGCATAAAAAAACTACTGTAATTGTAATGTAATCCGCATTGATGAAGTAGACGCTAATGCGTGCAACTGCATTGCCATACTTTTCATCCGAAGGAAAAATTATCCAGAATATAATATTTTTTGGTACACTCAGTCCATTCCAATCTTCTTCTTCTTTTTGAAAATTCGTAGGCGATTGTATTGATTAAAAAAAAATACAAACTAGCTATTATACAAGATTAGACAATGAATGTCTGTGAAAACATATAGCTGTAAACAAACAAAAACGCATGCATCATGTGGACACACAATTAATTCATTCTTGCTTGATCAGAGTGATAGGAATCTAAAGATTGTTGTCTCTGTACGTATATTGCAGTCGAAAAGACGCTGAATCCAAACTGGACTGGGAACTGAATCGACCAGGCCAGGACAATCACCAATCAGCCGGAAAGACACTAAATCAAACCGAACTGAGAATTAAATCAACCAGTCCAAAACAGTCACCTTGAAACAGAGTGTGAAGATAAGAGGTAGAAAAAAAGAATACAAGAAGCAACACAAAACATCAAATCAGAAACGAAATGTATATATACACAGATAGAAGACTACTTGCTGTTTCATCATCGAAGAAAAAAAAGGTACCATTACTATCCGTTATGTCTGTCCGATACCGATCTCGAAGAAAAGAGCTCAGCAAGAACCACCATGGTGTTTTGCTTTTCCATATCGCCTCGCGTCGCCCATTTTTCCCACCGCTCTTTTGTCTATTCCAATCTTGTATTATGGATAACATGATATGTTGTGATGTTAGGTCACAACAGCAGAATCAATAGGTAGTAGAAGGCCCACGGGCCCAAGGAAAGGGGCAGTGGGTCCATTTCCTTGGAAATAAACATTCCGATTTTCTTGTTATTTTTTTTAAGTAAATAAACATCTCAATTGGCAAATTCATCCAATGCAAATACCATTGGCTGCATCAGAATCCGAACCAATACACACAGCTTATTTATTATTCGTGTCAAAATATATGACGGTTCGAATTTGAAATCAAAATTTGAGTTATCTCAGGGAGGCGTTTGGTTCGTACTTTTAAACAATAATACCCTGGCATTGTAATTTTCTGGAACTTGATTATCGTGTTTGATAAAATTAAGAAGGAAATAAAGACGGTAATCTTTCATTCCTTGCTATCCTGATAGCAAAAAAAACATGGAATTTTTTCATTCCCGCTCGACGGCAATCTCTCCCGTTCGCTATTTTCTTTTCGCGTACACCTCTCCGACTTCTCTCATATGCTTCTCTCCTCTCAAAGCGCATTCCTCTCCGACATGCTCTTCTGGGTTTGCTATCTTCTACGACGTTCTTCTCTTTTTTCTCGGTGTGCATCTCTCCTCTCCGAGTTGCTCCTCAGTTTGCTCTCTTCTCCGATTCTCTATCTCTCCTGCTTAACTCTTCCTTGTTCGATGTTACCATGTTGATTTCGTCTTCGAATTAACTTGATGGGCTTGGCCTTTTTGAATTTTTCTTTCACGTAATAAGAGCGTCTAGTGTATGAATTTCCCAAGATACTTGATACAGTACCAACTGATGCTGTTGCTTTCTTTGATCTTGATATGCATCCTTGTAGAAATTTCACAGGTTTTGTTCTTTTGCTCAGAAATGCCAATCTTTAAACTTTGTTCATATGCTGAGCATTTAAATTTGTGTCCATTTTGTTCATTGGTTGAATCTTCAACATTTATGCTTGAACGTTATAGAAGAACAAGGATACTAGTACAAATACCTCAAAAATGTTGATTGTTGTGCTAAAAAATGACACTTTGGAGCAATGCCAGTAAATAGTTTTGGTACTGGCACAATCATAATTCCACCAAGCACCCCCACCAATACATCATGTGATTTGATTATTAGCACACCCAGAAAAAAGGGTTTTCATTTTAGTAAATGGTCTGGTTTTTTATTTTTATTTTTATTTTTATGTAAACAGTAACAACTAACAAGTTTACAATTATTTGTTAATTTTGTTCTATTACTTTTATACTGTTAACAACATAATCACATTTTGCATACTGACACAAAATTTATGTAGATTTATGTATATTAATACCAGTACAAGTACTTAAACAGTAACTAGTATCTAGCATCCACAACTGAAATGCTGAAGCGATAGCCATACGTGAACCAAACATGATAATAACACATACTCTGAAATGATATTCCTTAGTATTGTATTTTTTGAAATCTTTCTATTCTGAAATGATCTATAGCGTGAACCAAATGCCCCCTAGGTGATATGAATTAGCTCAAAGATTGAACTTATTGATCCAAATATATAGTTCTTCGTCAAAAGTTTGTATCACCTCGAGTACCTGAGGTATAAATGATAAATCGTAACCATTCTTTTAATTTGCAGGAATCTGAATGCAAACTTTCTATAGTTTCAATAGGCATCGAATTGAGTTTGATATGAATGTAATTAATCTCAATTATCCGTTTTTGTTTTAAATTGCACCTCAATACTTGGGGGTACATACTCTCTCGTTGGGAATTCACGTCCTCCCTGGCACCGTAAAAGAGAATTTTTTAGAATTAATGGATCCGAATCATTCTTTTTAACTTTGCACGAATCTCACAACTCAATAATACTGTCTCGTAACTTTGCACGAATCTCAAAGCTAATAAAAGTAAATTGAAATCTTTTACACATATCGGAGAGGATATTGTTCGGTTGTTCCCTCGTCGGATGGTCGGATGGTCGGAACAGCAATGCACGCTCACGGCTTCAGATAAAAAAGATTGTGATCTAAAGACGTCCATTCTTGATCGGACGGTTTACTGTTTCTATGTTAGGATTCTCTACGAGGCTGGGCAAATAACACGTGTCAGTCCAATGAACGGTTCTGATCTCACGAAATTCCAAAATATCAAAAGAGTCTTATTCCGCTTCTCTCCTCCTCTCCCCCTTATCCGTCTTTTTCTTCCCACCAAAACCTCCATTGATGGCCAGATAAACCCTTCTAGGCTTCTAAACCCCAGAATCAAGCCCGACGAGATGGGTTTTCAATTTGTGATTCAGCCTTCATCTTTCTACCTCGACCAGAAGCTCTTTTTTTCATCCCCAATTGACCTCTCTCTCCCCCCTCTCCACCTCAAACTTCAAAAATCATCTCGCCATTTCCGAATCCAACTCTCAGTAGCCACGGATTCACCCCCACCGCTTCCATCTTCTCCGCAGATACAGCAAGTGCCCCCAAACAGCCCTCAACGGTTGCTCAAAGAGCTAGCCCAGCGAAAGAAAACTGCTTTTCCCAGGAAGAAGATCCCGCCTAGACAATTCATACTGAAACCACCATTAGACGATGCTAAGTTGACGGAGAGATTCTTAAAGAGCCCCCAATTGTCCCTCAAGTCGTTCCCTTTACTTAGCTCGTGCCTCCCGCCTTCACCTTTGAATATTGCGGATAAGACCTGGATCGATGAGTACCTTCTGGAGGCTAAACAAGCCCTTGGGTAATGTATTTCTCAATTTATTTATTTTGCATATACTTTAGGTGTCACTGTTGGTCTTGCACTGGGCTTAACCATAAAATTAACAAAAGGGGAAGGATAATTTGTCAATGGTTATTTAACAATCTTGACAATGGATTTTCAAAAAAATCAATAAATTGAAAATGAATAAAGTAAATTATGGGTATGTTGTTAAACATACTTTCTTTCTTGAAAAAAAAAAGGAAAATACAATAGAACATATAGATAGCCTAACGTTCGAATTTCATGCAATTTAAGCTATCTTTTGTGATGCATGAAGGATTGCTAATTTCAGACCATTGTCATTTCAAGTCACTCGTTAGTTGGTGAAAATACATCAAATCTCATCATATTTTATACACATGATATGTGGATAATATAGATCACGTCTATAATGTTGGGTAATTTCAGCCTATTTTTTAAGATTGTCAAAATAAACAATTCTCAAGTTACCCCTCTTAGAAAACAAAACCAAGAAGCTTTTCATATAGGAAACATCACTAAGCATATTTTCTCCAAAAAAAAGAAATAAGATATAATTTCCAAAATTTTAACCAGACAGAAAATACCATTTTCATTTGATACAGTGCTGACCCACAACAACAGCATCCATCCGTTCTTCACTTCGATTCTCATTTTCTCTATTATGCAGCAGGACTGGTCTTATATACATTATACTTTTGTTAATTCGTACAAGGCACCAGGTTAAGTATTAACTTGTAATAACAGGTACCCCTTACAACCATCTGACCAGCTTGGCGATGACAACCCCGCAAAACATTTTGATACACTCCTCTACCTGGCGTTCCAGCACCCTTCATGCGAGCGATCGAAGGCACGGCACATACGAAATGGGCACTCACGCTTGTCATTTCTAGGTGCAAACGTGATAGAGATGGCACTGGCAGAGTACTTTTTGCAGAGGTACCCGCGGGAATCGCCAGGGCCGATGCGTGAGAGGGTTTACGCGCTGATCGGGAAGAGGTTTTTACCAAAATGGATTAAGGCTGCTAGCTTGCAAAATCTGGTGTTTCCTTATGATGACATCGATAAGTTGACACGAAAGGATAGAGAGCCGCCGGTTAAGTAAGTGACAATTTGTTTTTATTATAGTGTTACAAAATCCAAATTATAAATAACACTTTTAATCCTTTTGATCATCATTTTTTAATGGTTGGTAAGTTATCAAGGAATTTAGCAACCATTTTTCAATGGTTGGTAAGTTATCACGAAACTGAAAAGATGTTTTGGAAACAGCGAACCTTTGAGGTCACTTACAAAAAAAAAATACATATTTGGAAAATTTTAGATACCTTCAGGGATGCTACGTAGCTCATTAAAAGTGCTAAGAGATATGGCTTAATTTTCTTTTCAGGCAGTCACTGCTGCTGCATTTACTAGTTCTTTTTTTTTTGTTTGACTGGTAATAAATTATTGTATACCTTTAGCGAACAATGTGGAGAAGAGTATCCTAGGAGTCGTGCACACTTGAAAACTATTGTTATTTTATTTTTATTTTTTGTTGTTGTCATCATAGGACGGTATTTTGGGCATTGTTTGGAGCGATATTTCTCTGTTTTGGGATGCCAGAGGTGTACCGGGTTATGTTTGAGGCATTTGGCATGGATCCGGATGATGAGAGCTGCCAACCAAAACTTAGGAGGCAGTTAGAGGATGTTGATTATGTTTCAGCTGAGTTTGAAACCAGGCAACTCTCTTGGCAAGATGTCGCTGGATATAGAGTCTCTCTCTCTCTCTCTCTCTCTATGCGTGTGTGTGTGTGTGTGTTTCAAAAGAAGCACTACCATTTCTTTTTTTGGTATATTTAGTTCATACACATAACTGACTCTTCTGTGACTATTTATTTGACCAGTAGCACTATAACCCACAAGTAATTGTAGGAAACTAGGTCAACAAAGAGAACAAAAAATTCATAAAGAAAAGGCATAATGAAAGCCCCAGATAACCACAAACAACATAATAGTCCTAACGCAATTTTATGTAAACAAAAACCTAACAAAAAAGGTTGAAATGTCCAAGAACACGTCAGGACCTAAACTTGATCAAAATTCAGCAAAAATTCATAATAAGATTGCCCACCGAATGCAAGTAACCATTGGCAAGTATTGAGTATCTATATAAGTATTCAACATTGAAGTCCTTCCAATTTCTGCTGCAGCCTCCCCCTGATGCACTCTTTGCGCATCCAAGACTTTTCAGAGCATGTGTCCCTCCTGGCATGCACCGTTTCCGAAACAACATATGGGATTTCGATAACAGACCGAAAATTATGGCATGTTTGGGGTACCCCCGCCCCATGAAAGACAGGATACCTGAAATAACCGAGGCAAGAAATATTGAGCTTGGACTAGGTCTTCAGGTTTGTACATTAATATTTGCAATTCAGATAATAGTCACCATCATATCCATTTATTTTCTCCAATGAACTCTCAACTGTGGAATTTTGCTTTATGTGGCTGATTTAGCTCAATTTATATAACTTATTAAGTCAGCAAAAGTAAAAAAAATTGATCATTGACATCAGTGAGGCCTGTTTTGATGTTGATATGGTGCCCCCAGAAAATTTACCCAAAATAGAGTACTGTATTTTTTGGGTATATAGTAGCATGGAAGCTTCAACTATTGAGTATATTGAACAGCAGGATTTTGACCTGGATTGTTCGCCTCCTTGAAGATGACTCAATTGAATAAACATTCTTTATTCTGTACAGTTATGCTTTCTTCATCCCAGCAAGTACAAGTTTGAGCATCCAAGGTTCTGCTTTGAACGATTGGAGTATGTTGGTCAGAAGATTCAGGTAAAAATCTGTATTCTAAATCATGCAGTTTGAGAACAAATCTAAGATACACGCCTTTTTAGTACTTTTTTGGAACAATGAAGAACAACAACTTGGCAAATGCTGCAACCGTACTTATATGTTGATTTGAATCACAGGATCTTGTGATGGCGGAGAGACTCTTAATGAAACACCTTGATGCCCCTGGGAGATGGTTGCAAGAGAGGCACCGTCGTTTGCTCATGAACAAGTTTTGTGGCAGGTATTTACGGGATCGCCACCTCCATCACCACATAATATTAGATGAGATGGTGCAAGACAGGTTTGAGCACAACCGCCGGTTGAGAAATCCCGCCACCACCGCCGTGCAGCAAGCCATACACGGGCTGTCATACATGGTTTATGGCAAACCTGATGTGCGTAGGTTGATGTTTGAAGTGTTTGATTTTGAGCAAGTACAACCCAAGGAAGTGTGAGAAATTAGTTTTGTTAAACTTCCCTGTAAACAACTGGTTATTGTTGCAAGTGCAAGGGATTCTTGCACATTTTTTCGCCCTCATCAGTGTTTCTTTTCTCTATTGTTTTTGATAGTACAAGATTTAGGTTTTCCCTTTAAGATTATTTCTAAAGACATGTTATAAAGTACTATAGATTCAAAAAAGAAACCTAAAACAAATGAAAATACGGAGCTTGAAGACCGGAAAATAAAGCTATACAACACAGCACTGTCAACTTTTTTTTATATATATTTTTTGCAAGTTCGAACAATTGAAGGGAGCAAGCTTTATTTCCCAAGGAAGTGTGAGAAATTAGTTTTGTTATACTTCCTTGTAAACAACTGGTTATTGTTGCAAGTGCAAGGGATTCTTGCACATTTTTTTTCATCCTCATCAGTGTTTCTTTTCTCTATTGATTTTGATAGTACAAGATTTAGGTTTTCCCTTTAAGATTATTTCTAAAGATATGTTATAAAGAACTTTAGATTCATAAAAGAAACCTAAAACAAATGAAAATACGGAGCTTGAAGACCGGAAAAATAAAGATATACAACACAGCACTGTCAACTTTTTTTTTATATATATTTTTTGCAAGTTCGAACAATGAAGGGAGCAAGCTTCCAAACTCGTTGAATCCATAAAGAAGACTCGGCTGGTCATTTTTTAAATTTTTATTCTATAAATTTCCTCCGCTGCTGTTTCAGGGAGTTAAATATACTTGTAGCCAAGTAATCATCTTATGTACTTCGAAATTACGTGTTCTGCTATAGCCAAACTGGATGTCAGGCCAGGCGATTCTATGCCAAATAAGTTTACCAGTCCGTTTACTCCATGAACATCCTCCCCCTGCACAAAACAGAAAACAAATATGGAAATTAACAAAAGTAACACTTATTTTATCTTCTTTTTGTTTTTATTGTTTTAATGAAGTGCCTTAGAACACCGCATTGAATTAGCTAACTTTTGAACAGAGAGGTCAGAGGTCCAACAATTATTCGATAATTGATATTGTTTTGTTTGAGAAAATAAATTTTACAATTTAGTCATAAAGTTGCTTTGAGAATAGATGATGTTAGAAAGAAATGTACTTGAACAATGAAATCTAGCGGGGCTTGACCACGGCCAGAAATCTTGGGTCTAATCCCAGAATATCCAGGTTCAAGAAATCCATCTTTCAGATTTGGAAAGTATTTTCTTATCTCTCCGTAGAACTTTGCTGACCGATCTGGGTTAACAAAATAATCAAACCTGAAAAAACATAGGTCATTAAAAATGTAACTTCTAACAAAAACATAGCAAATTCATCACTTGGAAAAAAACAACATAGCAATTTAAAGCCAAAATAAGAATAGAGGCACAGCACTAAGTTCAGAAGAGAAAAAGGAGTAGAACTAGGGTGTTCTTAAGCTCACCAAAGTGTTTGGTGAGCTTGACTCCAAAACCCGTCAAATCGGTTTCAAATGACGAATCTGAACCGTTGGAACCCGTCTATTTTACGTGTGATGCATCTACATGTGAATTTTTTTAACTTTCGAATTAGTTTAGTATAAAGTCAATTGGTCAAAATTAGAAAGTTAATAAATTAATTTTAGTGCATTCATTTTTTGAACATGTTTTGACCGCTTGACTTTATACTAAACTAATTCGAAAGTTTAAAAATTTCACATGTAGACGCATCACACGTAAAATAGGCGGGTTCCAACGGTTCGGATTCGTCATTTGAAACCGATTTGATGGATTTTGGAGTCAAGCTCACCAAACACTTTGGTGAGCTTAAGAACACCCTAGTTCTACTCGAGAAAAAGAACACAATGAAGATCTTTACATGTACAACTAATATTGATGCTGTCATTAAGTTTTGCATAATTCAATACAAAAAAATTTACAAAGCACACTTGCCTATTGAGGAAGCATGCCAGGTCATCTATACCGTCAATCCATTCAACATCTGGCCCAAATTTTATGGACCCATTCAAATCTAGTGTGACATGCACACCTATACCACCTTCCTCCGGCAAAGGATATATCAAGCGATAAAAGGGAGGTTTTTTGGTTTGAGCTATGGTGAAGTAGCATCCTCTTGCATAATAGGCATCTGGGACAATACTTGGGCCTAGTCCAAGGAATCTTTTTGCAAGGGGAACTGCACTTAATCCTGCAGAATTTATTATAAGATTTGGGGTTAGCATAAGCTGAGCCTGCAGAAGTGAGTTCCCAGTGTTACTTTCGAGCCCTTTGGTTTCAGAAATGTGAAGGTGTAGCCTGTTATTTTCAACATGACCGCCTACTACAGTTGTGTTGTACGAAATTGTTGTTCCATGGCTTTCTGCTTCTCCCTTGAAAAACAAAAACAAAAAACAGAAATAGCAAGAAGAAAAAAATCCTTTGATCGTCAATAAGTTTCACAAGTAGTAGTACTTGTATCGAAGGATACATTTCACAAAATACAGTGCTGGAGATAAAACTAACAATAGCAACTATTTTCTAAATTTATCCAAAAAGAGAATATGCTTGGCAACTTTTGAAAATAATACAGTTTCACATTACCGAGAATTTTACAGGAAAAGGGAACTTTTATATGGATCTGAGCACTCAAACTATTCTATGCTTTTAAACTTACTTTCATTTAATTATTGCGGTGTCATATTTGATGTAATATTTATCAGTTGTAGCTTGACTAGCATGCACTAGTTGGTACATAACCATAACAGCCATAAAAGCAACCTCATAGTCAAAGACCATAATAAAGACGGAAACAAAAATTAAATAAATAAGAACACAAATCAGAGAGATGCCATTCAAAATACCAACAATGAGAGCATTAGAGAGTGGGAATCCACAATGCCAGAGCTGGGAGAGAGCACGGCCTTGACGCATCTAACTTCAGGCTCCATCTCTACTACTCTAGATGGTTCAATCATTTCAAGATCTTCAACCCCATTTCCTTTCCCTCGTGCAAAAATAGCTTCCAATTTTGGGATCTCGGCATCGCTTGTTGCAACTATGAGCTTGCCAATCCTCTTATGGGGAATCTCTCTCTCAGCACAGTACTTGTAGAGTAGTTCTTTTCCCCTCAAACAAAACCTGGCCTTTGTGATACAAAGCAGTAATGTTAGTTAGCAAATTAGTGGATTTGCTGAACTCATAGAAGAAATGGTGCTTAAAATTGATTTATAATCTTAATACTTCTCTCACATACAAAATTATAGTACCAGAAAACTTTAAATTAAAAGATATTTGTAATATTTTAACTTCATACAATGCTTATCAAGTAGTTGCTCAAAAAGGTTGATAGAGAACTCATCTTAAGTTAGGTTCTTCAAATGGTTGGTCTGTTGAGTTTTTGCATAGCATTCCTAAAAGGGGTATTATAATTTTGCCATAGAAAAGGGATCTTGTTGCATAAGTTATAATTTTATAGTGCACCTCTTACAAAACCTCAAAATAGTATGCATACCCCCACTAAATGGAAGAAAAATAACACACATACATCCGTGAAACATCTGAACTGTAATCTCCTCTTCTTGAAATTATATTAGAAGTATTTGCTCTCTCATCGTTAGTGATGAGAAAGAAAAGGAAGAGAGAACTTAAATGTATTTACAAAAAGGTACTGAAGAGAACAAAGAATATTTTTGATGCCTTCAGGAGATCAACACATATAAAAAAAATTGTGGCATTTGCAGTAGTCTGTAGGATATATTAGAAATTATGAAGGATTGCGTAAACTTGACAATCATCATAAAGATATCTCAAGGGTTTGACCTCCATACTTCCACATTTATGTGATACGAAAAATGATGAGATCCTAATAATTCAACAATGGACCATATACAGCAAATTTAATGGGTTATGGAACAATACTCAAATTGCATAGGATTTGTTTGTTATCCTATTTTTATTCCTTTTCTTATTTTTCACTTAGCAGCACTGCTAAGTTTTAAAAATAAAAATAAAAATCCTTTACTTATTTTAAGCTGTTTGTATTATTAACAACATGCGGGTTACTTTTTTTGGTTGTAAACACGTCCATTAACTTATAATTTAATTTCCGAACTACTTCTGACTTATTCAAAGATATTGTCAGCATATATCATTGTCTTAGTGATTCTCGCTGAGACATTAAACCCATTCATTCAGACTTTGATCAAACACAAACAGAGATCA
The DNA here is from genome assembly GCF_964058835.1 of Carex rostrata. NCBI lineage: Eukaryota > Viridiplantae > Streptophyta > Magnoliopsida > Poales > Cyperaceae > Carex > Carex rostrata. The sequence continues at coordinate 13,126,643 of NC_135919.1, forward strand.
ATTTTGAAAACACTGCAAAAGTGAGGCACAACACAAACCTTGAGGCTATTAGCGGGGTAGTATATACCAGCGTGAATGACCTCGCTATTGCGGGAGCTGGTTCCAGTCCCGAATGAACCGGATGCCTCCAGTACTATGACCTCCCTCCCAGCCATGGCGAGTGCTCGAGCAACGGACAGCCCCACCACGCCAGCGCCGATCACCACCGCATCCGCCTTCTCTCTCGGCGCTCCTTCTACTCTGGGGCTCCCCGACCCAAACCATCGCCTTCCTGCTGCTCTCCAGCTGCTTTGAGCAGCCCGTCGGAGTATCATTATCACGAATTAGGGACTATACTGACCCGGGGGCCGGAGGGGAATTATGGCGTTGGCGTCGAATCAGTGGGAGCTTCTGGGTTAAGCCGGAGACGCTGGTAGGACTTTGAGAAATACTCTGAGTTACTTTCTCCGTTCTAAGCACACGAGTAGAACATGGTGTTTTTTAACTGACCAAAGTTACTCGGTGAGTAACACGAAAAATTTATCGGAATGATGTAGACAATAAATCTAAATCTAAGCCGTTAAAATTTAGTATGACGATGAAAAATAATTATATTATATTAAGATAAAATATAATTTTTTTTTTATCTGTTAATTTTATGCTAAAATAATTTAAAATTTTATAAAATAGATAGATTTAAACGGTTTAAATTTGTCAATCGAAATCATTTTGCACGATTTTAAAACTAAGTTCATTAAGAACTTGATATGCTGAAGAACACCCTAGTTCTACTCCTAATTACCCTGTTCATTCTCTTATAAAAAATATTTTCTCACATCAACTTCAATTGAAATGATAGAGTACGAGTGTACGAGGAAGAAGAGGAAGATGAGATTGAAGAAGAAACGGATGAAGACTTTGTTGGGTATGATTTATTTTTACGGTTTCTAATAGCTTTGAACTAGACTAAGCTGTAACATTATGTATGTTGGCTTTCAAAAAGGCAATGAAAACATACTTCTCATATTGGGCAGTTATTTAAAAATAAAATAAAAAACTCATTGGATGATTCACAATATCTTAGAAAATATAAAGAGTTATATAACTTTTCTCTATCCCAATAAAAAAGGGAGAGAGCATTTCTGATTATCGGACGGTCAAAATACCAGGGATGAAAATGCTCAGGACGGCATAAATCATTTCTTTTTAATCAATAGCTTTAACGAGTGATGACAATGCAAAGAACCAAACACAGCCACTATTTACAAATAGCCGAGTATTGTAATTTGCAAAAGGCACATAGAAGAAAGCAAGAGAATCATTCACAATAACCCTTTACATGAATTTGCCATGTCGACAATACATACCTTTTCGCTATTACAAATAGCAAACCTTCTTTTTTCATAATAACTTGACACAGGGTCGATCTATGGTTTAATAAACATGAACCAGTGACTTTCACAAATAAAGGTTAACACAAGACAACTTGGGCTTAATTACTAAAATTATATGTTACCATAAAATATAACTAGAACAAGGACTTCTCTATAACTGCAGTTTCACAGGGAAGTGTCGACCATAGTGAAGAACAGAATTTAGCAATTAGTATCATATACCGCTAGTCCTTGCAACTCGGGGCCTTCCAACCGAGGATTGTTTTCAAAGCTGTTCAATCAACATAAAGATAATGATATGACTAATAAAAGTATTTAACCCATAATTTTGCAAAAAAACCTACAAATTTACCCAAATTGCACGGACACCTATTGTTGTAGTATTGCAAAAACATTTACAATATTCACGAAGAAAATCAGATTAGTAATTAACTCAGTAATTTCAGCTCAAAATTAAATATTCTAATATAAAACCACGGATGTCTATATTAAGTTATAACTAAAATTGGGATAATAATGATGTTTATCATGGAATTCATCAACTAACCATATATTGTAATGTTTTTACGGAGTTTTATCTTGCACAGTTTAAGGAAATATCATTTAAGGTGATTTAGCTACATACAGGACATTATTTGTTTGCATTTATTATGTCGCTCCCTATTTTAGTTTTCTTATCAGGCAAGTATTGCAAGTATTCTGTGTAGGCCCTGGATCATACTAATGAGAAGCCCAAATTGTAAATTCCTTTTCTTTATTTGACATTCCACATTAAATAATGTAAACACGAATGAGGAAGTAGAAATTACTTGGTCAAGGGAATATGCTCAAAAGGTCCGGTGGTAGGAATTGTTCCACATAGATCATTGCTCGACACGTCACTGAAAACCAAAATCAAGATCAGTTTTCCTCTTTAGCAACCAAGAGAAAATGTAAAACAGCACAACTAGACAAATGTAACCCAGAATTACTGCAACAGCACTTACATGACTTTGAGACTAGAAATTCCTGTCAGCTCCCTTGGAATTGGTCCAGTCAACCGATTATCATTTAGCCGCCTATAAATCAATATAGCAAATTTTTGCATAATTAAAATATCAAACCAAAATTACTAGTATATCAATTGGAGCTTGTCTGGTCATTAGACCCATATATACTAGTATGGGGATTTTGTCAATTCCAACCCAAAAAAGTAGTGCTCTAATAACTATTCTAGATGCCAAATAAGAATTAAAAAAACTAAGAATACAGGAACATGATAGCAATTTTTGCTATATCTAAACAAGCTTGGGTTAGTCAGTATATTTCAGGCAATTCTCTACCTTCCAATTTGCCACTATTATAAGCTTAACTAATATTTACACTAATTTTACACTATGCATTGATTTGCCAAACAACTGCTAAAGGTGTTCAAAAAGATTTAGGCCTGAAAGCTGAAAGACATTTGAATACTTCACATACCTAAATAAGTGTTTATCTCGAAAAGAAGTAAATAAGATGGTCGGAAATAAACTCACAAGAAAACAAGGGATTTCAATCTCCCAAGGGATGGGGGTACAGTTCCCGAAATATTGTTCTTGTACAAGTCAAGGCTAATAAGATTTTTCAAGTTACCAAGTTCAGACGGAATCGTTCCTTGAATGTTATTTTTGTAAAGTTCCCTGCAAAAGAAAACAAATGACTAAAAATACTAGGAACAAAAGAAAGAAAAAATTATAAATTAACTAAGAAGAGCTTACAGGTACTGCAGATGTTCAAGCTTCCCAAGTTGAGGTACCAAATTGCCGGATAAGTTTAAGTTACCGAGGTCTCTGTTAAAGAAGGATGTTATAAAACTATTTAAAAATTTAAATAGCATTCTAAAAATTGACCAAATTTTAGGCAAGGAGAAGATACAAAACTTAGATCAGCAGCAAGCCAGGCATAGAACAATGAAATACAAAAATGAGTTCCTTGGTAAGATAACAGTCATTACTTGTAGTTGTTCTAGAGCTAATTTTTCCCCACAAGCTTAATCACCTGTCCAACCAACTTAACTGTCTGGCATGTAGATTACAATTAGATCCTCAAAATCAAACTGTTTAGATTGGGTCCGTGTGCTGCACTGTAAGCATGCTAAAGTAGTCAAATTATTTACAGAGTCCATTCCCAAACAATTTTTTTCAGATTTCGGCTGTCTGGTTAGAAGTTTAGTTCTCTTTTTGTGATTGGCCACACGTCCATACGAAATACAAAAATTATACAGCAATTTATAAATAAAGTGATTTGATTAAATTAACGCCATAATCAACGCTAAATATCGACTTCAAACCACCACCGTCATAAACGTGCCCTCACGGACCGCGACACGGATAAACTGAGAACGATCTTGCAACTTACAAGCGAGTCACGTGGTTGTCACGGTCACAGGTGACGTGGAACCAGGTGCAAGGGTTGACGAGAGTGGGATCCCAGCTTTGGAGCACGCCGCCTGGATCTGACAAGCTCCCCCTCAGCGCCGACAGAGCATCTCCCTCTGAGTTCGCCGTCGCCGCCACGAATAGCGCGGCCACTAGGGTTAGGGTTGTGGCGAAAACGGTGCTTCTGGTGGCCATTGCTCTTCTCGCCTCGGGCAGATCGAGGTGAGCTTGTGATTGGTTGAATCAGAAAGAAAAAATAGAGGGATCCGAAGTGCCAGATCGTTTTCCACTTGAACACTTCTACGAAGAGATTCAAAAGAGGAGCGTCGAAAGATGATTGCCTAAAATTTATTAATTACATCCTGAACCAGTAAGGAAATGCCACGTAGTCTATTCTGTAGAATCTGTACGTTCGGAAAGATAAAACCCACTAAGTAGAGTAGACGAAGGTCGCTTTACTCTCTTATAACTCGCTAGTCGCTTGCAAAGTTGCAATACTATTTTACAGAATCGACATTTACCGTGTATTTCTTTATCGTTAGTACCTGGGTAACAATTCATAGAGAACAGAAGTTTTCAAATGTTTGATACCGCTACATGGGTGTGTATTGAGAAATAGTCACAGTAGATAATTCCAGCAGTGGTAATTGAAAGTCAGCAGAATTTGCCGCTCAAGTGGAGTGTGAAATCTAAGTAATTTCTCCGTCTGTACTCTGTACCAAATCCAAGGAAAATTTAGACAATGTACTTTTCTTTTCTTTAATATCTTAAAGAGTGAGTCTATGGTACTATGCATATCACGGGTTGTTACTGTGCTACGGCTTTATATTTGAGTTTTCAAATCCTAACAGTCGATCCGAATCGTTCATCTTGTTCTCCATATTAATATGTGTTTGGAGACCAAATTTTACATTTTTTGAAATTTTTTTACTATTTTTTTAGATATTTAGAAAATCACTTGATCTGAAAATTCTGGACCATCCAAAAACAGTGATATTCAATCAATCTAAAAAAATAGTAAAAAAATTTCAAAAAATGTAAAATTTGGTCTCCAAATACATATTAATATGGAGAACAAGATGAACGGTTCGGATCGACCGTTAGGATTTGAAAACTCAAATATAGAGCCGTAGCACGATAACAAATCGTAATATGCATAGTACCATAGACTCACTCTATCTTAAATCAACACTTCATAAACAAAGATGAGTTTTAAAAAAAAATTGTCTCTGCCGTATTCACTGTCAACCGTTCCATTTAAAAAAAAAAAATTTTGATCGAATAATAATAATATTTTTATTTCCTTATTTTCATTTAAAATATGCTTGGTGTGTCTAATATACAATGAGGTTTTCAGAGTGATACGACTCTTTTTTGTGATTGCTTAGCAGAAATTTTCAAGCAGTTATTTTTTACTGTTCTTCAATATACACATTTTATATATTTAAAAAATATTTATTTCTAATCAGTATATGAAAAAAAAGATTGATTGAAATTGTCTTAAAACTTGACATTTTTTTGATAAATAGCTTTAATATATTCATGTTAAAAATGTAACATAACTAAAAGAAAAAAAGATGAATATAAAACAAATAGAAAGAATCTTTGAATGTATTTACATTGATGACGACCATTTATATTCATGCATTCTTTCCCTTGAAATAAAAGAAGTCCTTTAATAAGAGCTAAAATACAGAGTTGTATAATAGTCATCGAGAGAGAAAATCGCCGATCGATCAACGCTGCATTAACACGAAATATTGATGTGTCATGTATAATTTGTTAATATGAATTTTCATACACTGAAATGGTGAATTTTGGAAAAAAAAAAATCAAATTTGTATATGATTCGCTCTTTTTTATAGATGCACACATGAATTTTGATGTCCCGAAAAGAAGTTAATCCTACAAAATTTTATGCATCCTAAAGTGTACTAGCAAAATACAGCACACATCAATATTTATGTTAACGTCTGAACGATCGTTCCTTCGACAATAAATTTCATTTTCATATTAATTTTTTTTTTTAGGGGAAAAGCCCGTAGGCATTGATCATTTAAATAAAGGCTGTTCAAAATTACAGAATAAGTAAATTGCTGAAAATGGAAAGCAAATACCAGTAAAGCTAGAAAATTAACTAGGAACTTAAAACTAGAAATTGCAATTGAAATTAGAAGGTTTGAAAACTAAAAAATTAAAATGTGCGACACTTAAAGTTTAATTCTACTGAAGTTACACTTTGACCGCTTCCATCCTGACTTCCGATTAGCTTGCAATTTGGAAGAAAGTCACATCCAGTTGATTGCTGATGTCCTTATTCGAATTTAGCAGATGCTGTGGTATTTCCAATGTCTGTTGCTTGGACCTTCTTGACCAGTTTGCTAGGCTGTGGGGGCCTTTCAGCGCTTCCCGAGTCACATATCTGATTGACAGGAGTTCTCGAGCTTCGTTTACCAGTACTGCACATTCTGCTACCGTTTGTGCTGCTGCCCAAGACGGTAGGCCATTAACAGAATTTGCGTTGATGGCTTTCACCACTACCTTGCAATCCGAAAAAATGACCAGCCTGACCCCTGAATTTCCAAATACCCTCTGTTTGATCATTTGCACTACTTTTAGTATGGTTATTGCCTTACACACAGGAGAGATGTACCTTCTAATTTTTGTCAAGATTGATTTTACCAACAGGATTAGACTAAACACCGCAATTTACCTCATATTTTTGTTTAACTTCTAGAAGTGTCCGAGCTATGCATATTAAAAACCATGCTGAAGTTATAATGTCAATTTTACATAAAATCGCCTGAAAATTAAAAACCCATCTCATATTAACAGTCAGTGTTTTGTAAGTTACCTTTTCCAAGTTGTGGTTGGATTCACAAAGGATTATACTTTTATAAATTACATCAGAAATGAAAAATGAAGATGACATCAGAATAATATCATCAGCTATTACTGGAGTAACGATTACAGAATTATATTTACTTACATAACAGGGCGTCAATGAAAATAATCAAAACAAGCATCGAAAGGACACTCTCTGAAACCTACTGGTCATCCAAATAATATATTCACAAGTAGTGTTCTTCACTATCTCGGACCCTCCCGACACACACATTGCACTCCATACAAAACACCTCTATAGAACTATCATAGAAATCATTGTAGAAGGAATCCTTGTTAACAAACCCCCCCCCCCCCCCCCCCCCCCCGCCTCCCCTCAATCTTTTTGCGGTATGAATTGTGTGGCAAATAGTAACAAAAAGAAAATATATGACATGGAAAGAAAATATTTAACCACCATGATTGATGTTATCAGTTAACACTTTGGCTGACCCCACATTGGTACCATTATCCTCCCCTTTGAACTGAATTCCTTCTTCGAATCCAAAACTAACAACATTTCTTTCATGAAATTCATGATCCCATGTGCCAAAAAAGTCTGACTTGAGTTCGGGCTGAGTCAGTTCATGAGTTGGCAGGTCTGGTGTCTTGTCAGCTAGTCTTGGTTTTTTTAAAGAAGGCGGTGAAGGATCCAAATAGTCATTAGAAATCGGTGCATTAACTATGGGTTCTGAAGGCTTTAGGTTATCTTCTGATGAGGCAGCTAGCGCACTGCCTAGCCTTTGTTGTTCTTCTATTATCATTTGTAAGTACCTCCCCTGTGCTTCTATTCTTAGCTGTAACTGCTTTTGCACCTGATAGTTGAAGAAAGAAATTAGATCTAATATGAGATAACTATTGTGCTTTTTACCAAAGGAAAATGGTCCCATCATTATCAATTTGGAAAAGACAGCCACTTTTTGTGGCTTTCGCAAAATACATCATATGCAAAATTAGTACTGGGGCCATAAAACAAGGACCTTGTTAACTTTTATTCGATAATCCCAACACATCATGCATCCCATAGATAACTCAAAATAGAATATAAAGATAATTTTCCCTTCTTAATTAAAATCCCTTGATTTCAGTTTCTTCTTTTCGATTGTTCTTTGGATTGCCTTTCTATAACCCTAAATCATATATTTAGTTGGACAAAAAATTAGGGGAACAAAACAATGGCTTTGTACAAAGACAACGGAAGGGACATATTTGTTAAAGAAAAGTGAAGCAATTGTAGAGACAAAAACAAAACATAAAGATGATCCCTTCTTCATTTAGAAAAGGGTTCTTCTTGCAAATATCAAAAAATGTGAGGGTGATTTCTGGTAAAATAGATATATAATGAGTGAATTTTTAATAACTTGAAAAAAAGTAAGTGAAAAGGCAAACCTCAAGCTGTTCATGCAGCCGCTTCTGTACCTCCATCTGCATCTTCAGAGCTTCGCTGATTTGTACTCCTCTGTCATGCCAGAAAATCATCAACAACGAATAGAGAATTTTCAAATAGTCTTACTTAACATGCAAAAACTATACTATCATATCGGTTAAGAGTCAGATAACTTTATAATGATTCCAGGCAATGATTCCAGGCACAAAGGTGAAATATCTCATATTCCAAATCATGGGAAATTAAATATGTATTATCATATCAGTTAAGAGTCAGATAACTTATAATGATTCCAGGCATGAAGGTGAAATATCTCATATTCCAAATCATGGGAAATTAAATATGTATGGCCCTCCCCTGAATATTATCAAAGGAACCAAATTCACACCTCTTGGTTCCCCAGAGGAGGATAGAATAGGTAGAAAGGAGGGGTTTGTTTGGGAATTGTTTGAAGTGATAGGACAAGGCAAGCTGTACAGGGGGCATTTTACAATTTCTATGAAAGCATCCTAGATATTAATAACGTTCTGTAAGGATGCCCCATTACTTTGTTGTTATCTCCAGAATAAATGCTATATTATTACATTTTGGAGTTGTGGGTAAAACTTTCTCCTTCAGAAAAAGACAGCATCATTTTGTTGTCTTCTCAATGATATAATTTTGGCATTTTGAAGAGGTGAAAGTGAAAAATTTATCCCTCAGAAATAAATAGCATAAAGGATGAAAGATGTCATATGGTCTTACGGTTCAGAGTCCATTGTAGAAAGATCATCTCCCATATCTTTCTTATCTTCCTTTGAACCTACATAGGAAAACAAGATTTCGGACTAATAAAAACATTATTATCAATAGAACCTTAAAAGTCAAACATAGAACGATATGCAAATTAGACACTTACCATCAGCAGGAGACTCAGGTAAATACTTTGCTAGACGGTATTTCTGTAAAAGCAATAAAAAGGGTATTATAATAAAATGTGTTATCATGGATTAACAAACAAATTATAAATAAATACTTCAAAACATATTCAGGGAAGTCCTAATAGTCTAATACCTGTAGATGGCTCTTGACATGATATATTGTGATACCCGGTACACCCATCACTGTCAAAACACCTTTAGGGGTAGCTCCTAACAAATAGGTACACTTATATATCAGATATATAAATGAGTCTATACCTTGTTCAACAATATTAATACAAATTATAAAACAACATAATTCAAAACCAAATTATCAGGTAATGGACTGCTCTGCACAAGCCAACATGATAGTGGTACCAACTTAGTATAAAGTTAGTATATATTTAAGAGATAAAAAATCCAAATGATACTTAAGTCTAAATTGCACAGCTGTATTGAAAAAAGGAGGATCTGTTGACAATTATTGACCCTGACCATTTTGACAGCAGTAAGCGTTGGAACCAGGGATGTGAAAAAAATAGTCTACGCGTATGTGTGCTGTTTGTTTGTTCAAAAAAATTGCCCCCTTCACCCCTAGAATTCAATACATGCTCAACTGAAGTAAAACTAATCATAATGCATTACAAACAAGAATACTGTATTCTAACACCCAAATTGGAAATTACATACAAACTTAGAATTTTCACAGAAAACGATATAACAAATGATGAACTATTAACCTTGAAAGCTTGAACATTCTTGAATTTTTTTTTTTTCAGATAAACCAGTTCATTGTATTTGTTTATTTTTTTTGTGATAAGGGAGGACTTTGGGAGAGCACTCTAAACTGACACCCTTATTTATCTTTCTCTGATTGCTTCACTATTAAAGAAATTGAAACTGGGCCGACATAAAGCAAATATTGGAGTATACTTTTTGTGCAATCGAGAAATTGAAAACTAGATTTTATTGTGGGTAGGAGGGGTCTGGCGGAGCTTGGTGATAACAAGAAAACCTCTGAACTCGACAAGACATATATGGAAATTTTGGAGTGTGTGTGTGTGTGTGGGGGGGGGGGGGGGGGGGGGGCTCCACCCCGGACAACTGTCATAACAAAGGCTTAAGTTGAAATTTAACATCTTAGAGATGAAATCTATACAATACATAGATCAAACATATAACATCATGAATGATGAAATTCAGTGTATGCATCACCAACTTACAGTTCATTGACCTATTTAAAGTTTTACATGGTCTGAACTTTATGACCCATGATGCATTATTAAATTATGCTCAAGTTGTGGAACTTAGATAGTTAGGCTACATGTGTCCAACAAATTGTCTGTAAAACTAGTTCTTTTGGATTACTACTTTTGGAAAAACTTTGACAAATAGTCAAGATTGTCAAGTTATTACATTGTCAAGGGATCTTAACTATCACAAAGAAGGGTAAAAGATAGACCATCAGGCATTGGAAAATTCTATACCACAATCGCATTATTGGTTGGTACAATTTTGGCATTAGTGAGTAGGCAAAAATTACAAATGTTTCTATACTCTTAACTAGTGTATTTACACAAGAAGTGTGCTACAACAAGATTTGAAAAACTAAATTCAGCTATTGGACAATCTGTACCGGCCAATGTGGAGCTGGTTGGTACCAATGCAGACTGGACCATACTGGTTCAGTGATAAGTAACAAGAAGTTTATGGTTTTACTTCAGGTGTATAGATCTTGAAACTGGTTGGTACCAATGCAGACTGGACCATAATGGTCCAGTGATAAGTAACAAGAAGTTTATGGTTTTACTTCAAGTGTATAGATGTTGTTTATATATGGTATCAGAACTGATTTCAAATATAACAATAATTATTGAAACAGCAAATACAAAAATACCCACTATCAGGACCACCGAGCTGGGTAATGGCATCAACAAATCGGTCGTGAAGATCTGATGTCCATCTGAGCCGTTGTTTCCCACTTCCACTTGGATTGATTGGATTAATTACATTTGATCCACCCAATACAGATCCAACATTACTAGGTTGGTCGCTGCCTTGGGCCTTGTGAGAGATGAAAGGTACACTCGGGAATTTCTTTGTATGAAACATTTTGATAAATCTGCAACATGACATAAATCGTATATAACGTAGATAAGCAAAAAGTATCAAAATTAACTAGAATGGATCAGCAATTAAGCATAGAAGACAATTGGCAGTTCATACCAATTACCATGTTTCTACAAACTCGTACGGAGAGACAAATTCTTATACAAATATTATATAAATATATATATATATACTTAAAATTATGAAATAGTGACATAATACATATCGCAAGAAACTCAGCATGTACAATTACTAATGAACACGACATAAATGATTCCACGCTATCAGGTAAAACATTTCTTTGTTACTTAATGACTATTTGTTCAATTCAGCTCATCGTCTCCATTCACCATGCGGGTTCAATTTTTTTTATTTTAAACAAAAAAAAAGACTTGAGATACTAATAACAAAGGTATCAAAATCAAATCACAACTCTCTCCTCCTTTCCTAATTAAAACGTTTACTTAAACCTGTAAAGGGGAATAGAAACAGGAGATTTGTTTTTATCAAACTCACCACTCAAACAAGCACCACAAACTGCTCTTCACATCAAGCTCGCATCAAAATCACTGGGATAACAGAAAGAGTATGGAAATCACTGGTGATAGAAAGAGGGGGAGAGAGACAGCTGGTCCCGAGGAAGAAGTACTGATTCCCAAAACAGAAATTGGAATTAAAAGCGTACTGGAAGTGGAATTAATGCGTTGGGCCAGGGTTTCTAGGTTTCTAGGCAGAGTCAAAGGGAGAGGCCAAGAACGGAAAGGAGCAGGTGAGGTGAGAGTGCGTAATGGGGTAAAAGGTGAGTTCTTGAAAAGAATCCAACCAAGCGGAGAAATCGAGAGACAGATTGATGCCTAGGGTTTAGTTTATTAGCCTTTGAGTCACTGAGCAGTGACCATCTTTTCTCTATTTCTGAAAATAACTAGTGACCTACTGGCTTGCTCCTTGAATGGAATCTTACTTCTTTTTTCATCCATGATCCATCCCTACTTTTCAAGTGAATTTCAAAATTCTATATCGAGATAATACTCTGATGAAATAAAAATGGAAGTATCAAATATGGTGAGCACTTTATTTTTTTTTAAAGGTTGCTATTATTTGGAGCTAATAGTTTATAGATAGAGTTCTTCTGACAAAGTTTTTCTGCCAATGTTAAAATGTTTTGTTTTGTGAAGAGAAGTTATTAGAAGTTGTTCAAAAGAAATTAAAAGAATCTCAGAATTTTGAAATGTTGTAGTTGTAGCCTTGTAGGTATATATTTCTTCCACTGTCTGTTAGACTGTTACTATGGTTTCTATGTATTTGTAAAAAGAAAATAAATCTTAGATTTGGGGGAAAACGTAAGATATTTATAATCGTTCTCTAAATATTTCTTTGCATGTAGCTTAATTATTCTTTCATTTTCTCCTATTTATTTTGTTATGCGTTGAGAAAATATTGATATTTGTTCAAAATATGTGAGAATTTTATCAAACAAGAACAAAGCAATTGGGGAGAAATATAAGAGATACTTAGGGTCTCCTGTAGAAAAATCCATTGTTGATATTTTTATTCCTACTATTTCTGTTTTATTGCTGCGAGTGGATTTCAGGTGTGTAATTTGTTGTCAGGAAGATATCTAATATCTAAATTCTTCGCGGCAAACACACACACGCAAGCTACCAAAAATGTGGCAATTTCATGACGGGGCCCGCCACACCTTTTTCAGGGCCCATTTGAGGCTCAGGTTCTTCTGTGGGGACCACATGTAAGTGGTCCCCTACACGGTGTGACAATTTAACTGCCACATTTATTCCAGATTAGAAGTAATTTATTTTGCTGGCCAGGATATATAACAACAAATTGCTGTTTTTTTTTTTTGAAATCCAGGTAGCGAACAAATTGCTGTTATTAGCTGCCTTTTTTGTATAATTTGATAGTCAGCAGCACATTGCATTTCTTTAATAAAAAAATAGGAAGATAGTCAGTGTTGTAGTCTGACATAAAAAAAGGGTTTCAAGTTAGTGTTCCGATTATACTACTGAACTGATGGTATTGACTGGGACATATTAGTATTGTTAGAAGACTTAGACGTATCACGTATGGTTCTCTCGTTTTATTTTGTCTGAATTTTGGTATTGGTATTATCGAGGCTAACCTGCTGGCGCACACGTGTATATGAAAATTTGAAAATAATACATCCGAAATTTTGTGTTGCTTCGGCATTGTCATTTTTATGGTTGCAATTATAGTTCGGAAGATAGAAAAATATTATAAATTTTGTGTGTAAGATTTAAATCGAAAAATTGAGAACCATCGTACAAAAGAAAAGACAATTATATATATATTTTTTTGTAAATTTAAGACGTGTGCTTGATTTTCTTAAATGAGTTTCACGTGAGATCTGAAAATTTGACTGCTTGTTCATATCAAAAGAAAAATTAAAATACAAATACACTAGGCTTCGACATGACTATTTGATGAGTGAGTCTATGGTACTATGCATATTAAGATTTGACACCGTGCTACGGCTCTATATTCGAGTTTTCAAATTCTAACGGTCGATCCGAACCGTTCATCTTGTTCTCCATATTAATATGTGTTTGGAGACCAAATTTTACAGTTTTTGAAATTTGTTTACTATTTTTTTAGATTTATTGAAAATCACTGTTTTTGGATGGTCCAGAATTTTCAGATCAAGTGATTTTCTAAATATCTAAAAAAATAGTAAAAAAATTCAAAAAATTTAAAATTTGGTCTCCAAACACATATTTATATGGAGAACAAGATGAACGGTTCGGATCGACCGTTAAGATTTGAAAACTCGAATGTAGAGCCGCAGCACGGTAACAACCCGTGATATGCATAGTACCATAGACTCACTCCTATTTGATCAGGGCAGTTTGTACTACTATTTTTAGTCCAACTTGCAACAAAAAAAAAAAAAAAACTGAGTTAGTAAGTGTGTGTTTGACGTAGGAGTGTATTGATGTAGTATTCATTGTGTATCGAGCAACAATCAAGTATTCCTAAAAAATAAAAAATAAAACAATGAAGTACATGTTTCAAGGTGCTCGGGCGGAAAATGAGTCAGAAAAATCAATACAGTTGAGGTCAACATCTTCTTTTATTTTGTAAAATCACTTGACAACTGTCGATGATTATGTTTTGAATGAAATAAACTAGTGTGCATTAATACAATTATATGTAAATTTGCATTTTAGAAGTGTTTTAAAAGTTTACGGTGCTAATACGTTTTGTGTGTGTGTGTGGGGGGGGGGGGGGATTTTGCTACTTTAATCATTATGCAAAAAAGTGAACATAATTTTTTTCCCCCCTATTACAGTTTCTTATTAAATGAAAAAAATGTTGGTTTATTATTTATCTATTTGCTGAATCAACAACCTTTTTACGATTTTTTTTATTTATATCCAAAAATTAAATTAAATTTCAAAAACTAACCGAACCGGCTGTCAAATTTTAAATCTACCCAAACCGGTTAACGGTTAACCGGACCCAAACCATGGGTCCGGTTAACCGGATTCGTTGGTTCGCTGAACCGTTAACTGAACCCAATTTTTTTTTTTTTTTTACTTTTTTTTAAAACAGAAAATTTTTAATTTTTTTTTTCTATTGAAAATATACATGAAAATTCGTATTTAGATTTATCAAATTTACACCAAAAATTTTTGTAAATCAAATATGAAATTTAAAATTATAGAAAAATACACATACACATACACATATACATATACATAAATAATATACGGTTACCAATTTTTTTTTTTTTTACTTTTTTTTAAAACAGAAAATTTTAAATTTTTTTATTTTTCTATTGAAAATATACATGAAAATTCGTATTTAGATTTATCAAATTTACACCAAAAATTTTTGTAAATCAAATATGAAATTTAAAATTATAGAAAAATACACATACACATACACATACACATATACATATACATAAATAATATACGGTTACCAATTTTTTTTTTTTTTTACTTTTTTTAAAAAAAATTTTAAAAGAGGAAATTTTAATAAATCTAAATACGAATTTTCATGTATATTTTCAATAGAAAAATAAAAAAATTTAAAATTTTCTGTTTTAAAAAAAAGTAAAAAAAAAAAAAATTGGTAACCGTATATTATTTATGTATATGTATATGTGTATGTGTATGTGTATGTGTATGTGTATTTTTCTATAATTTTAAATTTCATATTTGATTTACAAAAAATTTTTTTGGTAAATTTGATAAATCTAAATACGAATTTTCATGTATATTTTCAATAGAAAAATAAAAAAATTTAAAATTTTCTGTTTTAAAAAAAAGTAAAAAAAAAAAAAAAAATTGGTAGCCGTATATTATTTATGTATATGTGTATGTATATGTGTATGTGTATGTGTATGTGTATGTGTATGTGTATGTGTATTTTTCTATAATTTTAAATTTCATATTTGATTTACAAAAATTTTTGGTGTAAATTTGATAAATCTAAATACGAATTTTCATGTATATTTTCAATAGGAAAAAAAAAATTAAAAATTTTCTGTTTTAAAAAAAAGTAAAAAAGTAAAAAAAAAAAAAAAAAAAAAATTTGGTTCGGTTAACGGTTCAGCGAACCAACGAATCCGGTTAACCGTTAACCGGACCCATGGTTTGGGTCCGGTTAACGGTTAACCGGTTTGGGTAGATTTAAAATTTGACAGCCGGTTCGGTTAGTTTTTGAAATGTAATTTAATTTTTGGATATAAATAAAAAAATCGGACCTTTTTAAGTTGGTTTATATCGTCAGATTAACAAGCAATAAAAAAGTTTCTACTACGATATTTTTGTAAAGCCAGATCAATTTAAATAACAACACTAATGACGCACAAACATGGCGCGTTCATCTTGCTGAGTGAATGAGTGTCAACTGACCTCTATATATTTTTAAAAATATGATGCTTAGACATCATTTTATTGTTAGTTTTGAGTAAAATGCTATGAGCACTTTAAAATTATATGATTGATTTTTACTATGTGTTTGACCTTCATAAGTTAATTATTCGTCTCTTTTCCGAACCTTGAACAATAATAAACAAAACACTTATTCTTTATCCCGGTTTATTACAGAAGGATTTTTTATTCATTTCATAATCTACCATGAAAGAAAAAAGGTTACATGTACACATGCTTAATAATAATAACTTACCATTTCAGAATCTACCATGAAAAAAAAGGTTATATTTCAGAATCTATCGTGAAAAAAAAATTTACATACAGTACGGTTTTATCTACCGTTTCAGAATCTACGGTAAAAAAAAAAGGTTACATTTCAAGAATCTATATAGTACGGTTTCATCTACTAGACTACTACTTCAGAATCTACCGGGAAAAAAAAAGTTACGTATAGTACAGTTTTACCTGAATATCGATTTATCGAGAAAACAGTATATATCGTAAAGACCGACTGGGGGTGGTAAAAAAATTGGTAGTTCATGATTTGATTTGAGTTTAATTTGAATTTAGTTTGATTCGAAATTAGTTCGTTATGAAACAAATTAAATTAGTTCAGTTCGAATCTTATTCAAATTAAACTCAAATTATGTATAATTCGTTCGAAATTGATTTGCGAACTATTTAGGTTCGAATCTCAAACAATACAACTAATGGATTCAACCATTAATCTTTAATAATGCAGGAACCAAACTTATATCACAGCTCAAAATTATTAATATAATTGTAATTTATAATAGAAAAATGTAACAAATTAACAATGAAATAAGTTTTATTTGACTAGGTCCATGCCGTAATTTTAATTAATTCAGCAGCGTAAAAGGTAATGGAATTTTGAACTGACCCATAATCCATCAGTGTGAATTCGTGAAAGGTAAAATAAAACCGTGTGAATTTTGTTTCGCGAGAAGAAAACTAATACATAAACTACCAGTATAACTAGAACTGCCAAAAAAATTTGTAGTTTGTAATTCGATTGACTTTGATTCGAAAAATGTGTAGTTTGCAATTAATTCGATTTGAAATTAGTTCGATTCAAAACAAATCAAACCCAATTTGATTCCAATCTTATTCATACCCAAACTCAAACTAGAGTAAGTTCGATTCGGTTTGATTCGTTGCCACCCCTATTTCCAACCATGCGATCTACGGGGATTTTTTTAAATAGAATTAAATTTAAATATTTTAACGAAACAAGCACATTTTATTTTTATGAAAAACAGCTCCACTGATTTTGTAAATCGATGGAGGCACAAAAATAAACATAGTAAGCATGCATTTACGTATAGTAGTTGCCTCCACCAATCCACCGGACAGGATCGGTGGAGCTGTTTTTCATAAAAGCGAAGTCCAGCTTGTTGAAATATTTAAATTTGATTCGATTTAAAAAAAAAAAATCCGATGAACATCCATCAATAGTTAAATAAAGATTAGGCATACTTATATGTACACCTTATTTCCGGTATACAATTCACATCGAGACGGAACAAGTAAATCAACTTATATACATATTCAAACATTATTCTACATAGGCATAGTTTCCTCATATCTTTAGAATACATATTAAAACAAAAATTATTATTGCAACAGCCGTAGAGGCGAACCGAGTATTTTATAAATAAAATATCATTCAAGTAAAATTTGCAAAGCCAGAGAGCATCTCGACAGCACGCTTTCCTTCTATTAATTTTTTTTAAAAAAAAAAAAGAAGTAAAATTTGCAATGAAGGATATAAACATGAAGCAATTATAACCATCCTATATTTAAAAGAAATCAATTAAAAGATAATTTTATATTCATAGAAAATTTTATAAATTAATATCTGAAAAGAGAAAGAGTATCTTCAATTTTTGAAGAATGAAAGTGCCGGTAGAATTTTTTCTGAAGTTACTGATTCAATTTTTTTTTAAAGAACATGTTCGAGATCCTCTATCACAATTAAGACAAGAAAGTTGAAGACAACTTTTTTAAGATCTAAAATTTGTCTGATTCACAGAGAATCCTAAGTATTCGAACAAAGAAAACCCTCTTGATCGGCCAGTCCGAAATTTGAATTGGAAAAATGACTACCAAAGCTTCAATGCATAAAAAATAATAATCTTTCTTTTTCTCTTTTTTATAAAAAAAAATTCTCCAATAAAAAGATAGCGTTTAACAACAAAATCTTCAAATAAAAAAAACTGTTATAATGCTGGCAATCCTTGGCTTCAGAAAAACAATAGTTTACTTAGTTTTTCTTCCTTGTCAGTTCTTTAAGATCTCTCTGTTTTTAGGCTTTATGCTACTAGGATTAGTTTATTTCAAGACAGACCCACATGCTTGTAATATTTTTTACCAGTTTTAATTTAAATTTGAGGAGGGTTCAAATGTCTCGATCATGCTTTCATTTTTAAAAATTTTAATAACTCAAAATTTAAAACTTAGAAGTTAAAATAAAACCGTTGGATATGATCTACATCATTTTATCTGTGCACGTGTAAAAAATTATGGTATTTCAATTTTGTTTTAGTTGTTATTAAGAGCTTGTAAAAAACATACTAATGTAAATAATTTTTAGACGTTAATTTTTCAACTTATTGATTCATATAAAAACAAAATTAAAATATGATAATTTTTTACGAGCAGATAGAAAAAATAATGTAGATCACATCTAACGGTTTTATTTTAACTTTTAAATTTTAAATTTTAAGTTATTAAAAATTTTAAAAATAGAAAAAGCATTTGAACCCTACTTGAATTTGCCTAAGAGCATCTACATCCCTGAAACTATTAGAGTTTCTAATCTGACGTGGCAGTTTCTAATTCAGTTTTACGAATGTGGGAGAGTTTCTTATTTAGAAACTAAGCAAGAAAGTTTCTTATTAAGAAATTGTTTATAAACTCTATGTTGGCCAAATGATTGGCTCAAAATGTTTCTCCTTTTTAATTTGTTGCTGACGTGGCTTAAT
The DNA here is from genome assembly GCF_964058835.1 of Carex rostrata. Classification (NCBI taxonomy): domain Eukaryota; kingdom Viridiplantae; phylum Streptophyta; class Magnoliopsida; order Poales; family Cyperaceae; genus Carex; species Carex rostrata. The sequence continues at coordinate 13,145,617 of NC_135919.1, forward strand.
ATTAACTTTAAAATGAGTTTCAGAGATGTGAGAGTTAGAAACTTTAAAGACCATAATTTCTAAAAAGTAGTTAAGAGTTATTTAAAAATTCTGTTGAGTTTTAGAGATGTAGATGCTCTAAAGGGTTCACTTCAAAAAAAAAAAAAAAAATTAGAAGACTGCCGACCCTTAAACGAGCGTGGGACCCCCACAACTGTAGTTATTCGTACAGTTCTTCCTGAGGATATGTGAGTAGTTTTGAATTTCAATACAAATGAAACATAGAAATTGATACATCAGATCTGATGGCTCCTAAACCGGCAAACCTGCTATCGTGCGTCATCCTTATTTCTTCTTGCGGTCAATACGGACCCACGCCCGTGACGATATCAATACAGGTGTGGCCCAACTTTTCCTTTCTCCGTACATCACTGATCATTTGCACTGAACCCTTATTTTGACCCGCTTTAATTAAGAATTTTGATTATTATCACAGAAGATCAGAAAAATGAAATTGGGTCAGAACTCAGAAATGGGAGAAAAATCTTAGAAGAGAGCGAGTGTGAATGTGTGATCGTCGGCTCAATCGTATTATATACAGAAATAAATTATTCTCCTAAAAACAAAATTATTACTTTAATAAATGCTGTCGTATTATTATAATGATACAGCATGAGACGTGTCACGTGTACAGTCAAATGATTGCCATCAAATAAAAAGGTTCAATTTTTGTCGCTTCTTTCTTACAAATTACGATGGAAATTTTTACGGTCACTGCACCACGACGTAATGACGACAGAGGACAGACTATGAACTCATTTACCCGTATTCGTATCAAGATCACAGACTGTACGACATTGATGGAACAGCTAGTCGACAAATAATAAATAAATTAATATGCAGCAGTGATAAACTGATAATTGATAAGATGTTTACCAGAGAAGAATTCAATCGTGGCAGACTTGCAGTTCGGTCTTTACTGATAGCAAACAAAATGGTCACATCTTTAAAGCAGTTGGCAAAATTTCAATCTTCTTTGTTTCTTTTTTTTCAAAACAAAAAATATAAAACAACCGACAAGTTTATGGGGACAATACTCTATTTTTCACTATTAAATTGTCTCATTCTTAAAGATTATGTTCGTTAAATTCAGTGATGTTTGGTTAAAACTAACATTAATAAGGTCTAAGGTGAGATGCGTGGTCAAACTAAGTCATGTTTAGTTAAGGTTTAAAATAAAGTCATGATTTAAGTTATATTTTTATTTGATTAAAGTATGAAATTAAGTCATAATTAAAATTAATTTTTTAATTGTTTTTGGCCTCCTTTGCATGTCAGACGTTTGGATGAAGTGAGAATAGCTTCTAACCTGAGGTAGGGTGCAAATTTTTTTTCTATATGTAGCATTTGAATCAGTATACTAACAAAATATGAAATAGCTACTAATATGAGTTAGCGTGTGTTACCTGATTCTGAATGTATTTTATGTTATTTAATAAACTGATATGTTGGTATACAAAACTTTGTAGTTTATCTCATCTGGACTTTTTTTTTTTTTTTAGGAAAAAGCTCATCTGGACTTACATACACATCTGTCACAGGTACTGTCGTTGTCGTCCTTTTAAGTATGGTCGTTGAGAATCTATTTCCTGCTACAGTCTACAGTGCACATCTAAAATTGTGTACGTCTACCCATGTAATGGTTAATACCAGTAAAGTACTCCTAAAAAAACAGGCGCACGGTGATTCCAGTAAAGTACTCAGTTACTCACCAAGGGCATTTCCTCAAAAAAAAAAAAAAAATTACAGTACTCCTTACAACAGGCACACAGACACGGTGATTCCAGTTTTGACTGAAAATGCTCAAGCAGTAATAATACCTTGGTTACCGAGTGACCCAAATTAGACCCAAAAAAATAGAATACCTGAAATCGGTGTTTTAAAATGGAGTCCGAATCTGCTGTAATTCCGGAAGGAATTACAGGGCCCTAAAATTTTAATATCAACCGTTCAAATATTTTCCACACAGATCTCGAAAAAAAGCAAGTTTTCATGCACAAATCTTAAGAAAGACTAACGGTTCGGATTAGAATTACAGGGTCCTGTAATTCCCCAAAAATTACAGCAGATTTATTTTCTTTAAAATGCGGCCCTTATGCTTATGCAGTAGTCTTTCGTATACATAATTTCATACAGTTAAGTTTATGCAATTTTGAATATACATACACACATACAGTCCATGCGAACTTGAAAAAAAACCTAAAAATTATTTTATGGTAGAGGAGATTAAAATCTACAACTTTTATAATATAATAAAGAGCATAAACCACTAGACTAAACAAGTCTTTGATATAAATTAGGTTTATTTTATCTATATTTCTTTAACAAAGCATAGTAAAACCACATATGTACTTTCTCGTACAAATCTGCATATGCGGCCGCATGCCACATATGCGGTATGGAGTGGTCTTTCGTATGCATGGACAAAACCGCATTTTAAAACACTACCTGAAGTTGCAACATATAATACAATTGGCATCTGTAGAAGTGGCATGCAAATGCTTAGAAAGTATACTTTGGGTTTTGAACTAACGGTACGTCGGTACCTAGCATGCTAATTGATCCAATGCATCAGAGAAATCGTCACAGGTCTCTTCGATGCATCAGTGTTGTAAATATATCAAAACTAAATCTTAAACCCTAGTTTCCTGCATGGCATTTAATAACGGTACAAGCACATAACAGCTCAAATAGGAACTGGTACAAATCTAAAAAGAATAAATGACAGTAGAAGCATTCGGACCAACTTATTAATCAACATTTATAGCAAATCTCAGCCAAAATAGGAACTGGTACAACGATGCGTTGATCAGATGCAGCTCCCGTTCCTTCCAAGTGTAAGCATATAAACAAGCTTAGCACTGAATCAATTACAAGAGTCAGGAATTTGACCTATGCAAAGCAAGATAAATCAGCAAATTTGAACTAGTATAGTGTTGATGACGCAAATCACGCAATACACGAAAAGAAAATTCCATTTTCATGTATGTGTGAGATGTGATAGTGCTGAACTGCATATTGATCAGATGCACTGGTTTGTATTTGCTATTTTTGCAAGGAAAGCTGCCATCTGGTTTGTATCTGCATTCAGACAGGGACGGAGTCAGACTTTCAAGTTATGAAAGTCAAATATTATAAATGGAGATTGATCATATAAAAACTTTATGCTGCCAATTAGGATCAATATTATTGTATCCAGTGTTTTAAAATGTGGCCGCATATACGTATGTAGTCGGCAGGCGTGCTCAGAATGCCCATGCGGTTTTGACCATGCGGCCGCATATGCGGTCCGAATATGCGGTCATGAGGAATAAAAAAAACGCATATGCGGATTAAAAATGCGGCCATGGGTCCGAATATGCGGCTATGCAGTCCTCCCATGCGGTTTTGATAATTTAATTGTATTTTAATTAAAATTTATGTGAAAAAAGTAAAAAAAAAAAACTATTGTTGATTATGTCATTATGTGGAAATAAATTCAAATATATGAATATGAATATATATATATATATATATATATATATATACGTGAATTTTTATTTTAAAATCTGCATACCGCATATGCGGTATGCAGTGGCCTTCCGCATGCATGAATAAAACCGCATTTTAAAACACTGACTGTATCTTGTAATATATAAAAAATTGTATACAAGTACAAAAAAATTCAAAATAAATGAGGGTCAATTGACCCCATTCCTTAATGTAGGAGGCCTCTGCTTTCAGAAATGGAGATTTGATTATTATCATAGGCCGGATTTAAATCAGACAGTCTAAACTCTTTGGATGCTATCCAACTAAGAGTACAAATTAAATGAGCAAAGCATAATCTCGGGAGCAATATTCAGTCAAATTACATTAACTGTTTAGTTGGAGCTAATTACTCACTCGTGTGCAAATTGGATCTGATATACTTGAATGAAAATTATGAAGATGGATGGAGTTCCAACGCACTAGACAAGACTTGAGTGAAATAATTCCTTAAAAAATTAATGCTCATATTAACCGTATATATAGATCTCTTGATGTCTTTAATGATTAATCCAAACTGATTGCCAAATTTACATTTCCATATAAAGTGAAATTGGAGCCTTGGAGTTGATACCATATATTGTGAATTTGTGATGTAGAGTGTCGACAAAGAATTCGTATCATGTAAGATATATGACAGGCTTCCGAATCATTTAATTTAAGTACGCATGACTCTTAAAGCTTTCTATATCTCAAATAACTTTAACTTGACTTTGACTAATCTAACGCGGTCAAATACTGCAGGAATATGTACTCGTCCAGAGAAAATAGGAAATAAATCTGCTTTTATTCCTCGGGAAGAGTCGGAAAACAGTGCATCCGTCACACGTGGGATTCATCAGAGAAGCTTCAATAAATAAATAAAATTCATCAGAGAAACCCAATGTTTTGGCTAACCCAAGAAGCAGAAAATATCAAAAATGTTTGAGACCCATTTAGGCCCAAATTGGCTTTATAGAATCTGGGTCCTATCGAACAAAATTGGTAGGCGAGCAAAGGAAATTATACGACTCTCGAAGAAAAGAAAAAATTCCTTGTGTGGTCTGTCTTCTAGTAATTTGGTGACCCAGTTAAATGGACCCCTCTGATTTACTTCAAAATTAATTCATCCATTATTTTATCTTAAACATAATGAAAATTTCGAGTTGGTTTGTCAAATAGTTACGTTCCTTCGAGGAAATCTTTTTTGGTGCTTTATTAGTGGGTTGATTACTTGAGTTGAGAAGGCCGTCGAAAGAAACTTAGAAAAATATACTTTAACATTTATATTCGAGTCCAAAATACAGAGAGGTGATAATATTTTATCACATCCGAGATATGTTTATATTTTATTTTAAAAATGTTTATAAGATGTAAGAATTATTCTCTAAATTTATCTTGATCATATTCAAACTACATATCTTTGCCTCTGTTTTTCTATAGTTGTTATCACTTAAACAAAACAAAAATTGGTGTCTTGAGAATTAAATTAGCAATTATATGCATATACTTAAAAAATATATATATAAAAATAAAATTGTTGTTGCATTCTTTGATATAGAAGTTGATCATTTGGCAAATTTGGCACGATTTAACAATTATTTATTCACCAATCTAAACTCATTAAACCTATACCGTCTAGTTTTAACACTTTAATTGCTGACTCGGCTAATTTGATGTGGAAAGTCGTGATTATCCAGTGATGATTCCATCAGCTGTGAACAGTAGAACTGTCGTGAACTTCTATTTTTGAAATTAATTCTAAGCATACAAAATTTATTTATTTCTATAACTTAATTTAGTTTGTGATAATGAGAAGGATCACTTGACAATAGTTTTATAAAAAAATATTCAGATAAAATTAACAACTAATAATTAAAATATAGGTAAGCTATTGGACATATAAATAGCATAACAAAATAAATTATCAGTGAGTGCGTATGTTTTTTTTTTTTTTTTTTTTTTTTCTGGCTCTCTATATCTAGAACCTTCGTGGTACTAAAATGTTTCCGAATTATACATCTTTAATGTTCCAAATAAATCTATCGTTTAATGAAGTTAGAAGACAAACATAGATTATGCCTTCCCTAGCATGATCTGATTAGAATTTTATTAATAATTAAAGGTACATCAGAATTATTCTAGATAAAAATAAAAGTGAGGACCGCTGTGAAGTACTTGTTAGGGAATCATAAAGGTCAAACAATTACGTCTTATCTAGAGATTAAACGATTACATCTCATATAGGGTCAAACACTTACACTCCGGAAAAGAAGAAAACAGTTCTCACCTTAACCTAAGGACTGTCCTATGTTAAAGAGATCCAAAATATAAATTATAAATGCGGAACATAATACATGATTCCATGTCATTTGTTATGAAATAACCAAAGTCATAGTAGAGTAAGCCGTCTTCGTGAGCACGAGACAAGTCTTCAATGGCAAGAAGTCATTCTCGCCTTTTGTTGTCCAGTCATGAAATAAGTCTTTCAAGACAACAAGATGTGGCCCTTGAAAAATCATCTCCAAATTTTCTAATGGATTTCTCTTCTCTATTCTTTGATGGTGGAAGAAGAAGAGAAGGTACACAGAACTGTATTTTTCTCAAGAGAAAAACGTATGTTCAGTTTCTGTGTATTTCTTGGTTACCTTTATGGTTATCTGCCAATTTGAAAAAGATATAATGTGTTGTGCATCAAAAGCTATGCAAATGCATCGATATCCGTGCGGAATGCACAACCCTCCATAAAACAGTTTTTTTTACCTCTGAAAAGGTATTTTTCTGAATTGTAAATTTCTAAATCAGTCCATCAATAATTTGATCTTTGCCTAAATTATTATACACATTTATGGACCACATCCTAATTAATATATTAATTGTCTATTACCTTATTTGATCACTTTAATTGACAACCATATATGACAGTAAACAATCCATAATTAGATTACATATATGCTCAATGCTAGCATTAAATCCAGCGAGGTTGGCAATAAATCAACAGTACTAAATTAGAGTGTTTTTACCAAATTAAAGCATTTAATCTAATAGCACTATACTAATGAGAATAATTAGTCCTTAAAACTACAAAAAATGGCGATTGCTTTACATAGTAAGTCAACTGCCTATTTATATATATATATATATATATATAGAGTACGGCTAACGCGCTTCCTCTAGCATATGGGCCGAAATACTTCCGGTGAAAATTTGAAATTTCAAAATCCAAAAAGTCGATCTGAACCGTTCATCTTCTTCTCCATATTAATATCTGCTTGGAGACCAAATTTTACATTTTTCTGAAATTTTTTACTATTTATTAAGCCACTTTGAAAATCGCTGATCCAATGGTTTTACTGTTTTGTTAAGCCACCGTTGGATCAGCGATTTTCAAAGTGGCTTAATAAATAGTAAAAAATTTCAGAAAAATGTAAAATTTGGTCTCCAAGCAGATATTAATATGGAGAAGAAGATGAACGGTTCAGATCGACTTTTTGGATTTTGAAATTTTAAATTTCCACCGGAAGCATTTCGGCCCATATGCTAGAGGAAGCGCGTTAGCCGTACTCTATATATATATATATATATATATATATATATATATATTAGTCACAACCAAGTAGATATTTATTTCATAATCTAACACAGAAATCATATATAATGACCTACAAATTTAGGCATTGATAGAAACTCAGCAATGCACGAATAATTTATTTTTATGTCCTATTTATAAAAAAAAAATTATTGGGAATAATTATGTAATCTTCCCAACCATCTTAACCGTTAGTTCCCGCCATTTTCTCCTAGCCAATCCTTTAAACTTCTCCCGTTTATGTTACCCAAAAAATCCAACTCATAAACTATCTCAATTACCATTCGAATCTACCCATCAAATATGGATCCAACCTGTCTTTTCCCCTTGACACTTCTTCACGCTCTCAAACCACCTCCAAATAACCCCTCGTTAAAGCACTAAACTTTTCTTCCTCTCTGGTTTGCCTTCAAACAACCAATTCAGAATGGGCAATTGTTGCCCTTCATCAGAGTCAGAGGATCCAGTCCCTGCTAACGGCACTCCCAACCCAGATGCGGGTGCGCCGGGCACTGCTCCATCCCCCAAGAAGGCGCCCGCTCCGCAAACCAAACCTGGTCCAATTGGAAATGTGCTCGGCCGACCAATGGAGGATGTGAAAAACACATACACGATCGGGAAAGAACTTGGTCGTGGCCAATTTGGCATCACCCATTTGTGCACCCACAAGGTTACAGGGGAGAAGTTTGCATGTAAAATCATCGCTAAGCGCAAGCTTGTCAACAAAGAAGATATCGAGGATGTTCGGAGGGAGGTACAAATTATGTACCACCTTGCCGGACAACCCAATATAGTAGAGTTGAAGGGGGCCTATGAAGACAAGCATTCAGTGCACTTGGTGATGGAATTGTGCGCCGGTGGAGAGCTTTTTGATAGGATTATTGCCAAAGGACATTACACGGAGAGAGCGGCGGCATCTTTGTTAAGGACGATCGTGCAAATCATACACACATGTCATTCGATGGGAGTTATGCATCGGGATTTGAAGCCTGAGAATTTTCTCTTGTTAAGTAAAGATGAGGATGCTCCCCTCAAAGCCACAGATTTTGGGCTTTCAGTTTTTTTCAAGGAAGGTCGGTGACAAGCAATTCAAGATATGCCCCGCATTGATTACAAAATACTACAATAAAATATAACAGCAAATCAAGTTCTGTATCGAATTGAGTATATTTGTTGCTTATCTCTAAACAGGGGAAGTGTTCAAAGATATAGTTGGAAGTGCATACTACATCGCACCTGAGGTGCTAAAACGAAAGTACGGCCCCGAGGCCGACATTTGGAGCATTGGTGTGATGCTCTATATCCTTCTTTCTGGTGTTCCACCCTTCTGGGCAGGCAAGTTCTCTTATTTTTCATCAACACTTTTCATGTACTTCCAAATGTTATAAAATGTTGATCAAATTAAAGAGGTAAATGAAGAATTTGAGTATAATTCATGACAGAATCGGAGCATGGTATCTTCAATGCAATCCTTCGAGCACATGTCGATTTTACAGGCGAGCCATGGCCTAAAATTTCCTCTGGCGCCAAGGACCTTGTGAGAAAGATGCTCCATTCTGATCCTAAACAAAGGCTCACTGCATTACAAGTACTCGGTGTGTACTCTTATTATCATCAGTCAATTTAGCAATGAATAATTTTTCCGGCAAAATGATGCTAAAAACAATTTCCTTTCTGTATTATAGATCATCCATGGATTAAAGAAGATGGAGAGGCACCAGATACACCTCTTGATAATGCTGTTCTCAGTCGGTTGAAGCAGTTCAGAGCGATGAACCAATTCAAAAAGGCAGCATTAAGGGTATGTTATTTTTCCCTAAACACTCAATAAATGCCTGAAAAGCAAATTAATAGACAAAATAAAATAAAGTTTATATCAATCAAGTCAATAAGCAGGTTCTAAATTGAAAATTTTAATAGAGTAAATGCAAGAGCTTGTGATATATAATTTGGTTTGCTTTTAAAGGTTATTGCTGGATGCTTGTCAGAGGAAGAGATTCAAGGCTTAAAGCAGATGTTTAAAAGCATGGATACAGATAATAGCGGAACAATAACACTTGATGAATTGCGGCAAGGGTTAACGAAACAAGGCACAAAGCTGTCTGAGAATGAGCTCTTGCAACTAATGGAAGCAGTGAGTTTTAAATCTTTAAAGTTAAGATAAAGACACAATACGGTATTCCCTAGCAATTGCTGGTACCAGTCAAGTACCAACAAAACCAAACGGATGTTCTCTCCTCTCTTTTTGAGGAAAAATAAAGGTAATGCCGGATGTTCTCTTTTGATTCTTGGTTTTACACTTTTGTATGTACCTGTATAATATTCTCTGATTAATGTTATAAAGAAAAATAAATCTAAGCGACCTAGTCCAATCCAAACTTCCAAGAGACTTTGATAAATCACATATGCAATTGTTGTTTACAATTAATTTTAATACAGGCTGATGCGGATGGCAATGGTACAATTGACTATGATGAGTTCATAACGGCTACAATGCACATGAATAGAATGGACAGGGAAGAGCACCTTTATACTGCCTTCCAGTACTTTGACAAGGATAACAGCGGGTATATATCTATAAAATTTTAGTTCTAACTAAAATATATATATACTTCTATCAATCGTGTGATATCTTACTTGCTTTTGCTTAATTATTGGTAGGTATATTACAATAGAAGAGATGGAGCAAGCGCTAAGGGAGAAGGGGTTGTATGAAGGACAAGATATGAAAGAAGTTATATCAGAAATCGATGCTGATAATGTAAGACAAACAATATCTATACTGAGTAATTCAATAATACTTTTTTTTTCTTATCTCGAAGAATCCAAATTTAAATAATTTCTGTGCATAATTGCAGGATGGAAGAATTAATTACTCAGAATTTGTTGCCATGATGAGAAAAGGAAATCCGGACCCAGCCCCAAAGAAGCGGCGAGATGTGGTGCTATAGTTCACGGATGATTTATTTGAAAGTTAGAAGCTGGAAATATGGATTAATCACAGAATTGTGTATACCAACTGAATCATGTGATCGGTTAAAGCTAATTTATCTTCACTCTTTCAAAATACATGATGTGTATAATTCATAGTTTTTCAATTTTAACTTTGTTTCTAGTCTCTTCGATTTTTCTTCTTCTTCTGAAAATACTGTCTGATGGTCTGGGTCGTTCAATCCTCGTTAAGATTTGTGCAGAAAATTAAGATTATATATCAACTGACCCGTAAATTTCAACAAAATCGAACAATCCAGACCGGATATACATCAAAGTCATCAATTGCCATTAAATTTTGAAAAATTAGAGTTGACTCGTTAAACAAAAATGGATTAATATGTTAATTCTTTTTAGAATGGGGATCCAATGCGAATCGTATGCTTCCATTTATTTTAAAAAATCAGTTCAAAAGACACAGCTCAAGTTACCAGTGTTCCAAATTAAAAAAAAAAAAAAAAAAGTCTAGCATATCCTACCCAATGATATTCATATTATTTCTTTTTTTGGTAACACCAAAAATATTATTTTAGTTAATTATGATAGAATATGCACGCAATGACAATTTTTAAAAATAAAAGATTAAATTTAAATTTAACATTATAGGCTTCATATATATTATTCACATCATATCTATAAAATATGATAAAAAGAGTGAGTCTATGGTACTATGCATATTACGATTTGGCACCGTGCTACGGCTCTATATTCGAGTTTTCAAATTCTAACGGTCGATCCGAACCATTCATCTTGTTCTCCATATTAATGTGTTTGGAGACCAAATTTTACATTTTTTGAAATTTTTTTACTATTTTTTTAGATTTATTGAAAATCACTGTTTTTGGATGGTCCAGAATTTTCAGATCAAGTGATTTTCTAAATATCTAAAAAAATAGTAAAATAATTTCAAAAAAATGTAAAATTTGGCCTCCAAACACATATTAATATAGAGAACAAGATGAACGATTTGGATCGACCGTTAGGATTTGAAAACTCGAATATAGAACCGTAGCACGGTGCCAAATCGTAATATGCATAGTACCATAGACTCACTCTAAAAATTGATATATCTTTTATAGTACGTCGAGTGACTTAAAATTTTGATTATACAAATTTAACAATATTTGATGTATCTCAAAAGATATTTAAATTATATTAACTTAATTATTAAATTATCTATATGCCAAATAATCTCTCTTCTACTCTTAGGTGGTGTTTGATTGTGGACTAAAGCTAAGGAGACAATTGATTATTTCAACTTAGGCCGGTTTAGATTGTTTATGTTTGGTTGAGATCTAAAGTTAGATCAGGCTTAAAATATTCCTTGTTCGATTAGAGTTGGTGGAGGACTAAAATTTTAAAAACCTAAGTTAGTTCATTATTAATAATAAGATACTAATTATATAATATTAATGTATTATAATATGAGATGGGCTACGGTGAGTTGCGAAGTAAAACGCGTTTCTACTTCACGCAATATCTTCATTTTCAAAGTTCAAAACGTCGATCCGAACCGCTCAACATGAACTCCATATTGAAATGTGCTTGGAGACCAAATTTTACATTTTTTTGAATTTGTTTACTATTTATTAAGCCACTTTGAAAATCTGAAAATCCGGGTGAACAGTAAAAACAGTAAAAATTTCTGGACCACCGGATCGGCGATTTTCAAAGTGGCTTAATAAATAGTAAAAAAATTCCAAAAAATATAAAATTTGGTCTCCAAGCACATTTCAATATGGAGTTCATGTTGAGCGGTTCGGATCGATGTTTTGAACTTTAAAATCGCAAAATATAAGTGTGAAGTAAAATAGTCGCTTTACTTCGCAACTCACCGTAGCCCATCTCTTATAATATTATTATAATAATTATTTAATATATTGACAATATAAGATATTAATTATATATTGATAATAGTTATTTAATATATTAATAATACAAGATATTAATTATATAATTATATACTAATAATATATTATTATAATCAGAGTTAGGCTATGATGTGCAATAAAATTAAACCACTATCTTAGGGCACCGATGCGGGTTATGGTGTTTGGATGGCTGATGCTTAATAATAAAATTCTAACAGTAGATAATCTTGTCAAGAGAGGGTGGGAATTGGTGAATAGATGTAGTCAGTGCAAGGCACAATCCGAATCTGTTAGCCACATTTTTGGAAATTGCATATATACACATGGAGTTAGATTACAGCTGCAGCAAAGAAAACCATACTTAGCCAGTTCTCAGAGCTTTGCACAAGGGAGATATAAACATACACTGTTGTACTCAACAAGTATGCAGGTAAAGCAGATGCAAATAACAATGATTTTTGCAATATGGAAGGAGCGATGTCAAAGGGTATTTCAGGAAAAGGAGAAAACGCCAATGCAGTTGGCAGCGGAAATTGTCCAAGAAGAACAGCTTTGGTTTAATGGAAATGTGGAATTGCAGTATGAGGAAGGATAGACTGCCTTATATTTCTTTTGTTTGTTTTTGTTTTATTTATTTCCTTCTACTGAGTTCTCTATTTTAATTCTTGTAAAAATTCCGTGTACATAACTTTGTAATCTACACCTCTAGTGTCAAAATCAATGAAATCTGGGAGCCTGACTCCCCTGTTTCTACCTCAAAAAAAAAAAAAAAAAAAAAAAAAAAAATTAAACCACTATGTAAAGTGGTTTAATTTAGGCCAATCTAAAGATTGGTTTATGCCATCTTCCTCCGGCTCAATTAATATTTTTAATTAACATCAATATTTCCGATTTTAAAGTTCATGTTTTAATTGGCATTAATACTTCCGATTTTAAAGTCCAAATAATCAATTCGAATTATTTAATATTATCTTTCTATTAAAATGTATTTGGAGACCAGATCTTTTTATATTTTTTAAATTTGTTTACTATTGCTTTAGATAGATAGAAAATTGTTGTATTTTATAAAATTCTGGACCATAAAAAAACATTGATTTATATAAAAAAATAGTAAAACATTGACTTTGAATGATTCGAATCAGCTGTTTAAATCTTGACATTACAAAATATAAACGTAAATTAAAACAGAAATTTTAATTCGCGATGTGCATTAACCCTTTTCCTGCAATATACATCGAATGCACGAGCTAATATATCAAATAACCCTTCGGAAACATGATTGAAGCAATATTCCTTGACCCGTCAACATTTTATCACAGCTATAAATCTGAAGTTTTGAGATTCAAAGGATTAATTTGAGCAATTCATTTTTTAATCTACACGTTGATGTTGTAGGATTTTAAAAATTTATCTTTTGAGGATCTATATACTATTATAAAAAAAAATCATATTCGAAAGAAACAATTTTTATTAGATTGTCTATAACTTTAAAAGTTAATGGAATATGAAGACATGACCTTCACATATTTTTTTTTTCAAAACAACTTTCAAAATAAATAATTTGTTCGCTTTCACAAAGAATAGTAAAAAAAAAAAAATTGTGTTTCCTACGACATTTCAGTATGTAAATTGAATTAAGCGGCTCGAATGGATTGTTCGAATCTCAAAACTCCACAATGCAAACAAATTGTTTATTATTTTTTTTTATTTTAAGAGTGAAAAAGATGTTATTTCACCGCCAATAAATTAATTAATTTAACAATATTAACTCTTATTTTAAAAATCAACTCATGACTTCAAAATAAAAAGAAAAAAAACGTTTATCTCTATTCTATTATTAAGCATGTTGGGTGTCCGATCCGCCAACGGCTACGATTAAGATATGAAACTTCGGATTTGATCTCAGCTCTCAAATTACATATTTTGTCTTCTTTTGATTAAATGCATCTGTTTTATGTATAGAAGTCTAAATTTAGTTAAAAACATACTCACCACATATGCTGCCACACGATACGTTACAATTAAAATTGAATAAATTATGAAATTTAGCGATATATTTATTTGTTTCCATATTTCTCCTCTTCAATTGAGAAGACTACATCTTCTATTTTTTATTTATTGTTTCCTTCTTCGTTTTTATATGGATCACAATGAAAATCATTTTTTTTTTATTTCCTTATTTCTCTTTCTTTGTTTCTATACATATTGGTGTCGGCAATTTAGAATATATTTCCGATATAAAATATATCAATGTGTGTGTGTGTGTTCTAAATTGAAAACAAAGAAGAATATAAATTGGAACGTGTGTGTGAATATATATTTTTCTTATAATGTGTGTGTGTGTGTATTTATGTATTTTGATATTAGATTTGAATAGAGCTATTATTTGATATCATTGGTACTTAAAAATAAAAAATCATCGCATCATCAAATTGTTATCAGAGATCACGATTAAAGTTAATTAAAAATACAGAATCATATAAATTTTCTATTAACATGTGTTTTAATTTTTAGGTAATTATTATTTTCATTGATATATTTGTTTCTTATAATATGTCATCGTTGCAACGCACGGGTATAATACTAGTAAACATATTATACATTTAAAGATTGATTGCATTTCATTCGATATTCTATCGGAAGAGGATGTTAAATACTAATTATTATTATAAATTCTGAATTATGTAAATAACAAACAAAATTCATCGAATTTTATTATTCTTCATACCCATGATATAAATATAACATAAATTACATTCAGACGTTGGATTTCATAATTATTTTTTTAGTGAATATAAAAATTGTCAAAATCAATTTAGTATCAAATAAATTCCATCCTCTACCACAGCAAACTAATTAATTGCAATTTCCTTTGCACATATCTCATGAATTTTCTGTACACACATCTCGAAACAGTCTAACAGCCGGATGCGGAAAAGTAGAGATTTCAGAATCACCGTTCAGAAACGAGAATTTCAACAGATTCGTTTCCTTTGCAAATGGGGTAGTACCGTAGTAGTTGCGTAGTTGGTACGTACGGTTGCATTGATCGAATCGGGAACTGCCTCGGTCAATCATGGCACAATCATCACGGCTCCGCATTAAATAAACTACAGTGTTACCATTACCAACCCCGGAATATTCCTCTAAAAATTCGATTAATCATAATAATTAATTACTAATCAGGGCCTAATAATCTAATCCTACTATTTTACCGTACTTGTTGACTTCTGTATGTGCTGTGCGAATTTTCCGGTGAAAATATTGACAGATCAAGTTTGACTTTATGCAGCCCATTGGTCATATATATTATTTATTTCTCTCATTGTTCGTGCGCTGCATGAAGCTAAACAACCTCTTCTAATAATTTGCCCGATTTTAAAGCAGATGAGAGATGACAAGAATGATTATAGAAGGGTATCGATTTTAACAACTACCTTTTTTATTCACACAGATCTGAGGTGAGAGAAGTTATTTTTTTTTTTACCAAATTGTCCATCCTCTATAAGGAAATAATAGAGCTAAATTTTAAATCTTTTAAACTAGAAAGTTATCGGAAAGATTCGACATTGATTATAATAATAATTGGTTATATAATCTTACGCAAATCTGTCTTTAAAAGTCATTATTTTATTTAGGATCATGATAACAATTCCCGTAAGTCTATCTCCGCAAAAAACCCCGCACAAATTGCCAAAAAAGTCATGGGGGAACCGCTCAAATCATTAATATTCCGCAGAAACTGTTAGTATTTAACTTGAAGCATCAAAGTATTTATCGTGAATTTGCAAAGTATTAATCCATATGCAATGATCTCTATTTATGACTGAATAAATCAATCCATTAATTGTCCTCGCACAAAATTTCCTTTTTCTTTGAATTGTCCCCGCACAACTGGGGACCATTAAATAAACAATCCCCTCATAAATACTTGTCAGTTATTCCCGCACAAAATTTCCTTTTATTTTTGGATTGTCCCCGCATAACTGGGAACCATTAAATAAACAATCCCCTCACCCAATGATAAATACTTCCCACACATAATGATAAATACTTTATGTTACATAGATAAAAACTTCTCAGACATAATTACAATTTTTCAGTAAAACATCAATTATAAATACTCTAAGACATAATGATAAATACTCTATGTTACAAAGATAAATATTTTATGTTACATAGATAAATACTTCTCAAACATAATTGCAACTTACAGTAAACATCAATGATAAATACTCTCAAACATAATGATAAATACTTTATGTTATATGGATAAATATTTTATATTACATGGATAAATACTTCTCAGAAATAACAAATAACATTTATTAACGGAGATTGTTATTAGATAACAGTATAATTAATGCGGGAATTGTTTTTAAAGGAAAAATTAATGCGGGAATTGTTATTAGAGGAAAGTATAATTAATGCGGGGATTGGTATTAAATGACAGTCTAATTTAATGCGAGGATAAATGAAAATTTTTAGTGAAATAAGTGAGGGGATATATGGCAGTTAAGGAAAAGAGAGAGTGCGGGAATAAATGGGGGGACAGGAGTGGGGGGATTAGTATAATTATTCTTTTTATTTAATAGCTGTCGCTTGTACAAAAGTTATTTTCTAAACATTATTCTACGGACAAAAAATAATTTTTTAAACAAGTAATATAATAATTGCCGGATGTATTATAATACAAAGAATAAGAATTGAACTATTATATATTAATGCATACTATCTTTCCGGCCATTTTTATTAATACCCTACAAAAAAAATTAATTTTAAAAATGCCCCTGCCATCTGTTTTTTCTTTCAAAATTGCTCTGACCGTCAGGCCCACGAGCGGCCCAAAAACCCACCAGACCGTCCCCTGCAGAGGCGGGTCACACCACCAGCAAACCACCCCACCTCCACTGGCAGTCCTCTTTTTTTTTTAGATATCTTAGTGTTTTGATTTAAATAATTTTGTGAATAAAAAGTTTTATTGTTTAGAGTGTATGCCAAAAAATAAGACATTTGATATATTTATGAAGTTATGTCGTAACTCTTTATAACTTTGATTTTATTTGTCAGTTGGATATCGCAAGTCTAAATATAACACTAATTAAGGACTTGGCCTTTGTTCAAAAATTTCCAAGCTCTGACAGCTTGTTGATCTTCTTCTCTTTATTTATGTTTTTATAATATATGTATAACATATACATATATACATATATACATAGGGTCTGTCTAAATTGCTGCTGGCAGCATTTCAGCAGAGGTGCTGCCGGGGCTATATTTAGCCGTGTGATGTCCAAACAACAAATCCAAACCGTTAGATGTTTAATCTATATTATAATCTACCTGAAGACCAAATTTTACATTTTTTGAAATTTTTTTACTATATATTAAGCTGGTTTGAAAACCGCTGATTTCAGTAAATTTCTGCAGCATTGAAATCAGCGGTTTTCAAACCAGCTTAATATATAGTAAAAAAATTCCAAAAAATGTAAAATTTGGTCTCCAAGTAGATTATAATATAGATTAAACATCTAACGGTTTGGATTTGTTGTTTGGACATCAAAAAATAGAAAAATGGGCGGCAGCACCGCCGGCAGAAATGCTGCCGGCAGCAAATTAGCCACAGCCTATATACATATACATATACATATACATATACATATACATATACATATACATATACATATACATATACATATACATATACATATACATATACATATACATATACATATACATATACATATATATACATGACGAGGGATCAAATGCCTCCATTTTTTGTGCCTTCACCATGCCTCTATTTTTAAAAACTTTAATAACTCAAAATTTAAAACTTAAAAATCAAAATAAAACCGTTAGATGTGATCCATATTATTTTCTCTATGTGCTCATAAAAAATTATCACATTTCAATTTTGTTTTTTATGTGAATTAATAAGTGGAAAAATCAACGTCTAGAAATTATCCACATTAGTACATTTTTTACAAGCTCTTGATGACAACCAAAATAAAATTGAAATGTCATAATTTTTTACACGTGCATAGATAAAATGATGTAGATCACATCTAACGGTTTTATTTTGATTTTTAAGTTTTAAATTTTGAGTTATTAAAGTTTTTAAAAATAGAGGCATGGTGAAGGCACACATATACAAGCACATTTTAACATATACACACACATATACACATATACATATACAATTTTTTTTTATAAACTCATTTTTTTATAATATATGTATATATGTATATATAAATACATACATATACATATATTATATATATAATGACGAGGGATCAAATGACACCCTTTTTTTGTGACATCGGATGACACCGTGCATTTTCAAAGTCCAAACAGTCGATCCAAACCGTTGAACTTGATGGATATGTTAAAATGTGCTTGCAGATCAAATTTTGCTTTTTATGAATTTTTTTACTATTTATTAAGATGGGTACAAAAATTCAACGGTCTGAATATAGCGATTTTGTTAAATACTTAATAAATAGTAAAAAAATTCTGAAAAATGTAAAATTTGATCTGCAAGCACATTTTAACATATCCATCAAGTTGAACGGTTTGGATCGACTGTTTGGACTTTGAAAACTTTGAAAATGCACGATGTTATTCGACGTCACCAAAAAAGAGTGTCATCCGATCCCTCCTCAACAAAAAAATACATAAAATAATCAATTTTGTTTTTATTGAACCAGTAATTTTACTGTTACAATTATACTTTTATCATGTAATTTTGTATTTGCAAAAAATAAAAGAGAAATAATTTGAAAAATAAAATTAACTAAAAATATTGAATTACCTCTGTTGAGTTTCGAAACTTGAGAAATTTCAATAATCTGGTCGCCTGAAATATTGAATCGAATTTGTGAACTTAATAATTTCAATTCTTTTTTTTGCTCAACTGTGAAAGCAACGTTGAAATAAAAACGTTTTATTCTAGGAAATAAATGTTAGTGGGTCCATATCAAGATAGCCTTCTAATTTAAAAAGATTTGAAATCAAGCTGCATAAATATTTTGTTATGTTTGATTGTAGAAAAATTCAGAGCTCTGCTGTTTCCTTATTGGAGAATGGGCAATTTGGTCCAAAATTATTTTTTCTGATATCTCATAACCTTATAGAACGTAGCAGCCTAGCAGGTTTGCTGGTGGCCTGGTGCCAGTGGTGTGAACCCCTCCTAAAGTTTTCAGATCCTTCGCACGTGCCTCGTGTGTTCGCCCGGGAAAAATCGAGAATTTTCAAATTTGCACCCAAAACTTAATTAATTACGTACAATATTTTTTACTATATTCTGAAGTTCAAAGGTCGCATCAGCCGTTTAAATTCAAGGACAATGAAATTTTTCATGGAGAAAATATCGATCACACGTGCAAGTATGATATTAATGAACAGGACGAACTTGATGCATATAAAACATGTATCTCGTGAAATTCAACTTTGTGTACGTGTGAATATAAAAATGCGACAGTTTTTTCTTATTAAGAACAAGTGATTAGATTAAATGTGAATGTATAGATTTAAATTTATAAACGCCTCATTCTTGCTTAATAAAATCTCATGCCAATATTATTTTACTATGAACTAGAGATGAGCTACGGTGAGTTGCGAAGTAAAACGCGTTTCTACTTCACGTCGTATTTTTAATTTGAAAGTCCAAACGACCGATCTAAACCGTTAGATGTGATCTCCATATTGAAATGTGCTTGGAGACCAAATTTAACATTTTTTGGATTTTTTTTTACTATTTATTAAGTAATTTTGAAAACTGCTGTTTTGTTGTAAACAGTAAAAAACAGTAAAAATTTCTGGACCATCGGATCAGCAATTTTTAAAATTGCTTAATAAATAGTAAAAAAATTCAAAAAAAATATAAAATTTGGTCTCCAAGCACATTTAAATATGGAGATCATGTTGAGTGGTTCAGATCGGTTGTTTGGATTTTCAAATCGCAAAATATGAGTGTGAAGTAAAATAGTCGCTTTACTTCGCAACTCAATGTAGCCCATCTCCTATGGACTATATTGAAATTAAAATATAAGTATAAAACTTTTGAAAAAAATGTGAATCAATTAATTCCTATTCTTTCAACATGTCTTAGTCGTTGCTGGCAACAACTAGCAACTTAGCATCTCTCAATTGATTTTTTTTTAAAAGCGTGCTCGATATTTATTTTGATGATTTCTAACACCTTACAACTTCCATTTTTGAATTTTAACATAATATATTGTGAACAGATTACATTTTCTTTTAGTCTGTGAACATCCTCCTGAAATGTCCAAGAACATCTTTTTGCAATTTGCGCCTATTGTTTTTACTTCTTACAGCAATCAGCATCCAATTGCAATTACATAAAATTTTAGGGCTACAATGCAAAATCCGTTTACCGCGCGTCCGCACCTGGACAATATTTTCGCGCGCAAACGACAGCGGGAATCGGAGAATCTCTGACGGTCCTTTAAGCATTATGGCAGTCCAAAGTCCAAACAAATTTATATCTGAGAAATAAACTTTTGAGTTTTTAATTTGATTTTTCTTATAATATATTTCTTCTTTTCAATGAAAGATCCGTACGATGAAATTAACAAAGTTAAATGCCTTCCCTTAGGACTCATTGGTAAAATAGGAATCAAAATTTTGAATTATGCCGTGACGATTGAAATTTATATCTATTAAGAGGATTGGATATTTTTTTTAACATCATCGTGTACTGTTGCTAGGGGTGAAAAAAGAGCGGATACGAAGCGGATGTAAAATCATATTTATATTTTTTCTATTGTTTGGGTACAAATACGAAGTGGATATCAGACGGATACAGCTATAGATCTGAATCAAATTAGATATTTATTAGAATAATATATAAAATATTAAATTATATTAAAGTTTGTAATATTTATCTAATTATAATGGTGAATAACATAAATTTTTTATAATATATATTAAAATATATGGTATATATTTACTATTTAGATACACATATAATTGAAACATAAAATTATATCAGTTTATTCACACGAATATTCAGATATCGAATATTAACAACTAACTTTTCGAATACGAATTGGATATTATCCGTACCGTTTTCACCCCTAACTGTTGTCCGTACAATTATATTCTTCCATGCTTGATGCTTATCTGTACAATCTAAAAGTTTATAATTTTTTTTGTTGGATTATAAACAAATAATGTTGCATTTAATATTTTTATGGGCTACTTCGTTATTCTGCATTTAATATTAGTTTGGTGTCTCTATCCTAATTTACAAATTGAATTCTTCTCTGGTATACTGTATATATTTCTCTTTTTAGCGGCAAAGTTTGAATAATAACTCTAATTACAATAATTAGTGAATAATATTATTTGAATTTGAGTTGGAATAGCGCTAGTTAACTCCAATTCGAATAGTGAATTGAATAATAAAATAAAAATAAAAATAATAATAATGTTGATGACGGTGATGATGATGATGATGATGATGATGTTGATAGTGAATTAATTATAATATAACAATAATATTGATAATAACAATGGTAATAATACATTGAAATTTTTTTAGATAAAGATAGGATTAAGGTTTTCAACTTTAAGTATTTGTAAGATATTTTTCAGCTGAATTTTGAACTTTCATTTTCACTCCAAAAGTGTTGTCCTTATCGACTAGACTAAAGATTGGTTCTCATAATTATAATATTGATAACATCAATACTGACAATAGTAATGATGTAAATAGTATAATATAAAATATTGTTTTAATATTTTTATAATATTATAAGCAATGATGATCACAGCAATAATAAATTATTAACAATAGTAATAATAACAATGATATAATAGTTTAATACAATTAAACGGGACAAAAAAAAATGTACATGTATTGTAATTTCTTTTCATATTACTAGGAAAAAAAATTAACGAAGGGTAGTTTGATATTTTTGAAGAATATAGGAAAATATTAGATCAAATTTAATATATAAGAAACTATTTGCACTTTAACAACTACATGGAGATTTTTGTACTTAAACCAAAATTCAGTTGCGCATTAAATTATTGGATACTTTGAAGATTGTTTTCTTTTTAGTTTCAACAAGAATTTTAAACAATTTTACTTTACTCTGCATGCAAAGGAAAAAAGAGAATTGATTATTATGTAAAGAAAAAAGTTAAAGAGTTATAATACGAGGGGGATAGGGGAGGTAAATGGAGAAAATTATTCTATCTATATTTTTAAGGTTTCTCTCCTTCCATTTCAGAGAGTAAAAAAAAATAACTTTCTTCTCATTTTTTTTTAGTTTTCTGTTTCCCTTTCTTTTCAACTGTTTCTATTTTTTTTTTCTTTTTTGAAAAGTTAAACTCCCTCCTTTTCCTATCTTTTAAAATTAACGTATAATGTCCAGTAAAAAAAAAAAAATTAACGTATACTGGTTGACATATGCAGTTTTAACTTTTTGACATTGATATTTTTGAAGGAATAAAACTCTCAAGTAATGTTACTTCAGCCGCTGCTCAGAAAAACAAGCTGAGTTAGTAATAAATTACCATAAATTGCATTGACGCTTATATTACGAATAACTTATACGAGCGGTCATTAAAAAAAAAACTTATTATAGTGGTAATATTAGGAAATGATTACACTGGATGGCACTGAAAGTCCTTTTTATCAGCCTAAAAAGACGATGAAAATATCTTCTGCATCTTGGTGTAAGGAGAAAACATGCGCTGCTAGGTGTCACGAGATTTTTATGTCAATGCTTTCATTAGAAAAGAAGATTTAATGCCAATACTAAACGCAAATGACATCTTCTCAATCATTGCTACAAGAGAAAAATTAATGCAATTAGTTGTCTGCATAAAAACACATAATCAAATAACTTACATATGTATATTATCAATTTCAAAATTGATAAATTGTCAAGACACGGAGAAAAAATATTAATGGAATTAATGTATAGACAGATGCGGAGTTAGATTTGTTGAATAGGGATCAATTGAATTTTGTATTAAAATATAATTTTCTATATAATTTAAAGTAAAATTTTATAAATAGTGTAAATTGACTCTATTTATAGCATACAATTTTTATATGATTGACTCATTTATGCTCTCCTATGTACAGAGACATCTTATAGCTACTACAAAAGAAAGATTTAAATTGTTTTTTGTTCCGATGCAAGTAACTAAAATAATTTGGAAAATTTGCTGCACAAAATGTTTAGGCGCTTGATTGTCTGATTGATCAACTACAATGGCACTTCAAATGGCCACAGTATTTTAGTCGTAGTGGATCCAAATATGGAGAGATTAGAATGGTCCAAACGTCACTCCTCTTCCAAGGAGTAAAATATTATTCATTTCTCGAGGCCGGTGGAGATAGATAGTGATTAGTGAACTTAGCCTCCGATGCTCCGTTTTTTCTCTTTCTTTACGCTCACCTCAGCGAAATAGAGAGAGAAAGAGAGTCAAACATAACAGAGCGTGAGAAGGCCATTTCATTCGCATCAATCGACAGAGAGAGAGAGAGAGAGAGAGTTACTCGTTACTCCGTTGAGTTTAGTTGTTATACATCGAGATTTGTGGCTAAATAGGTGGCGGGGATGGGGGCGATGATGGTGCCGGATGGAGAGAGGCGATTTGAGCGGGCCGGAGGTGTGAATGATGCTAGTTAGGTGGTGGCTGAGATGCTTGCTTTTGTTTCTTCTCATCAGATGTGTGTTTTTTCATCTTTTTCCTTTGTTATAGTTAATCTTTCTGTTTTTATTTGTTGTTGTATATCAATATCGTGATTGTTCGTTTGATTTAGCCTCTTGGGGGTGGGGGAGATGGACTTTTATCTTTTTAGTATACTCCCTCTTTGGCACTTTTTATAAGTGCTACAATTTAATTTTGCCTCTACTAAAATAACGTAGTGGAGTTGATTAATTATGATATTGTTGATTACGTGGACGAATCACGATATATTAACATGGAAATATGGAATGTCCTTATAAATTAGTATCAGGTACTTAATTATTTATTTACTTTTGGCAGAATTGAGAAAGATAGCATGCATCGCTCTGGACTTTCTGACTTGGTGGCACTTGATCAATCTGGTGGATTTCGCATAGAGGATCTAACCAACCTAAATATGTGTATGTTGTTTAGCTTTTATGTCATTTAAAAAGGAGTTAAAGTGAAAAATAATGACATAATTCTCATCTGATTGGAAAAATTAAGAAAGTGGGCCAACTCAACACCCGAGTATTGCAAGTTAGTTGATTCAGGCCATACCTGGTGACACTATGTTCCAGCTAGGTACAGAAGGCATACCTGGTGACAATATTGTTGTGGCCCTTGTTTTGGCATGGAATTATACGGTTACCAAATTTTATTGTCACATATGTAAAGTTTTTTTTTTTCCTTTTGATATGAAATATAAATATCATTCTTAGGATAACCAAAAAAAAGGTTTTCGGGTCATGTTTAATATTTGTAAAGTTGTGGAAAATTCAAAATAAATGATTGCTTATTTGTAAAATTTGGTCACTAATGTTTCTCTACATTTTTTGTACCCCCTCCACCCCCAACATCAGATCCATTAGTTAATCAAAAATCAAATATTCAGACTGGTACAATTGGTCCTCTTCAATTTAGTAGCTTCAATGCGGTTAGTACCCTGACTACAAAAATTAATATTTCATCTTAGCTGCTCAAACTGGTATCAAGTTTTTATAGCATTATCTTTCTCTTGTTTTGGTTATAGAATGTTGTTGCTAGTTTAGTGGCTAGAGACGGGCACCAACTGCTGCACCAGCAGAGTGGGGCCCAGCCAGATCCGACAGATTTTTCAGGTAGTGGTAATATAGATAACTGGGATGATCCTAACATGGTCGATACTAGCCCTAGAACTGACACCTCAACTGACGAAGAAAGGAATAGACAGGCATGTTCAATAATTATTCATTTTATTTTATTTATCATTGCTTTCAGATATCTAAATGCAGTGTTGTACAAGAAAGATAATTATCAGTTCAGTTGTACTGATTAATTTTTGTTTGACATATAATGGTTTATTTTTCTGACAGCTCGAACAAGGACAAGATGCCATAGTGGCTGGGTCTCATTCTAGTGAGAGATCAAAGGACAAGTCAGATCGGAAGGTATTGTTGTCTACAATAAGCTCTGTAAATATAAACTGTTATCTTAAATCCAACAATTATATTTCTAAAGGAGGTTATATCTCATGATTATTTAGACACTTCGACGACTTGCTCAAAATCGTGAGGCTGCTCGGAAAAGTAGGTTGAGGAAGAAGGTACTCCTATTTTCCAAGATTATTCTATACTATTGATAATGTAGTAGTGCGTCGTCTTTTTCTTTTTATTTCTCATAAAATCAACCATGCAGTCAAGTAACAGTTGTCTTTTGTTCTGGTAAAGGCATATGTTCAACAGCTGGAGAGTAGCAGATTAAAGCTCACCCAGTTGGAACAGGAGGTTCAGCGGGTTCATCAGCAGGTGGATATCATCCTTATTTTTTATCAAGCCTATAGAAATCTGATATTGTTCTATGGAACTAGCTCAAAAAAAATGTAAATAAGATACTCTTCTATAGATAAAGGTCTATCATGAATTCTTAATATATTTTTTTCTTCCAGGGCATTTTCATCTCAAGCTCTGCGGATCAAGCTCATCCGGCCGGTGGAAATGGTAAGTCCAGAATATCTGTGTATCCCATACAGTCTGCATTCTAAGATCTTGTCAAATTTGAGAACTTGCAAAATTCACCAAAAAATGTATTTTCTTAAAGAACTTGTCATGATAACAGAATTGACGAACTTTTTGTACCACTGACGGTGGCCGTCTTATAATGATTTGTGTGTATGCTGACTATTTGGCCAAATATTACTGGTAGACGCTTAATTAAAATTGCATAATTGTATATAAACATAAGATCAACAGAGCAGATAGGAAAAATGAACAAATCCAAAATAGCCCATGCAATGTTAGTACCAATTAGGACCTCTTCTATCCCAGCCTGCTTATTTCTTTTTTTGAGAGTAAGTTGGCAACTGCCATCTTACAATTTGATTGATTAAAAAAAATTACTTACAATAATTCACTACAATCATCCTATATAACTAATTACAACCTAGCTAAATCTCTATCTATCTCAGATTACATTTTATTCATTTATGCAAAACACCGGATTCAGTTGGTGAAAGACCACACATGGTCTTCCATCCCCGCTCTACTAACACAATCTAACCCACCGATGCACTTCGATACCAGCATTATTTACCAGTATAACCATCAGATGTGTTTTATCTCTGAATTCAGCGGCCGCATCATCCGATGACTGTAGCCGAATTTGATCGAGAGGAGACTTCTTTGCGCCCTCTCCTCTTTGATCTGCCACTCTCCCTCTCTCTCTCTCTCTCTAATACTGACAGCAATTGTCAAGCCATATATTGAAAAATATAAAAACAATCTTTACATCATGTTTAAACATCACACACTACTATAAAAAACTAGTACCAGTAATCGGTACCAGCACATAGCACACAGCACAATCTCATCTCTGCAAACAACATCTACACTAGGCTGGTACTAGCACTACCCTAGCCGTACCAACAGCCACCTCCGGTATCAGTCCACTGTACCAGAAACTGATTCACATCAGATCTGTACTAGAATCGGTACTGTGTGCTTACCTCCTTGTATCTCTCTCTCTCTCCGTCTCTCTCGCCTCTCCTCAACTCTATGTACATAACTGCCCCGCTCCCTCTCCTTCCCCTCACCATCCTCTCCGCTCTATCGTAAGAGACAAGAGAGGAGAAGGCCAGAAGGGTTGGAGAGAGGGAGGCGGGAGGGGCGGGAGGGTGGAAGTGAAGAGAGGGTGGCGGCTCAGATCTAGGGTTTCGCCTCTCTATCGCCAAGAGGAAAACCTCGCTCATTTTTTTCTCCCAGCCTGCTTATTTCATATCGCTCTTTTTAATTTTTCGATTATTTCATTCTTTTTCTTTCACAACTTTTCTTTTAGGTGCACTGGCATTTGACATGGAGTATGCACGATGGATGGAAGAACAGGACAGACAGATAAATGACCTCAGAGGAGCAGTTAGTGCACATGCTAGTGACACTGATCTGAACACACTTGTCGAAGGCATCATGTCACATTATGACGAGATTTTTAAGCTGAAGGGCATTGCAGCGAAGACTGATGTGTTTCACATGCTGTCTGGCATGTGGAAGACACCTGCAGAGCGGTGCTTTCTCTGGCTTGGCGGGTTTCGCTCATCAGAACTTCTCAAGGTGATGTTTTTTTCTTTTTGTTTTGTACTTTTTTTATTATGTTGTTGCCATCCTTAGGCCAGCTAACTATTGGATTGAGCAGCAATCCGTTCTAATATTGGATTTCACCGATAAATAGCTATTTTTTTTAAAAAAATGAGGCACTAATTGAACGCGTAAGTGGGTGAAATGGGTAGTACCTAAATTTGGGGTTGCAAATGCTGCCCATTGGTACAATGGTTAGCACTAGGTATCAAGTTCTGTACACAAATATTATAGAAGATAGAGGTACCCAACAATGCCTAGTTTGGTACAAACAATCATGAAGTATAACTTGAGAAAATTTTACAGTTGCTAGCAAGTCAGCTTGAGCCACTCACAGAGCAACAGCTGGAAGGGATATGCAACTTACAGCAGTCATCCCTGCAAGCAGAAGATGCACTTTCTCAGGGGATGGAAGCGCTCCAACAGTCACTGGCAGAAACCCTAGCATCAGGATCACTGGGCCCTGCAGGGTCATCAGGGAATGTCGCAAATTACATGGGCCAAATGGCCATGGCCATGGGAAAGCTCGGGACTCTCGAAAGTTTCCTCCGCCAGGTATTAATTGCTTAGTTTATTTTCATATGTAAAAGATTCTATGGACACCTTGTCTTTCTAAGAGGAATGATACAACTGAATTTATCTCACCCCATTGCGGGTACATCTTCCATTATTGAAAGCAAAGTGAAGGATGTCGTAGTTGCTTGTTTCACTGACAACATAGAGATGATATTGATAACTGTTGACAATTAATTCCCTAGACAAACAGGAATTTTGAACTTGTAGCAAGTTTATGAAATTTGTCAGATTTGGGAAAGTTGAGGTTTTAGTGAATTGCAATTTAGTTCCCAGGGCCCACCGTAGGACTACACGTTGTTGTATTAGTATTTTCAATTATAGTACCTGCATAAATAAGAAAATAAAAATAAAATAAAATAAGAACAGCTTGCTATTGTGTGTTTTGTATTTCCAGGCTGACAATTTAAGGCAACAGACACTACAACAACTGCGTAGGATACTTACCACCCGCCAATCAGCACGGGCTCTTCTTGCAATACATGATTATATATCGCGGCTTCGTGCCTTGAGTTCTCTCTGGCTTGCTCGCCCACAAGAGTAAACACTAGAAAAGTTCTTGTAATTAACTTATTTTAGGTTATATGGTCTCGCAAAGGTCTACAATCAGTTGTCAGGTTAAGGTGTGAGACCACTAGTACATTCTTTATTATTCCACATTACAACACATAATATCCTATTTATTTACGGCATTTGGGATTAACTGCGGTGGTTCCATGATGTAGCATGGAACTAATGTAATAATTGTCTTACTTTATTTGATTTCAGCATTTAGTTTCTATTGTTTTCTGTTTTACATTCTTTCAAGATGCCGCACCTTCTGTCTCAACTTTCAACTCACCTCATGTGGTGTTTTGTGCTAAGCGTCTTGTTGATTAAGAGCCTGGAATGAAATCTAGTATTGATTTGTCCAAGGGAAAATAAAGACCAGAGTCATCTTCCAAATATACACCTTCTGTTCTTTTGTAGAACTAATCAACACTAAACTAAGTAATTCTTCATTGATGATTGGGGATCTAAGCGCAGAAAGTAGGGGTGCAAACAGATCGGAAAGTGGTAAAATCATATCCATATCTGTTTTATTTTCTGGATATGGATACGAATCAGATATTTGATGGATACGTACAGATATGAATTAGATATCGGATATCTGTAAATATATACATAACTATTTTCATAATATATATTAAATTATATGATATATATCTACTATTCGGATATGGATAATTAAAATTCAAAACCGTATCCATATCTGCACGGATATTCAGATATCGAATCTGTATCTAATTTTCAGATACAGATTGGATATTATTCGATCCGTTTGCACCCCTAGCAGAAACTAATTATCAAAGTTTAAATTGACAAAACAGTTATCTGTATCTTTTCAGAAAAAAAAAATAATGTCCCACTTATTTACATTACATGCTCGAACCTCAAATTGACCAAGCATACAAGTGTTTTTTTTCTTTTCAATTTTATAACACAGACTATCCAACGCCCGAATGAGGTACTCCCATATGTGACATACAACCACTTGTGTGTAAATTGCATTCCTAATCCAACGCACTGGCACGCTTCACAGGGGCCTTAAGGGAAGAGAGATAAGCTGCATCTGATTTGTCGATGCCATCAAAGAGATAACCAAAAGGAGGCATTTTTATGTATTTTCCAGAGCCAGGCATAACATTCAGAACACCATTCTCCCAAACAACACTGCCTCTTGAAATTGTCACCTCCACTTTTCCCTATATCAGATTGTGTTAACACAAACATGTGATTATTACCTTTGCACTGAGATATTTGATTAGTTTAATGGGTAATGGAAGGAGGGTAGGAGGGGGACTTGAGAGGAGATACCTTTCCAGTTCTGCCTTCATACACGTTGGTATCAGATCTCGAGTGGTGAGCAGTGGCCGACATCTTAAAGCTTGCATTAGGGTTCAGTATAATTATATCAGCATCGGATCCTTCAAGTATAGCACCTTTCTTTGGGTAGACATTGAAAATTCTTGCGCTGAAATATCAAACAAGTATAAGAAATACTGCAACAATTAATCGATAGAGGGTATCTGGAGAGGTTATTTCATCAAGATTGAAAAAAGAAGAAGATACATTATAAAATCTCAATTGCAAAATCATTAAACAATTAGAATGAGAAAGGCAAAGACCGTTTCAGCAAACATGAACATGCAGGCAAGCAAAAGTTTACCATTCTGTGCTAGTTATTCGCACATAGTCCATGACAGTTATTTGTCCTGTTTCCTGCATAAATTAAGAAATTGAAGGCAAAATTTACACTTAAAAAAAATATTGCAGAATAAAAAATGCACTTAATGGATTCTTAGCTTCTTACCACCATCGCATCCCAAAGTACATGCATCCTTTCCTCAAGACCTATCCACGTGGCCACAATAAATGAGTATCAATCCTTTTTCTCGAGATAGTAAGTCCAAACAGAAAACTTTTGTATTAGAAAAGCATACCATTTACTCCATTTGGGATTTTCCTGAAATCATCCAATCCGAAAGCTTTCTGAGTGGAATTGAATGTGCAATGGTCTGTTCCGACAAGCTGCACATGAAAGAGTAATTGTTGTAATTAGCTCAAATTCTGTACTCTACACACAAATATACAAAATATTAACGGTAGCCGGTATGTGATGTAACAACATAATAGCTTCATCACCTGTAAGGTACCAGTGGAAAGGGCAGCTTGAAGGGCTTTTCCATGGCCCAATTCCCTGATTGGGGGGCTCATGACATACCTAGAAAAGTCAACCACAACAGAGCAATACAATTGTCAGGTTATGAAAAGATGTGAAAAATTAATTAATAGATTAATTAACAGAGAGCTTATGATATTTGCTTTGAAGCTATGGTGAAATCAGGATGCCAAAGCCAAGAATCGTCAAGAACAAGTCCAGACACTACTGGTTCACCTATAACTCTTTGACCTGCAGAAAGTGAAGTTACTTATCAATTTAGTACAGGACTATATGCTGTATTAAAATTGATCCGAAATGAGGTTCAAATTTATTGTTGCAAAGGAGTGAGAAAATAGACCTGCTTTCTTAGCCTTAGCAATCTCTTCCATCGCATCAATGCTCATGACATGTACAACATACAATGGAGTGTTAACAAAGCTGGCAAGACGAATTGCTCTTGCTGTTGCTTCTGCTTCTAGCTGCAAAAGCACAAAACTATTTACAAATGCAAGGTACTGATATACCATTATTCTAACTTAAAAAGTTGCACTTCTTAGACTGTGATTTGGCCTAATACACATTATTCTTTTTTTTTTGTGGTAGTAGGTGAAAGGCCTACTATGTAAATTTCATTAATACAGACAATATTTGTGGGTTATTTCCAAATAATACCAACAATAATATCTTAAATCAAAGGATAAGACTAGCAAAGAGTAACTAAAAGTAAACCCTAAATTATCGTATCAACTCAACAACACTGCTTCATACCAGCTTAAGGCCTTCCAGGAACCTACCACTACACTTGATTTTAATTTAATTCAGATGTGATAAATATGATGCTTCTTCTTTTTGAGAAGGGTGTTAATAATGATAGAAGTATTAACAATCTAAATATTGGATTTCATCTACAAGGGATAAGTGAATGTTGCACATTAGCTTTTGATATGAGAAATGTTGGGCACAAACTTGCAATCATGGTAAATGCAACGTTCTTTGTTGCGAGATACCTTTTCTTAATACATAGGGAATACGTTAAAATATGGGATGAGCCTTACCACAGGCGGCCTCGAGAGAGCATGACCTTCTGGCCCTGTTATGCCAAGATCTATCATTCGCCTCTGTCCTTCAACAACAGCATCTCCATTTTCGGCATGAACCATTGGCAAGGCACCAAGTGACTTACATTTTTTCAGGCCTTCTAGAAGTAGGTCATCATTAACCATCAATGACCCTTTGTATGCCATGAAAAACTTGAAGGAATTGATGCCTGAGTTTGGTAAAATAAACATAATGCTTAATTATAGCACTGTAAAATAGAGAGAGTAGGTAAAGGTAGCTCCATTCAAGTCAGAAGATAAAGTACAAAAAAGACATAACTGTATGTACTGATAAAAAATATAATGAGTGTACAATTAAGTCCCAGTTCCATCAATGACCCTTTAATGGAAATAAAAGGCTAACCCAATATATCGTACAACTAGCATAATAAAGCTTGAGCTGCCCACAATTCAACAAAATTAATCACGATTAGCTGTCAACTATGAATAAGACAACAAACAGATCCAGGGAAAAAAATACAATTGAAAAAATAAAGTGGAAATTACCAGTACCAGTACTGAACATCACCAACCAACCAACCAACAAACCAAGCCTTTAGTCCCAAACAAGTTGGGGTAGGCTAGGAATGAAACCCAACCGGTAGTACTGAACATCTCCAAAGAATTAAAACAATCTTAGAATGTATTTCGTGCTGTTTATATTAATATATACTTGAAATGCAAATAAGATGAGCTCACCATGATCCCTAACCATAACCTCCATATCCTTTGAAACATCTTCGTCCCATTTTGTGATAGCCATGTGGAACCCATAATCCATTGGTGCTTTCTTGGCTTTATCCATGTATGCTTCAAACCCGGCAGTCAAATTCCCATTAATTGGTATCACAAAGTCAATATGCATGGTGGTCCCGCCTGCTAGTGCTGCGGACTGGCCAGTGAAAAAGTCATCTATGGTCACAGTTCCCATGAATTCCATCTCCAAGTGTGTATGTGGGTCAATTCCACCTGTTGCAGTAAATATTTGCAAGAGGAAAATAAGAATTTTTTTTGTAGCAGCTTACAGATCCAAAGTTGAAAAGAAGATTGAGAAGAGTACCTGGCATTACGTACTTCCCAGTAGCATCAATTATTCGGGTGTTCTCATGATCGACCTTTTAAATAAATCCAACAATTTTTAATACACTTATTAGGGGATAAAACTTCCATTAAAATGATCGACCTTTTAAACTAATTCTCCTTCTGTTTCAATCCATTTGATAAATTACTTTTTTATTATTAATGAAATTTACATGTCCTTCTAAAGGGGTGGACCCACATGGTCCCAGGAAGGGGCGGTTGCCCCCTTGGATTTTGAGTTTTAGTGGCGATCGGGACTTCCCGATCAACTTTGTCTCCCCCCGAAATTTTTTTTGCTCCCTTTCTGGATTTTTGATTTGTAATTCGGGTTAAATTTAGGGTTAAAACTAAAATAAATTTCTTGAATTATGATTGGTAATTAGAATTATAAGTTAGAGCATTGGAAAGTATAAGTTAAAGCATTGTTTTTTATTGAGTACCTAATTAGTTAATGGGTTTAAACCTGATTCGATATTTATTCGTCCCCCTGATAAAAATCCTGGATCCACCCCTGCTTCTAATTAAGTACAGAGCTAACGCTATGGGACATCATACTCGTCTTCTTTTGTGAAACATTGATATTTAAAGCTTCTGTTAATGTTAAAAGTTATTCCAACTATCAAGAAAGAACTAAGAGGGCAAATAGACATACAACTCATACTACCCCAATATCAGGTACAGACGTAACAGACATAGTTGTACCAGCTGATAAGTTCAAACATAATATTTTTTTTATGATAGCCACTTACCTTAATATTTGGTCCAACTGAAAGAATGACACCATCCTCTATATACACATCAGCCACTTCTTTATGATGTGCGTTAACCACAGTTCCTCCTCTAATCAGAATATTTGTATAGGGAGATGGAAGCCCACAGTCAGCAACACTATCTACTGCACAAAACTACACAATTCAAACAAGCTTAACCAAATTAGATTAATTAATCATCTATACTTTGAATTCAATGATGATAATATTTACTAACAATTTAGATTTTAAGTGTACCACTGACTATTTCTATACAGAAAAGGGCTTCACAACCCTTGCATATGATAAAAGTCAAAGACATTTGCTAGAGGCTCTTACCCCTTCGGCTGAAATTGAATCAGAGGTCGATCCATGGATAGAGATGAGAAGAAGTAGATGGAGAAGGTACACAGTCCACGCGAGCGGGGATGGGATCGCCTCTGCCATTGGTGGAGAGAGAGACAGAGAGAGAATCTGAGAATTCAAAGAGCAACCCGTCTTTTCTGAATAACTTGTTATTATATATGCCTCGGTTGAGTAGCGTTTTGAACTTCAGGAGCAGTCCGTCCAAATTTGCTCTCTGATGCCAGGTAAATTACAAGAAAACCAATGCCTAATCAAGAGAAGAATGTCAATTTTTCTCGTAAAAGATAAAGGGTTAATGTTCGGGGTAGCTCGCAAGAGGTTTCAACTTTTCTATATCTCATGACCTCATGTGCTCGCAATTTTCAATTGAGATAAAAGTAAGTACCATTGACTAGTCTGCTGGACTGTTACTCCTCAAGTCAAGTTGGAGGAGGAGATGGACTATTAAAAGGGGGATGGTACCCGGGCCCAATTTTAGAAAATACTAATTGGGCTTTTATAAATATATCAGACCCATAGCTTAACTTTGAAAACATATATATAGACACAAGCTGGGTTTTCTAGGGAGCCTATTAAAATTAGTATTATGTATTTTCTGTTCTATTTTTAATTAGCTCTTTAATAATTTTAGGGGTAGATCCATCAGTTGCCTAAGCAGAGAAATTTGATTAGACAGAGATATAGAAGGAAATGGATATAGGAAAGAGTTCATTACACTACAAATCAATGGCCTTCCAAAATTTGCCAGTTCAATTTGTAGACTCAAATAAATAGCATTGTCCTAAAAGTGGATATAATTCTTAACATCTAATGCCACTGAGTTTAACTGCGTGGGTCTAATTCTTAACATCACATCACAAAAAATTGAAGACCTTTAGAAATTGTAGAAGTTGAAGACTCAACAAATAGTAAAAAGTTGAGCATTGATCCTGCCTCTGTAGCACTAAAATTGAACTCTTCCCGTTAAAAACTCGTTGTAATTATGGTTCTGTTAATACAATGGGCTTCTAGCCTTTTTTCAAAAAATAAATAAAAAAAACTGGAAAAATTGAACTCAGTATCGAAATATGAAATTTATACGGCATAATAACATCTTAAGAGGGAAGTGCATCAAGCAATTAAGTAGAATCACCAAAATTGTATTCCAAATTTCGTTCCAACCACCACATTACTAAGACTAATAGTTCGAATCTTACCACCTCCTTGACATTATATTCATCAAAATCATACTAAACTGGACTTAAAAGAACAAAAAAGAAAAATTAAACACCTAAAAGTGCTAGATACAATTTCATATCCCAGATGTGTCTTGTTCAGCGTTTTGTCCTTACAAAAGAAAGAAGAAAAATAAAAGGAAAGGTCAACCTTAAATCCTAATAAAGAAAATACTAAGCTCGGGTCCGTTATTTCCATCGGGGTTAAGCATGTAAAATGACTCGGAATCCTTGCTTCCGACAACCCTATCAAAATGGGCCCGCATATACGCTAGATCCCCATCGGCCCCTTGTTTATCAACCTCCATCATATCACTAGGCAATACTCCTGCACCAACCGACACTGTATGAAGCAACTGCATCACCGTCAAATCATCATCAGACGGATCACGTCGCACCGCATACCCGATTTTCCTCCCATTGACATAAGCTGTCCATAGAGGTTCTTCTAACAACTTTGCCCTCTCGCCAGCCTTCTTTTCACACTCCAGTGCAATTCTCAAATGCTCGGCTCCCATCTCTTGCATGAATTTACCTGTCGGCATGGCAAGCTCAAGCAATAAATCCGGGACACTGCCAGGATTTTCTTGGAATGCAAGAGTTATGCGGGCTTTTCTATAGCCAAAAAGTGTGCCAGTAGTGCGGGATGCTCCAGGCACATGCCCGTCGTGCTGTCGTGCCCCACCAGTGGAACTACTCGCACGAGGAACGTTGGTGGGGAAACGGCAAGCAGGGGAACCTATGATGGGGAAGGAACGAAAGATGGAACGAACGGCTCGCATTGCTCGGGTTGAACGAGGAGGTTTTTTCTTCTTTGATGAGGGTTGGGCTAGAGTTATGGCCATCCGAGGTGTGCGTGGCGGTGATGGAGGGGGCATAGTCCCTTCTGGCAATGGCGAGGTTGATAACGGGGTGCCGGGTGTGCGCGGCGTTGGCGGTTGGATCGACATGGGGGAGGAAGGTGGTTGATACATGATGTATGTGTTAGAAAGAGAGGAGAGTAATGGAAAGCATAAAGGATGATAGTTTTTGAAAGAGGCGATTTTCAAAGGAAAAGGTTAATTTAATTAGTCAAGAGTTATGGGGGGCACGTAGAGAGATTCTTTTCTATTATGTAAGTAAGGAGAGCACGTATGAGCGGTATAATGGGCTTCATTTTTCGGTGCTCAATTTGTTTGATTTGTAAGGTGTGATAAGCATTTTAGGCGTGTTTTTGTATTGGCTAGATTAATAGAGACGGTTTAGTGGACGGCCAGAACTACGGATTGGTCATTTGCGCTTTTTCTCTCTCTGAAGGCAAAGTCATAGAGCTTAAATTAATTTCAAACCAAAATTTGGGGAAACTTTTTATGCCCTTTGACTAGGACAAGTATTTTGCTTAAGCTGTGTAATTAGTTGGTCTAACACCAAATTCATTCGAAAATAAAGGATTATTTCTTTTTGATGCAAAAAAAAGAGAAGAAGACATGACATGACATGAGAGCCAAGGGGCAGAGCTCCTCATGGGCCAATCTGAGCGTGGTCTGAGCCCTTCTTCTGTTAGAAATTTGTGAAGAGGTAATAATTTTTGTTGGGTTATTTATCGATCGGGCTTTATACGAACCTCTCTTAAAAATGGGGTAAACACTTTAATTGTTTTTTATGTTTCAAGTGTCACATTTTTATTTCTGATTTTAAAGTCTAAACAGTTGATCTGAATCATGATCTTCATAAAATGTGCCTGAATGTATTTTTTGGGAAAAAAAATTACTATTTTTTTAGATAGGTACATAATCACTGTGTTTGGATGGTCCAGTCCTAAAAAATAGTGATTATGTACCTATCTAAAAAAGATAGTAAAAAAAAATTAAAAAAATATATAAAATAGAATTTCATCAAGTCTTGACAATATATTCATATCAGACGGTCCCAATT
This sequence comes from Carex rostrata, assembly GCF_964058835.1. Taxonomy (NCBI): domain Eukaryota; kingdom Viridiplantae; phylum Streptophyta; class Magnoliopsida; order Poales; family Cyperaceae; genus Carex; species Carex rostrata. The sequence continues at coordinate 13,182,631 of NC_135919.1, forward strand.
ATTCATTTCCTTTGTTTTAAAAATCGCACTTGACACAATTGTAACCGTCTGATTTGAAAGAGGCAACCCTTGCTTTGTAAAACTTGACACTTATGGTGTTTTTCAATGGAATAGGGGTTTTTGAAAGAGGCAATTCAAACCCATCTATTTCTCCCTTTTTATTCACCATGGGAGTAGGAACTAGGAAAGAAACTTAGATCACTAAAATGAAGAAACCCTGGCACATAGCCTTTGCTGGCTAGAGCTTCTAATCACTAGACATTTTAAATTAGCTAAAGATTTTCATTTCGAAATTAAATTAGCCCAACTTATAAGGCCTGAAATGAATAAACTTTCTTGTTTCATTAGGCCAGGGCAGGGCATGTTCACAGGCCTAGAAAGAGATCAGCCCAGCTCTCTAGATTGGATCTACAAAAAAAATGTCTATTTTTAATGATCTTTTCCTCTGTATAATTTTATTCTCTTTTTTTTAGTCTTTTGGAATTTAGATAATGATCTTTTCCACTGTATAATTTGTTTCTTATTTTTTTTTATATTTTGCAGTTTAGATACCATTGATATCATAGAAAAGAAAATATTTTTAAGCTAATTAGATATCCACGGTATTCAAAGTATTTAAAATTCATATTTCAGTGAGTGAGAATAAAAAATAACCAAAAATACTATCCATAGAAGTCGGGCGTCTTTAAAAAATTATAGATAATTGTCTAAAAATCTCTAAGAATGAATTATTATATCCAGGTGAAAGCTTGTTAAATGTACTTTCTTAGAGCTCAAGATCACTAAACATCGGAGTTTGAAAGCAAACAAACAGCCATCCAATATATAATAAACATTGCTCGCCGCATTTATTGTTGAAATTTTGATTTAGAATACATCAGGTGTAGTAGATCCCGGTCAAATATTCGATTTTGCACGGGGATTACTATAAGTGCGAAAAAGTGAAAGAGAGAACTTAAAACTTGAGTTCAAGTTTTTGATTAACCTTTTTCTTTCTAATTTTTTATTTTTTATTCTTTATTATACCCTTTTTAAATAGAATAATTATAACAACCCCCCACCCCTATCCTCCCATTTATTCCCGCACTCTCTCTCTTTCTTAACTGTCATATCCCCTCACTTATTTGGCTAAAAATTTTCATTTATCCCCGCATTAAATTAGAGTCATTTAATACCAATCCCCGCATTAATTATGCTTTCCTCTAATAACAATTCCCGCATTAATTATTCCTTTAAAAACAATTTTCGCATTAATTATACTGTTATCTAATAACAATCCCCGTTAATAAATGTTTATTTGTTATTTCTGAGAAGTATTTATCCATGTAACATAAAGTATTTATCCATATAACATAAAGTATTTATCATTATGTCTGAGAGTATTTATCATTGATATTTACTGTAAATTGCAATTATGTTTGAGAAGTATTTATCTATGTAACATAAAGTATTTATCCTTGTAACATAAAGTATTTATCCTTATACATGAGAGCATTTATCACTGATGTTTTAATATAAGTGCAATTATGTTTGAGAAATATTTATCTATGTAACATAAAATATTTATCTTTGTAACATAGAGTATTTATCCATGTAACATAGAGTATTTATCATAATGTCTTAGAGTATTTATCATTGATGTTTTTACTGAAAATTACAATTATGTCTGAGAAGTATTTATCTATGTAACATAAAGTATTTATCATTATGTGTGAGAAGTATTTATCATTGGGTGAGGGGATTGTTTATTTAATGGTCCCCAGTTGTGCGGGGACAATCCAAAGAAAAATGAAATTTTGTGCAGGGATAACTGACAAGTATTTATGAGGGGATTGTTTATTTAATGGTCCCCAATTGTGCAGGGACAATTCGAAAAAAAAAAAAAAATTTGTGCGGAGACAATTAATGGATTGATTTATTCAGTCAAAATAGAGATCATTGCATAGGGATTAATACTTTGCAAATCCAGGATAAATATTTTTATGCTTCAAGTTAAATACTAACATTTTTTGCAGAGTATTAATGATTGAGCGGTCCCCCCATGACTTTTTTGGCAGTTAGTGCGGGGTTTTTTGCGGGGATAGACCTGCGGAGATTGTTATCATGATCCTTTTAAATATTGCTAATGTAAATATAAGTCTCAGATTTATGTTTATTTTGTTATATTTTTATTTTTTTAGTTCAAAAATTATTTATATAAATGTTTTTATTTTGAAATTTTAATTTAGTATTTTTGGTATTCGGATCCAGGATATTATAGGAGAAAAGGATAATTGCTGAGATTTAGTTTTGTATTTTATAAAAAATTTGGTTTAGTATTTTTATTTTGAGAATTTTCAAAAATCTGAGCTATTGGGGCATTTTTCTAGAAAAACATGAGGATATTTGTGTATTTTTTTTTTAATGGTGGATATGAATTTTTTTTTGGCAAATTGCTTGAGGTTCTGTCTAACATATTAAAAACACCCGGCATTGTTTTTGTTCCAATTTTTCGTCACGGAACACTTGAAACAAACCATTAATAAATATTATAATTAAGTTTGTAGTATTTGAATTATTTTAACAATTGAAGGTCTGAAAGTAACTTTACTGGCCGATGGAGAAACAAATAAAAGAAAAGCGACATTTTTATTTTTAACCAATTAAAAAATTATTTTAATAATAATAACCAAGGTTTAGGAATAATTTTAAAAATACTGGAACCGTGGAATTTTTCTACGGTTTGAGTATTTTTAAAATTATTCCTAAACCTTGGTTATTATTATTAAAATAATTTTTTAATTGAGTAAAAATAAAAATGTCGGAAAAGAAAAGGCATGCATCTGAATTGGGTCAAAATTCATAATATTATCAAGTACATCACTCCAATAAATAATAATACAATGCATGTATATCGCAATCGCCAGCAAGAAAACTTTGTCCCCTGATTCCCATTTAAAAATTTAGCACGGGTTATAAGGTGCTTGATAATTGTTCTTTGATAATTTATCTGGGTTATGCAACGGCAGATAGTTTCATTGAACTAATAATTTGCAAATGAAATGCATGTAGTTCACTGGCCTAATAATGCCTCCACCTTTTTACTGGACCCTCCCAAATCTTGCTCCAATTAATGGATCTCTGCTGGCTCCCTCTGCTTGCCTTCTCTTCTTCGGGCAAGCACTGCCATTGCAAAAAGAGGGTTTTTTTTCATTTATAATTGGTAGCTGTGGGGATGCACAAATTGGGTTCTTGATGAAGTAGGAGCTCCAAAACTAACAGAATTGTTTGCTATTCAATTAATTATTGAAAACCCATACATAAGATTTTGCTTTAAATAAATGCAAACATAAAATTATCTTGTTAGATCATTACATTCATCTTCTACTGTATGCACATAATTTATATCATTCTTTACTATGAACATAAGAAAATGAATGAGGCTATGGCACTGTGCATAGTGTCGATTGGTCTGTACTATGGCTAATATTTTCATTTTTAAAGTTCCAACAATCGATTTGAACCGTTCAGCATGATCTTCATATAAAATGTTAGGTAGAAAATTTCTTGATCTAAAAATTCTAGACCATTCAAGAATAGCGATATTCAACCTATCTAAAAAAAGGAGAGTTAAAATGCACCATTAGTTTTGTGTCCAACAACATCCTGCATCTTTATTTATATTCTCAAAGTTCAAACAGTCGACCCGAATCGCTTAACATAATTTACATATTAAAATGTGGTTAGAGACCAAATTTATATTTTTTTGAAAATTGTTTACTACTTTTTTAAATATGTACAAAATCACTGCTTCTGTATCATTCAAAACAGTGATTTTGTACCTATCTAAAAAAAATAGTAAAAAAATTTCAAAAAAAATATAAAATTTGGTCTCTAAGCATATTTTAGTATGAATATCATGTTGAGTCGTTCAGATCGACTGTTTGAACTTTGAAAACGAAGATAGAGATGTAGAGTATGGTTAGAATATAAAACCAATGGTGCATTTTAACCGTACTCATAAAAAAATAATAAAAAATATAAAAATATAAAATTTAGTGCGCAAGTATATTTTCATGTGCGGGTTGTTCGGAAACAAGGGATTAAGAGTTTAAGGAGCGCTAAGGAACCGATGTTCGGTTGTCTTAATCTCTGGATGCAAACTGAGGAAGCTAAATGAATGGATAGATGTGCCTTAGGTTGTGCTCCAGAGAGGGGTAGAAACCCCTTCATTAAAGGGAAGGAATGGAAACAAAGGGAAAGAGGAGAGGAACGCGGTTTGCCCACGTTGCTCACACACTCCAGAAGAATGTAATCAGAGATGAAAGGAGAGAAACGCGCTACTCTGGTGAGGGGAAGGCGCTGCACAAAGTTTTGAAATTCGTAACCCCCAAATTGGGGTGTAGATTTCAGTGTAGCGAGGGGAACCACGCTCGGGCTCTTCCTTCCCCTTCCTCTTTACGTTGCATTTGTGGATCACAGCCTTAAGGTTCGGAATGGGGATTAAGATCCAGACAAAATGAGGCTAAGGATGTGCTCCAGACGGGGGGACGCGGAGTGAGGGGAAGGTGTTTTTTGCTAAATTGGGGCTGATCAGAAGAGTGCGCCTGCTCAAGATGAGGGGGATCCGAAAGGGAACGGAGGAAAGGGAAAGGGGCAGAACACTGTTCGGAGGTGACGCTCGTGTAGAGTTTTGGCGAAATCGATCACTCCCAAATAGAGGTGTAGGATTTACTGTGTGGAGGGGAGCCAGACTTTGCCTCCTTCCTTCCTCTTCCTTTCTCTTCCTCTGCGCGCTGCTTTTGTGGAGCACAGCCTAAATGAAGTGATCTTAATCCGCGCTAAGGAACCAATATTCGACAGAAATAAGCAGCTAAAAAAGCTAAAGATTAAGTCTTAATGATACTTAATCCCTTAAGTATTTAAACCCTGTCAAAACAATCAAAATCTGGTGCCTATGATAAATATAAGGGTTTATTTTTTAGATTCGTGTCAGGTTAAAAGAACGATTCAGTTCTAATTGTACCTCAGGTACCTTGGGGGATACAAATTTCGACTATTTAAACGAAAATATTACTTCATAATACAGACCAAATACGCACTATGCATAATACCACAGCCTCACTCTAAGAAAATACTTAAATCGAAGACATTTGTATTAGCCAAATAATTAGTTTAAGTAAATACTTGGATATTGAAAAAATAGAAACAAAAAAAATAAAAACAAAGTTGGGTAGACCAAATCTGTGAACGTGTAGGGCTATGTTTGGATGACATAAAGAATAGAGGCTATTTTAGAATACTAGCTATTCGGAATAACAATGTGTATCCAAACAATATTTTTGTTATTCGAAATAGTTAGAATAGTTACTATTCTCTATTCCTTGTAAATATTAGAATACCTACTATTCGGAAGTGTGAAGAGAGAAAAAAAAAAGATTTTCTTTTCGAATTTCCCTCAATACAATTCTGAAATGAAAAATTTGACACCACTTCTGTTATCTTCATGTCGTGACAATTCATTTGAGATACCACTTGTCTATCTTTCATCTTAATTAGCATCTTGTTAATATTATTTTTTTATTGATTACAGTTATTCACAATTCTATATGTACAATTTAAACAATATTTTTACTAATTATAATAGCATCATTTTCACACTAATCTAAATATTTTTTTTTTTTCTATTCATATTTATTATTTTTAAATTTTATTATTCTAACTATTCTAACTACATTCAATTGTAACCTAGAAGTACAACATGCGATGTTACGAATCATTTATTCCCTTAAAATTCGGTGGTGGCAGGGCACATCCGCACATCCGCTTTAATTAAGCACGTCATCTACTTTACTGTATCAGTGATTCAGTGCTTTGAATGGACAAGACAGGTTCTTTCTCTGGTGTCTCCTCTTGTCTACCCAATATCGAGACCATACCACCTTTAGAATCCAGCCTTTATTCCAATCCCTCGTTGAGTCCAGTCATTAGTCTTTTGTGACCACTTGGCATCTTACAATCATGTCGACCTCCTTATATATCCAAATTTCTCTCCAGTTTCCAGATGAGATAACAATGTGAATGATCCACAATTGCATATATTTTGCCTTTGTTTTCTAGCAAGGAACCGAATGCTCTCCATTTCTTGTGATAATTTGAGAGATGTGAATGCTTGTATTGATTTTCCCTTTCAATAGTAGCTCCAACGTATGTGGTCCTAGTCACTTCTTTCCTTGCCAATTATTGTTTTGGGAGGAATAGAACATATTTGGTGTTTTAAAACAGTATTTTTATGGTTAATTCAGAGGAAAGAGATGAGCTGATGCAAGATTTTTTGGTGTACGGCTAGAAATACTAATACATAATTTAAGCTCAAATCAATTTTGCCAAGTGATGTGTCGGCTCTCCCATAGCCAGTTCAAGAGGGTTTTTAATGCAGGTGTCAGAGGCTCACTTACTGCCGCAGCTGGAACAGGATGGGTTTGGCGTAGAGGATGAGGATAATGAAATTTAGCTTGTTTGAGCATTGCTATTACTGCTTAGTTCTAATCTATGTTGCATGGACACGGGTACGGGTATCATATCAGATACGATACGGATACGGCAATACGCTAGTTTTTAAATATCTTAGATACGATACGGCTACTATATAAATTTTATGTTAATTATTTTATTAATTTAACACTTGTATTATGAATGAATATCAAAAATCAACGTAAGTATAAGTTAAATGCAAAAGCTAGTAGCTTAAGACAACAGATGTAAGATAGTTCAGTGGGGGGTTCAAATCTGCTCCTTTTCTTAAGAAAAGGAGCACCCTCCTATTCCTTCATCTGAATCGTTCAAAATCGATCGTACGGCTTCAATTACACCTGATTTATTTTAATAGATTATATTGATATAAAAGAAAAGGTAATTGAAACCGTTGGATCAATTTTGAACGGTTTAGATGGAGGAATAGGAGGGTACTCCTTTTCTTAAGAAAAGGAGCAGATTTGAATCCTTCAGTGGGTAAGTGATATGGTGCTTATGCAATAGATTCTGGGTTTGAAACTCGGGTGTCGCTGAAAAAACATTTTGCATTGTGCGGTTCACAGGTCTCAATCCATACGTGGTGCACAGTGCCGTATTGGCCCGTTTCAGTCCTTATCGGAACTGTATCAGATAATTAGAGACAAGCCACGTCATCCGATTATCTAGTACGTATCGGGTTTGTATCGTACCCGTATCCGTATCCGATACGCACCCGATACTGATACAGAGCCCAAGTGGAAGTATCCGAGTAACATAGGTTCTAATGTATATTTTGTTGGAGTGACTAGTGAGGCTATGGTAATATGCATACTGCATATTGGTTCATACTATGAATCAATATTTTATTTTCAAAATCAAAATAGTCAATTTGAACTGATCAACATGATCTCCATATAAAAATGTATTTGTAGATCGAATTTTACTCTCTTTTTTTTTTACAATTTTTTTTACCAGCTTTTAAAATAGGTAGAAAACTACTTTATATAAAAACTCTAGACCATGGAAGTAGTGATTTTCTATATATATAGAAAAAGTAAAATAATTATAAAAAATGTAAAATATAGTTTGTAAGTACATTTTTATATAAAAATTATGTTGAACGGTTTAAATCAACTATTTGAACTTTAAAACAAAAATATTGATTCAAGTACTGGGAATCAATCCGCACTATGTATACCATAGCCTCACTCTTTGTCGCTTGTTATGCATGTTCTGTTGTTGGATGGTATTAATTCTTTTGGTACAACTTCATTTAGTTAATGTAGGAAAGCTACTGGTACCGGGTTCTGGTGTCTAGACCACATTTTTAACTTTTAATAGAAATTGGTGGCTATCTTCATTATTTCAAAAGAGAGAGAGAACTGAGAAGAGAAGAAAGAATTAGAAGATCAATTAATGGTGTACCTAATTGGCCACGATAGTGATTTGTACTATATAAATGTACTCTTTTCATTTTTTTTTCTTAAAAAAGAAACTTGGAGTCTTGGAGAAATTTACTTTGTTTTGTCTTTCACTGAATTAATATTTAGTTTACTGTGATAGTGTGAAATCCAAGCAAATTGATTAGTACCAATTGATCGATCTTTTTTTCCATTATAATCGAGCAAGATAGGAATGGGACCACCAAAGTGTGTAATAACATCTTACCTTATAATTAAAAATGTGTCAATTGGGCAAACATATATTATGGACATGTGATTTGTCTTAACAAGGAGGGTGTAATCAGGGGCGGAGCCAGATCTTTGAACTATGAGGGACAAATGTAAATAAGGATCAATCATATAAATTTTTTATACTATAAATGATGATCAATTTTATAGTATTCGTAATATTTTGATTTAAACTATACATAAAATCACATATACGTACATAAATTTTGAAAATAAATGAGGGTCAATCGACCCCATTTGATGTTACTACCTCTGTCCCTGGGTGTAACTCAATATAAAATGCGTCTTGATTTAAATCATCTAAGATTAATGTCTCGAGCACCATTAATAGCGGATTTAAATGTGTAATATGGGATCAATTGACCCCTTATTTAAAATAAAAAAAATTATACCATTCTATACAAATTTTAAAAAAAATTAAAAATAGTCCTTACATTTTTCTCAAAAATTGCTCATTGTGACTCCCATTGTTCTAAAAATATTAAATTAAAGTTAGAATATACTATAAATATATTATAACGCCTTGAACACCGCTTTATAAATGTCTTGTGAGAAAATCAGTCATCAACTTAAAATCAATAATTAAGCAACAATTCCATCATTTATTTCTTAAATTGTTTGTACAATTTATTTAGTAGTTTCCTTTCTTCCAAAAAAGATAGTGCATGCAGATTTTACAAGATGAAAACGTTTTTGCTTATTTGGGTTTTTTTAGCACTTAACATTAATTAATGAACTAACACCAAACTTGTATAATATTTTTTTTGTAATCCTTAATGTACTCATTTTAATATTTTTTAAAAGTACACATACAATGCTTGCCACTTAACCTCTGTGTCTGTGAAAGCTCTTGTAGATCCATTATCCCTAATCTTACCTTAATTAATAATCAATCCTAAACCTTAATCATAGTTAGTGGCAAGAAAACAGCCACTTTACCGACAACACCCCTTTCACAGGAACTGGATTCCATTATACGAGATTTGACATCACCAGGTCCCCAACTAAATGATAAATATTCGATAGTGGAAGTATGCCTAATTTTATATGGTTTGGTGGAGCGTCTAGAGCACCCATTTGACAAGGCGTCAGAAAAATAAAATAAATAAATAAATAAATAAAAGATCTCCTGATCTAAATACCAACTGATAGGACTAGGTTTCTAATTATTGCAGATAATTTCAAATTGAGACCGAATCGTCTGCCCCCAGAGTCACTGCGGGTGGGCCCTCATTTAAAAACAGTAACAATAAATTAAACCCTTTAACACCTTTAACAGTAACCGGTCCCACCCCACAGTGACTCTGGGGGCAGGAATTTCCTGCACCCCGGGAGGCAGGAGATTCGGTTCCTTTCAAATTTAACCCTTCAACATAGAATTTAGTGATCGTGACATTCTGCGAGCACATTTAATTATCATTAATTACGGACAATTCTTTTTTTTTGCGTTAAATCTCTATTATTATATTATGCACGTAGATGTTTTGATCGATTTTGATTAAAAGATAAAATTTTATATTAAATATCAGCTATCTGATCAAATATTCTAATTTTATACATCTTTTTATGTGTTTTTACGTATAGAAATCTAAATTTATTTAGACACGTATTCGTCACATGTACTTTTCAAATTGTATCATTTTTCTTATTGGTCATGATTTTTTTCTATTTTTTAAATATCATTTAAGTAATTTTTGAATGGATTGATAATTGATTGGTTATGTCTTTCTTTCTTTCTATTTTTTATATTATTTAAAGAATGCTATTTGTCATTCAATATGACATTTTGTTTGAGATTTTTTTTATAAAAATATGTCAAAAAGATAAAAAAAATATATAATTTAAAGAATATAGTTTATGCATATATGTCATTTATCATTCAGTCTAATTTTTTTTTATAAAAAATATGCTATTTTGTATGAATTTTGTTATTCTCTTATAATATTTTCTCCTTGGACACGATAATAATATTATTTTAATAAGAGATGCTTCTCGAAGAAAATCATAATAATTGTTCAATGGTTGCTTTTATGCTATTGGAGAGTGGAGAGTGTGATCATTATCTAGTTTCGCACGGAATATGTTTATATATACACTGTAGAGTCTATCAGTCGAATTTAAAAAAAAAAAAGATAAATCAAATAATCACGACTTTTGAAAAATTCAAATTTTGATACGGCCGCTTCTCCTAGGTGCGGCCACCTCTTTTTGGAGCGCATCTAGGGAATGTGGCCCTGTCAAAATTCAAAATTTTCAGTAAACGTGGTGATTTGGTTTATCTTTTTTGAGGTTGTGGTATATTTAAAAATTTCGGGTCTATCAGACTATCACTGAACCAATCAGACTGAGTAAACTAAAATGTACAACGTTTTAAGGTATTTCTGAGTTTGATCAAATTGTTACTTCAGCGTTTCTGACATGCATAAAACGTTACAACGTTTTACAAACGTTTGATCCCTGTTTAAACAGCCTCAAACATATTTTACCAAGCTTCCGATTTTACAATTTGTATTCTTGATAAGTATCTTCATGATTTCTTCAGTTCAAGTATTACATAATGCAATTCCATTTGACTTGAACCTACATATCTTTCAAAAAATAGAAGATATCGTAAAATTCAATAAATGTATGTTTTTGCAAATTAGTTAAATAGACGAAAACGATTATTGCTCGAACAACAAAACAAGCATATGTATATTTACTACTGCACCGAAACAATTATATTAAAGAGATAAAAAAAATTAAAAATAAATTACAGTTCTGTAATTTTACACCCTAACTCAGTTTAAATAAATTAAGCACTTGTGTAATAATATAATTTACAGCTCTAGAGCTAGTACTTGATAAAAACATTCAATAACAAAGATGTCAAAAATTAATGCTGTAAGATGTTGAACTGATTCTAACTGAATATATAAAATTCCTTTCTCAATAAAAAAAGATTTATACACGGTTTTTTTAGTATTTAGCTTAGTTTGAGCAATATTATTTAGTGTTATATATCTGCCCTTTATAATAAAAAGGAGATCTAGTGGCAATATTTGTTAAAATAAAAAGTAATAACTAGGTCAAATTAAGAGATATTTAGTGAGCTTTTTTAAGAGAATCTTTCGTGTTAATTTATACATATATAATACATATATACATATATACATAGCGTATGCGGCGCAAATGGCTTAATAACGTCGTTTAGTGCCTCAAAAATTCAGTTTAAGTTTTTGTTCAACGGTAGACGTTGGATCAGCAATTTTCAAAGTAACTTAATAAATAGTAAAAAAAAATCAGAAAAATATAAAATTTGGTCTCCAAGCACATTTCAATATAGGGATCACATCTAACGGTTCAGATCGACTTTTTAAATTTTGAAAACGAAAAAATGACTTATAAGCATATATCCTCATATGCTTATGTAAGTAGAGTAACCAACATCTATATTATATATACATGTACATATACGTATATTTGAATAATGTTGTAAATCTTTTTGCTGCATATAAAAATAATACTATTTGAGTATGTTAGAAATGTTATCACGTAAAATTGATTTAATGTTGATAAATCTTTTTGCTGGTAACTAGCAATATAGTGATAATGCAAGAGAATGCTGGTTCTAACAATATGATGAGACTTTTAATCTTTATGGTTATTTTTTAAATTATAAATTTCTAAACATTTCAATTAGTTTTTAAATTATTCATTTTAAAGAAGAATTACTAATAAAAAAAAGTTAGAACTCCGTCTATGTTATTTTACATAGCCGGTCTCAAGCCCGGAAAAAAGGAGGGTAACTTTTATTTTTTAATCTATTGTTTTAAAATAATTCATAATTATTTTTAAAGTAATTGATTTAAGAAATTTTTTATTTATATTTTATTTAACCTATTGAAAATAAATAAACGTTTACAAAATATATTATCAATTTAAAATGTAAACTAAAAATTTCGAGATATAAATAAATTATGAAACTATATAATTAGAATGAGAATTTGAAAATAAAATAAAATGACTCGTGTAAAGAAATAAATAAATACATTTGTACTTAGCCGAATAAACATACAAATTTTCGCAATAATAATTTTTATATATAAATTACAAATTTTATCTATTTAGGAATTATAAAGATGTGACTTGATAATTTTATGTATATATATACACTATTTGATATTGAATTATTTAGATTTTAAAATTTGAATTATAAAAAAAACAAAAAAAAACCCGGACCGGACCGCCCGCCCTGCCCCTTGAGGGTACAACGGGCACGCGTATAAGATGGGCACGCCACGGTTTTTGAAAAAAAAACCCGTGATGCCCAACCCGTGGTACCCGTCTACCCGTGATACTCGTGCCCTTGCCTACCCGTGCCCGGGTTTGCCCGGACCGCCCGGCCCCTACCCGACAGCAAACCTCTATATACTAGCCGTGCCGACATTTTTATTTTTACTCAAATTTTAAAATATTTTAATAAAAATAACTAGGTTTTGAAAAAAATTTAAAAATACCCAAAGTGCGAAAAAAATTTGCGGCCCGGAATTAAAATTCGGAAGAGCGGGAAAAAACCATGGCCTCTAATTTTTATTCAAAATCACAAAAAAAATCCACGGTCCGACATTTTTTTTTTGGTTTTTTGCATTATAAATAGGCAGTTTTTTTCTGTGTAGAAAGAGAAGACAGAAGCAGAAGGAGAAAGAGATGAAGATCCTTCTAAATTAGGTAATTTTTTTCTGCAACTGTTCATTTACGTAGTTACTATTTATTTACGTATTTACTGTTAATATACTATGCATATGCGTCTTTACTATTCATTACTGTTCATGTTGTTCATATATGTCTGTATTGTTCATATACTAATGTTCACTACTATTCACAACTGTTCACAATTGAAATCAGTAAACTGACAAAATATTTACGAATGTAGTTTATTGGCCATGCTTATTGGAATTTCAGTACAATTTGGAGGGAAATTCATTTTTGACCAGAATGAAGTATGTTACTCCAAACCTCTAGTAAATATGTACTGGGTTGACGAAAATTTCTCATTTGAGCAGTTGCAATCGCTTATTTATGAAGTGAGCGGCTACAATAGGAATCGTTGGGAATTAGAAATAATGGCTCGAATGGTCCAAGCAGGAAAGTATGTCAAAATCGCATTGGGAGATGACGGGGCATTGAGAGGCCTGATCGCGCAGGTTGTAAGGTCCGGTGAATCACTATGCGAAGTTTTTGCATGCAGAATTCACAGAGAGTCAGGGGCTGAAAGTTCAAGCCAAAATTCTGTTACAAAAAATTATCAATCAAATTATGAACCACACATTCCTTTATTCGTACCCGGACCAATGCCAGAACCAGAACAAAAAATATACAGTAATTCACCCCAATCTCCACCTTCTATCTCACCCCGACTAAAATCTTCACCTTTTATCCCACCTATATCCGTGTATGTTGGTCTTTCATCCTTACTTGGGCATGAACCAAATCCTCACCCCAGACCGCCACCAGTACAGGAAGATCCAAACGAGTCGGAATTTGAATTTATGAACGAGGTACCGGAGAAGAATCTGCAAACTGGGGATGAATGAGGGGAGGGAGACTGGGACATTAATGATGAAGAAGATGAAGAAGAATACACACAGCCCACTGTGAGGTAAAATAGAAATATGCCGTTAAGTGGCCGTTCTGAGACTCACCCGTTCGTAAACTTCAATGACACATCTGCTTTTCGAGAAGCAGATGTTTCTTACTATAGTCATCGGATTGAATACAAGAGTGAGCTCGCAAAAGACCAATACTTTGTAAACAAAAAGCAACTGACGAAAAAAATCAGAGAGTACCATGTTGACAAGAACCAGAAGACATATACGAAGAGAAGTGACAGATCCCGGCTGGAAATTAGATGCAGCACTCCGGGTTGTCGTTTTGTTCTGATGGCAACATCAACAAATCATGGAGATACATGGATGATAACTAAGCAAGACACGCCTCACACATGCACGTCTGAGTACACCAGGACCGACCATGCACAACTCACGGCATCAATCATCGCAGATATCATCGAGACTAGCATTAAGGAAGAACCCACTATGAACATCCGGAGTGTGACAAACTGCGTAAGGGTTAGGTTTGGTAGTATAACCCCAAAGTACAACAAACTTTGTAGAGGTCGTGAGATTACAATAGCCCGGCAATTTGGGAGTTGGGAGGAGTCGTACAACTTTATGAAACTATTGCTTATCGGGATAGTTGAAAAGAATCCCAGCTCGAGGTACCAATTTCTGACCAGTCCGAACATCGATAAAAATACAGGACTAGTCAAGCAAGGTGTTCAGGAATTCAGGACCGTGGCATGGGCTTACGGATCATGCATCACCCCGTTTGATTACTTGAGACCGGTGATCATGCAGCCTTCCTTGATGGGCGGTATGAGGGAAGGCTTTTGATGGCTTGCGGCTATGATGCCGAGAACCAATTGCTGCATCTAGCATTTGCAATTGTGCATAAGGAAAATGAAGAGAATTGGGGATTTTTCTTACAATGGCTTAGGATTAATGTGATTCGTGTTAATAGATTCATATGTGTTATATCAGACCAATACAAGGGTATCAAAGCTGCATTGAAACCTGAATATGGATGGGACAGGAATAATTTTGTGCACGGGTATTGTATCCAACACATTGCTGATAACCTGGTCCAGGCGTGTAGGAAGGACCCATGGTACGGAACTAGGTTCAAACAAGGAGCCAGGAAGAAGAAGCCAAGAAGGCTGAAAGGGATGTTCGAAGATTTTGCCATGGTATGTCTAATATTGTGTAATTTATATCATTTTTGTTTCTTTTAGATGGCTTTTGTCTAATTTTACTTTGTTCTATTGCAGCAAAATCCGAAGTGTAATATTTTTTTGAGGAGAGTGGGCAAAGTACGTCCTAATGATGTTATGGAGCTGCCAAATATTGCAGCCAGAAGCCGTACAGCTGACCGTGAAAGTGCAAATATAATGTTTAGGGAGGAAATGAGAGAAGTACTGGCGGGAGGAGAGGCGGTTGGGGGTGCAAGGGCCTTCAGGTACTACCCAGCGAAGAAAGAGCACATCTTAAGCTGGAAGGAGGAGCACATCTGGCGCAAGACCATCTGGTACAGCACACCATCAAGAAGAAGCAGTGCAACTAGCTAGAAGGAGCACATCTGGCGCAGGACCATCTGGTATAGCACACCAGCAAGAAGAAGCAGTGCAACCAACTAGAAGGAGCACATCATCACGGGGATCTGGTTAGTTTATAGGATTGCATTTTAGCCTGAGTCGTAGAAAGTCGTAGAAATTAACTTGCTATCTATTTCAAAGTGTTGAGAACTTATTTAATTAGATGAACTTTATTTTGTGAACAATTTTCATTTTGAGGTTTGTATGAACTTTATTTGTATGTGTCGACAGCTCACAGTTTCATTATGAGCCCAACTTTATTTTTTACCGTCTCGCAGTGATTTATTATGTTGTAGATTGTTAGTATTTTATTATGTTGCAATTTTTTGTAATTATTATTTTTTAAATAAATTGTAGATGAGAAGGATGGACAGTAACAATTGAGGAAAAAAGCGAGGAAAAGAAAAATAGCATGGGCATTTGTGAAAAGTTTAGAAAGGACTGTCCGAAATGTGTGCAGATAGATGAATTTTTTAACTGGAATGACATATCCGATGATGATTTTGTAGAAAACCCCCTACTGCTATGGATTGAGGAAAAAAAATTGATGTAGAGACGCCTAAGACTAAGACTAAGACTAAGACTAAGGCTAGCACGTCATCTGTTGTTACTGATCTGAATTCATCAACCTCAGACAATGACTTTGTTCCATGTACCTTCAAGGCTCATTGTAAGAAATAGTATGTTATTCAGTTCGTTTGGAATTTAGTTTAGTTTGTATTCGGAGATTATGTTGTTCAGTTTGTTTGGAATTTAAATTAGTTTGAATTGTTAAGTTAGAGATTTGTATGAACTTTATTTGTACCTCTGGTAAACATAGCAAAATATCTCCAAAAATCATGAAAATTGACCGACATAGCAAAATATCTCCAACAAGACTGTGAAGTTTCATAAAAAATCTCCAAACAGATCGTGAGATATCATCTCTCAAAAATTGCCCGAACTGCTAAAACAGGTTATGTTCCTAGCTTTTCCTGATGGAAACAGATTGTTCCTGGATAATGCAAAAAATGGTGTGGTTTGGCCAGAGCTGAAACAGCTTGTTCATGGCCAAAATAGGGGCCAAAACCAATGTGCAGAAAAGCCTATGGTTCAGCCAGAGCCAAAACAGAGGCCGAACAGAGGGATGAAGCATTTATTTTTGTTATTTTTGAACCATATTAATTGAAATGCATTTAGTTTTTTTTTTATTCTATTTACTTTTCTTGTTTTTGTTATTTTTAAAGCATGTCGTATTATTGTTCTCAAATTTGAATTCGAATACTTTGTTCTTAATTTATATAATTATATATATTCAATTAAATCTCTAAAATTCCGGAATGAACTAATTTTATAAATTCCATAATTCATTTATACGAATAACTTCGTATAATTATACTCTTATTTAAGAATTCAATTATTTATTTATTCATACAAATCAAATTTTAATTTCTTTTCTAAATAGTTCAACAGAACTTGTAACAAATCTTTAAATTCACGAACTACTCGAATAATTACCATTAATTTATAGAATTTATATTTTAGATTAAAATTCTTAACACATTTCATTAGTTTCACTTTAAAATTAATCAGACAAAAATCTGAAAGATCGTTTAATTAAAAAAAAAATCAGCAGCCTAATGCAAAAAAACAAAAAAAAAGAAAAAGAGGCCGGGCCGTGGAAAAATTTCGCGATTCCGAATAAAAATTCAGGGCCGCGGATTTTTTCCACACTTCCGAATTTTAATTCCAGGCCGCGGATTTTTTCTGCACTTTGGGTATTTTTAAAAAATTTTCAAAACCCTGGTTATTTTTATTAAAATATTTTAAAATTTGAGTAAAAATAAAAATGTCGGCCGGCCATGCTATATATCCAGTATCCTCCAATTTTTAGATTATTTGTTGTTAAAAATTCTATTGTTTTGCAGTAACCATTCCAATACCTTGTAATGCGGAGAATAGTCACAAGATTCGTGACTTATTTGCGAATAATTTTTGTGATAGCGAATCGAACGACAAATTATTTGATTGACCAAATTTTGACCGAATTATTGGTGAATAATTCATGAATTTTACAAAAAAATTTCAAATTCTACAAATTATTCGTGAATAATTTGTGATTTTTTTTTGCTCCCTTATGAGACTAAGATCTCCTAACCGGATAATGCCGAATCATTCCCGAATTATTTATGAATAACAAATTTTTGACCCTGCCGAACCGAATCCGAATAATTTATTTGCTAGTATGATTTGGAATTCGCATCCTCTAAGATATCTCATGTGTTGCATGACTTTTTGGAAAACCTCAACCGTTCAAATAAGTTCTGCACGAATCTCAATGCATAAATAATACTGCCCCTGCACTATCCCTGAATAGGAACTGAACACATCGGTCACGCAAAATATGAGATATCTCAGAGGACGCATTTGAAGGAGCCCTAAGTTTCCAGAGATTATCTGTTGCTAGGGGCGGAGGCAGACAATTAACTAATAGGAGTCAATTTTTTGAATAATTCTAAATAGAGAAATGTTCTTTGTCCACTGACGTTTGTCCACAAATTGTCCACCACCTTATTCACTCTAACTGATTTTAACGACTCTACTTTCCTTTTATAAATCAGATATCTCTCTCAATCCTCCGCCTCTCTATTTTTTTCCTTTCTTTCGCTACTCTAGGCTGCTTCGCTCCTTTCTTACCTAAAGACGGAATTGTTGTTATTGCTTCAAATCAAGTAATTGTGTATATCACTTCAGGCAGACAAGAGTAAGTCAGGGCTTTAGTACTACACTAGTAATTGCGTCTTTCCTTCTCTCTCTCTCTCTCTCTCTCTCTCTCTCTTCTCTTCTGCTCTGGCAGCGACAGTAGTGACGGTCGCAACGGCCGCGACGGCAGCAATTGAAAATCTGCAGTATTATTTGAAAAGTTTACAGTATACAAGATTCAATTGAAAATTTTACTGTATACAAGACTGAATTTTACAGTATACAACATTCAATTCTAATTTTTGTTGTGTACAAAATTCAATTTATAGTATACAATATTCAATTTTATAGTATACAAGATTTAATTGAAAACTTTACTTTATACAAGAATCAATTTTATAGTATACAAGATTCAATTTTACAGTATACAAGATTCAATTTTACAGTATACAATATTCAATTCTAAATTTTACTGTATACAAGATTCATTTTACAGTATACAAGATTCAGTTTTACATTATACAAGATTCAATTCTAAATTTTACAGTATACAAGATTCAATTTTACAGTATACAATATTCAATTCTAAATTTTACTGTATACAAGATTCAATTTTACAGTATACAAGATTCAATTTTACAGTATAGAAAATTCAACTCAGTGGGAAATTTAATAACTAACTCTAACTGCCAATAACCGCTAATAACCGTTAATAACTAACTCTAACTGGCAATAACTTCTTGTAACTGCAATTTTCGAAAGTACAGTTTGAAAGTACATTTTTTTTGTCATGTTGTGCAAGTTGTAATGTTTTTCTAACTATAATGGGACTACTTCAAATAGTTGTTATATGTTTTGTGATTAATTGATAAGTTTTATGTGATATATTGTATAATTATACAGCATGTAGAAGTAATTTTACAGTATTCGCGCAAGTCAAAGCTGTGGACAAATGATGGACAAAAGGCTGTGGACAATTAGACGCTTCCTTCTAAATAATATGAAATGAGTTTCTCAAATTATACATGGTATATAATAACTAATTTTTTTATAAAAAAGAAATGAGGATCAACAATATAAACTTTTCATATAAAATATAGGGGTCATTTTGAGGTTTCATAGCATTTTACAATGTAAACTTTTCAATTGACTCCATAATCCATTACATGCATATACCTCCGCCTGTTTCTGTTGCAATCACTTTTTAGCTAGTTGTAACTTGTAAGAAATATCTCCAGAGATTATTTCCAAACCTCTATTTGACAGCTGGATAAACTAGAGATAAGGGGTAAGGGGTGTTTATCTCCCCGAAATTTTTAAATATATCATATCCAAAAAATAATAGACGAAATAATCATGTTTTCTAAAAAATTTAAATTTTGACACGGCCGCATCTCCTAGATGCAACCACCTTTATAGGGGCTGCATCTAGAGGATGCAGATCGTTTTTGAGGTGGCCACATCTAGGGGCTGAGGCCCCTTTTCTTTTCTTTTTCTCGTGCAGGGGAAGGAAAAAGAGAGGAGGAAAAAAAAGAAGGGGGGGGGGACCCCTAGATGCGGCCACCCCAGAAATGGTCCGCATATCCTAGATGCAGCCCCCAGAAAGTAGGGGTGTCAACGGGTACGGTAAGGGTCGGGTGGAAGCATTTTCATACCCGTACCCGTCACAAACTATCTTTACCCGTACCCTACCATTGCCCATTACAAATTGCCTTACTCGTACCCTACCCTTACCCGTTGTAGTTGCCGGATAACGAAACGGTAACGGATAAATAATGGTTAATACTTGTATAATAATTATTTTTATTATTTATTAAATAAAACACTAGCTAAGACACATTTATTTGTCATATATATAATCGCATTACTAATATGAAAATTAATTCCAACTAATTTTTTTTTTATCAAAACACAAATATCTTTGTTCTTTAATTAAAAAAAAACATGCATGCAAATAAAAACAAGATAGTCAATTGTTCAAGTGCTTTAATGGCGAATTATGTTTAACACAGTTACATAAATGGTCAATTGTTAAAGTTATAAAATTTAATAAATTTTGTTTTTTAAGATCAAGAATAGTTGCCAGTTGGACTGTTGGAGATGAATAATAATTCAATACTCATTAAGATATATAACATATATATAATTACCCGATTTGGTAATGGGTACGAAATAGGCTTTACCCGTACCCTTACCCGTTTTGATAACGAAAAAAAATCTTTACCCGTATCCGTACCCTATAAGTTTATGAAAAAAAAAATCTTACTCATACCCGTCTTATCGAATACGGTACGAGTTGGGTAAACAGGTAAAAGGGTGCCATTGACACTCCTACTAGAAAGGTGGCCGCAGCTGGGGATACGGCCGTGTCAAAATTCGAATTTTTCAGAAAATGTAGTTGTTTGGTTTATTATTTTTTGGAATATGGTATTTTTAAAAATTACGGTTTATCTCCACTATCTTTGTCAAACCCGTCAAAATGTTATACGGTTTAGATGGAATAAGATCAATTATCAGATTTTATTTCTGATTCTTGTCTCCATAACTTAATGGATGCGGCTCCTTTACGATTGTACGGAATTATTGGAGACTGCGGCATTGCGGTTTACATTTGAACACTTGTCAATTGTCATGCTTCATGCTTCTTGATTGATGCCATTTTCAAAGCAATGAAGAGGAAGTGGGGAAGAAATTTATCAGTTTTATTATCGATTTTTTATTCATAGCATAAGGAAATTAATAATCAAATAAATTGGTAGTATTATTTTTTCTGAAAATTTAAAAGTAACATGATCTCAATAATTCATTATTGTCTACGAGTCGCAATGAAACGTTCCACCCCATAGCAAGAAGAAAAAAATAAAATAAAAACAAACTTGAGCCAGCCACTATAAATTATTGATTGCAACTAATCATTACATATCATTGCGGCTCATTGGATGCAATGAATCATGCTATTTTTTGAAAATTTATGAAAACAAATACTATCGATTTAATTTATTAAGTTAATAATACATGCTTTAATAAAATTACTTTCAACGTGACGCTCTGCGTAAGTACTGAAACACAATAAAAAAATAAGGTATGATTCTGATTTATAGAAGATGTTTTTTTTTTTTTTTTTTTGACCTGTGGCATACGGCACAATAATAAAAAAGTTCATTAAGATTAAAAAGGAAAACAACTCAAAGGTACAATAATAATAAATTTGGAATTTCTTAACAATCAATATTTTGACAACCTTGACATTATTTTTTTAATTAATTTTAGAAAACTTAAATAATAGAAAAAAATATATATTGGCATGTTGACTGTTGTTGACTTTTGTTGAACTTATGGATTGGTTATGTACGTATGAGGTTCCATGTAATATTAGGTCATTTGATATTTCATCAATTGTCGTTTAAGTATTGATCGTTGTAATTTTAAGTCAGTGAATAATAAAACTTATAAAAACTTCCATCATTTTTACATGTATCATATAAGTATAATCGATTCCAATTTATGGATCAAATTTTAAAATTACAAATTATTGTTTATCATTTATAAAAAAATTAAGTTAATAAATACATCGTCAATAAATCTTTACTCTTAATAGAAATGGATGTATGTAAATCTTATAATCATTGCCATACGTTTTAGACATTTATTTTAGAGTAGAACTAGGGTGCTCTTAAGCTCACCAAAGTTTTTGTGAGCTTAACTCTAAAACTCATCAAATCGATTTCAAATGACGAATCCGAACCGTTGAAACCCGCCTACCTTACGTGTGATGCATCTACATGTGAAATTTTAAACATTCGAATTAATTTAGTATAAAGTCAAGTGGTCAAAATTAGAAGGTTAATAAATTAATTTTAGTGCATTCATTTTTTGAACGTTTTTGACCACTTGACTTTATACTAAATTAATTTGAATGTCTAAAAATTTCACATGTAGATGCATCACACATAAGGTAGGCGGGTTTCAACGGTTCGGATTCGTCATTTGAAATCGATTTGATGAGTTTTAGAGTTAAGTTCACCAAAACTTTGGTAAGCTTAAGAGCACCTAGTTCTACTCTTTATTTTAAGCTAATGCACCTGTCATGCTCTTTCAGGTCAAGTGCAATTGATAATTCCATTGGTCTTTGATTGACATAAAACTTCTCATTCATTTCATGAATATGCTTCTAAAACTAAAAAAAAATTAAAATTTGAGTAAAAAATGTAGGTTAAGCTACCGAACTATTTAATATTAATATTTTTTTTTGTTCGGGTTTTGAACCCATATCCTCCCAAATCAGAGACCATGTGTCTTTGTTACTCTATCAAAAGCTAGTTTTAACTAAAAAAATTAAGATTGAGAAGACCGGACAAGTTATTGTAATGTAATTTTATTTTATAAGGTGACTTGAAAATATACATACTTGTAAAAAATATAAAAAAAAAATAACAAAAACTGCTAATTTATAAAAATAGTTTAGCCACCCCTAATTAATTTCGTAGATCTACCCTGTTTGCATCATATCTAATATTATAAGTTTGTGTCTAAATCATTTCTACTCCAAATTATCTACCATGGTGCTCTTGAAATTCCAACACAGGATAAATTGAAAACGCGCATTCTGTTAATTTGATGATGTATATGGTACAAAATAAGCTCCTTTGCGTAATTATTTATTATGGATACACAATTCACTTTTATTTGGCAAAAAAAGAAGAAAAAAATCATTGAAAGTAGTGACAGAGAAAAGCTTCTCCATCGGAAGCGGTCTTTTTATGAATATCGGTTGCAGTTTGATGTCCAAAAATAAATATTCGATTTATGTTAAGATTCGTCCATATGAGTTTAAATCTAATACAAATTTATAACTTTTATGAATTTAAACTGTTCATGTAAATATCAACATGAATTGAACTATTTAGACCAAACATAGTACTGAATTTGTTTTATTGTCCATAAAACAAAATTTTCTCCATCATTTGTATCCTTTACCGAGAATTTATTTTTTGTGTAAATTAATAAAAAGAAAGAGAGAGAAATATAAAGAGTACATCAGGTTTTTTATTGATAGAAAGATCGGTAAGGTTTCAACTTTTGATTGATCTTAAAAATTAAAAAGTTTAAATCAGTATAAATTTTATCAATCTTTTTTAAGCTGATGCATAGATGGAGAGAATTCTTCTATTAAATCTCTAGTAAAATATAAAATAGATAGTTACCTATTTAATTTCTTTTTTTGATTCGTCTGTTCTTTTTAGATATAGAAGAAGTAAAGACTTTAATTAATGTTTAATATATATTTTTTATTAAGGTTTAGCATATCTAATATTTCTGAACTTTCTTTCTATTTTATTTAGAAGTAGAGATTCTAATGTATACTCTATGCCTTAGCATATTATTATTTGAGGAGTAACAAAAAATAAGTTTTTTTTTTTTTGTTTTTATAAATTACAAAGTCAGTGATATCACAGCTACAATGCTTTGAAGAGAAAAGGAAATACGAGCACATAATAAGTACTAATAGTAACATAGTGTGTGATAGAGCTATGTTTCCAAGATTATTTATATGTAATTATATGTCATGAATAAGGTCGGAATTCGGACCTCGTTGAAAGGCCAATCCAAGATAAGAATAAAAAGCATATGAGTTAGCTCAAATCACGATCTTATATAGGACCTCGTACAGCTCGAAACATATGGGCCAAGCCAACAACCCGCTTGGTTCTAGTTAGCAAAACACCGCCTTAGTGCAACATAACCGTTCATAAACCGGTTATGACAGCTCCATGATTCCACAATCCTCTTTAAACCGCTCGACATGGTTCGATTTATAGAATGAGGGCCAGACTATATAAAACCCTTCTTTCGACATAAAATGGACTAAGTTTCAAGTTATTCACGCTTACACAAAGAGATATCACATATGTCAGAGTCTGATATCTCTGAGATTACAACCGAATTCAAAGATCTTTTCTCATCTCGGCCTGCGACCTCGAGCAGGACGAGTCCAATCCAAAGCCCTCTTTGAGCACACGACTTACTCCCCCGGAGTTACCCCGTATCAGTATGGCTCGTAGGATTGTTAGAAATAAAAAAATATATATATATTCAAAAATATTAGATTGGATCCATCCTTAGTTACATATCTGCTTGTCTCTACATCTACTATGAACTTTTTTTATCTCGTCCTATCACTCAGACAAATATTCTTCATTTTCTTTCATTCAAATAAGTTATTATTTCTGATTAACTTCATATATTAGACTATTACTTTCATATTTGTTTCAGCAACAGCTACAACTTAGCTTAGGCATTATTATCGTTGAAATCGTTTAAAGATACTGATCAAAGAGAAAAGGACCAGCTAGCGCGCTATTTGGGAAATAAAATATTTCTGTTCCCAGATTTTGGAAAAAATCAAGAATAAGATGAGAAAAAAAAGGCATCCAAACAAGGACAAAATCCCAATTATGGACCCAAATTCCTTTCATTCCCGAATTATATTCCACTAATTTATTGGTGAGTGGTGATACTGTGACAGAATTAATCCCCAATTATATCTCATTCAAAGGACCGACTTGCCCTCCCTTGCCTCTGTAAATATCACAACTCACGAGTCCTATTTTTGGGATAAAGCTTGTCCATAAAATTATCCCCGTGCTTATCTCTTTGCCAAACCAAGGAATTTTTTTTATAGAAACCATAAATTTAAAAATAAAATTTATCAAAGATGCCAATTATGGACCATAAATATCACAACTCACGAGTCCTATTTTTTTTTTTTTTTTTTACAAAAACCATAAAATCGAGATGCCATTTCGGTATCTTTTTTTTTGACCGAATTGCTATTTCGGTCCCAGCTGTTTTCACATATTTCGAGGAAAAAAAACGTTGAACAATTGTGAAAACACCTGGGACAGAATTGCCATTTCGGTCAAAAAAAAAAATTCAGGACCGACATTTCAGTTTTTATAGTTTTTGTATAAAAAAAAAATAATCATGTTGGTTTCATATATATTTTTTTAATTATGGTTTATAAAAAAAAGTTTCCAAACCAAGTCCAAGGCTTTATGGGGAAAGAGAGAGAAAACCAATGCTTAGTAGTTGCTACAAGTCCTACACGGGATCCAAATAGTCATCTCGATTCATCTTCCTCGCGTTACAGGAATCTCTCCGAGTGCTCCCAAATCCCAATTAATGCCACTGCCACCTTAGTTAATGAGTCACATGCAACCGGTGGCTTTGATGTGATTTGTAAAACAAAACCCTTGGCTAACTTTTTAACAAAATCTTTCATTTTAGATTCTGACTATTATATCAGAATTCGAATTAATTATGTCCAAGGTGAAAAGCGCAAATCTTTTCTAATATTCATGCAGATTCTGATTGAGATCCGGATCTAAACATAAATATTTTGTTACCTTAGGTGATATGTTTCACATTTGTTGGTACTGAAAACGAGAAAGCTAGTTTTATGGGTTATTTCTACGTGAGGAACGAGGCAAATCATTTTATGAAAGAAAGATTTACATAAAAACATTCATATTTAGAGAAATATCTTATTAGAAAAAAAAAAACATATCATGAACTATTTTTTTTGGAGAAATTGTCAAACTCGTCATGTTACTAAATTTTCATGGTTGAAGGTTTAAAGCGCGTATATAAGTACTTTAAATTCATATAAATTTTATATGATTTTATGGTCCCAGCAATATCTAAAGGATAAATATCATACATCAATAGGTAGTGGATTAACAATACTCGGGTCGGGTATACCTGACCATACCCGCCCGTGCCCGTCGCCCGGGGTACCCGTGCCCGAGCCCGGGTATGGGTCGGGTACTCGGGTACGCGGGTACGGGCATAAACCGGACCGGACCCGTTTTTTTGGACCAATACCCGACCATACCCTACCCGAGTTTATCCGTACCCGACTATACCCATACCTGATACCCGAGTACTGTTCATCCGAATTCAAAATTCAAAAATTCTGTTTTTCCCTTCCAGAAAAAAACAAAAAAACCAACAAAAAACCAGAAAAAAACCAACAAAAAACTAGAAAAAATAACCAGCAAAAAAAAAAACCAACAAAAAAACAGAAACAAAAAAACCAGAAAAAAAAAATACCCGTACCCGCCCTACCCGTCAAGGGTACACGGGTACGGGTATAGGACGGGTAGGGTATGATTTTTGAAAAATATACCCGACCATACCCGTACCCGTATACCCTTGTACCCGTCCTACCCGTACCCGAGACGTACCCGTACCCATCCCGGGTATACTCGGGGTACCCGTACCCGCCCGCCCATTAAACCTCTATTAATAGGTAAGATGATGAATATAAATATAGTGTTGGACCATTTGAAAACATAGGAACGAGATATGTTTGCATCATTGTCAAGTAAAAACAGCTCGATCCGTTATTTTTTTAATCAAATCTTTACTTTGTTATTGGGCAGGGAATACCTCCGCGGTAGTGCAAAAGGAGGTGAATGCTTGGATGCCAATTCTGAAGGATGCAATACCTTTAAACCAGTTCATGCCGTTGGAGATGGTGGTGTACCAGTCACTTGAGTCTACTCAGCCGATATGAAGACACCATACCACTCAATTTTGAACCTAATTCTCCTTAGCCCCTTAAAGTGCGGCTTAGTCATAGCTAATCTAGATTACTTTTGGTTTCTAGACTCCTCTTTAGTTTGGTATATGCCTTGCTTGTTATGTTTCTTATACTGTTGTTGGCTCGTATCTTTAATGTTTTGTTATGCTGTTATATTGCTCGAGATGGAGTACATCTGTTGGGTACTTCGGTATTAAACTGGTAATCTTTCTTATGTATTAATTTTGGATAGATGGGTACTATTCATCCACAGTTAATTCTGCTATTCAATAGTGAGACTTAGAACTGATGTAAACTATTTCCTGTTCAATGGAATGAGCCTTTGACCTTATATATATATATATATATATATCTTATTTTTTTAAGATATATACCGATTAGAAAATGAAAATAGGAGGGGTGTATTCATCTGAATCGATAAGTTGTGATCAAAATCTAAGCCTCATTATATTTTCTTTTGACCTCATTATATGCAGTAATGTTCCAAATTTTACAGCTAAAAATATATATCAGAAATGTTTAAACCCTTCACAATTAAAAATATTCGAATTCATATTTTTGCAGGGGCTAAAGGGGAAAAAACAGCGTCACACAGTCCGAGATTTTCTCCACCTGAAATATAAACAATTAAACATCATCGGAACTAACAGCCGTTTAATTAATACAGAGGAAAGCTCTCGTAAAAGAAACATTGTTTGAATGTACGAAAAATGTATCGTTAAAAATTAATTTGGAGATATATACAATCTAAGATTTGCTAATTAATTGTACTCAAATGAAAGTGTACAAAAATACTAATTATCCGTATACCAGATGTGATGATGAAGTTGTAAATTTATGTTTATTTTTTTATTTTGCTTTTAATGAATGATGTATCTTGGTAAATTCTTTTTTTATCAAGTTCAATTTACATTATAATATATATTTTTTTGTTTCGTCCTGACTGGAAAGTGGTAACCTATGAAATTAAAGTCATGTTGCCATCCATAGAAGAATAGAGTAGCCCAATAAATTCTCACTCAAGAAGTTGGCAAGCGATCAGCAACCAAACTTGCCCAGTTTGTAATTATGAATTTCAGTTCTAGTCACCAACATCAAATTAAAGTTTGGTTAAATCCCGTCTTTCGTAATGGCAGGTGTAAATATGGCAGCAGTTTGGTAGGAGAGAGTTGAGGGGTTGGATCAACTCCTCTAGAATGATCTCTTATAGAATTCTTTTGATAATTGATATTGGCAACAAAAAGAACACACGCAACTTATAAGTTATACCAGATATGAAAAAGTAGACTAGACCAAAAAAACGCAGATCTACACGTTTAATTAAAAAAATGAAAATAAATATCTAGGTTACTATTGCAAAATTATTATCAATTATTTTGGGAAAAATTTTCATTTTAGAAAAAACAAAAAGAGGATCTAAACCAATTATTTTTCTAAGATATCTAAGTTGGGATTATATTTCAAGTTATCTTTGCTATATTCTTTAAAAAACAAGTAAAATAGAAAAGTGAGTACATGTTCAAGCTGCTGCTTAGCATCAGATGAATACACTAATATTGTGCTTCAGAAGAGGGGAAGAGGTTTTCATTAAAGGAAAGAAAAGGGAGTGGAGGGAAAGAGTGACTAGACCGTAACCAGTCCGGACTCCATCACCTGCTTCAGAAGCGGGGAAGCGAAGAGGTAGCGAAGGGGAGCGGAAGGGAACTGCCACTGTTCGGAGGTGACGACGCTGTGTATTTTGCTGAGATTTGTTACTCTCAAATCGGGGTGTACGAAACACTGTTTGGGGGTGAGCGACGTGCTAATCACCTTCCTCCTCGTCCTTTCCCCTTCCTCTCCGCGCACTATTCCTGGAACACAGCCTAAATATGGTAGAGCGTGCAGGCTCTTAAAAAACACTTTTATTATCAAACATTGAAAAAATGCCCAAAAATTATACAACATAATTTAACGTATGTCATTCTTTTAATTTATTATTTTGAACAATCAATTGACAGAAAAGAGAGAGAGAAAAAAAAAGAACACTTTTTAACATGTCTATCTTTCAGCAAATTTCAAACTATGTTATATAAATACGGATATAAATATTGTTTTGAATACAATACAAAATATGATATTACATCAATTTTTAACACAATACGAGTATTGAGCAATACAGTACGAATACGGGTAACGTAGAGAAAACATACACGAGATTTCACCTAAATATATTCTAGACAAGTCCGATGCTCGCTCGCATAGTTAAAGAGTTGGCAAATAGTAGTTGGCCCATTTAACGCCAGTTGGGCCACAGTCGCAATTTCCTTCTTTGACCTCTCTGTATATCCATAGACATCCATCTCTTTAACCTTTCTTTATACGAAAGAATAAGTTACAGGTGGTGAAAAAAGATTTAGCTGAACAGATTAACAAAATCAAAGCTTTGTTGACACGTAATTCAGTCCCACACCTTTCTTGATTTTTAATGAATTAAGAACTTTACTTGCGTCTTGGGTTCATTTTGGCATTTGTCGTCTATTAGTAGTTCCACCTAACTAGTGTAAAACCACCTATGTATAATTTCTTTTTACACCAGAACCTCTAAGCATCTCTAGCTTTATATTTATATTTTAACTTAGCCCCTGATACATGGCCAACATGGCTGTCTTCATTTCTCCCTTCTCAAATGTTCCCTCAAGTGCTCTTGTATCCATTATCTAGTGGTTAAAAGCTTTTATCCTATCAAAAAAGCTTACAACTTTGATAAAAAGAATCATTCCTTTGCAGATCCACCAATCAAAGAGAACAAGAAAACAATTTTCAGAAAAAGCCCCTCTTGTTATCGCTGTCGGTACTTTAGTAGCCACTGCGTCTTTTCCAATCCCACCTTTTGTTCCATAAGACCAATGGGAAGTCTCTGTAGAAGAATCTCCTAATGCATTGCCTCTTTATATCTTCTCTTCTCTCCTTGGCATTTCTCTTCACAGCACAACTGTTATTCGACCTATTTCCCAAAATGCATAACAAGCTAATTAAGTCTACTGACAGAGCGGAGGATAAAGCATTGGCAAACATGGAAATTGATGAGGTTTCAATCTTAGATTTGCCTGAATTGGCGCTTGAGATCATTCTAGAGAAGCTACCTCCTGCTTCTCTAACTAACATGGCATATGTCAGTACCTCTTTAAGAGAGAGATGTACCAGTAATCATCTATGGGAGAGGCACATATCAGAAAAATGGAGCTCAATCCTCAGTGAATCGGCAATGAAAGAGTGGGAATTCTATAGAAAGAATTTAATGGTTAGTAAAGAGAAGAATTCGAAGGATAAGAGTTGGATGGTTTCTTTGGCTTGTGCATGGCCAATTTCTTGGATTAGATCTTTGCTTGAAGGTGGTGTTGATAATAAACCGATCAACAGAAACTTGCACCGGCCCGAGATAACCTCGATCATGTCTTATTACAGTGCTCTTGAGAGTGGCAAGTTCTGGTTCCCTGCTCAAGTTTTCAATCGCGAGGTAATAAAAAATTCTTCCAAAATCTCCTTTATATATTTTTCTATTTGATTCTACTTGTGGGATTAAGGTCTTTATTAATTCACTGCATCTTAAAAGAAGTTTTTACTTTTTCAACGTCTGTAATTTCTTTAGGTGTATTTTTTGTTTACATTTACTTTCTTTTTTCTTGCTTCTATACCTGTAATCTTAGAATGATTAATTAATTACTTTGATTAATTATTTTTTCACCATCCCAGAATGGTCATGTGGGCTTTGTGTTGTCGTGCTACGATGCGCACCTTAGCTACAACAGACAGACCAATACCTTCTTTGCGAGGTACATGTCATGATTCAAAATATATACCATATTTTGATTATTGTCCAGATTTTATGTTTTAAAATATATCTAATCTATATCATTTACATTATAATGTTTTTTCACTTGACAGGTATCCACCACACGGCACAAAGCCAGTTAAGACAGAGGATGGAGTGCAGTGGGACAGAGTGCGGGCCCCGCTAGTCAGCACAACCTCGCATGATCTCCACATTTCTGATTGTTTGAAGGACCTGAGGCCTGGGGACCATTTTGAAATTCAATGGAGGAAAAACAAGGAATTTCCTTATGGTAGGACCCAAGACATCGATATCTCTCCACAAATTTTGCCGTGATTTTAATTTGTCGTCCTAATTCTCAAATTTGTGTAATTAATTTGCATCAGGTTGGTGGTATGGAGTTGTTGGTCACTTTGAGACGTGCAATGAAACTGAACATTTCTGTCGTTGTCATGAGGATGGTATATTAAAATCTTAACTTGATCGAAAATGATTAATTTCCATCGATATTTTTTGGTGTTAAAATTTAGCTGTTCTTTTGGCAGATAATGTTGTTCTAGAATTCAAGCAATACTCACGTGGTTCGCGATGGAGGCAGACAGTGGTAAGCCGGAAGGATCACCGGGAAAAGGGGAACGAAACAGATGGATTTTATGGAGGAATTAGGAAGCTAAAAACCGATGAGGAGATCAAAATGTGGAGGAGATTCTGGCCGGTTGATGTCCTCGAATAGTTTCTCGTATAATTTTCGAACAAAATAAGGATTTTAAACAAATCTTCTTGGTGAAGGCATAGACTTGAAGTGAATATGTCTTCTTCTTTTTCTCTCTTTCCCACTTATATTGGGGCCTTTGCTTGAAAAACTTCCTAGTAGCAAGTATTCATGTTTATTAATTGAGAAACATTAAGATAACATGGGGTTCTTTTTTATTTATTGACTAACCACTTTAGTAGTGATTATTTTCAAGCTTACACTGGTAGGAACCTATGAACCTTTTTATAAATAGTGTCAACCATCAAATATGTATCGGAAAAAAATTTCCAACTAATTATTCTGTCGGTGCATTGGAACGCCCCCGCTCCCTAAGTGGAGATCTTTAGCACAAAAGCATTGAAAAACCTTTAGAAATCACTATGCAAATTACAGGCCTCACCTTTTTTTATTACGGAAGCAACGACGAGATTCGCGTGTCCCGTTTAGATTTACAGGATGATTTACAATTATAATTTTGCACGAATTTCGATGCAGATTGAAACCAAATATGCCTGATACCCCGCTTCCTTTCTATTACGTTCCTTCGGTGTTGGGATGATCCGATCTAAGACTCCACTAAATTAATTTTCCTTTTCTGTTTTGTTTGCATGACTGGCTTTAAATTATGATAAGAAGACTAGAAGAGTTTATGCATAATGTAAAATGTTACAGAGTGAGTCTATGGTACTATGCATATCACGGGTGGTTACTGTGCTACGGCTCTATATTCAAGTTTGCAAATTCTAACGGTCGATCCGAACCGTTCATCTTGTTCTCCATATTAATATGTGTTTGGAGACCAAATTTTATATTTTTTGAAATTTTTTTACTATATTTTTAGATTTATTGAAAATCACTGTTTTTGGATGGTCCAGAATTTTCAGATCAAGTGATTTTCTAAATATCTAAAAAAATAGTAAAAAATTTTCAAAAAATGTAAAATTTGGTCTCCAAACACATATTAATATGGAGAACAAGATGAACGGTTCGGATCGACCGTTAGAATTTGCAAACTTGAATATAGAGCCGTAGCACAGTAACCACCCGTGATATGCATAGTACCATAGACTCACTCAATGTTACATCACAAAAAAAAATATTCCTATTTTCTTGAAAAATGTACGAGAACTCTTCTCGTTTAAGGCTAGCCCAAATAATTTTGCTCACTGCTCACAGAATTATACTCTGATTTGTTTACCATAGAAAAAGGCCCATTGAAATCTGAAAGGCCTATTTTATATTTCATAGAAAAAAAGAAAGAGAACCCTAGTTTCTGTTTCGGCCTAAAACCTAATCAATCCGGGCTTATCCGACCTCCTCAGGGTCACAGAGCCAGCATACCAAATCTACAATTCTACACTAATTAATTCATCCACCAGAGTCTAGAGACCTCTGCCTGACGCTCTCCTGCTCTTGCCTGTTTCCTTCTCTTTCCGAGAAACTAGAGCGACGAAACCAAAACCCAAAAATCACTCTGATTTTCGACTATTGAGATCGATCGCATTATCTCCGCCGGAGGAGATGAACGGCGGTCCATCCGGTTTTCGTAAGTACTTGAAATTCCGTATTTTTTTGGTATTCTCTCTCATCTGATACTATTTGGGATTGTATCTTAGAGTTTTTTTTTTTTCATGTCTTTATTTTAGATAATACTCCGGTGACGAAGGCTATCGTCATTGCCACTGCGCTCTTTACGATCCCATTTGGTGTTCGTGGCTATTCTTTGAAGCTCGGATTAGCTTACCAGGTTCGATTTTTGATTCAAGATTTAGATCTTTTTTCTAAGACTGGTGACTTAATGACATTTCGCTTTTGCACTGGAAATTGCTTCAATTTATATTTCTACTAGATTATCACATGGTGCTTTTTACTATTCATCTAAATTTGCTGTGGAAAGCCACATTTGACGAGTAAAGCTAACGTGTGCTATGCTCACCACGAGGACTTGGTGAGCATAACACCAAAATATGTCGAATCGGTTTCAAATGACGAATCCAAACCATTGAAACCGATCTACATCACTAGTGATGCATGCACATGCAAAATTTTGAAATTTTTTAATTCATTTAGTACAAAGTCAAGCAATTAGAAAATGATGAAAAATTAATGTATTAAAATAACTTATAAGCATTCATTTTTTTTACCGCTTGACTTCATACTAAATAAATTTGAAATTTTTAAAATTTTGCATGTATAGGCATCACTCGTGAATTAGATCAATTTCAACTGTTTGGATTTGTCATTTGAAGCTAATATCATAGATCTTACCAAGCCCTTTTGATGAGCATAGCACACGCTAGCCTCACTCCACATTTAATTACCTCGTGTTGCTTATGCACACTATAGTAGTGTCCTTTTGTATTATTACAGTGGTGAAATTTTTACATGTGCAATATGGCTATATGACATGAACATAGTAATGTTCATTTACAATGCAGGATATATTTGAAAAGCTACGGATTTGGAGGCTAATTTGTTCAGTCTTTGCTTTTTCATCCACACCTGAGTTAATATTTGGATTAGGTCTTCTCTACTACTTTAGAGTCTTTGAGAGACAGATCGGCTCCAACAAATATGCTGTAATTATCTCTCCATATTTTAATTTTATGTTCTTATTTTTTGCTTTAATAGTTTAATTCATATGCACTAAAAGCACGATAACCTTTCAGGTCTTTGTAACCTTTTCTGTGCTAGTACCTCTCCTGTTTGAGATTCTTGCACTGGGTTATCTGAAAGGTACAACCCATTAAAGATGTGTTCATATTACATTTTTCGTTTAGTTCCTCTACATAATTTCTCTTTTTGTCTTTCAGATTTTCTGGATAAACTCACACCAGGCCCATACAGCCTCATATTTGCATCCTTCGTTCCTTTTTTCTTTGACATTCCCGTCTCTTCAAAGTTTCGCATATTAACAGTTCACTTGAGCAACAAGTCATTTATATACCTGGCAGGGCTCCAGGTAAAAAAAAGACATAAATTTTAAACTTATCTATGTTTCTTTCTTTGTCAGATTTTCAATGATTATATATTTGACATTTTACTTATTTATGATAGCACTACTTTTTAGCTTCTATTTTCGTCAGGGAAGCAATCTCTTGTACCGGGATTGTGCGGCATACTAGCTGGCTGTTTCTACCGTTTTAACACATTCGGCATTCGTCGATTCAAGGTACTATTTAGTTTTTTTGATATTATTAATCCTCAGTACTTGATGGATCAATAATTATATTTGGTAACAGCTTTTTGTAAGGAACAGGTAAATATGCCATATTTAATTGTAACTGACATATTAAAACACAAAATATATTATTTTAAATCAAATATCTGTAATGGTTAATGGTTTTAAATACCGGGGCCTTTGTGTACTTTAAGAATTATTATTCCCAAGTATAAAATATATATTTTAAGTGAAAACTGAAAGTTTCCAACAGTTCCCAGATGCTGTAACCTCAAGCTTGTCACGAGTTGCATGGCCTTCCTCAAGTAGTTCATCTCAAAATTCGTCAAGTGATAATAATGTTGAGAGGCTA
Organism: Carex rostrata; assembly: GCF_964058835.1. Lineage (NCBI taxonomy): Eukaryota > Viridiplantae > Streptophyta > Magnoliopsida > Poales > Cyperaceae > Carex > Carex rostrata. Next base: position 13,217,391 of record NC_135919.1, read on the forward strand.
CCTTCTTACCCAAGTCACCAAAGAGATGTGAATCATCTAGAGGCAAGCATTTTTTTTTTCTGGTCTTGTTTTGGTAATAAAAAGTTTGTTCTTTATTTTTTGTTTTGTTTGTCTATTTGCTATTAACTTTTCTTGAATAGTAGTGTTGTTGGGTCAGGTCAGCACTATTATATAGAGATATAAATATATAATTCTTCCTGGTTCAACCTTACCAGCAATTGGTTCAAGAAATAGAAGTGACCTGGACCTGCTCCATTATCCTAATGGGTCCCGCTTGGCTGACCATATGGATTACCAAATCACCCAAATTTGGTGTGGAGGCAGAGATTTTTGGTTCTCTAGAATTCTCATGTTAATGAAAACTATTGAATTGGAAGAGTAGCCCTTCATTTTCCCAGAATAATTTTCTAAGCATAAAATAAGGTCCAATTGTACTGACCTCTAGCAGTTCGAACTTCGAACCCAATTATTGGCCAGATGGTCAAGCAATCCTGATCTGAACCTGACCCGGCAACTCAATTGCTTAGCTCTACAATTGCCCACCCTGTTCTAGCAGGCATTTTTACATTCTATACTGTGTATTTCATCAAGGATGAACTTTATTCAAATACAGTGTAACCTGTGAGTCTATATTGTGGGTTGGTATCAGCATTTGTATGATACCAATTAAATAGGTTCAACTGCTAGCAGGTCAGTACCCACAGTACCTTATTTTATGCTTGGAAAAAATATTTTGTGTAAATGAAAGGGCTTCCAGTTCTAAAGGACCAAACACCAAATTTTGGTAATTTGATAATCTATTATAATGTGATTTGTAAAACAGATATTATTGATCACAGACCTAATAAGTTATTATATTTTGTACTTCACTGTGCTCTTATCAGGAAACTGTTCCCATACTCCCACAACCATCAGAAGCATCTGTGGCGACTCTTATATCTATGGGTTTTGACCGCAACTCAGCCATGCAGGCTCTCCTTCTAACAAGAAACGACCTTAATGCAGCTACAAACCTCTTGCTTGAAGCACAGTCCCACTGACACCAAAAGAAGTCTGAATAAGAATATTTTTCAATGTTGCGCAAGTTTCTGTTAATAGTTTTTTTTTCTTTCATACGAGTTAATTGGTGGTTTTTGTTAGGTTACAGTATATTTTCAATGCATATAAATGGCTTGTTTAGATAAGATGTTTAGTGATGAAAATGTGATGACCAGGCAGCATAGCATAATTTGAGGGAAAGATCTGTTTAGTTTTCGTTCTGTTTTGTTCTAGCATCTACTATCCTTTTTCTTAGTGTTTCTTTTTAGATCATTGGATGTTAACCTAAAAGCAGTTTCAATGTTTTCTTTCTTGTTAGATTGTCATTTATATACATTTTTTTTTTTCTGAAATTCTTGCAAGACAAGTTTGAATAGAGCAACTGTTTCATCATTGTGACCACTTCAACGGCTACTATATAAAACTTTTGCCTACCATAAAAGATAACATCAATCAATAAAAGATATGATCAATAGGAGCTACTTTTTCACCGAGGCCAAGAGTTCTGTTTCCATTACATGCAAAAGTACTTTTCATGCTGGCCTTGTTACAGTATATTCAGCATTCACATGTGCCTCTTTTAGTGGTGACTAATTTGAAATATTATAACCATAACATAAAAGTATTCCAAGTACCGTCTATTTCCATCTTAAAAAACTTTTCCAGAAGGTTTCAGCTCCTATACCTGGCCAACATTAGTGTCAAGCCACTACCTGTAATGTATGTTAATGAAATTCCAAATTTTTATACAGCATCTGAACAGCATTTTCATTTGTTTGTCTCACTCACGCAGTCACGTGTCAATACTGCAAGATGCTTTGAGGCTTTGAGCAATCAAGTGGACCAAGCCAGAACAAGTACTTGGATTATTTCGTAACTGTACATGGTAGAAACTTTGAGCTTCTGTCGCAAACATTCTATTTTGCTAACAACGGATCATGATAGATCAATTTTTAGCATGCACATGTTTAATTTGTTTACGAACAAAGTCTGCCTTTCTCAGCAATCCACATCCTTCAAGTTCATGCTGTAAAGCCGTTAGAAAATCGCGAGAAAGAGAAGTCCCCATTCCATGCTCAACACCTTCATAGAAAAGCTCAAATGCATCCAACGTTTTTTGGGTCTTGCAAAGACCACCGATTACCAAACACAAAGCAGTGGCATCAAACCTCTGATGTCTTTCTAAACTAAACAGCAAGAGTTCTCTTGCTTCAGAGAACTTGCTCTTCTCACACAGAGATTTAACAATCTTTTCCACCTTAACATAGTATCCCTTGTCATAAAGGGAAGTGAGAACTGTCAAAGCTCTGTAATTCGATCCGTTTCTAAAAAAACTTTCAACAGCATTGGTTGAAAGATTGAGGTTTTGTCTGATGTTTCTCTCTAGCATCATTTCTATCAATCTACCAGCCTCCTTGGATAATTCATCCTTGTTCAACAGGCCAGCCAAAACCAAATGAAAAACTTCAGTTCTAGGACGGTGGCCACTATTCAACATCCTCTCAAGTACCTCCCAAGCATAGTGCCATTTCTCTATTTGCAAATAACCATTGATTAGAGTGATATAAACTTCTTCATCAGGCACCATGTCTCGTTTAATCATGGATAACAATAAATCGTGCCCTTCTCTAAAATCTCTCTCTCTGCAATGACCCAAGATAACTGTTTTAAAAGCAACAATATCTACCTTGGCCCTTCTATCCAATAGCTGTTTCATTAGCATCCTCGCCTTATTGGTTTTACCATATCTGCACAAGTATTCTAAAACCGGGTTATATGCTGCCATGAGAGGTACACAGACTCCTTTCTGCTTAAACACCTCTTTTTCAAGTAACTCGTCTACCAGCATTTCCACCTTCTGGAACTCGCTCACTTCACACAGGGCACGCATGATGGTACTATAACTTGCCGAGTCCCGCTTTACACGCATCTCAGGCATTCTGTCAAACACCTTTACTGCCTCATCAATTCTCCCCATGGTAAGATAAGAGGCAATGAGTATGTTAAATGTACAGGTATCAGGATTAAACCCCGAATTGGCCTCCATTACCTGCTTAATGAGATCCATCCTTCTCGCCTCACAAAACCCTTGTATGAGTGTGTTATATGTGATTTTGTTCGGTTTCAATCCAGCAGCTGTCATTTTATCAAACACCTCAATTGCCTGTTCTGGGAGGTTATTCGAGCAATACCCACGAATAAGAGTTGTATAGGATATAACATTTGGCTCAGGAATTTGTTCAAACAGCCTACGTGCCAAGACGACTTGACCGGCCCGACAGAGGCCATTCAGCAAAGTGTTATAAGAAATGATGTCAGGTGGTTCACCGAGTAATAGATGGAAGGAAGAGAAAAGACGTAGAGCGAGATGAAGAAGCGAATTCGAGCAGAAGCCGCGAAGGAGAGTATTGAGTGTGGTGAGGTCAAAAAGGGAGAGGCGAACAAGGCGGGAGAAGAGGGTCAAGGCGAGGCGGGTGCGGCCGCGAGTGAGAAGGGAATGGAGGAGGGAGTTAGAGGTGTGAGGAGAAGGGTGAGGAGCGGGGATGAGGGTGTAGAGGCGAAGCGCGAGGTTTAGGTGGTGGGAGGCGGAGAGAGCGCGGAGGAGGGAGTTGAGAGTGGGGTTAGGGATGGTGGAGAGGAGAGAGGCGGGGTTTGGGTCGGAGAGGATATGAGACATGGCGAGAACTGGAGAGCGGCGGAGGAGGGCGGTGAATGTGTCGGTGGAGGTGGTGATAGGGGAAGGGGAAGGAGGAGCGCGAAGATGGCGGCGGCCGTGGTGGCGGAGGCTCGATGGACGCATTCTGTACTGGTCGCTGCTCACAAGTATTCTTGCGTAACTGGAGACGTACGCTCTCGAGTCTCTGATGGGAATGAACTTCCGAGCAGGGTTGAATTGAATTCAACCGAAACGAATTCAAATGAAATAGATTTGGAATCCGATCATTTTATACGAAAAATGGCATTGGTTTCTCCCAATTTACAATTATGTCAACCGAAATCGAATTAAGAACAAAATAGCTTAGCCAAAAGATTACCCCTAAAGCTGGAAAAAGAGAAAAGGTTAGACATTACATAGAAGGTTTACAAATTCCATTAATATCCGTTTGGCATTAAGCAATCAATTTGTTTAAATGATAAATTATATTCTAAGATAATGATTATCAAACAAAATGTGCTTCATCAATCATCACGGATTATCATAAGATATTTTCTTAAATTCCAGTAATACCCATTTGGCAATAAGCAGACATTTTGTGCTAATGATAAATTATCTTCTAAGCGTCGATTACAAAGAATTGTGCTTCATCACGGATTATTCAAAAGATATTTTTTAATTAAATTTCCATTTTAAAATTATTGTCTTCACCACTAAATTAAATGTTATTTTCGAAATATTCAATTATCCTCTTACACCCTCTTCTTTCCATCAAAAATACAACTAAGTCTTCTATATTCCCTAAACACTTTTAAAATCATAATATGTTATCCGATTCTGATATTTATGTCTCAAAATAAATAGTAAATAAATTGACATATCGTACACTATGATATAACATTATACCGTGGTGGACCCTCGTATTCATCTTCTCAATATAAATGATCAGTCCCTTCACTCAAAAAAAAAAAAAAATAGTACTTTCTAAGTCCCAATTTCGAAATTTCGTCATTTTCTTTTTGTCGAAGAATCTGTAATCTGAAGTTGAAAAGTCGACGGGTCATCTTTTTCTCTCCGGTACTGTGTTTTGGTACTTGGAAATCAATGTAGTAGTGTGATAATGACATTTTTTTTTTCTCCTTTTGTGCAAGACAATACATTAACTATAGTTATACATAACAATATCAACGAGTTACATTGCATATGGAATTTTGTAACGGATGACATTTGGGTGCTTGTAAATATCAAATCAAAACACAAAAACCTTTCATCAGTATTCAGTACCATTCATGACTTCTGAGTAATCAGTAATGTGATTTAAGGTATATCTGTGTGTTGACTTCGTTTTGATAGGACATCTGCTGGGCTACATCTAAGCCCAACATCGGCCCAAAATTCATTTTACACTGCTAGAACTTTCTCGAACGACCCCTTCGCGTCACCTCGCCTCCATAAACCTTTCCTCAAGCGTCGATTACATAAACCCTAGGACTCGGTTGCTTCTTCTCACAGTTACAGAGCCGCAAACCGCACTCAACGAAAGCTATTCTTCATTCGAAAATGGCGAAGCGCTTGATCCCAGCTTTGAATCGCGTGCTGGTGGAGAAGATCGTGCCTCCATCCAAGACCACCGCCGGTATCCTTCTCCCTGAAAAGACAAGCAAGGTACTGATTTCTACTGTCGCTACTGTTAGTAGAGGTTGAATTTTTTCTCCTGTTTAAGATGGAACATAATCCGGTTTCTAGAAGTGTTCACTAGTCCTCAGTGCGAATGCTGAATTGATCACTTTGTTAGTAAGTCAAAAGTTGCAGATAGTTATACTGTAATGGTGTATTATTTTGCTGTTATTACCTCCAATAGATTGATCATCTCACTGATTGGGTATATGGGATCAGACATGTAGTATTATAACATTTTATTATGTAAACAGACTTAGAAATGTAATTTTGATGCAAATGTTATCTTCAAAAATTTTGATGCAAATGACACTTCATATGTTTGCTTTGTTTGCAAATGATTAAAAAAAATTCTAGCTGCAAGTAAGACTCAACAGTCAACAGTTAGATTTGCGGTGTAAACCTCAGCAAGTTGTTGCTAATTAATTGCTTAAATAGATCTTGTTCCTTCTATGGTGGAGAAATTTTAAAGAAGATCAGTAAGCTGATTAGTAAGATGAAATTCTGAAATCACAAGTTTTAAAGAAAGATTTGTGGGAACAATTCCCCTTTTTTTGTATGTACAATTTGTTCATTGAATGCTATGGTTAGTTATTAGTTGCAAATTGAACCAAAAATTGTTGGTATTAGGTACACATAAGAAATGTTGCATCTATTTCTTCCAATTTTGCTGTCAATCTTATATTTGATTCCAAATTGCAGAAACTATGTTGTATTTTTCACACCAGGATCTTACTTTAATTTGCATCATGCATTTTTGTTTCTCTCTACAGTTGAACTCTGCAAAAGTAATAGCAGTCGGTCCTGGCGACCGTGACAAGAGTGGGAATGTTATTCCTGTTTGTTTCAAAGAAGGAGATGAGGTTCTTTTGCCAGAATATGGAGGCAGTGAAATCAAGCTAGGTGACAAAGTGTACGTCTCTCTCTCGCTCTCTCTCTCTCTCTCTATATATATATACTCAGTTATTTTATGCATATATCGACTAACTTGTTTGTTTTCAGTTGTATTGCATCGTTGTTAATGATTAGTGGTAGCTTCTTTAACCTGTCTTTATATATTTGCATCTCGATAGCTGTTTGAAACAATTTTAATTGAGAGAAGCAGAATTAATCAAGAACCTGAATGACAATTTCAAGTAGTGCTTGGATTTTATTTGCCTTAAGTTTCTTACATATAATTTAATTTTTGTATGTTGTGCTTTCTTTGCAATTGTTTTTTTTTAAATGCGGTTCATGTGTTTAATCTTGTGATTGTTTTGCCTTACAGGTATCACTTGTTCCGGGATGACGACATACTGGGACATTTTGTGGAATGATTTTTCTATGGTTTCTTCAAATCTTCCAATTTACTTTTATGCTGGGGAACAGAGGTTTCTGTTGTTTTGTTGTCTAGTTAAGAGGAAACACAAACATAAATTGTGCTGTCAATTTCTGAGGAAACTCTATCATGTTTTGAACTTGATGCGTGCTATTGATTTTGTGGCCATTCATAAGCATTGTTGTTATAAAACTAAAAATACGGATCTGAAATGTTGAAACCGCTGACATGATGATTTTTTAATATTTGCGAAATTTTTAAATTTTATTCTGGACTACTGTATATGGGTTTTAGGTAGTGTTCTAAATAGTGCGCTATAGCGGCACTATAGCGTTTTTGGACCCTCAACGCTACGCTATGGTATCAAAATGCGCTATTTGAGCTACAGGCGCACAGCGTGTAGCGCAAATAGTGCGCGCTATGCAACATGTAATGTTTTTTTTTTCTTTTCAATTTATATGGATTTTAACTGTGATTTTTTTTTTTTGCAATTGACGTACTAAGTTTTATAGTAAACTATTAATTATTAAATGAGAGATCCATCAAACGAAATCAAATAAGGAAGCTACAGTATGCTATGCAACATGAGTTATTTTTTTTTTCTTTTCAATTTATATGAGCTTTAAATAAAGAGTGTCATTGAATATATTAAGATATTTCTTAAAGTAACAAAATGATACTTACTATATGGTAGTTTGAATATTTTGAATAAATTAAGATAATTAATTATGCCATGATGTCTAGGTTATTTTGAAATTTAAATAGAAAAAAAGATAGATTATGTCATAATGCTAAATATATTTTGAATAAAAAAAGATCGATAGTTTATGATATTAGTATTACTGTGAATATTTTGAATCACAATTTGGACTTTGTATTGATTCAATATGAATATTATAATTTTTGATGTTATTTATTGTTATATGAGACTTAGATAATGTTGATATTTAGTACAAATATATGATATAATTTTTATAAAAATAAAAAAAACGCTATGTGGCATAGCTTTCGCTATAGCGACGCTATTCGCTATAGTTTTTTTTCCGGCTTCCCGCTATGACGCGATAAACGCTATTTAAAACCTTGATTTTAGACAATAAATCTGGCTTCAGCTCTTAACTTCCCAGGTTTTTTAGATATGGGTTGTCCTTTTACGAACTCATATTTATTTATTTATTTTTGTATAAAAAGCTGTCTAAAAACTCTCTAGGAAACCCCCCTTAGGTGCCTTAATCGTCACAGTCACATGCATACCGTGGTTAACTAAAATCTCTCTAGGAAAAACCCCTAGGGTGCCTTAATCGTCACGGCCACATATATCCGATATTAGTAATTGGCTACTGACTGGCTGGTCTATTAGTTGGGTCACATTCCATTGCATCATCGGCAGACATCTAAACTCAAAATTCTAAAATTCTAAAACGTAAAATGCAAAAATGTATCACTGAATCTATCTACTCAGGTAAGTTTCTTCCTGTACAAGTCCACTTATTACAAAACTTTTAGCTAACAGAACATGGGCCCATTGCTTTCACTTGTCATTCTCATCCTTCGTCTGCAACAATGGCACCAGAGAGTATGAATTTGAAACTTTAAATTTTGTGTATGTACATGCATCACTCACGTATTATTTGGATTTCAACAGTTTGAATTTGTAATTCAAAGTCAATCCGATAGTCTTTTGAATGTGTGCTCACCAACTCCTCTTGGTGAGCACATCACACCCTAGTTTTGCTTGTAAACTATATATACACAATCCTTTTTTTCATTTTCCGGATACGGATATGAAGCGGATATCAAATATATCAGACGGATACGGATATAGATCCGATCAAATCGGATATTTATTACAATAATATAAAAAATATTAAATTTTGTAATATTTATTTAATTATAATGATGAATAATATAATTTTTTTTCATAATATATATTAAAATATATGATATAAATCTGCTATTCGGAACGGATAATTGAAATGTAAAATCATATCGGTATCTTTATCTACACAAATATTCACATCTAATTTTTCGAATAAAATATTATCCATACTGTTTTCACCCCTAATCCGGACTCATGTTAATGAATGCGCCTTGACTCTCTCCGGAGTGTTGCTTCTTGCTTGTGAAGTTGGGATTGAGTTGGGTAAATTGCAGTTGTACATCGTGTTCCACTGTTCCAGTCCTTGAGAGTTGAGAGCCAAGCGGCTGATTCTATACAATTGGTTTGATCTTATTAATGTTTTAACGACAGACAATACTGACTTGGCGATATGAGCTAGCTGCGACGAATTTCCATGCATACAAAGAGGGGGAATTGTACAATTTTTTTTTTTTTTTTGAGAAGTAATTGTACAAATATTCTTACATTTCAAAATTTTCAAATAAAATATCTCTTGAAAATCATAAAATTTTCTCGTGGGATCTTCATTTTTCTCTCTCCCCCTCCCTCTCCGACTCTCCGTATTTTCTATTTATTCTCGTCAGTTTTGAGTCTCCTTCTCTCTTGTTAAATTTTAATTAGCACAATAAATATTTTAAAAAATATGCAATTTCGACAATAAATGTTTTTTCAATAATACGGTTCACAAAAATAAGCATTGGTTTTACGAAAATTTTAAAATTTTCATATGGGCTTTTATTCGAATTAATTTGAGAACATTTTATAGAACGCGTGACTGGGGAAATTTATATTTGAAATTAGGATACTAAAATGTTTTTAATTATCTTAGAAACAAGGAATTTGGGATTTTCGGATTAAAAATTTGGTTATAAAATTTTTGTACTTTGGGTGTAGAAAGGAGAGGTATTGAAAATCTAATATATAAGATCAGATCATACGGCTTGTATTGCTCAACAATTTATGTGATATAATCGTGCACGGTTGATTTGAATGATCAGCAGGCTGAAGTTACTTTCGAAATTTTAATTTGTAATGTGTGATATCTTTTAAATTTTCTGGTTAAGAATTTTATATGTTTAATTTGTTTTTTTTTTTTTGCTCGGACTTTGTAACTAGAATTTATTGAAAATATCCTACAGAATTCAAATAAAAAAAATCTAACCAGTTAAAGAGAGTCTCTAACGAATGAATATTCAGTGAATATTTGATAAAACAGTGCAGATAGAGAAGATACTAAAGAAAAATTAATAAACAGTGGTGAAAGCATTGATGTGATCAACTAATAACAACATTCATATGAGCTTGTCTGGCTCCGGTTTATTCCGGTCGAACTGTCTAATCCTGTCTGGTTTTAATAACAGTGCATGAAGTATTAAACAATTTGAAACAAAAAAAAGTAAGGATCTTTTGTTTCATTTCTGTAATTATGTTTAGAAGTTTTTTTTTTTTTTTTTTGAGTAGAACTGGGATGTGATGTGCTCATCAAACTCTTTGGTGAGCATAATTCTATAATCTATCGGATTAATTTCAAACGAGACAAATTAAAACTATTGAAACCGATCAACTTCACAAGTGATGCACACACATATTTAAATTTTCGAATTCATTTAGTCAAAAGTCAAGCGGCCAAAATTGATGAAAAATGAATGCATTAAGATAACTTCTAAAACTTCATTTTGGATTATTCATTTTCAATCAATTTTGACCGCTTGACTTTAGACTAAATGAATTCAAAAAATTTAATATTTTGCATGTACGTGTATCACTCGTAAAATAGATCGGTTTCAATGATTTGGATTCGTCTCGTTTAAAGTCAATCCGATAGATTATGGTGTTATGTTTACTAAAGAGTTTGGTGTGCACATCACACCTTAATTCTACTCTTTTTTATTGTGAAAGGATCTATGGAAGAAAGGAAAAAGGAGAGTAAATGAATAATTGCAAGGGAGTGGGAGGGAGAGGAAAGGGGGAGAAATTTGAAGTTTACAAGGATATTTTGTTTATCATTTTAGAAAAAAGATAGTTTGTTTGATCATTTTTTTAATGAGGGTTTAAATGTTTCTATTTTTTGCGCCTCTACTATACTTTTATTTTAAAAATATTAATTAATTCAATTTAAACATAAATGTCAATATAAAACCGTTAAATGTGATCTATATGATTTTCACTACGTACTTACAACAAATTATCACATATCAATTTTGTTTTTATGTGAATTAATAAGTTGAAAAATAAACATTTATAAATTATCCACATCATTACGCTTTTATAACTCTTGATGACGAACACAATGAAGTTCAAATATCATTTTTTTTTTACACGTGCATAGATAAAATGATATAGATGATATATAACGGTTTTATTTTGACTTTTTAAGTTTTAAATTTTGAGTTATTAAAATTTTTAAAAATGAAAGCATGATAGAGATATTTGAATTCTTCTCTTTTTTAATTTTGAAAGAGGGCATTTATAAAATTTTCCATATAAAAAATATAACTTGTTTTTACTGGAATTTAGCGGCGAAGTTGTGGAATTTTCAGATTTATTTTGTTCGCTGTACGGACTCGAGATCTGAATATTTTGTGCGCCATTCCAGTTTTGCTGTAAGCCTCTATCCTATTCCTATCGAGTAATTTTAGCAGAGCATCCTTTTACCGTCTTAAGTTTGGATAAGAGCTAGAATAATTAAAATAGTAAAATTTGAAATTAATAGATGAGAATAGAGAAAAAATAATAATTTCTAAATTAGTGTGAAGATGAAATTATTTGGATTAGTAAAAATATTGTTTGGATTGTTTATTTAGAATAGTAAATAATTGTAATCAAAAAATGATATAATTAAAAGAAAATATAAACAAATGAGATCTCAAATAAATTGTCATAACATTGAGATGGCAGAAGTAGTGATAACTTTGTTATTTCGGAACTGTTTGGTGAAAATTCGAAAGGAAAACATGTTTTCACACTTCCGAATAGTAACTTTTCTAACATTTACAAGAAATAAAGAATAACTATTCCAACTATAGCAAATAGCAAAAAATATTGTTTGAGTGCACATTGCTATTCCGAATAGCTCCGATTATCGAATAGCCTCTATTTTTGACACATCTAAACATACCATAGGATACAGTCATATAATCCCAGCTAAAAAATAATAATATGAAGAATAATAAAATTAATCACAAAAAAGCATCATCACGACGGTTCTAATCATACTTGGATTGTTTCTAATATGGTTTTAATGAAAGATAGCACGAGTACGGCATACTACAAAGGGGACATGCGCAGAACAAGTTAAATCGTTCATCAAAATGATTTTTCCTAAATATGGAAATACGAGGACACAGATGCAAACACAACAACGCATACAAAGCATATTGCAAAGATCAGTCGCCCATAACATTTCACATCTCTTCTTGCTCTTCATACTCATCACCTTCATCTTCATACTCACCTTCCTCATCAGCAGTGGCATCTTGATATTGTTGGTACTCAGAAACCAAATCATTCATATTGCTCTCAGCCTCAGTAAACTCCATCTCATCCATTCCTTCACCTGTGTACCAATGTAAGAAAGCTTTTCTCCTGAACATAGCTGTGAACTGCTCGCTCACCCTCCTAAACATCTCTTGGATGCTAGTTGAGTTCCCAATGAAGGTACTTCCCATCGACAACCCTCTAGGTGGAATGTCACACACACTTGATTTTACATTGTTGGGGATCCACTCGACAAAATAAGAAGAGTTTTTGTTTTGCACATTGATCATTTGCTCATCAACTTCTTTCGTGCTCATCTTGCCACGGAACATGGCAGAGGCAGTGAGATAGCGGCCGTGGCGGGGATCAGCAGCACACATCATGTTCTTAGAATCCCACATTTGCTGGGTGAGTTCAGGGACAGTGAGGGCACGGTACTGCTGGGACCCACGAGAGGTGAGTGGTGCAAACCCCACCATGAAGAAGTGGAGGCGTGGGAAGGGAATGAGGTTAACGGCTAACTTGCGCAGGTCAGAGTTCAATTGACCTGGGAACCGAAGGCAGCAGGTTACACCGCTCATTGTAGCCGAGATGAGATGGTTCAGATCGCCAACTGATTGAGAAAAAACAGAAGACCATAAAGGAATGCAGGAGGTCAATTTACATGATAGAATACTAAAGGTTAACAAGGAGGGTTTACACTTCCCTGATCAGAAAAATTATCTCATTACTTCTGAGAACAGATGCAGTCCATTTGTCTACACTTGCACTATTAAAGCTTGCATAAGTGCAGTTTCTCAACGGCTTAACAAGGCTAATAAAAATAAGTTCCTTCAATCTAACTAACAACAGGTCAATAAAATATCGCACACCAACTATTGGGGAACTGTTTGGGTTGACCAAATGTGTCTGATAAAATGAAAAGTGCCTATATATTAAAAAAAATTAAGAAGCTATAACTGCATAATGAAAAGAGTTATGATTAAAAATACAAAAGAGATGCTTACAGCTCGGTGTAGTGAGCTTGAGTGTGCGGAAGCAGATATCATAAAGTGCTTCATTGTCAAGAACCATGCACTCGTCAGCATTCTCCACCAACTGATGAACTGAGAGAGTGGCATTGTACGGTTCAACAACTGTGTCAGATACCTTTGGTGAGGGGAAGACAGAGAAGGTGAGCATCATGCGGTCAGGGTACTCCTCTCTGATCTTAGAGATCAATAGTGTCCCCATGCCAGATCCAGTACCTCCACCAAGAGAGTGGCAAACTTGGAAACCTGGGTAAGAGATATTGGTAAGAATAGTTCTTGGATTTTTAAATGCACAGAACATGCATGCCAAACACAAAATGCTACAAGTTGTAATAAACCAAGTGCAAAATAATTAAGACCATGGTTAAATTTACTACTTTGCTCCAGACCAGGTCATATGAAATGATTTTTCTTCAGTTTCATGTTTCAGAAAATTCAGACACTTCATACTAATAAAGAGCTGCAATTTTTCTCAAACAAGCAAAATTATAAGAAATTCACAAATAAACAATCAGTAACAATTAACTACTGATGTACACTCCTTGTGAAGGTTACATGTACCAGAATTTCTAACCGAAGGGTATCAAACAGATTGATATTAAAAAGGCAATCCTACAAAAGTTGCAAGAGATAAATACTGCATATATGTTTTAACCTGTCACAGCATGAATATGACTGAATAAGAAGAATCAAATTAATGAAATGTTAGACGTAAATAAAGGATGAACTAGATCAATACCCTGAAGGCAGTCACAGTTTTCAGCCTCCTTCCTGACAACATCAAGCACTGAGTCAATGAGCTCAGCCCCCTCGGTATAATGCCCTTTGGCCCAATTGTTTCCAGCACCAGACTGCCCAAAAACAAAGTTATCAGGTCTGAATATCTGCCCGTATGGCCCTGTTCTTACACTATCCATGGTTCCTGGTTCAAGATCCATTAGCACAGCGCGAGGCACGAATCGGCCACACGAGGCCTCATTGTAGTACACATTAGCCCGCTCAAGTTGTATATCGCTCTTGCCAATGTAGTGACCCGTTGGGTCAATGCCATGCTCGTCACATACCACTTCCCAGAATTTGGCACCAATTTGGTTACCGCATTGACCACCTTGAACGTGGAGGATTTCTCTCATTTTGTTGTACTGGATTTTCTGTAAAGTAAGAAAATTAGTAACAACAATTAGTATTTAATGAAGGTAATTCCCTTGTTAAGATATAACCTTTCATTAGTAAAGCAAGCAGTAACCGGTATTCAAAACATTATTTTAAAAGCAAAGGAAAAATGCAGAGGCACGGGAAATAAAGATCTGATGTGGATCTGATGGGAAACATGGATCTGTTAATTTCAAGACAAATAGATCAATTTCTTCTGGCAGGTGCTTTATTTTAATATACCTTGATACATGAAGGGGTATTTTTGTAGATTAACTAGCAATCTAGATCAAAAAAAAGTCCAGAGATTTCAAAATACACGTTGAAAGCATCAGATCTGGAACCGGACAAAAAGGCTCAAAACAAGGGACTTCAATAAAATAATTTCCAAATTACTGGTAATCTTAGTAGAAAATCAGAAAAATCAAATACTAGAAACTGATGTTCAGAATTTGCAAAGCAAGGCAAGGGGAATTACAAAATATAGCAAAAAATTACCGAAATGACAATAAGAAAATCGAAATACAGATCTAGAAACTCACCGACTACAAATTTCTGTGATTGAAAAGCGGATGGAGGGATTGGAAGGGGCAAATGCAGCGAGGCGCCTGGTTGAGGCTTTGTGCAATGCACTTGAAGGAAGCGAGATTGCTTATATAGCGAGTGAGAGAGCTGAGTGTGATCCGACGGCTGAGATTCTCTCCCTCCAATTGTTAGGGTATAGTCAAACCGTACTATGTGTCCATCGCACGGTGAGTAGGTCCCGCCGTATTGCTTTTAAATTTTTTCAAATTTATTCGACAACTCCGAAGGGTTTACTCCGTACAGTAGTGCATCACTCCAGTCCAGACGAATTCGCATCCTCTGAGATATCTCATATTTTGCGTGACTTTTTGGAAAATCTCAAACGTTCAAATACATTCTGCACGAATCTCAAAGCTCAAATAATAATGCCCCCTGCGCTATCCCGAATAGGCACCGGACACGTCGGTCACGCAAAATATGAGATATCTCAGAGGTACGCACTCCACCAGTCGAGGAGTGGGGATCAGAGTGGGGACTATTTGATTATCCACCAAGTGTCTCGACTGTTCGATTAAATAATAGCTTTGAGATCCTTACCATGGGATCCAAATCTGCTGCTTTTCTAAGATAATGAGCACCCTCGTATTTTTTCATCCGGACCGTTTAAAATCGATCACATGGCTTTAATTACTTTTTTTATATCAATGTAATATATTAAAATGAATTATATGTAATTGAAGCCGTGTGATCGATTTTGAACAGTCCGAATGAAAGAATAGGAGGGTGCTCCTTTTCTCAAGAAAAGAAACAGATTTGAATCCCCTTACCATGGATAGGTTCATGTACATTTTCCAAGTTGAAGCAGAATTTTTTTTAGAAATTTAGGATATGTTTGGATGTGTCAAAAATAAAGGCTAATCTAAAATAGCGGCTATTCTGCATCCAAACACCATTTTTGCTATTTAGAATAGTTAGAATAGCTGCTATTCTCTATTCCTTGTAAATGTTGAAATAACTACTATTCGAAAATGTGAAGAGAGAGGAAAAAATAATTATTTCTCGGATTTTCGTCAACACACTGCCGAAATGACAAAATTAACACTACTTTATATTATCTCCACGTTGTGACAATTCGTTTAAGACCTTATTTGTCTATATTTTCTCTTAATTAGCACCCTGTTAACACTATTATTTATTGGTTACAACTATTTACTATTCCGAATGTACGATCCAAATAACATTTTTACTAATCCGAACAACATCATTTTCACACTAATGTAAAAATCACTATTTTTTCTCTATTCTTATTTACTATTCTCAAATTTCGCTATTCTAGTTATTTTAGTTCTTATCCAAACGTACCTTTAAAGAATAAAATATCGGAAAATATATATATTATTATTTTTGAGATGGAATTCCATTTGGATATTTAAGAGGGCCTAATCATAAATTCGGTCCTATAGTTTTCATAATGTGGTTGGAAATTGGCCACGGGAAATAGAAAAATGATAGAGATTGGACTATTGATTCAATTCTATAGTGTATCTCGGTGTAATTTAATTTATTCTAATAGTTTGATTTAGTTAAATTCATGGCCAACGTAGTTAATTTTTGTATAATTTAGTGTTATTTAGTCTATTTTAATGTAGCTAAATTGAGTTAAAATTAGTTTAATTATGTTTATTTTAACTTAGTTCATTAGACTAGGAACGCTAATAATTTAGTTTTTTTTTTCTCAGCCTCAACGTTTTTACTGAAAATTAAATTTGAAAAATTAACATGATAAATTATTTAAACAATTGGCAGTAATTCTAACTCTAAATTAATTTATTGACAACTGATTTATTTAAATCAATATAAATTAATCTACAAACCGAAAAAATCTCACAAAAAAAGGTTGATGAAGATTCAGACTCAAAACATATCGTTTGAAGAGAGACAATTAAAATAAATAATAATCCTTAAATTTTTATTGATATCCATGTTCTAATTGGATTTCAAAAATTGCTCATTCCGGTTACTAAATAACCGGATAAAGGACTCTTTTCCAGTTATTTAGCAACTGGATTCAGAAAAATAGTCCGATTACTAAATAACCGGAAATAAGTCATTCGGTTATTTAGTAACTGGAAAGGTACTTGTTAGCTGCCAGTCAACGTAATATATATTGTAATTTTGACTGAATGTCGATGAATTAAGAACTTTGACCAGATAAGTTAGTGTTTTAGACTTTAAGTAGATAATCGTATCTTTCTTTTCTTCTAGATTAAATTCCAGAAGCAAGTGCGATCTTTGTTAGTTGGAAATAGAGTGGAAAAAATGTGTTGTGCCGTGACTAAGTGTACAGTGATCCGTGCCGTGTCGTGACCAAAATGTCGATGGGTGGTCACAGCACGCAAGTCACGCCATAACTATTCATGTGTCATGTCCAAGCAAAACTAGTCACGTTTAATTATTTTTCATAATTTAAGTAAGTTTATTTGAGATCCACCATTTAATTATATGTAACTCACGTGATTACGTACCGTGCCATACTGTGATTAGATCTTTCGCGTGACGTGCAGTACCAAATTTTCTACAAACTGATCACGACACGGAACAGTAACACGTGCCGTGCCATTCCGTTCCATAACGGAGCCGGCTCTGCCCAGCCATTTTTTCCACTCTAGTGGGAACCAAGTGGAATGAAGAACAAATAAAGCCTAGTAAGAACGTAGACAATTCAAACTTAGGAGAGATGGATTATCCAAGTGCACATCTAGCACCATCAGTTAACAACAGATAGGTTGTAGCTAGCATAAAAGACCCAAATTAGCCTTCTAATTGAGGAGGGTTCAAAACTTCAAATATCTCTACTTTTTGTGCCTCCATAGGAGTGTAAATGGATACGGATAATTCGCTCCGTATTCGCATCGTATTCGGAGATTATCTGTATCCAGATTAAACAAATACGGATATGGATAATTTTTGCATATGGTGAAAAAATGGCGGATACGGATAATTTCATGAAGGTGAATATCCGTATCCGTATCCGCAATTATTCGGATCTGAAATTACTCCCAACCAACTTTAACTTTACTACTCTGGATAGAAGCTATTATATATTATCTCATATTCATTTCAGTCTTGGTTGTGGTATAAATGATAATACGATATGGTTTTCAATTTAATCTTTTTTTTGCTGGTGATGTTGCTACAATAACGCAATTTCCTTTCCTTTTTACCTCCATTTATTCATTATTCATTCTTTTCCATTCAAGACTAAAAGGTCATGTTTGGTTGTGGAGTAAAGTTAAACCGGATTAAATTTCTTACTCCAAGCTAAATCGAAGTAAGTTAATTATGTTTGGTGGAGTAAGCTAAATCACCTCTCTAGGTGGTGTAAGTTACTCTGGTTTAGCTCAAATCTTACTCCATCTTAAACCACCTATGTTACTCCTCGTTTGGCTCCTTAAGCGTGGAGCAAGGGGTTTACTCCACCTCTTACTCCACAACCAAACATGGTCTTTAATCCGTAAATATAGTATGCTTTTAGTCTATGCTAAATTGGTTTTAGTCATTGTTTCAAAACAACAATAAATCACTTTTTTGTATCTTAAACTGCATAACTCAATTATTCGGCAATTATTCTTTTTGTATCCATTGATTATCCGTTTCATATATGTATTCGTTTAAGGCGGATATGGTTTTAAATTTTTGATATCCGTTTACTATCTGTATCAGTATCCGTTCATTGAAAAACGGATACAGATATGGTATTAGCATTATCCTCTCCGAATCCGCTCCGTTTACACCCCTAGCCTCCGTCATATCTCAATTTTTAAAAACTTTAATAACTCAAAATTTAAAACTTAAAAGCCAAAATAAAACCGTTGGATGTGATCTATGTGCTCATAAAAAATTATCATATTTCAATTTTGTTTTTATGTGAATCAATAAGTTAAAAAATCAACGTCTCTAAATTATCCACGTTAGTACATTTTTTACAAGCTCTTGATGACAATCAAAATAAAATTGGAATGTCATAATTTTTTACACGTACATAGATAAAATGATGTAAATCACATCCAACGGTTTTATTTTAAATTTTAAGTTATTAAAGCTTTTAAAAATAGAGACATAATGAATGCACAAAAAATAGAGACATTTGAATCGTCCTCAAGTTAATTACCAGTTAACTTTTCTTTTATTTTCATTTCAAAAACTATGTACATTTGACACCTTTGGTGTCCAGTTCAATGGAATCAGGATTCAGGAGGCTAGACCTCCACATTTCTCTTTCAAAAAAATCCAAATGTAGATTGTGCTGAGCGGGTCAGTTCTATTAGCTACAGTTTTAAAATGATATTCCCAGACACCTAGGTTGACTAAAATTTCCACCAATAAGGGGTGGTCATCTCCAGTACCTGACCGGATAGGTAGCTATTTGGAATATGGCATTCACTCTAAGATCGGTGCCAAATTAAAACGGACGACTCAGATCTCATTCTAAATGGTCAGGTATTGCACTGGATCTGAATTCCCAGTAATACGAGCGGACAGACATAAAACTTGCCAGTAGGAGGAAAAAGGAGGAGAAACTAACGGAGAGCGATGGCACAGATGGCAGACGATGTTTTGACTGGGAGGCTGTACAGGATACGGCGAACGGTGATGCAGATGCTCCGAGACAGGGGATACCTGGTGCTTGATTCCGAGGTCAACATGACCCGCTACGAGTTTGTGACCCGCTTCGGGGAGCCTCTTCGTCGGGAAGACCTCACCATCAACAAATCCCTCAAGGGAGACTCCTCCGATCAAGTACCAGATCTCTTCTCCTACTTGTGTTATCTTTAACTCGTCAAAATTAAATTTAGAGATCTGGTGATGATTTTCCTTATGTCTAGCCAATTCATCTTGAATGTTGGCTTGTAGTTAGTGGATCAAGTCATTAACTTGCCATAGACTATTTGTGATCTGTGGGTTACAAATAGATCTTAATTTTAGGGGATTTGTGATGCTCTGGAGGTTGTAAAAGCGGGATCACACTCAAATGCTTCAAGTAGCACATCCATTAGTGATGTTGATGAAATAGGAGCGGCTATTCAGGCTTTCTTAACTTGAACCTTTCTAAATTTGGAATCCAAATGAAATTACACTTGGTGATTTTTTTTGTGGTATTTCTACATATAATTTTGGAAAGTGGCGATGTGAGTGAGTTTCTTTTTACAAATTGTAAGATTGTCATGGCTTAACTGCTTAATGGCTTTTATTGTGTAGGGGAGGCTATTGTTGTTACTTAATCTGAGATGATCAACAAAAATAGTTTGCATTCTTTTATTCTCTTATATATTTTTCCGAGGTCATTCAATCAGGTAAGTGAGATAATTAAAAGAAATGACGAAAATATCTTTTCATTCAAAGTATGCCACTTTGGGCCAACACATTTTGCCTTTTTTTTTTACCTTTTTGACCAAGCACTATGCCTGACGATTAAAAATAGAACATGTTGCCCGGAGGAAATAGGATTTTAGATAGGTTGATAGAAGCTTAGATATTTGTATTCTGTACTTTTTAGAGTCTGGAAACATGTATGTCTTCTGAAAGGCTGAAACATATACCGATTATCTTTATGTGTATTTACATGGATAAGAATATGGAGTATATCCGTGAATTATATGAAGATCTGGACACACATATCACAGATAATATTTTTTGTGTCCTGACTCCTGAGTGCTACACTCAATCTCTATTTTGCATGAGATGCGTTTAAAAGAAATATTTTTTTTGTACATATATAACGTATGCATTGGTTGGGGATGGGATGGGAGCTGTGGTAATTTTAGCTCTTCAAGAGGAGAGGGGGGAGTGTGCTGTTACAGTGTTTGGAGGTCATATAATGACTTAGTAATGACCATTAATGGGAACTAGCTTTGTGGACACTGTGTGGTTGTTCATAAGGTGTGGTGTCCTTTGATAGTTTTTTACGCAGCACATTTTCTACGATATGCATTTATGCAGCCTTGGGATATCAAAGTCAAAGAGGAGTTTGAGATTGCAACTCTTTGTAATAAGATGTAACAAACGTTTTATATCTTTATAAAGTCATTATTCATGATCTTCAAATAAGGGAAGGGAATCAGGTTTGGGAGTATAGGGAGGATAATTTTTTATTTATAGAAAATATTATAAAATAAGATAGAAAAGAGAAAGAGTACCTTTGTTTTTCGATGCATACAAGTATCGGTAAAATTTTTCCTGATCCAAAACTATGGACCGGTAAAAATTCTACCGATCCAAAGCCCCCCCCTGGGTTGTCTCCTTTCTGTGTTTCTTTGCAATATTTACCCTGCACTACTTCCTTTAATAAGTTGCTTTGAGTGCAATACTGACCACACAAGAGGTAATGAAAAAATGCCACAGAAGATCCTACCGTCTTTTCAAGTGGAAAATAAAAAATAAAATAAGGTTTGGATCGGTGGAATTTTTACCGATCCAAACTTGGATCAGTAGAATTTCTACTGATCCTTCCATGCATAAAAAATTCAAGGTACTCTTTCTCTTTCCTCTCTTATTTTATAATATTTTATATAAATACAAAATTCTCTATAGGGAGTCGTCATAAAAAAAAGTTTGATTATGGAGTCATCATCTAGGGGCTGGTCCTTGGATCTCTTGCCTCAAGTCATCTCAAAACTAGAGTTCTACGGCACTTTTACTAACACTGCGCTCCTATCTTCTTGTGACTGAGGTCCTTTGACAAGCATCTTCAGAATCTAGGATTTTACTTATTTATTTATATTATTTCATGTGAAATATAATACATAATGCTCCAGGTACTAGAAAAAGTACTTTGTCCCTGTGTATTATGTACATGCGAGAAAGATTTGTTGCATAAAAAACCTCACATGAAATTACCCTTATTTTCTTCATTTTTAATTTATTCTGTGTAATGTGTCCTATTGAACCATCAGTATAAATTTTAAAGCATTGTGATTCACTTTGACTCCTTTTTTTATTTTTTTGCATGAGCAGCTTTATGTTTTTTTCCCCACTGATGAGAAGGTTGGGATGAAGCACATTAAGAAGTATGTTGAATTGATGAAACATGAAAATGTATCGAGAGCTATTTTAGTTTGTCAGCAGAATTTGACTCCGTTTGCAAAATCCTTCCTTCTGGAGTTGTCTTCAACAATGCATATAGAGGTTTTCTCGGTTGGTTTCAGACTCAATGGAGAAATAACTTAAATATCTTGAATTTCAGAGGAGCCTGCAGGAAGTTAACATGCATTTTATTTATTGTTTTTGGTGAATGCATGCAGGAGGCTGAGCTCCTAGTAAATATTAAGGATCATGTCCTTGTACCAGAGCATCAGGTTCTCACAAATGAGGAAAAGAAGACTCTCTTAGAGCGATACACTTTGAAGGACACACAGGTATCGGCCTAAAACACAAAATTAAACCAACAGCTTTTCAAGGATTTTTAAATGTTTCAAAGTTATTCTTACCAAATTTGAAAATTTAGGGAATACAATTTCTCTACACATAAGTTCAGTAAGATTGGAAGCAGTTCGTTGTAAACAACTTCTACAGTCACCTTTTAGTAATTCATATTCTGAAGTCATAATGTTTGGTTAATAATAAGTTCAAGATCCAGTTGAGGCATCTAAAATTATTAGCACTACAGAGGAATTTTGACTGAGTCAATATCAATAATTTTATTTTGGTTCGTCTTCAAATGCTCTGTACTCAAGAAACAGTAGTTCTGGAAAATAAAGAAACTGGATTAAAACACACCTTTAGTCCCTGTACTTCCAAACAGGGCAATTTAGTCCATCTACAATTTTCATGTACTGTGGGATTGAGGAGATGATCATCCTTAAATTACTAAGATCTCAATTTTGTTCTATTCTATTCCTAGAATCAGATCCTACTCTACTCATATTCTATTCCGCTTACTGAAAGGCATGCCTAGTCCATTTTTAGTGTCTATTCTTTTAGCCAACTGTGTGCTCCCTTGGTTCAGTCTCCATTACCAAGTGAGAAAATTCCAAGTAGCTGCCGTCAAAGCTGGTTTGGATTTAAAGAATGTTTTCTTACATTGTATAAGAATTTGCAGTTTCATTATCATCATCACTTCTTATTTTGGAAGCATATGTTTTTCTACAGTACAAAACATATTCTAATTTTTTTTGGGAGGGTGGGGAGGGGGTGGCCATTACTTTGGAACCGTTTTCTGTTCTCTATCCAAACCATCATAGTTAAAACAAAGAAATAAACCTTTTTGTTTTTTTGAACCAGGGTGGGGCATTTGCCAACATTTGGCTCCGCCTCTGCTGTTAAATGAGGAACTAATAGCATGATTTTGTTTAAATAGGGGCCTGAAACTATTTAAAAAGATTGTACTGTAGCAAGTAATCTGCTACTGCATAGAAGTTTTAAAAAGATTGTACTATAGCAAGTAATCTGCTACTGCATAGAAGTTTACGGTCCAACGGTGCATATAATTTCAGTCATTTAGTTCGATTTATGTACTGAACTTTTATGCAATTGAATCTTGTTACCTAACTGATAGCTTTCTAAGGTAAGAGTACAAGAGAGCAATGCAATCAGTTTTGTAAAAAAATAGCATTGGAAATGCTTTCATTTATTATTTTGTGTGTGTGTATTTTGTTCTGATTGATTGTTTGTGATCAAATCTGAAGCTACCGAGAATCCAAATGACTGATCCGGTTGCGAGGTACTATGGTCTCAAGCGTGGTATGGTTGTAAAGATCATTCGCCCCAGTGAGACTGCTGGAAGATATGTTACTTATAGGTATTGTGTGTGAATCAAATTTGGAAACTATTGATCTATATATTTGTTGTAACAATTAATAATAACTTATTTTTTCTCTAACTGCCAGTGTAATGAATGGCAGTATTATGAGATAAATTGTATTTAATAAAAAAAAAACAGTGTACAATATATAAAATTGTGGAAATAATTGAATAAGGAGCTCATAGAGTCTCAATAAATTTTTGTGGAAAGTTCTCTCTTTTTTGTTTTCCTTCCCAGATATGGCTTTCTTGTTTGCTTGTCTGCTTTGCATCATCATCATTCGTCTCGTATAGGACGTGAGACGCATAAAAGAGGAAGCACGAGAACACGAGATGTTTAATTTAATCAAATTTGACCAAATTGAAAATGAAAATTTGCAAAATTCTAACAGGAGAGATCTGTCAGTTGTGTTTTTTCTAATGCATCTTTAGCATTTTCTCACGTGTTATGAGTCTGCATCTCTACGAGGTGAGCAATTAGCTTTAGCAGGAAAAGGACAGAAATACAGAAATATTGGAAAAAGGATCCGCATCTGCTGTAATTCTAAGGAGAATTACAGGATCTGTAACCCTCTATCTCTCTACTAGGGACGTACAAAATTACTCAAATTCGTAGTTCGTTTATAACTGCTCACTAATTGTTCATTTATAACTCGAGTCAGTTTCAACTCAAGTTGGCTGACACGTTTAATAAATGAGCTGAGTTTGAACATACTACAACTCAAGTTACACAAAATTTGTCACAATAAATCTTACGCCCTTCTAAATGACTTCTAAGTTGTTGTTTGAATTGTTTATTTTGTTAGTTGTCTTATTAATTATGTTTGAATTGTTTGTGTTTAGATAAACTCTTATTAAATCATTTGAATTATTTTTGTTTAAAGAAACTCTCACTAGTATATAACTATAACTAAGAAAATGAACTAGTCAAACGAGTTATAAACAAGTTGTGGGCTAAATAGAGTTGGTAATGAGTTGAACTCGAGTTGTTTTACAAATCGTTATTAACATCCCAACTCGAATTAATTTGCTCGTTTACTAAATGAGTTGAGCACAAATTGAAGGTAGCTCGCTCAAACTCAACTCATTTACAACCCTAATCTTCACTGTTAGTGGGTGGTTGAGATTAAAAAAGAAGAAGAAGAAATAGACTAATTTATTACTCCTTTCTTTCTCCCAGCGCTGCCCCTTTGTTGCCCTATTCGGAGATAACGAACCTTCTTTTTGTTATTTTTCTTTTTTATTAACCACCTCTTCATTCATATCATATTCAACGAAGTTCTAATTTTTATGAGAATGAATCAAGTTACAACAATTTTTGAGTTACCACAATTATTTTTTATATTTTCAAAGTCCAAATCGTTCAACATGATCTTCACAATAAAATGTGCTTCCAGATCCAATTTTACATTTTTTGAAACTTTTTTACTATTTATTAAGATGGGTACAATAACTAGTCAAATTCAGACTATTGAATTTTGTACTCATCTTAATAAATAGTAAAAAAAATTCAAAAGCTGTAAAATTTGATATGGAAGCACATTTTATTGTGGAGATCATGTTGAACGGTTTGAATCAACAATTTGAACTCTGAAAATATAGAAAATGATTATGGTAACTTGTTGTAACTTGATCCCTCTCAATTTTTATTTGTTTATTTGCTTGTCGTTATTCAATAAAAGGTCATGCCATGATTACTTCTCATGATTTCGTGCAATCTTTTTATTTAATTATTTTGTGATAATTAGCTATTAGGGTCTGTCAAATATGTCTGTACCTAAGCGAAGTGGAGGCGCCGTCGTACCGAGCATGAACAAGTAGCCCAATGGCACACAGATTCTCGCCGAAAGGAGGTTTATGGTTTCATTTTTTAATTTTGATCGAATATTATAGGTGGCTAATTTTAAGCACCTGTCTTTTTCTCTTCCTCTTTTCTAGGAGGAAAAAAAACCCTCTCCGGGAATTTTATGCCAATACCTACCCGCCTACCCATAAACTCGGTCATTCCTTCAGTCCTTTTCTTAATTTAATTTGTCAAATTAAACTTTGCTCTGTTTGTCTGGATCATGTGCTGCAATAGATTCATGAGAATATGGAAGTGTAGTTGTAACCAGAGCAGGTACGTAATGAGACTTGAGAATTATGGAGATCAAAATACTGTAATATTTTATTCTAAATTATATAAAAAATCATACATAAATATATATATATATAGAGAGAGAGGAGGGCTAATATCAAAACGTTTGTTCTTAGTTTCCTATGCAACTAAATCGTTTTCTGATTTTTAAAATACAAATGATCGATCCAAACCGTTAGATGTGATCTCCATATTAAAATGTGTTAGGAGGCCAAATTTTACATTTTTTGAAATTTTTTTTACTATTTATTAAGCCAATTTGAAAATTGCTGATCCAACTGTAGCTTCTGATATTTTAAATATAAATTAATTGACTCTTATTGTTTGTACTTAAGTCCACACTATCGGTAAATAGTCAAAATTTTATGCAAGACAACTGTGATGGCCGTCAAATATGGTTAATTTAGTAGTCAAAATTTTAATGATTACATTCTTTATATCTCCATGATACGTTTAATTTTAAAACCTTAACAATTTATATTTAAAATGCAGATGTTAAAATAAAATTATTAGATATGTTTTTTTTTTTAACACAAAATGTAAAATATTACAACATTTTGATTAATATCAAAATTTTGTTAAAAATATACTGATCTAAATTATTTTTGGATATACATTTTTTTAGTGTTTTTGCCAACTATTTTTTCTAAAAAGTAACTTCATATTATATAAAATTATGTGATTGCATGGCACATGAATTCAGACCGCATGAGTAAAACTATTTTTTTTTGTCAATAGTTCTATTTTAACTTTTTTTATGAGTTGTTATGTAACCATGACTCTTTATATTTGTGAATAATTTTTTGATATAAATTTTCTCAGTTTTATTGCCAACTAATTTTTCTAATTTGTAACTTCATATTTTTATATAATTATGTGATTGCGTGATTAAAACGACTTTTTATTGTCAATAGTTCTATACTTCTATTTTAACTTTTTATCTGTTGTTATGTAACCGTGACCTTTTATGTTTGTGAGAAACCGACGAACAGAGAAATCAAACAAACAGTGAAAGGCAACACGTTCAATTAATACATACCATCTATTCGCAGCAAATCAAGAGAGCAACACCTCAGACACCGCAATACGCCTGGACTAGGACCTCTATCTAATTGAACTGTTGATTGAGCGCTCTTTATTTATTTCGTAGAAAACATTCACGACCAGCGATAGCGATACGATGTACCCCCGTCACATTGTTGCTCTTTTTCTTTTAGGGGGAATTTAGTGTATCCCCTCAAAAATCTTAAAATTACATATTCTCCCCTCTAAAATTCATAATATCATATTTACCCTTCTAAAATTCAAAAACTCACAAATTTATCAAATTTATTGAATTTACTATTAAACTCATTTTAAATATATAAATTACCCATTTTATCTTTCATTAAAAGGTAACCCCCCCCTCCCCCCCTCTCTAGATCAAAAATAATTTCAAGACGCTGTTGTTTGAACATAACGAGACTGTGCAAGAAAAGAAAAATTGAGAAGGCAACAAACTTTCTACAAGACATGAATTTGTGCAAGGATAGTCAAATTGATAAAGCCGTGGAATTTCTACATAATATGATTTGCAAAGGGTTTTGAGCCTAAGGTCATAACATATAACACTCTTATAAATTGGTTGTGCAAGAAAGTTGAAATTGATAAGACAATTGATTTTCTACATGACATAATTTCTAAGGGCATTAGCCTGATGTCATGACCGTAGCACCCTTATACGGAGGTTGTGCAAAAAAGATGAAATTGAGAAAGCCATAAATTTTCTACAAGGCATTCTATCATTTATAACACACTTATAGATAGATTATGCAATAATGGTGAAATTGTGAAAGCTCTGATTTTTCTACACAATTGGATGGTTGAAGGACATGAACCTGATGTCGTGACCTTTAACACTCTTATAGATGCATTATGCAAGAAAAGACATTGTTGTTGATGTGAGAACTAGTACAACCCAATGATGAAATTCTGTAATCAGATATATGTAAGAGGGACTTAGGGCTCAAGGATAATTGAGGAACCAATTCTCTCTCGGATATTATCAAATGCTTGAGGAAGTAAGAGGTCGTCTAGTCAGAAAAATCTGAGAGCAAGTGATAAGTTTTTGTCAATTTTTTTTTTTTTTGTGTTTTTTTTTTGCGTTATTGATTCTTGTAGGATATCTTATTTCTGGTAGATTTGGTGCGTATTCTGATGCTTTTGGCATTTGATTACTGAGTGTCTTGTCGAGTTTATTGGTTGCTGACATTGGTAACACCTTGCTAATTCTGGTTAAAAAGATGAAGTTTTTGCTAAATATAATTACATATTAGGGTTTTGGACAAATTTGTTTTTTTGGTAGAAGGTTTCTGGTTTGATTTCTGATATTGATTTTCTGGTTAAAAAAAAACTGACACTGTTGAGACAATAACGTGCTGAAATTATTTTTGATCTAGAAAGAGGGGGAGGGAGGATTTTTATTTTTTAATAAAGGGTAAAATGAGTAATTTATATATTTAAAATGAGTTTTAATAAAAAAAAAGTCAATAATGAGGTACATTTGCGAGTTTTTTAACTTTAGAAGGGTAAATATGATATTATGAATTTTAGATGAGGAAATACGTAATTTTAAAATTTTTGAGGGGATACATGATATTCTCCCTTTTTTTAATTCCTTAACGGTAACGACTGCTCCAGTTTAATAAGTCATAAATCACGAACATAACAAAGTTCCTGTTTAATAAGTCATAAATCACGAACATAAATCACGAATACATATCTCCTGAGAGTTCGAGATGCGGAAACAAATATAATTGAGCTCTCAAAAGCCGATTTTTTTATTTTTATCCAAAATTTAAATTAAATTTTAAAAATTAACCGAACCGGTTGGTAAATTATAAAACTACCCAAACCGCTAAACGGTTAACCGGACCCTAGGTTCGGTTAACGGTTTAGCGGACCAAGGGTTCGGTTAACCGTTTAGCGGACCAAGGGTTTGGGTCCGGTTAACGGTTAACCGGATTCGTTGGTTCGCTGAACCGTTAACCGAACCCAATTTTTTTTTTTTTTTTTTTTTTTTTTTTTACTTTTTACTTTTTTTTAAAACAGAAAATTTTAAATTTTTTTATTTTTCTATTGAAAATATACATGAAAATTCGTATTAACCGGAAATATGGTTTTGGTCCGGTTATCCAATAACCGGTTTTTTGTTTTTTTTTTTAAACTCGTTTTTTTATAACCATATTTATATGCATATGTATATGTGTATGTATATTTTTCTATAATTTTAAATTTTAGATTTGATTTACAAATTTTTTTTGTGTAAATTTGATAAATCTAAATACGAATTTTCATGTATATTTTCAATAGAAAAAAAAATTGAAAATTTTCTGTTTTAAAAAATATTAAGTGAATAATTTGATAGAAAAATACACATACACATAAATAATATACAGTTACCAATTTTTTTTACTTTTTTTTTACTTTTTTTGAAATTATAAAATTATTTATTCTGTATCATGGTTAATTTTCAGATTTAATTTACAAATTTTATTCGTAAATTTGATAGATATAAATACGATGTTTATTTTTGTAAATCGTATTTAATTGAGATTCATTGTTTTGGAGATTTTTTAAATGTATCTTTTGGAGATGCATTGCAAAACAATAATCTTGTATAGTGGAAATGGGAGATGCAAAGCAAAACCATGCATCTTTAGTTGTTTACGGATCTTATACAACTGGATTGGACATTTTTTTGCTCCAAATTAATTACAACCATTCAAAGAACCATTTTTTCTCAAGAATTTTCAGAAGTTGCTGAATTTTAATTTTTTCGAATTTGATGGTTCATGATTAGTGTTTTCCGGATTTGATGGTTCATGATCAGTGTGCACCATTTTTATACTTCTGGATTGTACATAATCCATTTCTGGTTCAAATGGAGGCAATGGACATGTCCATTACTTTAGGAATGGAGGGGTCTATGAACCGGTTCAACCTAAATAGACTTGGTCCATACCTTACTCATGAACTGCGAAAAAAAAGAACTTTTTTTGCTCCCACCGGGGCTTGAACCCATGTCACTTGGGTGGGAGCCAAGTACACTAACCGCTATACTAAATTAACTTTCTTGTTACCATCTTGATTCTTGTTTATTATATATACGACTTGTATAAATTTTCTAGTCTATATAATTTCAATGTTTCTTGTATAGTGAATAATTTTTTTTTTTAATGTAAACTATATATATTCTGTCGGAATATTTATTTTATTAATATTCTATATAATCTATATACACTAACCCTAAACCCTAAACCCTAAACACTATATATTCTATATAATCTACATATACATATAAAATAAAATTCGTATTTAGATTTATCAAATTTACACAAAAAAAATTTGTAAATCAAATCTGAAATTTAAAATTATAGAAAAATATACATACACATATACATATGCATATAAATATGGTTATAAAAAAACGAGTTAAAAAAAAAACAAAAACAAAAAAAAACCGGTTATTGGATAACCGGACCAAAACCATATTTCCGGTTAATAAATCTAAATACGAATTTTCATGTATATTTTCAATAGAAAAATAAAAAAATTTAAAATTTTCTGTTTTAAAAAAAAGTAAAAAAAAAAAAAAAAAAAAAAAAAAAAAAAAATTGGGTTCGGTTAACGGTTCAGCGAACCAACGAATCCGGTTAACCGTTAACCGGACCCAAACCCTTGGTCCGCTAAACGGTTAACCGAACCCTTGGTCCGCTAAACCGTTAACCGAACCTAGGGTCCGGTTAACCGTTTAGCGGTTTGGGTAGTTTTATAATTTACCAACCGGTTCGGTTAATTTTTAAAATTTAATTTAAATTTTGGATAAAAATAAAAAAATCGGTCTCAAAAGGCTACACAAAGTGGTGGCTATGGAAGATTGCTTATATGCACGGCGCTCGCCATCATAATCATAGCTCGTATATATTGTTGTTTTATGGGTAATTTTTTTAGAGAACATAACCTCGTATGTTTCACCTCCCAAATATTTGAATTTTTTTATCTTTCATGTTTTTATTTTTTATTTTTTGGTTTCTTTTATCAATGTTGATATTTTTTATCTTCCATTTTTCCGTTCATATTTTTTTTTAGTTTTTTTTTTTTTTATCAATACACGTTGTTAGGATACTTAACGATGCAAACACCAGTCAATTACATAAACAAATTAAAAATTAACAAATAATATTGAGTATAGGAAATAAAAAATAAATTTCTGGACATCTTTAATAGAGATAATATTCCGCTTGCTTAAAGATTTCTATTTTCTTAGAAGTAAAAAATTAATTTGAAAAATAGTATAGACTATAAATGATAGTGAAAGCACTGAAAGGAGATTATTTTCTCAATGAGACTAAATTTCACTTATCAAAACTAAAAGCTAGTAGCGAATTTATTTTGTCAAAACACTAATTAGTTATATTTCATTCTACAATCAACATGTATGAACGCTTCAACAAAAGCTAACTGACCTCATTTTTAGCAATGTAAATAATAGTTACCTAGATTGATTAGTTGAAAACAATTGATCCTAATTTCAACGTCAAATTGCTATTAAGTTTGATTAGTTTATGACTAATTTTGACTTATTCAATGTCAAATACAATTAATCGGGCTATCAAAATCATTTAACAGGTAAAAAAAAAAAAATCTGACTTAGTCAGTAGACACTAGACATTAAATCTCAACATAGAATTTAAGCTAGAATCACAATTTCATTCTTAAAAAAAACTGTTAAACAATTGCTTGTGGATCCTCTTATTTATTATTCTAAAAGCATATATATTATTATTTTGAATAAATTATGATTTCGAGCTGTTGCAAATTATAGTTGTGATATAAATATTGATAGTTTTTATTTGAGTTGATCCAACAATGCGGATTATACATTATTTGGTATGAGCATGATACATTTGGAATGAATCTAATATACGATAGTTTCATATTTTGAATGCATACAAAATAGAACAACTTACAAAGAAATTATATATTTTTAAAATTAGTAATAACTTTTTTTCTTGACCATAAAATTACGAATACATTGCTTATTAGATTGGGTAAACATATTTTATTCTAACTAAAACTTTTCTATTGTGTATAAATTAATTGGAGGGAAAATTTGCCCATGGATTTTTGTTTAACTGACTGCATAAAAATTAATTAATTAGCGGTGCTCTATTCATCTATTAAGCAAATATCATTGTCAGACACTGCTTATTTTTATGTTGGCTTTTTTGTCATAAGATCAGGTTTTAAATAGCGCGCTATAGTATTTTTGGACCATAAAATATATGACACTATTGATGCTATAGCATGCTACAGCGGCTCTATATAGGCATAGCACTATTTTTTCGTTGTTCCACTATAATGCGATAAAAGCTATTTAAATCTTTGCATAAGATAGATAAAATAAGAGATTAAGAATAAAAGTTTATATTAAGGCAATTATATTGTTAATAAGGTGAGAGTATTTCATTATTTGTACTAATGTTATATATAAATAGTTTTGATATAATCTCTGTTTTGATCTTTGTCAGTCCAACAACTACAAAGAGATATATAAAATAAAGGATCCTAATAACAATCCCCGCAAAAAACCCCGCACAAACTGCCAAAAATATCATGGGGGGACCGCTCAATAATTAATACTCCGTAGAAACTGTTAGTATTTAACTTGAAGCATCAAAGTATTTATCGTGAATTTGCAAAGTGTTAATCCCTATGCAATGATCTCTATTTAGGAAATAATAAATCAATCCATTAGTTGTCCCCGCACAAAATTTCCTTTTTTTTTGAATCATCCCCGCACAACTGGGGACCATTAAATAAACAATCCCCTCATAAATACTTGCCATTTATCCCCGCACAAATTTTCCTTTTTTTTCTGGATTGTCCCCGCACAACTGGGGACCATTAAATAAACTATCCCCTCACCCAATGATAAATACTTCTCAGACATAAGGATAAATACTTTATGATACATTGATAAATACTTTATGTTACATGGATAAAAACTTATCAGACATAATTGCAACTTTCAGTACAATATGAATCATAAATACTTCTCAAACATAAGGATAAATACTTTATGATACATTAATAAATACTATATGTTACATGGATAAAAACTTATCAGACATAATTGCAACTTTTAGTAAAATATCAATTATAAATATTTCTCAGACATAATGATAAATACTTTATGTTACATGAATAAATACTTTATGTTACATGGATAAATATTTCTCAGACATAATTGCAACTTATAGTAAAACATCTGTGACAATGATAAATACTTTCCATATATAATTGTAAATACTTGTCAGAACAACGATAAATACTTTATTGAACTTTGTTCTTGAACTTGTCAATAAGTAATGTTTAATCAAATCAAAGTATTATCATGTCAGGGACAATAATAAATACTTCTCAGACATAAGGATAAATACTTGTCAGAACAATGATAAATACTTTATTGAACATCAATAAACAAATAAATATTTATTAGCGGGAATTGTTATTAAATGATAGTATAATTAATGCGGGGATTGTTATTAGAGGACAGTATAATTAATGTGAGGATTGTTAATTAATGCGGAGATTGTTATTAAATGGCAGTAATTAATGCGGGGATAAATGGAAATTCTTAGAGGAATTAATGCGGGGATAAAAGACAGTTTAGGGAGTTAATTTGGAGAGAGAGAGTGCGGGGTTAAATGGGGGGGGGGGGGGGGGGGCAGGGGTGAGGGGATCAATATAATTATTCTAAAATAAATTATTAATTTTTTTTAATTTTAAAGTTGTATAGTTATTCGTTATGATAGTTATATTTAACTAGAGGAGGGTTCAAATGCCTCCATTTTTTGTGCCTCCACCATGCCTCCACTTTTAAAAACTTTAATAATTCAAAATTTAAAACTTAAAAGTCAAAATAAAACCGTTAGATGTGATCTATATTATTTTATCTATGTGCTCATAAAAAATTATCACATTTCAATTTTGTTTTTATGTGAATCAATAAGTTGAAAAATCAACGTCTAGAAATTATCCACATTAGTACGTTTTTTATAAGCTCTTAATGACAACCAAAACAAAATTGAAATGACATAATTTTTTACACGTGCATAGATAAAATGATGTAGATCATATCCAACGGTTTTATTTTAACTTCTAAGTTTTAAATTTTGAGTTATTAAATTTTTTAAAAATAGAGGCATAATGGAGGCATTTGAACCCTCCTCATTTAACTATATTAAGTTGCATATAAAGAACTTATATATGCTTACTATGACAAGAACGAAGCATGAGAGTTGAAAAAGGAGAAAATGTGAGAATTTAATTTTAATCGATATTATCTAATTCAAAAACAAGCTAATTGAACTCAATGTAAAACCTTCCCGTTTGTCGAGACTTGATCTCGCGTCTTCCAGTTACATGTTATCAATCACACTCTGCGGGATATTGAATCTTCCCATAGCAAATACAATAAAACGGACATTAAAAAAGAAACAAAAACAATCCATTGTAGTCCCTTCTGTTTGATAATCTGAAGGATGTCCCACCAGCATAAAAAGCGACCGCTGAATACAACCGAATTAATTGGTCTCGATCATTCGTGGGCCCGGTCGGTAACTGATTTGTGATAGGTTTTACAACAGATAATATGCAACAGAAAAGCTGGACTCACAAATGCAATTGTTTTTTTTGGAGAGATCGCCTGTACCATATCTGCTGCACTTATTTGCGTAGAGAATCACTGTGCGGTCTGTTGACATATATAGAGTTATAGACCGCTGGATTTTAGAGTAAATCCCGATCTCGGCTCATCGCCAAGTCGCCATTCATTGGTATAACGAATACTGTAAATTTGAACTGCGGGTCCCGCTTGCCAAGTGGAGCACCATTGAATTTGAACGATTGCTTACTGAATCTCTTTTTTCTCGGCCTTTTCGCTTTCCCCTCTCTTCTCTTTCAAGTGCGCCGTCCCCCCTACTCCAGTATAAATTAAAAAAAAAGCCGAAGTTTAAACACGGAAAAGATCAAAAATAATTTAAAGCGCTCTTTTTCTTGAATAATCAATTCGAATTCCTTACGCATCGAATTCATCTAGATATTCTAGTGCGAATTGGAGAAGTTTTGACCTTTCTCTGGATTCAGTGGTCATCTGTGAGGTGAGTTTCGCGTTTTAAATTAATTTTAGCTATTTTGAAGTTAAGAGCTAGTTTCCTTTTTGTTTTGTTTTCTTCGACCGAATTTCATGGTTTTGTTTGGTTTAGTTAAAATTGATTTCTTAGTTAGCTTTATTAAGAAGTATTATAAACACAGTTAAAAAGGCCCTTTCCACGTAATACCAAAGCAATTTAATTCAATTTTATCTTTTTGGTCCTTTGCCTATAATCGTTAATTTCTGGTATTATCTGAGGCCAATTTTCAATTGGTTCAAAGTGAAACTGCTCGTTTGTCTGTTAAAACCCACTCAGCAGAACGCAGTTTGTGTTTTATTTTCTTCAATTTTTTAGATAATTTTTCTATCAGTTGTAATGAATGAAAATAACTGTTATTTCGTTTAATCTAACACAGTAAACACAAGCTACAGTTAAATAATGACACGGGTCATTTATGATTCGGGGGAAAGTATGCACAAGGAGGCAAAAGACATGGTTTCACGAGATGTTAATTTGCCAAAGGGCCGATTTCCTGATTACAAAATTGGGGCTAATAATACCATAATTGAGCCAGAAGAAGCCCCAAAATCAGCACCTTTAAAGGAGATTGTTGCTAAAGAGACAGCTCAGTTGCTTCAGCAACAGAAACGGCTCTCAGTTCGCGACCTAAAAGAGAAGTTTGAAAAGGGACTCGCTGGAGCTGCCAAGTTATCTGACGAGGTTTTATTTGTATAATTCTATTTATTAGCAATTTGAGATGCTGTGCGCATGTTGGTATCACTGGTATAGTACCAAACTACCAACTTTCAATCACAGTTCCCCCTCAAAAGATAATAAGCAAAATTACTATTTGGTTGGACATTGTTATAATGTTGTTCAAAGATAGTTCTGTGTCAGTTATGCTGTCATTGGATTGATAGTTCTATTATTTATCAGGCTAAGAAGAGAGAGGCAGCTTCTTTGGATAGACAAGTGTTGTTAAAGAAGCTACGAGATGTCCTTGACTCTCTAAAAGGTCGTGTGGCAGGTCGAAACAGAGATGAAACTGAAGAAGCAATCTCATTGGTTAGGTTTCTTTTGCCCTTTTATTTATTGCTAATTTTATTTCATATTCAGGGGAAATAACCTAAAGGCCTAATGTCTTATATGCCCAATCTGCTTCAAGATGTCCAAACTACCCCTCTTGAGAGGAGGGGTTTAGGTACTATTTTTGATTTTTAAAGGGCCATAGCAAGTTGTTTTTGATGTTTTCTGTAAACTGACATGAAACCATGCCCATTATTTTTTCTTTAATCGTTGTCAAAATAAAAATATGCATATAGGTTGAGGCTTTGGCAGTTCAGCTTACACAAAGAGAAGGAGAGTTGATTCATGAAAAGGTGGAAGTCAAGAAGCTCGCCAACTTTCTTAAGCAGGTTTGCAAGAAATAAAAACTAAATAAATCAAGAATAATAAAAACACTGTCAGTTTAAAAATCTTTGCCCATCAATTCTGATCCATTGGTTTTTAGGCCACTGAAGATGCAAAAAAGGTGGTGGAAGAAGAACGAGCGCTTGCAATTGCTGAAATAGAAAAAGCAAAATTGGCAATAGAGAGAGTTGAGAAGGCATGGCTTGAGCGTGAAACAGTGGCCACTGATAAGGACCAACAGGTAATTATTTATTTTTGTAAGATTACTTTTTGTCCGAAATGTAACTTTGAATGTTAGTTTTTCAATAAGTAAGATAGACTTTATTTGTACAATTTTTTACGGAAATGGGGATTGGAATTGGCATAGTATTCCTTAACCCTATTCAACACTACTTCAATTGAACACAATTATTCCGTGTCAAATTCTCTCTTGAACTTATTGTAGTTTCCAGTGGAATTTATCTACCAGTAACTTGTATCTTATTTTTTTTTTTTAAATTAAACAATCCCAATACGTATTGAAGACAGCCAAGTATTAGACCATTGATTATTATTCTCTGCATTGGGGTAATTCTCACAAATTTCAATGATGCCAGTATAATTTGGACAATTACTTTCAGGAATAAATCTCACCAAAAACCATGTCTTATGAAAAATATAATCTATATGAATTCAAGGTTCTTGTTTTTTTTTTTTTTTTTTTATAACTTAGTGGACTCACAATGATGTCTTCCTTCGATAAACCCATATTTATAACGGCATTTTTAGTTTGTCTTCTGAAACATATTTTCCCATCAATAAACCTTCCCCCCTAATTATTTTATTTTTTGGTGGAATAAGGAACTGGAGGAATTAAGAAATGAAGTCAGAGAGGCCCGAAGGATTAAAATGCTGCACCAGCCAAGCAAGGTAATTTCACCTTATCTTCTGAGTTTACCTCCTAGTTAATGTATAATTATTAATCCTAATATCGCATTGAATGCTTTGCTTTATATAGGTCATGGACATGGAATTTGAACTTCAATCATTGCGCAGTCTTGTTTTGGAAAAATCTCAGCTCTGTGCTCAATTAAAGAAGGAAGTCAGTAATTTTGTCAATATTTTTTGTTTTCATTTTTAATCAAGCCACTATCAAGCTTGTAGTGCACATTATACCTCATATAATTCAATTTTTTGCTGCACTCAACCATAATTTGCAATTCTTACTGGTACCTCTGAAAGGTATCATAATGACAAACTGAAGTATTTGTGTTAATGTACTTCCTTCTATGCAGCTTGCTATGATAAAAAAGCTTGAAGAAGTCAAGTCAACTATTTTCGAATTACAAGGGAATGAGGTCCTAGGTTCAATTTTAACAATTGCAGGTCAAGTAGATGCCGGGCCCAATATCTCAACCTGTTTAATCCAGTGGTACCGCCTTCTACCTGCGGGGACCACCCGAGAACTGATCCATGGTAATAGTTCATTTGCATTTTGAATAAGGTTTTTCTCAACAAAAATGCTACTTTTATTCTTATCTTTTGAATTGGGGTAACAATTTCTTGTCAAGTGACCTGAAAAGCACTAGTGTATTTTTCATCCGCAATGGACAAATATCGGATATGCCTTCTTAGGTAGTACCTAATTATTGTACCTTTACTCAATATTTAGGAAAAAAAGGAACATGACAGTTGCTTTGGTATTATTAGAAAAATAAATGAGTATAACGAGGATAAATTTTTTGCAACTTTAATTCGTTTTCTGTTTATGGGCATCCCTGACATTTGCTAAGGTGCAATAAAATTGTTCCTCACTTGTGCTCCTAAAGTATCTTTATAAATAACTAATTTCCGTACACAGGGGCAACAAAGACAATGTATGCACCTGAGCCATTTGATGTGGGGAAAGTTTTACAAGCTGAAATTACTTTTAGTAGTGAAAAGGCCATGGTGGCAACAACTGGCCCAATAAATCCTGGTATGATATCATATTAGAAAAGAATTTTATGCATGTCCTGGTAAATCGCAGATAATGCCATTCTCCTCGATTCTCCAAAGTTGCAACATATAATCTTTCAAGTATCTAGAAAATGGCAATGGGGGGGGGGGGGGGGGTGTTGTTTGAAATCCGATCCCCTAAAGTATCCCAACTTTTGAATTTGGATCCGTACTGTCCGAATCTGCACTGGCGCAAATATTAAAGGGGCCTCGTGCATTCCACCTCGGGCCGGATTGGTCCGGATTCTGATTGGACGGTTCGGATCTAAACTCAAAATTTGGTTACTTTAGGGGATCCGGACCCAGGTTGTTTTTACATTTTTTGGATAAATAGGTAAATTAGGGGCAATTTTCATATATTCAATGCTATTTCTCAAGAGATATGGACCATCCATACCTCTCGCAGGGGTATACTGTGTGGATTGTATTTGATGATTTTTTACTGGGTTGTGAAATTGCCTTTTATTTGGAAATCTATTTTGATAATTGATATATGTCCAAAATTTAGCCTAACATTATTTGGAGGGATTTATTTTTAACAGCTGCCGGTTTGGATAACTATGTTAGATCTCTTTACAAACTTTCTGATTCTGAGTTCACGGTATGCTTATTCTTTTTCTTTTTCTTGCTCTTTATTTTATTGTGCTGTTATTTGCATATCCTTACTTTTTGTAATTTCCTTATTTGCGTTTTAGGTCTCAATCATACAAATGAATGGACAAGATTTTGCATCAAAATCAGTGCACACTTTTCATGTGGGAAGGTTAAGATTAAAGCTTCGCAAAGGAAGAAGCACCAAAGCTAAAGAATCTTATTCTAATAGCATGATGGTAAGTAATTAACTTGACCTTTGTCTGGCTTACAGTACCAGTGATATAGTTTGACACCATTTCGTAGTTCATAATTCGAGCCATGTCATACCAGTTTGCATGCAATATATAAAGGAGTATTGTCCTTCTGCAATATTAGTTTGGTAATTTGAGGCTTTAATGGTACTGGTTTCTGACCAAAGAAATTTCCCTTTTGCTATCTAGCAGGAAAAGTATAGTAAATTACTGTATATCTGTTGCATTTCTCATCAACAATGCATTTCCTTAGTTGTGTTATTTTTTATGATTTATCAATTTAGTCGTATTTTGAATTTTATTTAATTCTTTGTTGACCAAGCAGCTATGTGGGTCCCGTGGTGGAGGTAATGCTGCTGCTAAGGCTGTATTCTGGCAAGCTAGAAGTGGTCAGAGCTTCACACTAGCTTTTCAATCAGAGAGAGAGAGAAATGCTGCACTCATTCTTGCTCGAAGATTTGCTTCTGACTGTAATGTAAATTAAAATTGTTGCACTCTAATATATTTCTTACTTTTTGATTATCGAAATTGTTTAGTTTTTTTGCAGTGTGGCCAAGTATGCTGAATAAAAATTATCTGGAGCATCACAAATAATATTAAAAGAAGAGATATCTTAAATATTTTTTTCAAAATGAGTGGCTGAACTCTAGAGATTATTTGTACCCAATTAATCCACTTTTCGTTTGTTCTCTTGACGTTATTTGTTTAGCAATGGCATACAGTATGTCTTGACATTGTTGCAGTTTACGATGAAGTTTTGCCGTATTAAATTAACTCTATTTTTGTTACCTATTTCAGGTGGCTCTTGTGGGCCCAGAAGATCAGGCTTCAGTTGCAATGAGTTAAGCTAACTGTAATTGATGTATAGTATGTTGAGATATGTAATTGTTTATTTCTATTTGTTTTTGAGGTTGATACAAAATTTTCTGTTTATCTTCTTCAAACTCAATTTTATTTATATGAAGGGCATGGTTTTGTTTGCCCTTTGCGTGTATTGTAACCAGCTTGTATACGACCTTTTAGTATTTCATTTTTTTTCTTTTATTGTGTAAATACTAAATACGTGTCTTTGTTGAATATTAGGCCGCAATAGAGAACTTATTGCAATTGCTAGATCTGGATAATGTAGTTAAAAGTTAAAACAACGTTCTCGCATGTTTTTCTTGTAGGCTGTAAAAGCAAATCTTGTATATACTAATTTGAACACTTAGTTGACAATAAATTAATATAGGATAAATTGGTATTTGCCTGTTTTTAATACAGATGCTGAATCAACTACTGTCAAAATTGGTCAACGTAATACTGCTTAACCAGTGTGCTATTTTAAACCAGTCCTTTTTTATGTATCATGTATTTGCAGCCTTATTTTTATTTTAAATTAGTCCTTTTTTATTTAAAAAGACCCCTATTTTATTTTAAAAAAGAAGAAAAAAATGAACGATACGCATATAGAGGGCATTTTTTTTCGTTAAACACCGAGTGCCTGATCCCACTGGTCAGGAAATTTCATATTCAGTTCAGCATCAGACAATATAATTTCTAAATCCAAACCGTTCTTTAACCTAACACGAATCTCAAAATGGACCCCCTATATTAACAATAGACACTAAATTTCTATCTCTCGGCTAGAATCGTGCCATGTTAATTTATAATTGGGTGCAGTATCGGGACAGGATACAGACTCCTGGTCATGAGGACCAGAGACTCGCAAAATTTTCTTTCGAGAGAGATTTCTGTAGGACTGGAAAGCCAAGCATGAGATGCACTATCTTACGAATCTCTTGGTCTAAGAACCTTCCGTGAAACTATTATAAACTATTTTTAGTACTTTCTTGTGAATTTTTTTTCTTTTTCTTTTGTGTTTACAAGGCCAGATCCCGGATTCATATCACCTGAGTTAACTCAAAATTAGAGTTTAGACTTTAGATTTATAAACTGTTCGATCTGTTTTAGCCAAAAATATTAATGGTGCATTTACCGATTTTTTCTGAATTATGATTAGTACGTAATGTTTACAAGGCCATGCTCCAGGGTCCGGATCTAAACTTGACTAAAAAACAATTATGGATTCTCCGTTGCGCTTTCTTTTGAAAACTTTGTACCTATCAATTTTAACGAATATACAATTATACATAAATTGAGATATTGAATGACCACTTGCTTCGCTAAACAGCTAAATTTAACGAATGTACGTTAGTTTATAATTAGTCCACCGTCTTTCCGCCTCCGCTCCAACAATATCAGCCGTCCGATCTATGCATCGGGATTATGGACCGTTGCGATTTCAAATCAAGAAGACAGTTGAAGTCTACGTTTATTAAAACCTCTAAATTTAACGAACATACCTCAGTTTATGGTATTCCACCGCCTTTCCGTCTTTGCTCGAGCCAATATCAGCCGTCCGATGGATGCCTCAGAATTCTAGACCGTTGAGATTTTTAATCGAGCAGACCGTTGAAAGCTCCGCTAAACCCCTTTATATTCTAACTTTCCATTCACAGGGGGAGAAAAAATTTAGGAAAGACCAATTCTTTCGGAGGTTTAAGAGAACTAAAGAGATATAGAGACGAGAGAAAAAGAAAAAAACCACGACCACCATTTCCTTTTCTCTTGTAATCCAGCAATGGCTGCGAATTTAGAGAGACAAGCAGAGGAGAAGCTGAGGCTTCGGCCCCTTCCAGATATATTTTCTACAAAGTTCTTACGCTTTTCGAAGAGAAAAGATAAGGAAATGGATTCCATGGTAACGACAAATCAAAGTATGGTCATGCAACAGCAGAGAGGTACATATGTATCATTTTCTCTCAAAAAAATTCGTTTTTTCTTGAAATTGCTAGGGTTTAGATTTATTTCTTCCATTGATTGGCTGAGCTTAGGACTGTGTTCGTCTTTTCTAAGATTTTGTGGACTTCCAAATGATTTTGACTTACGAATAGTGCTTGATTTGGGTTTCATGAGCTATTGTTCGATTTGGCCCTAAATCCTCTTTTCTTTTCTTTTTATGAAGAAGTTGTACTTGGCACCACCTATATCTTTTATTCACAAAATAAATACATAAAAAGGAAAAAGAAGAACTCAGTATTGTTTGTCAAACAAA
Organism: Carex rostrata; assembly: GCF_964058835.1. Classification (NCBI taxonomy): domain Eukaryota; kingdom Viridiplantae; phylum Streptophyta; class Magnoliopsida; order Poales; family Cyperaceae; genus Carex; species Carex rostrata. Next base: position 13,259,630 of record NC_135919.1, read on the forward strand.
AAAGGAAACCAGTAACAGTTTTTGTATAACCACAAAATTTTCAAATTTTAGGGGGTGCTGTGGAGAAACAGAAGGCTCCTAATGCTAAGGGAGAAGTCAAAAGCCGCATCACCTTAAACAGCATTGAAAACGTTAACTCCCCCATATCGAGGTTAGTTTACTCACTGAGATCATTTTGCTCCTTCAATATCATTGAAAATATACAATTTATTATCTATTATTGTTTTCTCCTGTCTGGCTTCAAGCAGGTTTGGTGCAAAAACTTTCGCAATTACGATGGAAACTCAAGCCGTAGCTACTGCTTCTAACAATGTAAATAACTTGTGTTGTTCTACGTCAGATTTTTTTTTTATTATTTGTAGAGTTAGATTAATTATCCTGATCTCAAACTTTGTTAAGCCTACCCAGAATTAAACCCAAGCACAAATTTAACCATGTAACCTATTTAACATTATTTATTGAATTATTTTTTCAGCTGCCAGTGATGTTTCCATCTGACAAACAAGCAGCACAGCCGATGCTTGGACAGAAACCTGCCACCAAGAAGCCGGTTAAGCTGGTTCCCGAACAGAATGAAAATATTAATTTGGACACTAATTCTGATGACGGGACAAAACAAATGTCTATTTCTGTTCCAAGGACAAAGATGAGACGAGACCATTCGCTCACTTCTGTTCTCTTGGCCCGTAGCAAGGTGCTTTTCAATTACCATTTCCTCACCTTTGTTTCAGTTTCCGCAAATAAAGATATGTAATGACAGAGTTAATTGCGTTTATTTAGGTAGCATGCAGCATCAGTGAGAAATCAAATCCAGAAATTGATGAAATAGATTTACCAGATATATTTAATCACCTAGCTGTCGTGGAGTATGTTCAGGACTTGTATACATTTTACAAGCAACAACAGGTATTATCTTTTTTACTTTATGAAATTTACCAGTACAGTACCTTCTAACAAGTTAGTAACCTTCAGTTCTTTTGTTTATTTGTTCAAACAGCATGTAGGTAGGCCCATTGACTACATGGAGAAGCAGCCACACATCAACCCAAAAATGAGAGCGATTCTGGTTGATTGGATAACAGATGTGCACTTAAGATATAATTTGCTACCAGAGACTTTATATCTGACAATCTACATAATCGACCGGTACCTCTCTCTAGATGGAGTAAAAAGACTCCAGCTTGTTGGCATGTGTGCATTATTAATTGCTTGCAAGTACGAAGAACTCCGGGCTCCTCGGGTATACAATACTATATGCCCTTTCTTTCCAATTCTCAAAATTATTGCTGGGTGAATTTACCAATTTTAAACTAAACTACGGCATTGTGTTAATGCAGGTAAGTGATTTGATCTACATTGCATTCAATAAGTACACAAGAGAGGAGATTTTGGGGATGGAAAAGACGATCCTAAACAAGCTCGAGTGGTACCTAACCGTACCAACAACCTACATGTTCTTGGTCCGATTCGTGAAGGTAGCTAAAGCTGACCAGGAGGTATTGCATGCCATGAGTGTCTTCATTCTTTTTGTTTCAGAGTTGCAAGTTAATCAATTGATTTCTGAAAATTTGTTCAAATTTTGTAGTTGGAGCACATGATCTACTTCCTCGCTGAGTTGGGGTTGATGCAGTATGACCTGATCAAGTACTGCCCTTCAATGGTAGCGGCCTCAGCTGTGTACACAGCTCGTTGCACTCTAGGGAAGTCCCCTCTCTGGACAAATGCCCTTGAGCGCCACACGTCCTTCTTCGAGCCCCAGCTATTGTAAGTGAGCCATCATATTTTCCACTAATTTTTTTTTTTAAAAATCACTTTTTTTTTTGGTGTACGTAGTATTTTGTGTACTTTTGGAAATTCCTTCACTTATTTTTTTTTTATTTGTACGTGTAGGGAATGTGCACAAGTACTGGTGAAAGCTCATTGGACCGCACCAGGTAGTAAATTGAAGGCGATTTATCAGAAGTACTTGCTTCAACAATTTGGAGGTGTTGCGCGCTACCCAGCTGCAATGAGTCTGATTGAGGTGTCAAATTCTGGGGAACCTTCTTCTTCTTGAGGGAAGAATTCTTGAGGGAAGAATGACATTTATCTTCATCTTGCAATGCATGCTGGTTTCAAATCTTGTGTTTTGCCATATGTTCGATTTTTACATTCTTGCTCTGAATTCATGAATTCAGAGTAAAGAATGACAGTGAATTATGGAGTCGCTTCAGTCAGTGTTTAGTTCAATTCATATATTTTGCTTTAAATTAAATGTTTCAATTCTTCCTCTAGTCCTGAGTTTATTTTGATGATTGAATTATCTTTTAATAACAGCGAATTTGAACTATTACATTGATTATTGAATTTACAAAATTCTCTTCAAATTTGTGAATGAAATATCTCTACTTTTGGATACTTGTCGAATTTTCTGATGCTGTGTTGGTGGAAACTTCTAAACTTTATTTCTCTTATGCTTTTGTTCCATGTATCTTTTTTGTATATTCTTGTTTTGATTACAGGTCTCAGTCTTATGAGAGCCTCACAATGGAAGCAGCGCTGGCACAAAACATCCTATTCCAATGATGAAGGTAAGTAGTAAAGTTCTTTCCTGTTTCTTAAATACCATATTCCATATTACCCTGTATAATTTATATGCTGTACCAGTGTGCATGAAATATATAAAGCAGTATGCAACATTGTTACGTTGGTTCCAGCTTTACTACCCACTGGTTTGAAACCAAAGAAAATATCCATATTTTAAAAACTAATTGGACTAGTTATGTTGAAATTGGTGTCATTCCTTGTTTCGTTTGAGGCTAATTCGAGGCTTGTGTTGATGCAAAATGGTACTTGTGTTGAATGTTACACAATCTGGGGTGACATTTGGACAATATCGGATACAAGAAGAGCACATCTGCTAATTAAATACTAAAAGATGGGCCATTTAATTAAATCAGTTCAATGATTACGAGATTGTAAGATAAATTAACCCAATGTGGCTGACCTGAAGTCCTGAACTCATTGGGGTTGTTTGGTGAACAAAAGTGGATTAAATTTTGATTTCTACTGAGGTTTTGTTTGAGAGTATGGATTAAGGAATGAAGTTCCTTTAAAGGCTTAAGGAATCTTAATCCAAGGAGGAAAGGTTCCTTACAATTCTGGCACGCTGGGCTTGAGCTTAAACACTTGGACAAAAGGAGGCGTGCTATATATGAAAGATACATTGGCAGGACAAAACAACTACAGAGTCAAAAGGAATCTTAAGAATATTACACAGATAGCCTGGTACCACTAGATATATGAAAGATACATTGGCAGGACAAAACAACTACAGAGTCAAAAGGAATCTTAAGAATATTACACAGATAGCCTGGTACCACTAGATAGCCTGGTGATGTAGTTACATACCAGTAATGCACCTCGCCGAGTATATATAGATCTTTATCTGTTTCCCTCATTAAGAAGAAATTGGAAAACAAATGTTTAGCACTCAAAGTGGGGTTAATGAAAGTCGGATGATAATACACAGGGTGACTAGGTGAGAAGCTGGTACGAGCTGGTACTACAGGTGATATGCTTTTCCTCTGAGATTTTCCAATGTGGAATTGACATTCTAGTATTGAGATTTGTGATAAATGACGTTTAGATGGTTATTCTTTCTATACTTGTTGTTGCATCTTATGTGAGATATGAATGATGTCGTATTGAAATTTGATTAGTTGGACTTGTAAATGAGGCCTCAGTAGGTTCATAGAACTTTTGAACTGAAGTTTTATTTTGTATGCTCTGTTGTTTCCCCGGTGTGAAAATTGAAAACTTCTTTATGTTGTTTCGCATTTGTTTCTCCTTGTAGTTTTCATGCTTTTTGTTTCTTGTTATTTTTTCCCTTGTCTCTGTAGAAGGAAAATCTGATCAGTGATCATAGAAACATACTTTGATGTATTTCTACTGTTATATGTTGTATTAACTTCTAATTGAAATGTGTGAACTTTTACTGTGGTTGTGGTAAATTATTAAGTTTATAATGAGATTTATCTATTCGTTTAATCAGTGAAATTTGGATGAATAAGTTGTCTTTGATAAAATTTGCTAATTGGTTGAATTTGTCTTGGTTAAAATTTACTAAAAAAAATCTACATTTTTGCCCGCGTCGTCCTAAAGAATTTCAATTTCTTTTCCGGCCTATAATGATTCTAAAATAAAATGACTGTTCTTATAATTAGTGTTTACGCAATACTACGAATATATAATTGTACAAATAATATGTTATTTAGCATGTGTTTTATTATGTTGTACTTCAACTTTATAAATCTCGATATTAAAATTTGGAATGATTAATTCAACTGTTAAATGTGATCTACTTATGAAAATTTTATTGGAAACCATATTTTTAAATATTCTTTTGATTATATATATATATAATTTTTTTTGATGAATTTTGATTATATTTTCGATTAAATGAAAATTGATTGATTTCACAAACTTTGTATTGTCCAATGAATAATTTTATCAATATACAAACAAATAAAAATATATATAATCTTTGGCTTCCGATAAGATTTTGATAACTAAATCACATTGAGCAACTCAGATCAATCGTTTGAATTTTGAATATTGAGATTCAGAGTCTACTGCCAAGGTTTTTTTTTAAAAAAGAGAGAGATTGAGAGTCGAAATAACATGAGATCTTTATTTTACAAAGCACATTAACATAACTCTGTTTAGCATTGTTGGTAACTTGGTGTCACATTCATACCAGTGGAAGACATATAATTTCACTGGACACATAGGTATTATAATTATCAATTCCTTCATCGTCAGTATGTTGCTAAACGCTGTTTCTTATTCAAGAGCGTATAATTCACATAGCCTTCACATGATCTGTCAAGATATGAATTAGGATTTGTGCTATATTAGAGATTCTAAATTTCTAATATTCTCTCAGGTATATATTTTTCTAGCTAGCACATCTCTACTTTCTCTATCTGACGCATCTATTTTGGAAAGTTTGTATTTGATATTACAAAGAATATAGAAATTGTATTATGGTAATAAATATTCTTCTATAAGAATATGATGTAATTAAAGTATATAAAGTGAGGGTATTGCCTCTGTGAAATATACAAATATTTATTCAGAAATAAAAATAAATTAAGAAAACAACCCTGCCAATCCATACCAAGATGCATATCCCTTTTCATAAGAACTCGGTACATAAACCATATGCCAATTTCTCAAGAAGTTCCATTTAAAATTTGCGGCACTCTAGTCATGCTGTTAACATATTTGAAAACTTTATTGGTGGGTCATGTTCCATTTAAAGTGATCATACATTTCTCTTCAATTTGTCTCGTTGCAGTTTCCCAACTAAACAACTTCTCAGTGTTATCATGATACAAAATCTGCCTATCAAATCCCATCGGGCATATGTCACGTCGCTTGAAGAACATATCAGACTTATTTTGCATCACAACTGATAGACTCAGTGATTGTAAGCTCTCCTGTTCTTTCTTTCTTTTCTCTCCATTGCATCCAGTCAATGGAGAATGAAATAGTTTGAAATCACCAATGGTTTCTCAGTATGAACTTCTGAGTGTAATCTTACTTAAGATTTGATTTTCTTATGATTTGTAATTAATAAAAGGATTGGATGAATAATATGTGCATTTTATTATTATTTCAGGACCCATCACACAGAGGTTATTCTGACACTGGAGGAGAAACACCTGCACCTGCCTCATAAAACAAGCCTGACTGGCTAATTTCTCCTCTTAATAAGAGTTACCTTATTAAGAGTATTTGTACCAGTAGCAGTACAGGAGACGTCCATCTCTGTTGTTCTGTAGCAGAGGGTCAACAATGGTAAACCTACCAGGCAACTCAGTTTGGAATGAAAAAAAATAGTTGCTGTTGTCGATTCTGTTGACCCTCGGAAAGTTGGGATGGCATGTTGGATGCGTCTAATTTCTGTCACGGCATTCAGTTGCATCAAAAAGCCGGTCTGATATATTTTTTGAGTGACTCGACATATGCCCGGTAGGATTTGATGGGCAGTTTGTGTACATCGTGGTGCGGCTCAAGTATCAAGATAACACAGAGAAGTTGTTTAGTTGGGAAACTGCAACGAGATGAGTTGAAGAAAAAGATATGATCACTTCAAATGTAGCATGGCGCGCCACTTAAGTCTTCACATATGTTGACAGCATGGTCATAGTACCGCAAATTTGAAATGGGATTTCTTGAGAAATTGACATATGGTTTTCTGTATTTTTTTTTATTTTCTTTAGGATGTTAGAATTATGTATTGGTTATGTGGTCATCTCTACTGAGTTTCAATGAAAAGGGATTTACATAATTTTTTCTTTGATAATAATTATTGTTTTTCAATTTCGATTCTATCTAAATCTTGTTTGATAGAGTGCTCTCGGGTTTTAGGAAAGAAAAAGAAGATAAGAGAATTGAGGAAGAAAACAAACTTTCATATACCTCAAATTAGGTGGAAAACAATTCTTAAAAAAAAATAGATGTATTCTCTTTATTTTTTTCTTTAGATACAAAAGTAATATGAAATTAATTTTTTTTTAAATTCTGAATTTCAACGGCGGCTCTGATATCATTTGTTGGCACTGTCTAAAATCATCATCGCATGCCAGGATCGTTGTATGTTGAGTCTGAAATTACGAAAGTATACACTTGAGTGTGCGAGCGCACCGGACATCATTTTTCAAGGTAGCAACTAGCAAGGTTTCTTTCGATTTTTTATTCTCCATGGTTTCTCCCCCCCTCTCTAATCTGATGCGATGTAGAGAGAGTTCAGTTCAGTCTGCCTCAGAAACCAAATCCATAAATAGCCCAAAATACTCCTATCTAATTTGGTAGCTATTCATTTCAACTCATTATTAATATACGTATTACTCCTTAATTAAGTTCTATCCGTCAATTGACTAGGAAAATGTCCTAGAGTTGTTATACCCAAAGGTCGAGAGTTCGATTCCCCCTCACGAACCTTGGTAGCTACTACCAAATTTTCAAAAAAAAAAAAGATTGGCACCGTATATGACACATTAATATTTAAAAAACATTAAATGTATTTATCAATTGAACATAAAACTGACATTATACAATACATAATTTTTTTTCATGTGATTCATATAAAATCAGTAGTAGTTGTTGCATTGTTATCTTTCATTGAAACCTAAACATCTCATGATTGTAATTTAGCAGTTGTTCATGCAGTTGTGTAGTAACTGAAAGTCCGATGGAAGCAAATTTGCTGTGATCCTACAGGATCGCAGGGTCTTGCGATTTCAATTCCAACCATTAATTTATTAGAATGTAGGAATCTTAAAAAGAGATAGTTTTTGTGCACGAATCTCAAAATATATAAATGGTTGACATTAGACTGCGATCCTACAGGATCGCAGCAGATTTATTTTCAAGTTTGATACCACACCTCAATAAGATATACAACCGAATGATAAAACCTAACCAACTATTTTGCTAAAATTTGGAAGAGTAGAACTAGGGTGCTCTTAATCACCAAGTGTTTCGGTGAGTTTAACTTCAAAATTTATTAAAATAATTTCAAATAAAGAATTTAAGTTATTGAAACTGATTTACTTCACAAGTGATGCATTTATATGTCAAATTTATAAAATTTTAACTTAGTTTAATATAAATTCAAGTGGTAAAAAAAGAAGGTTTATAAGTTAATTTTAATGCATTTATTTTTATCATTTTTGACTGCTTAATTTTATACTAAATTAATTTGAATATTTATAGATTTGATATGTTAACACATTACTTGTGAAGTAGATCAGTTTTAACAGTTTAAATTTGTCATTTGAAATAAATATGAAAAGTTCTAGAGTTAAACTCACAAAGTACTTGGCAAGCTTAGGAACACCCCTAGTCCTACTCAAATTTGGAACCGAATCGTCTGCCCTCTGGGGGCAGGAAATTCCTGCCCCCAAAGTCACTGCAGAGTGGGTCTCCATTAAAACCTAAACCCAAAACTATTTTAACCCTAAACCCTTTAACAGTAACTGGGTCCACCCCGCAGTGATTCTGAGAGCAGAAATTTCCTGCACCCCAGAGGTAGGAGATCTGATTCCCTCAAATTTGAATACACCAATTATGGTTTAGACGGCTGTGGGTGCCCAGCTTTTGTTCTATTGTTATGATTTAATAATAATAATTGATTGGTTTTATTTGTGGTTTCCAGCTCTGTATTTGGGTTTCATATTTTTGCTACTATGTGTTCCATTCTCTCAACGACTAAAATATGCAATGAAATTAAGAATATAACAGCTTCACAACAAATAAAGAAATGATAGAAATTAATAGTTGAGACTTGAGAATAAATTGAACGTCAAAAACAAATATCGATCGCACATATACGATTAAATAAAATTAAAATATAGTTTTGATAAACTAAGAACAAGTAATTTTTATATATATTATCAGGTTGGAAGAAATTTGAAAACTGTTAAAATACGGCTGGGAAATGCATTCCCTTATTAGGACCCAATGCGAGGAAAATTAGCGGCAGGTTAACAAGCCCATTATTCTTCAGCGATTTCTCTTTACTGCGAGGGTTGGGATGGGAAAAACACTTCAGGAAACAATCAAATTTTATAGGAGATAATTGGAAGAGGGGGCTGTCCGATGGCCATCGGACCACTTTTGTATTCGATGGGTTCTCTCACCGTCAGATCTGCTTTAGGATTCGTGTGTACGGATTTTAAAGCAGACGCGAAATTGCGGGCGCGAATCCTAAAGCAGATCCGATGGTGAAGAGAACCCATCGAACACAAAAGTGGTCCGATGGGCGTCGGACGCCCCCCTCTCCCGAGATAATTAGCTTATATCATTAATTTCATTCTCAAATAGAAGCAAGGGCAATTTTGTCCATAAAATTTAGTAGGAGTGTTCAAAATTAGTATGTGGTTGAGCCGTTGAGCTGTGAGAGTCACAGTAACAAATAAATAATTTGGATTCGGTTCAGTGGGGTCAAAATTTTGTAATTCGGGAATTATTCAGATATAATTCGAAAATGATTCGGTCTCACAAGAAAGAAAAAAAAAAACCCAAAAAATCTGCAAGTATCAAATTCGAATCATGAGGTATCATAAATAGAATTATAAGAGAGATAAATTAAAAATTAGCAACAAATTATGTGAAATCATACGAATTGGACCAAATATTACATAAATTCTACCTCATCAGAATAATGTTCTCGTGTGCACAAAGCCACGCAGCTTGTTCCGAAGCAAAATAGCCTTAAAAAGAAAAAAAAAAAATCTTAAAGTAACAATATGTTTAAAAATTAAAACCTGGGTAGAGGGTAGTGAACTAGTGATTATTAATTTGTTATGTGCCACCCTCTTTATTATGGAAAATTTTATAGTGTTTTTTTAAAAAAAATTAGAATAATTTTGTTTTTCAAAATAAATTCAAATAGAGATTGATGTCCAGTACAGTCTACTCATGTTCATCACAAATTTGCAAGGCAAATTATCGCAGGTCAAATGTTGATTCAGCCAAGTTGAATTTGAATTAAACGTTCCTAAACAAAGATACTTGATGGGACCTTACTATAAATGACCTTACTATCAATTTCTTTTTGTTTAGTTTTGCTCATTTTAGATAAATGATTATGTTAAAAAACAATTTGTGGTCAACACATCATCGATCGTCCTTCCATTTGTCCATTTCAAATATAATTGAATGGTTATAAAATTTTCATTTTGATATTGGAGCAAAAAACCACGACGAAGATGTACCAAATTTTATATTTACATGTACCATAGACAATCGTATTATTTTCCAAAATGAATTACTCCAAATTGAAACTTCAAACAAGCAAAAGAAATAAATTAAAGTAATAATAAACAAATAAAAATTGCATGCATTAATTATTTTTTAAACATGATAATATTGTTAATCTATATAGAAGATGAAACGATGAAAAAAAATGCTACCAGACATTTTAAGATCCTTAAAATTGTCCCTTTTCAAAATTCTTAAAAATGAGTAAAATGAGATCCACAGCGACATTTTATTATTATTTAAAAAAAAAGACATTTTTTCTATTTTTTTTAAAAGATACTACTTAAAATTTCTCTTTTTTACGCATATGAATTCATTTATCTTAATTAGTATCCTTCTACTAAAGAAGACTGACTCCAGAACTTATTCCTTCATCAGATCCAAATCCAGATGATTACTGTTTAATTTATAATTTGGTATCCATGACAATGCTCAGAAATTTTGGTCGTCACAATTTTCTTCTCTCTGTTTTTTTTTTGGTAAAAACTGTGTGACAACTTAAAATTTAAAGAAAAATTCGTGATCTTCTCCGGTCTCCAATTTCTACGGCTTGGTTCCGGGTTGAGAGTTGAAATCGTCTTTTGCAAAGAATTTTTTTCCAGATCCCTTCCGCTGGTTTGCTCAGTATTTGTGCTAATTCAATCTTAAAAAATATATATTTTAAAATTTTACAAGGTCGATCCGTACGGAGTGCATCCCACGCCAAAGGAATTCATATCACCTGAGGTAAAAGAAATTTTGAGTTTGAATCCGAGCCATTCGATCTGCTATGAATAAATATTAAAGAGATGAATTGATCCGGATTCGAATCGGACGGTCTGAATCCAAACTCAAATATTGTTACCGCATAGGATTTGATTCACGCCACTGACGCCAGTACCGACAGAAATCACCAAACGGTTACCGGAAGGAATTCACATCCTCTGAGATATCTCAAATTTTGCGTGACTTTTTGGAAAATCTCAACCGTTTCAATACGTTTTACGCGAATCTCAAAGCTAAAATAATACTGGCCCCCTACGTCACCCCGAATAGGAACCGGACACGTCGGTCACGCAAAATATGAGATATCTCAGAGGATATGCACTCTACCGGAAGACCCAAAACGTAGATTTTAAGTCCCGGTCCATATCGGGTCGGACTAGGAAAATTTTCTTTTTAAAAAGGTTCTTTTAACAGCAAAGGGATACACGGCGCTCGTACACCAAGACCTGAGAACCCATGTGCGCGAGTATCTTGGATTGTCTGTAGACATATTTTGTATATATCTCTATCCGTTTATATATATAATGGGATTCCATACTGGAGTGGAGATGGCGTATTAGCGTCCCGTAAGTAGTCGCTACACAAACTCCAACAAATAAGTTGAACATAAAAGGACCGAATTGGGCTAAATGTTCCGTGAATTCCAGCTCATAAAACAAAATATTCACATATCTGCTAAAAACGGCTAGTAAATTTGATAAGTGGATTAAGGGAATCCACCTAACGGCTCTTTTCATAGCGCATCGCATCTGCGACGTCTGCGTCTCTGATTGAACCAATCCCAGACGTCCAATGAATTCATCCAGACCGTTGTTTCAAATTGAGTCGACCGTTGTAGCCTCCGCTCCTGTTAAAAAGGAAAACCCTACTTGGTCCCCCATCTCTTATTTATTTCAACCCCACGCCTCAATCCGCAGAGAGAGAACATATTCTTCGTTAGGTTTAGAGAGAGAGAAAAAACAAGATAGAAAAGAGAAAAACCAAGCAAGGCTTTTGATTTTCTTCCTTCTGTCCTTCATGTTTCTCTGATATAACCGACAGTGGCTGATAATTTAGAGAGAGAAGGGGAGGCGGAATCAAGGTTTCTTCGTTTCAGTCGATTTTTTCTCCAATTTCACAAGTTTTTCCAGAGAGAAGAGGAAGGATCGCAATCCATGGCAACAAGGAATCAGAATCTGATCCCTCAACAGCAGAGAGGTATAGATCCATATTTTTTGCTCTTAAAATTCGAATTCTTGAAATAGTTAGGGTTTCAATTCATCCCTTGATTGGTTAAGCTTGGGTTCTTAATTAATTCTTCTTGAGGGGTTTTAGTCAATTTAAATTTACCATGCTTTGATTGAGTTTTCTGGCAATTATTAGATATCCCCCAAATACCCTCTTTTTATTTGTTCTTTCTGGTAAAACGGGCTTTTTGGTGTACGCCCAAAATAATTGCATACTTTTTCTGGTTTAGAATTAAAAAAAAAAAGATTTTGTTCCTTCTTAAGTTTCTAATTAAGGCAGCAGTACATTAGAAAGAACGTTATTTCTTATTTTCTTTTATGCATATAATTTAAATAAAAGTGAAAATTAAGTCTTTGTAAATAAAACAACTGACAATAATTTAAGTCAAAGAAAAAATAGGCTTATATTGTTAAAGTTTTTACTATAACTAATGGTTTCTCAAATTTTCAGGGGCTGCTGTGCAAAAACAGAAAGCTGTTGTTGGCAAGGGAGGAGAAATCAAGAGTCGCACTGCCTTAAACAACATAAGCAACAACGTAGAAAATGTTAATCGTCCCATAACAAGGTTGATATTTGTTGTTAAGATTCTTTTACTTACTTGATTTCATTAAAAAAGATGCAATCTTTTATCTTTTGTTCCTTATTTTGTTTCCTTTTTGTTTTTCAAGCAGGAGCTTCGGTGCAAAACTTCTGGCAAATGCACAAACTCAAGCCGTGGCTGCTCCTAGCAAAGTAAATAGTTTAGCTAGTCATATTTGAGATCTACAGTTTTTTTTTGGATTGCAGGCCTTTACCAATAGAAATCTGAAAAACAATCTCTATAACTTGTGTATCTTCTTAAATTAAACCATGATAATACATATATACTAATTCTTTTTAAATTAAACCATACCTAATACATGTATATTAATTCTTTTATTTTATTCTTCAGAAGCCAGTGACGCTTCCATCTGATAATCAAATTGCACCGCGGGTGCCAGTACCAAGACCTGCCACAAAGAAGCAGGTTAAGCCAGTCCCCAAACAAAATGAAGTTATTGACCTGGATTCTGAATCTGGCAAGGGGACAAAACCAATGTCCATTTCTGATCCTAGACCAAAGAAGAGAGAAGTACATTCCCTCACATCTGTTCTCTCAGCCCGTAGCAAGGTATGTTTCCAATTATACCCCTGTATTGCACTTCATTTTCTGTAAAGATCTTGTTTCTTGAGTTAACCCATGTTTTGTGTTTATTCAGGTTGCTTGTGGTATTAGCGAGAAGCCCAATTCACAGATTGATGAAATTGATTTACCAGATGTAAACAATCATTTATGTGTAGTTGAGTATGTCGAGGAACTGTACACTTTTTACAAGCAACAACAGGTACTTTCAATTATTTATAAGATCTCTCACTGTACAATGTGAATCTTTATACTAATCTAATGAAAGCTTGGATCCTTTGTTTCTTTTTGTTTTGAACAGCATGTGTGTAGGCCGATTGAATACATGGACAAGCAGCGGGACATAAACCCGAAAATGAGATCTATTCTGATCGATTGGATATTAGAAGTGCACCACAAATTCGAACTGATGCCAGAGACTCTTTATCTGACGACCTACATAATTGACCGTTACCTCTCTCTAGAGGGTGTAGCAAGAAGGCAGCTCCAGCTTGTCGGCATGTGTGCCATGCTAATTGCTTGCAAATATGAGGAAATATGGGCTCCAGAGGTAAAAAAGGAAACACTTTTTTTTTTGTCCTTTTCAAATATTGTTGGTCAATTTTTGAAAGCAGTAGTAAAATACTAAAATTGAGGTACTGTTTTTGTGCAGGTGAGTGATTTCATACACATTGCGGACAATGCTTACACAAGAGAGGAGATTCTTGTGATGGAAAAGGAGATTCTGAACAAGCTCGAGTGGTACCTGACTGTACCAACTGTCTACATGTTCTTGGTCCGATTCGTGAAGGCAGCAAAGGCTGACCAGGAGGTAATTAAAAAACATGCCGAAATCTTTTCATGTTTGTTTCAGAGTGCTGCAATCAATTAACTGAATTCAAATGATCTTGTGTTAATCTGACAGCTGGAACACATGATCTATTTCTTTGCTGAGTTGGGACTGATGCAGTACAGCCTGATCCAATATTGCCCCTCCATGGTAGCAGCCTCAGCTGTGTACGCGGCTCAGTGCACTCTAAAGAAGTCCCCTCTCTGGACTGACACACTTGAGCGTCATACCTCTTATTCTGAGCCCCAGCTGTTGTAAGTGACTCACATAGTCCTCTTATTAGCAAATTACTTAGACATGGACTATCTTGACTAATACTTCTTTCTTCTTGTAATTTGATTTGTTTGAAAAGGAACTGTGCACAAGTACTGGTGAATGCTCATGTCGCTGCACCTGATAATAAATTGAAGGTGGTTTACAAGAAATACATGCTTGAGCAATTTGGGCGTGTGGCTTGCCACCCACCGGCAGTGGGTCTGATTGAGGGGTTGAAGTCTGTTACGTCTTCTTCTTCTTCTTCATCTTGAGAGAAGAAGAGCTACCTAATTTCTCAGTTGTAGATTTTGCTAATAATTATAGTAGCATGGGGTCTTCAATTAATGGGTTGGAAAGTTCGGCACAGCGTGTGCAGTCTTCTTCTTCTCCCTTTCTTGGGATAGGAAGTTTATCTTCTTATTTTTTTTTTTTTGGGATTAGTTCGGGATTTGATTATGGGGGAAATCATAAGAGTATGATGATTGGGTTTGCAACTTGAAGGAGGAGCTTATAAGGTCCTTTTTGTACACCTTTTGTGTGTATTGACTTCAGTTACTGTAATGGTTTTATAGCAACTTCAATCCATGTTGTGATTTTTTACTTGATGTTGTTGATTGAGTAAATTACTCTCAATTGACTAAACAAAAAATGTTACGAGTACATTAAAACTGGTACCAAATTCATGTATTGATTAAATTGTGCTTATTGTTGAGTAAATTAAAACTGGTACCATTCCAGTTTTGTTATAATCTGAAAATATATATATAAGTTCCAAGGGCCAACTTTTTTTGAGTGCAGATTTGCAGATTCCATCTTGTCCTATGCATTAAAACTGGCTAACCCAGAAATTTGACAAACTAATATCCTGAAAAGTAATCATTATCAATCAGTGCAATAAGTTTGTTTTTTTATGGTCTTCAACCGAACATTTTTTAAGTTTCTCTTACATCCGCTATGGTAAAATATTATTTTAGAAGGATTCAATTTCAATGGTTCCCAAAGTAAATAAAATCAATTGTTCTAGTTGCAATATTTAAAATCAATTGTCATATGGGCCATCTCAAAGGTGGAAAAAAAGAAACCAGAGGAATCAGTAATGGAATCAAGAGAGAGCATTGGAAAAAACCCAACATTTATGGTGTAGTCTGACTACTTTCTGTAATCTTGCTTGGTGCCCTTTTTTTTTTTTGGAAATTTGGGATTCAGCTATAAAAATCTTATCAAGTTTGAGATTCATCTCATATGAAATGAGGTAAATGTTCAAAAAAATACATGAGGTGACTATAAAATCTTATCGAGTTTGAGATTCTGGATGTTATTGTGTTAAAATCCCAACATTCTTCAATTCAGGTGACTTTAAAATTGGATGCCTATTGGATGCCATGTGACATTAAAAAAACATCAGTGTCCGGTTCTATTGGCTTCCTTAATTAAAAATGGATGCCTCCAGTTAACTTCACTTGATAAACATTACTAAGAATATCTTAAGAGAAAGTCAACCAAAATTAATCAATAACAAAAAATTCTCAATTGAAGGTTTCAGATTTCTTTTAAGATAGCAGAGTTACAGACAGCACATAGTAAATTGCCAGTGAAAACAACCAGTAGCAAAAAGTAATCAAAGCAAAACCTAGAGATTCAATTTAATCTTCCAGTCAAAAATGAAAATTAACTTGAGAGGCCTTCAATGAAATTGCTCAGGCTATTATAAGAGGACCCTCCATCTTGTATTGCATTATGTGCTGCTTCTTTCAACTTCAGTGCCTCTTTTCTAAAGACTTTACTCTCATCTCCATCCAAATCCATAAATGCCCTGACAACCTTTGTAATCTCCTCTTTCCGAACAATTTCATCCTTTCCCCTTTTGCCCTTCAAGCTCACACCCACTTTCCATTTCTCCACTATAAGCCGGCTATCGACATCTTGGTCCCAAAATATTGGGAATGTCAGCATTGGTATACCTGCATACACTGCCTCAAGTGTAGAATTCCACCCACAGTGTGTCAGAAACCCTCCGGTAGAAGGATGACATAACACCTTTAGTTGCTCACACCACGGCACGATCAAACCATATTTTCCAACTATTTCTTGAAACCTATTAGAATTATCACGTGCCACCCACAAAAATTTAACCTGACTGGTAACCAAACCAGAGGCAAGTTCTTCTAACTGAGTTTGTGATACAGAGAGGAAGCTTCCAAGGGAAATGTATAAGACTGACTTCTTCGGTTGCCCGTCTAGCCAAGTCAAATAGTAGTCTTGGTCTAGGTTTGTTCCATCATTTAATTGTACGTATGGAACGCAAGGTCCAATTGGGTAAACAGGGCATGGAACTTGTTGCTTTATTAAGTCAATTGTGCCTGATTCGAGCTCGTAAAATGAGGTGAAAAGGATGCATTGTGATTTTTTTACCCAAGGGAAAGATCGAAGGATCTTCTTTAGTGGCTTTACCTTATGCACTGTATTAAGATCGCTAGACATTAAAGGGTGTAGGCCGGGAATGTATTGTTCCAATGGCTGATCATTAAACTCTACAATAAAAAAAGAAAACTTATTCACATTTACCAAACAATGAAACGAAATATAAGAGTCATTAAGAATGACATTTTCGCAAATAGTTATCATGTGTCAAGTTTTCGTGATTGTTTTTTTATTGCTTCTTTCTTTCCTTTTTTTTATTTTATTAACATGATAATCGAATAATCGCTATGAAATAAGAAATAAACTCGACTTTTTCAAAAAGAAATAAGAAAGGAACTCGAAGTCTAACGAAAGTGGGCTTGAGTGGTATGAAAAGAAAGAGCCCATGTTGAATAACCATATTTGGGCTTCAATCTGGTCAAAACAGAATTCAAACTAAAGGTAACAACAGATCTTAGATATTTCATTGGCTAGACGACACGTTGTCCTTGGGATCTCTCTTACCCTTCGTTAAACCCTTGAATTTTAATTTTATTCTTTTCGAAATAGAGTACAAGGGAATGGACTTCATAGTGTTTCCATTTAGTTATTGTTTTCGAAAGACATGTAGCCCTTGTACTGATTATTGGGCAGTAATTCCAGGTATCATTTTGAACAACCAATCCAATGAGCGATAGAAGCAATTATCCTCTAAAAACTAAAAGAAAAAAAATCCATATGCTGCCATTAAATCGGGTCTTAGTTAATTTCATTTACCTGCTATCAAATCAGCTGTCGGCACGTGTACTGGCAACAGGTCATAATTATTCAGAGCATGGAAGAAGCAAGCCGCCATGGGAAACAAGGAGCAAACCGGTATACCCCTCCTGTTCCCAACAGCGACAACCCAAGGCAAGTACGTGTCGCTGACAATAGCCTGCACGGGCGGCTCCAACTGCTCGATTATGAGCCGTTCAAATGGCTCCTCCATCTTAGTCTGTACAGCTTCCAAGAACCCGTTCATGTCCGCTGCACGGCCTCGTTCAGAGGGAATACAGTTCGGGATCGTGCATAGTTGCACACAAGGCGGGGGAGGCGGGTCGGAGGAGAGAATGGAGAGCCATTCTTCGGTGACGACGAATGAGATGTGGAAATCGCCGCGGTCAGAGAGAAGGCGGCAGAAGTTCATCATTGCGTTGATGTGGCCGCGGCCAGGATGGGCCATTGCCGCCATGTGGAACGGTTCTCGTTCGTTTCTGGTAGGGGCCATTGCTTTGCTATTGAGTAGAGGGGCGTTTTTGTGACTGATGGGGGTTTTGAGGTTCAGTATGGAATTTTGAGGTCGAATTCACTGGGAATTTGCCCATCATTAATTATTTAAACTTTTTTTTATTGAGTTCCCAATGTTCCTTTTACACGCTGCTATTCTTTATTGGCAAGCGATCTAATTCCAGGCCTCGAAAACGAATCTCACATGCTCTGTAATCTGAACTAATGGCGAAGTCTAATAACGTAACTGTTAAAAATGTAGCCGATTAAATGGGAAGAGAAAACAAAAAGAAAAGAGAATTCAGGAATGGATATGGATGGCACCGCAGCAGTAAGTTCTGAAACTAAAAAACAAAATTGTACACAAACTATTATGTTATATATTGCTTGCGATTAGATTTAATAAAATTAAGTGCCATTGATCGTCAAAAACTAGACCTTGTAAGTTTCAAATCATTTAATTTTTTTATCTTAATAAAAAAAAAAAAATGATAACTGATTTTTGCTTCCTATTTATTAAAGGGATGAAGGGGATATTGCAACTATCTAAAACTAGTTTGGATCAACACAAGCAATCTAATAATGCTGTAATTTATTATACTAGTAATTGACACACAAAATCGCAATGAGCATTATTCGGTCTCACACCTATGGTGTATTTTTCATATAAATTCTTAGAAGTATTTAAAAACTAAGCATGTGAAGATAACAAAACGAACTGACACGCAACAAGTATATAAAATAGTTTTTAATAGGGTGCCCAGAGCTTGTTTTACGTGCTCTTATTATTTTATATACACTGGTAGTGGAAATTCGAGGCCTTCAAAACGAATACACTCGCAGGTGAAAGCGTACTTATTTTATATGTGAACATAAAATACAATCGATGGTTAAGACTTAAGAGGCGAAAAAGGAGGAAAGAAAAAATAATTTAAGATAGTACCCAACAGTCCTTATAACCAATATTTATAAAGAAACATTTAATTGTCCACAGATTTTTGTCCACTATTTATTTACAACTTTAACTTGCACGAATACTGTAAAATAACTTCTACATGTTGTATAATTATACGATATATCACATAAAATATATCAGTTGATCACAAAACATTCAGCAACTATTTGCAACTTGCACCACAGGACAAAAAAATTGTACTTTCAAAAAAATTGCAAGTTATAGGAAGTAGGGCTGTAAATGAGCTGAGTTTGAGCAAGTTACCTCCAACTCGAACTCGGCTTGTTTAATAAACGAGCGAGCCAACTCGAGTTGATATGATAATAATGAGTTGTAGAGCCAACTCGAACTTAGTTCGTTATCAACTCGAGTTGGCTCACAACTCGTTTATAACTCGTTTAACCAGTAATACAAGTTCAAACATATTTTGCATGAATCTCAAAGCACAAATAACAGTCTAGAGATTCGAGTTTGATTATTTTGAAATTTATTGTGACCAATACTATGTAACTTTATGTAACTCGAGTTATAAATGAGCGAGTTGGGGACAACTCAAACTCAGCTCATTTATTAAACGAGTTGGCCAACTCGAGTTGTAAATGAGTGAGTTAAAGCGAGCTGTAAATGAGCAAGTTATGAGTTCGAGCTCTTTTGCCCAGCCCTAATAGGAAGTTATTGGCAGTTAATGTTAGTTATTAACAGTTATTTTGACAAAAAAACGTGATAAAAAAGGCAAAATTAAATTTTTCGATTAATTTTTTTATTTTTTTTTCTCGATTTAATGAACACACAAATAAATCATCAAAATATTGAATACTGTAAAATTGACCACTTTATCTATAAAAATAAAATGCGCAAACTTTAAAATTACATAGATGCAAAATTCACAAATGAAAACGATAAAATATAATGTTAAAAAAAATTATTTTTCAATACTGTAAAATTATCAAATTTAACTGTGAAATCAAAAGGTAAAAACTATAAAATTGTAAAATTTTAAAAATATCAATTTTCAATACTGTAAAATTGTAAACTTAAATTGTGAAAATAAAAGTAAAAACTATAAATTTACAACAATGTAAAATTAGCAGATGAAAACGATTAAAATATAATTTTAAAAATATAAATTTTTAATACTGTAAATTATTAATTTAAACTGTAAAAACAAAACGTAAAAACTATAAAATTTCAATAATATAAAATAAGCATATGAAAATAACAAAATAAAATTTAAAAAATACAAAATTTCAAAACACAAAACATACAACCTACAAACAATCAATACTATAAAATTTCTAAATCTAAACTATAAATCAATCCCATGTATACTGTAAAATTTCTGAAACTAAACATATATACATCATCTCTTCAACAAAACAATAATATTCACAACACACAACATCTGTTCAACACAAACCATAATATTCACCACAAAATAGCAAACCTAATTATATCATTCAACATTTAGAATAACATAAAAAAACTATGAAAAAATAACCTCTACATTAAAAACCTCATGTATTCATTGTCGGGATGAGTAAGAAGCCTCATCACTAGAACCACACGTTTTTTCGAGATATCATCCTGCATACAAATAAAATAAACAATGTAACAAAAATTTATTACAAATAATAATGTTGGTACCAAAGGCACCTAAAGGGGGGGGGGGGGGGGGATATGTCTTTTTATATTTTTGGTTTGAGTGATAATATTCTAACGAGTCTATAAGTTATTCTTGGCAGAAACTAGAATAACTTTGTTCTAAACTAAATGTAAAGTAAGTAAAGTAAATAGTAGAGTTTAGAGACATTAACACGAGAGTTGTTTACGGAGTTCGGCACTAACGCCTACGTCTCCGGGGCTCGCGACATTCTAGATGACGCGCCTTTCTTTATCCAATGAGAAATGAGTACAAGGTGGAACCGGTGAGCCCTTACAATTCTTTTGGGAAGTCACACGACCCTAACAGCATAATCCGTGTCGCAAGGACTTCAAGGATTGCAAGATGAGCACAATGCTCAAAGTAGTAAATGATTCAATCACGCAGGATCACTCTAGGAGTTGGTTGATTGATTGAATAAGCTTGAGATTGATTGTGTATATTGAAGTTGTAGTGCACAAGCAACAACGGCTTTCTCTAGAACCGTAAATACGAAATATTAAAGTTTGAGACAGCTAGAGTTGTCCTCCAAACCTTGGTATAGCTTCTATTTATAGAGAGCTGATAAAAAAAAAGTAAGTGGTGCTGACCGTTGTAATGGTACAGGGGACCGTAACAACGGTAGGTCAATCAGAGAGGTTTGGAGTGTAATGGTGGTTACTGTTGATCACGGTAGATGACCGTGACAACGGTACCCACCATGGTAATCCTCTGGAAGGATAAGTGTTCGGTGACGCTTAAACCTATTTTAAGCGTCATGGAATTTGTACAGGATTTATTTATTCCGTTGTCACGGTAAATGGACCGTGACAATGGTAGGCCTCACTTAGGTCAATGTCAAGCTTATTTTACCAATCTTACATATACGTTATCTTTAATCTTGAGTTAATACTTTTGCCTTCATGACCACATCCATGATGTTATATTGCAGTGTATTAATTCATCCTTAATGTGTATTTACTATTCCTTCACTTGTCATGAACCTGCACATATACTCAACAAGGAAACTGTAAAATGCAATTATGTATGTTTTGCAAGTCTAGTTAAACAGATAAGTCGAGGGCTCCCAAAAGCCAAAAAATAATTACAAAATAAACTTACAATTTTTTTACCTGTGTGAAAATCATATGAGTGTATGTGATTATACTGTACATCAAAAATGCAAAGTGAAAAAAACATGAATATTGTCAAACTGGCACCTAAAACTATAAAACTAAAATATACAAACTATAAAACTTCAATACTATAAACTGGCAGATGTTAACTATAAAAATAACAATTGCAAACTGTAATACATTATTGTTTAACAAAGATGAATACTGTAAAACCACAAAATGTATATTAAAAAACCACAAAGTGAATACTGTAAAACAATAAAATTAGTACTCCATATCGTCTCGCTCTCATCTCTCCTCCATATCGTCTTTCTCAGATCATCTCCTTATATCTCCTCCATATCGCATCTCTCTCCTCCATATTTAAAAAACCATTTCAACAATATGCAAAATCAATCAAGCAAAATAACTGATGTATCATATAAAATTAACTGATGTATCCTATAAAATTAACTAATGTATACTATAGGTGATAAAAACTGTCATGTAAAATAACTTATCTAATCAATGAAATTAATGGATGTATCCTATAAAATTAATTGATATATCTTATCTATGTGTAAAATAAATCTTGTAAAATAACCGATATAACTAATATAGTTAACTGATATTTCCTATAAAATAACAGATGTATCTTATAACATTGAGAGATGTATCCTACACAATTAACTTATTTATCCTATGTAACTGCAAAAATCCTATAAACTTACTAATGAAATCTATAAAATTAGTAATTACATCATATAAAGTTAAAAATCATATGGATCTCTTTGCAGCAGCATAAACTACAATCAAGTGAATGAAAGTAAATTTTCACTTAAGAGCTAAATTTAAGCTTAAATATCAAGGGAATGATCAGGCAATGTCAAATTATATACAAAAATTTACATCTTTGCCACCATAAACTACAAATCCTGCATCACCATAGTATTCGATGCACATTGATTGATAACTCAAATTGTTTGCACATCAGAAAAATAGAATGAACTAATACAGTAAAGGTCAATTAAAAGCTAATACTAAGTCAGAGAATGAGCACTTTGATAAAAAAAACTCAAAACCATGAGACAAGCTCAAATGTTGCAGATTGTACCTCTTCTCTTAATTTACTATTAGGCCACCAAAATCGAGACAAGTTCAAAAGATTAAGAATAGATGCAGCCTCCATTACACTCTTTAAAGACAATGAATTGATGTCTACAATATACACAAATTACAGATGTCATTTAGTAGTATGGTAATGGTGATTTATTTTCAAATATACCATGTTCATTCTTCTTAGACTTTTGTTCAACACACCACTGGACATCTCCAGTTTCTGTCTCATTCAAGCGATAAATTCTTCTACCCAAGGCTCTCTCTCTCTCCTCTCATGCTTATTCCAGACTGCACTAAAAAACTACTGAAATAAAAGCAAGGTACTATTTTGCAAAGGAAATTACATGCTAAACTAATATATGATTTGATGGTACCACATTAGTTCATTTTCGTTCTTTGCTCCATGAATTTTATTCTCATATGAGATATTAACCATCAAAACATTAATTCTGAGTTCCTCAGAAGTAAAATTTTTCTTTAGATATAACCTGGTAACATATATCTTGTAAATATGAAGAGGTTGCAATGAAATAACACCCGTCGCCTTATTTTGCTTCTCATTGCTAAATAAATATGTCACAGGATATCCCAGTAACCAAAGATGTGAGAAGAGGGTCTACCAAGAGAAGAACATTTAGAGTGAAAATAATAGCTCCAGCAGCAAGCAACCGCAAATACTTCAAACTAAAGCAAACAAAAAACAGAAACATAATACATGGTTAAGTATATATGTATCACTCGGTGCCAAACTTTAAGCATTTGTCAATAGAAAAATCAGTATTCTATCAACCCAAACCATTAATTGAGCCACTTGATTAACAATGGTTCAATTGCCACAAAAGGTGGAACTTGCACAATTTGGCCTAAACTTGTTAAGAAGCTTGCAATCATATCCACTCGTACATTGCCATTAAATGAACTTCCATAACTCCAAATGCAATGCACTATCCATGAAGTTTTTATGTTCTGTTTTAATTCAAATCTTGCGATCCAATTAAAAAGAAGAAAACAATAAATTTCCAGAAACGCTAAACTAATGCCCTCCATTCCTATTATTCTACTTTTCCTGAGATCAATCCACTTATAAATTATCTCTAAAGCATAAAAGGAGCAATTTGAACTAAGAATTACTTTAAAAATAATATTAAATACAATAGCATGAACTATTAGAAAAGAGAAAAAATCAGAACCAGATCTAACCTTCTTCACTGAGGCGGACCAAGAGAGCGTAAGACCAAGAAAAACAATGAAGAAGAAAGACCCTCACAGATCCCAATCCCTAAGCGTCTTTCCTGGATCTTCTCTATTCGGATTTGGAAACACAATTAGCTTAAGATTACTCACTATCCTTGACATATCGCGCTTTACCATGTCCCAAACAGGTTCAGTCACTGTATTTGTCGGAGATCCGAACCCTTCAAAGGCGATCGCGACACGACCACTGGGAACAATGTTCGGGTTGACGAGCGCAGTTGGGACGACGGTAATGGAAATTGAAGGAGGAACAGAAGCCGGAGGCTTAGGTGCGATTGAGACTGGAACGAAGATGGGGATGGTGGCACGAGGAGGCAATGGGGGACGGGCGGGAAGAACAGTGACAGAGGGAGCGGCGTAGATGAGATACTAATTTTGTCGATGTCGGATTGGAAGGAGGGGTGAAAAGGGACTGTCTTTTTATGACATTGTTGAGAGAATAAAGAGGGAGAGATCTGGGTTAGGAGGGTAGAGAGGAAAGAGAGATCTGAGATACTTAACTGTTAGAGTTTGGTAATTATTAGAAAGTGGATAAAGCTGTGAACAAAGCCTTATGGACTAAAACTTTTTCTCTATTTATAAATTAAAAAATCATAAAGAGTGGGTTATCAACATGGAATCGAATAGTTTGATCCATATTTTTTTTTTTTTTGAGAAAATAGTTTAACCCATCTTAAAAAACACACACACACTATTAATGTTACAGATTGTTTAAGTTTATAAAAAGTAAGTATCATTTAATGTTTCATTCATAATCGTTAAAATTAAATTATTGTGAATTTCAAATTATTTAACGAATGATGCAAATACATTAATGTTGTGTTCAAAGTTTTAAACTTAATCAAGAAATGAGTTTTGGATCAACACAAACAATCTAGTGTTGTAAATTATTGTACTGTAATTAACACGCAAATTCTTGCAATGGGCATTGTTCGATCTTAACAATGTTGCAATTGAGATATATTTTTTTCTTCTTATTTTTTTTGCTTTTGAGCATGCTATCAGATAAATTCATGAAAGCAAGGATAGAAAAGCAAAGCACGTTACAAAGAAAAATTCAATAGCAAAAGACGAGCACTACATCAAATTTGTAGTTCCAGTTTATGCACGGACAAGATTACGAGAACAAAAATGATTTAATTACAATCCCTTGTAACTTCTTTATCATAATTAATTAAATGAGGGCAAGACCTTCATTTTTTTCTCCAAAAAAAAAAAAAAATTGTTGACCATCTTGAATTCCTGTATGCCTGATTCAATGTGATAACATTTTTTCCCTCTCCTAAAAAAAACAATTTTGCCCTTAATTTTATGTTGGCATGTACTAATTGTTAGCGTAAAGGAGTTAATATTATTTTGATGGCGACCTATCACATTTGGGATGAACTTTTTGAGCTAATGCAAAAAAGTAAACTGCATGTTATTGAGAAAAGAACCCAACAAAATAATCATCACACCTTAATTTTTTGGAAGAAAAAAACTTGTATATGTAAATTAATATGAAAAACGGACCCAATAAAATCATCATTGCACTTAAATTGTTAACAGATATATTAATTATATAAATATTTAATTAATTGTTTTAACATATAATAAAAAATGACCAGATGAATGTGTATTTTTAATATTAAATTAATTATTTTAAATAAAAATTCTTCTTATAAACATTTAATTACTTCCCTTTAATAGTTGTTTAATCCGTTTAATACTTGTATATTTACAATTCTCAAGAGTGTGTGATAAGTTAGAACTATAAGGAAGTGTAATGATGTCCGTTCATAATTTTTTTGTATTATCACTAGACATATATGTCTAACAATATGTGTTAAAAGAAACTAGAAAATTTAAAATAATAATTAACTTGTTCAATATTTCATTCGAGAAATCTTGTTCAATATTTTTAAGAATACACATGATTATATGTTAAAATTATCTAAATGTACAAAAACAATTATTTGTATTAGAAATTCTTCTTCTAATGTTTGAATGTGAGACTTGTTGATTTGTGTATATTTGGATAGGGAGGAGAAATGGACTATGAGTGTGAGACTCAAATACAGGGGCGAACCAGGATTTGAATTTAGCGGGGGGGGGGGGGGGGAGCCGCCGCCGAAAGTCGAAAGAACAACCGCATGGAGAGTGTTAATCAGGATATGAAAATAACCATCTCAATAAGCAACTTTTGATTTTATAGAGGGTACCTGGCCCTCTTTGCAAAATTGTTCGAAAGATTCCAAAATGCAAATTAATACATTGAGAGCCATTTATATCACTACCCAAGAAACTCAAACCGAACATTTTTTTTGCATTTTAATTCTCTTCATCAATGAAATCACTAATAAAATTATTAAGAGAAATAAATGAAGATCCACCCTCTTTAACTGCTCTATTTGCAGCTCTGCTCCAATCAGAAGCTCTTTTCCGCATTTCATTACTCTCACTATTTCTCAAATCCATTAATTTCTTCACTGCATTCTTAATCTCTTCTCTGCTCAAGATCCCCCCCTTCCCCTTTTTATCCCTCAAATTCAAACCAACATTACATTCATCTGTTAGAAGTCGGCTGTTTAACAGTTGATCCCAAAATATAGGGAATGCAAGAACCGGAACTCCGGCAAATAAAGTCTCTAGTGTTGAGTTGTATCCACAATGCGTCAGAAAACCACCAACAGAGGGATGTGTCAAGACCTTTAGTTGGTCACACCACGGTATAACCAAGCCATTGTCTCCACAGATCTTTTGCACCGGAGAAGAATTTTCTCGGGCAACCCAGAGAAATTTAACCTCACTTGCATGTACTCCCATTGCGATTTCTTCAAATTGAGAAGGTGAGACAGATAAAAAGCTACCAAGAGAGATGTATAAGACTGAGTTCTTTGGCTGGTTATCTAACCAAGTTAAATGATCACTTGAGTTCGCCTCTGGTAGAAGCATGTGCGGTATCGAAGGCCCGATTGCATACAAAGGATAGTTGAGATTTTCTCTTATCGAATCAATAGTAAAGGGTTCGAGTTTATAGAATGAGGTGAACAGCATGCATTGAGCTTTCTTTGCTGTTGATGCAGCTTGTAAAGCGTACTCAAGCGATGACATAGCAAACATTGGGTCGACATCAGACAATTTCATTGATGGAAGACTGGGTATGTACTTCTCCAAGAGTTCATCTTTTTCTGTAAATTTTGATGGGGAAATTTTCAAAACAATTTGAACTTAGTTCAAACTGAAAAACGAACAAACACCAGAATATAAATTTAGTTTAAACTTTTATTTAGAAAGGTCTAGGAATGTATGGCGTTGTGTTTTAAACTTATTTTTGGTAATTTATCTATTTTGGATTGATTCGCTGTATCTGAAAGTGAGATTTTATATAATGTTAGGATTTAAGTCTGCTGTTATTCTCAAGGAATAACAGGAATATATTATTCCGATTCCAATAATACCAATTTTTCTGTACGCACATTTCATTCTATGCACGAATTTCAACAAAAATCAATGGTTAGAATTGGAGAATAACAGCAGATTTATTTCCGTTATATGTACGACATTTGTTTCTATGCCATTGTAATATGAAAACTTGCTTCTCGTTTTTTATTTTCAAAAAGAAAGAAAAAAAAATGTGTTTATTGAAAATGTCCGGAAGTAAATATTGAGCATGTCATCTTGTTGATAAAGCTGCTACATACATCCAAAATTGATATCTGTGCCCACATGGAAATCTGAAAGATGTCCCCGGATCCCGGATCCTTATCTCTGATCTATTTCTATGATATTACTATAAAAAAGAAAAAAGTTTATATATATTCTCATCAAAATTTCACGATTTAAACATCTAAATTTATTATATTAATATCCCCTATTTAAGATTTTAACCAAATTACCTTTTAGAAAAATAATTTTAACCAAATTAATATAATTGATAATACTACTAAAATCATTACTTCAAAGGAAAATTAATAACCAAAATAATATTATTGATAATACTAATAAAATCATTACTTAAAAAAGGAAATTAATAAGTACACCCTGCTTAAAAATAAGAAGGAACCATTTGCGCTCCTTTCCCTCTCAAGATGCGATGGCGCGCAAATGGGGATAGAGCACCAAATCAGTAAAACCAAAGCGCATTATAAATCTCTTTGGCACAAAATAAAGTCTACTAGTCCAAATCAGTAAATCTCTCGTGTTGATGTGGTCAATCTGTTCATTTTCTTTTAAACAGGGGGACAATCATATTACTACTCAATTGGCGCGTGAATGATTTTTCTTCCGCATTTTTAGCAAGACTATATTTGATATTTTATTTTAAATAATGGTTTTCTTTATGAATATTTATCTCGTTAAATTTTTATATAGATACATATTAATAAAATAAAGTGAGTTAATGAGTATATATTTAAAAAAAAAATCAAAAAATTAGGCTAAAATAAACTATATCTGTTTACGAAAATAAAAATAAAAATAAACCATATCCCAATTAAAGCACACTCAATAGTAATAGTAGCTTATAGAGGTGAACGAAGGCAATTAGAAATTTAGAATCCGTCAATACTCAATTTGAAACCCAGGTTTATCAAATAACTAAATCAAATTAGTATATATCAATTGTACCTCTAACAGGCGAGTGGGGGTTTTCTGGTGGAGGAATCCTCTCAAAGTGAAGCAACACAGAAAAGAAAACTCCCGGCATCGTAGAAAGCGAACAAACCGGAATACCTCTCCTATTCCCCACCTCCACCGCCCAAGGCAGATACGTGTCCGCAATAATTGCCCGTGGCGCCGGCTCGAGCGTGTCAAGCAGCTCCTCGAACGGCTCACCCATTTTGGTGTAAACCGCCTTTATGAAGCCCGGATGGTCCTTCCCGCGGCCACTTTCGGACGGTATGCAATTTGGTATGGTCATAATTTTGAGTTCTGGAGGAGGTAGTGGATGAGCTGAGTTAATTAGGTAGAGCCATTCTTCGGTGACGATGAAGGTAACGTGAACGCCACGGGCAATTAGCTGGCGGGAGAGGACCATCATCGGATTGATGTGGCCCCTGCCCGGGAATGGGATGGCAACCACGCCACGGCGAGATGATGCCATTGGAGAGTCTGGATTGGCTGAGCAGTGAATTGAGTGGAGAGTTGGAATTGCATATGATATGATGTGGGTCGTTACACTTCCAGTGGGAGACTAGGAGCGCCGCCTCAGGCAGGTCGGTGTGAGAAGATTGAGATGGAGATTCGAGAATAAATAAAAGGGACACGCTTCCTTTGTTTCATACTTGAGTTGTTGTGTAGTGTTTGATTACCACTTAATCAGCGTCAGATTTGAATGTGTGGTGTTTGTTTACGGAACCGAATTCTCTGCCCTCCTGTGGTCCCCATTTAATTCAACCAATTTAGAAGTGACACGTGGCAGATCTTTTTAATTAGTTTTTTTTAAAGTAGAAAGTAATAGCTGTAATATATTAAATGGTCCAACACAGTTTCGTTGACATAAATTGAAAAAAAGAAAACGGAGAGGAAGTAAATTCCCTTACCAGTTTCATTGGCATATCTTTTTTTCTTTTTTCATATAAGTACGTAGGCAAAATTACACGCTGTGGTTAAATAGCTTTTACCAGTACACTGATTTCTCTTTACCAGTACATTGATTTGGAAAAAAGAATAAGCTAATCAGTCTTGCAAATTCAGAGGATTTCCAGTCAGAGACATCCATGTTTCCCTTGAATCTGTTATGACCGTGCCCATTCTATTAGCATGCTTTACTATTAGTTTGCACCCTTCCAGAAATGCCCTTGCTTTGTCTTGGCTTTCGCTGACGGGCTGACGGCATGAACAGACTTTGATATCCACTCGGTGACCAAAATAAACACTTTTGCTTACCAAAACAAGGGAAGGTGTGCCCCTAAGTTTTTACCAGTAAATGGTCCTTCACGTCTGTATCCAAAATTGGTCATTAATTTCCCGGTTTTTATCAGTAAATCTGTCCTGATCTTTTCTAGCATGAATTTCGTATATATTTTGTTATTTTCATTGATTTCTGGATATAAAATTGGTAATTTATTTTGATTGTTCCGGTATGTATCCAATTAGCAATTTGATTATAGAAATTAGTAACATTGGTCAATTCTCATGTACTAGCAATTTTAAGGAAACTGAATAAAAAAAGCGGGAATTTTTATAAGATAAACTACAAATAATTCAGATTATATGATGAAGTAAGGTACTGACACTATTAGACTATTTTCCCTTATTATTATTTCTTTATGTTTTCATGATAAATAGTTGAACATTTTTCAAAAGTGAGAAGTAAACCTATATGACAGTTTCACTTTCTATTATTACCAGCAAATGACAAATTTCTATGAGTGAAGCTATGGTACTATGCATAGCGCATAATGGTCCGTACTATGAATATTGTGCAATTATAACATAATTGCAATTGTAACAGAATTGTAATATCACATATATGTTACATAATTCCTCACACACACAAAACAGTAAACATATAAAATGCCAAAAAAACATGGTCTCTTCCTTCAAACAAGCTTGCAATGACACTATAAAAAATTAAAACATTATGAAACACTTATGCATATAAATTGCCTCCAAACATCACCTCAAAGACCTCAAGAACTGCATGCCTATAAATTGCGTGCAATCTCTTTATCTAAATTGGGTAGCACAGTTCCCTAGTAAAAAAAATATATAAATCATTTATATGAGTATATATTATATGATGGTTAAATATAATCTTAGCATATTCATAAAGATTTTGAGTACTAGTAACTGCGTATAAGAAATCATAGGTTGGTTCATACTAGCATCTATTTGAAAAAGATTATGGATATGATTAGGAGCAAGCTGCATCATTTCTGGTGGAGAGTGCCAATCGGTATGCATCTGTAAAAAATCATATGAAAATAACCATCCCAATAAACAATTTCTGATGGAGGGTGCCTGGTCCCCTTTGCTTGTACCTAGTTCCGTCCCTGCTCAAATATACATCCTATCATTCTCTTTTGTTGGGAGCGAGGGAAAATGGAGTATTATAGGGTGTATATTTTAGTTTTCACGCGAGTGTTTTGTTAATTAATAAAATTGGAAAAATAATTTGTTTGATCATGTTTTAAATAAAGGAGAACATTTTACAAAATTGTTCGAAAGATTCCAAAATACAAATTCATACATTGAGAGCCATTTATATCACTACCCAAGAAACTCAAACCGAACATTTTTTTTGCATTTTAATTCTCTTCATCAATGAAATCACTAATAAAATTATTAAGAGAAATAAACGAAGATCCGCCCTCTTTAACTGCTCTATTTGCAGCTCTGCTCCAATCAGAAGCTCTTTTCCGCATTTCATTACTCTCACTATTTCTCAAATCCATTAATTTCTTCACTGCATTCTTAATCTCTTCTCTGCTCGTGATCCCCTCCTTCCCCTTTTCATCCCTCAAATTCAAACCAACATTACATTCATCTGTTAGAAGTCGGCTATTTAACATTTGATCCAAAAATATAGGGAATCCAAGAACCGGAACTCCGGCAAATAAAGTCTCTAGTGTTGAGTTGTATCCACAATGCGTCAGAAAACCACCAACAGAGGGATGTGTCAAGACCTTTAGTTGGTCACACCACGGTATAACCAAGCCATTGTCTCCACAGATCTCTTGCACCAGAGAAGAATTTTCTCGGGCAACCCAGAGAAATTTAACCTCACTTGCATGTATTCCCGTTGCGATTTCTTCAAATTGAGAAGGTGACACAGATAGAAAACTACCAAGAGAGATGTATAAGACTGAGTTCTTTGGCTGGTTATCTAACCAAGTTAAATGATCACTTGAGTTCGCCTCTGGTAGAAGCATGTGCGGTATCGAAGGCCCGATTGCATACAAAGGATAGTTGAGATTTTCTCTTATCGAATCAATAGTAAAGGGTTCGAGTTTATAGAATGAGGTGAACAGCATGCATTGAGCTTTCTTTGCTGTTGATGCAGCTTGTAAAGCGTACTCAAGCGATGACATAGCAAACATTGGGTCGACATCAGACAATTTCATTGATGGAAGACTGGGTATGTACTTCTCCAAGAGTTCATCTTTTTCTGTAAATTTTGATGGGGAAATTTTCAAAACAATTTGAACTTAGTTCAAGCTGAAAAACGAACAAACACCAGAATATAAACTTAGTTTAAACTTTTATTTAGAAAGGTCTAGCCGTCTAGGAATGTATGGCGTTGTGTTTTAAACTTATTTTTGGTAATTTATCTATTTTGGATTGATTCGCTGTATCTGAAAGTGAGATTTTATATAATGTTAGGATTTAAGTCTGCTGTTATTCTCAAGGAATAACAGGAATATATTATTCCGATTCCAATAATACCAATTTTTCTGTACGCACATTTCATTCTATGCACGAATTTCAACAAAAACCAATGGTTAGAATTGGAGAATAACAGCAGATTTATTTCCGTTATATGTACGACATTTGTTTCTATGCCATATGCCATTGTAATATGAAAACTTGCTTCTCGTTTTTTATTTTTAAAAAGAAAGAAAAAAAATGTGTTTATTGAAAACGTCCGGAAGTAAATATTGAGCATGTCATCTTGTTGATAAAGCTGCTACATAAGTACATATACATCCAAAATTGATATCTGTTCCCACATGGAAATCTGAAAGATGTCCCCGGATCCCGGATCCTTATCTCTGATCTATTTCTATGATATTACTATACAAAAGAAAAAAAGTTTATATATATTCTCATCAAAATTTCACGATTTAAACATCTAAATTTATTATATTAATATCCCCTATTGAAGATTTTAACCAAATTACCTTTTAGAAAAAACATTTTAACCAAATTAATATAATTGATAATACTACTAAAATCATTACTTCAAAGGGAAATTAATAACCAAAATAATATTATTGATAATACTAATAAAATCATTACTTAAAAAGGAAATTAATAAGTACACCCTGCTTAAAAATAAGAAGAAGGAACCATTTGCGCTCCTTTCCCTCTCAACATGCGATGGCGCCCAAATGGGGATAGAGCACCAAATCAGTAAAACCAAAGCGCATTATAAATCTTTTTGGCACAAAAGAAAGTCTGCTAGTACAAATCATCTCTCGTGTTGATGTGGTCAATCTGTTCATTTTCTTGTAAATAGGGGGACAATCATATTACTACTCAATTGGCGCGTGAATGATTTTTCTTCCGCATTTTTAGCAAGAGTATATTTGATATTTTCTTTTAAATAATGGTTTTCTTTATGAATATTTATCTCGTTAAATTTTTATATAGATACATATTAATAAAATAAAGTGAGTTAATGAGTATATATTTAAAAAAATTCAAAAAATTAGGCTAAAATAAACCATATCTGTTTACGAAAATAAAAATAAAAATAAACCATATCCCAATTAAAGCACACTCAATAGTAATAGTAGCTTATAGAGGTGAACGAAGGCAATTAGAATCCGTCAATACTCAATTTGAAACCCAGGTTTACCAAATAACTAAATCAAATTAGTATATATCAATTGTACCTCTAACAGGCGAGTGGGGGTTTTCTGGTGGAGGAATCCTCTCAAAGTGAAGCAACACAGAGAAGAAAACTCCCGGTATCGTAGAAAGCGAACAAACCGGAATACCTCTCCTATTCCCCACCTCCACCGCCCAAGGCAGATACGTGTCCGCAATAATTGCCCGTGGCGCCGGCTCGAGCGTGTCAAGCAGCTCCTCGAACGGCTCACCCATTTTGGTGTTAACCGCCTTTATGAAGCCCGGGTGGTCCTTCCCGCGGCCACTTTCGGACGGTATGCAATTTGGTATGGTCATAATTTTGAGTTCTGGAGGAGGTAGTGGATGAGCTGAGTTAATTAGGTAGAGCCATTCTTCGGTGACGATGAAGGTAACGTGAACGCCACGGGCAATTAGCTGGCGGGAGAGGACCATCATCGGATTGATGTGGCCCCTGCCCGGGAATGGGATGGCAACCACGCCACGGCGAGAAGATGCCATTGGAGAGTCTGGATTGGCTGAGCGGTGAATTGAGTGGAGAGTTGGAATTGTATATGATATGATTGATAAAAGAGAATGGTGGATATCACACTTTTAGATAAGAGAAGAGATGAATAAAACAAGCTATCTTTCTTTTAGAAACTCTTGATATCTTTCTTACATCTCAAACAACAGATTACAACTCTATTTATAGGCTAAGACAACAGAAGTATCTAGAAAATTCGTATTAAAAAATAGAATACTAAACAGCAGCTGTTTCAGCTGACCCCTGTCCACTAAAACGGCCATAACTCTCTGTAGGAAACTCCAAACGCTTTGAAATTTGAACCATCAGAAACTAGACTTCCAGAGCTTTCCATCCATAGGTCATACAGCCAAAACGGACGTCGTTTGGTCTTTCAAATCCCCTCATCAATCAGCCCAAAAATTCTGCAACTGCTGAAAGGAGTTCCACTACTTATTCTATTAACTTTACTTTATTACATAATTAAGTTTAATATTTCAACACACCCCCTTAAACTTAATTCCCTTTACATCCTTCATGCCCAGAAGATTTTTAAACTTCTCAAACTTCATGGTTGGTAATGGCTTCGTAAAAATATCCGCAACTTGATCTTCACTACCCACATGTATCAACTCAACTTTCTTCTCCTTCACTTGCTCTCGAATAAAATGATACTTCACATCAATATGCTTGCTTCTTTCATGATAGACCGGATTCTTAGCCAACTCGATTGCCGACTTGTTATCCAAATAAATTTGCGTAGCCTCTTCTTGAGCAAAGTTTATCTCCTTGAGTAGCCTTCTCAACCAAATCGCATGACACACACACTGCTGCCGCGACATATTCCGCTTCACATGTTGAAAGGGTGACGATCGGTTGCTTCTTTGATAGCCACGTGAATGCTGTATCTCCCATGTAAAATGCAAATCCCGAGGTGCTCTTTCTATCATCCGTGTTTCCGCCCCAATCGCTATCAGAATAGCCAAAAATTGCAAAGTTGTTAGTGGATGAGCTATAAAACAAACCAAGAGTTAGAGTACCTCGGATGTAACGAAGAATCCGCTTGATAGTCTTCCAATGTGTTGAGCTCGGCTCCTCCATGTACCGGCTAACTAAGCCGACCGCATATAAAATATCCGGTCTAGTGCATGTCAATTACCTCAAGCTTCCAACTAGACTCTTGTATAATGTCACATCGACTACATTTCCTTTGTCATGTCGAGATAACTTCACGCCACAGTCAACCGGAGTACTAACCGGCTTGCAATCCTCCATCTTGAACCTTTTCAAAATCTCCTTGGCATAGGCCTCTTGTGTTACAAAAATGCCTTCTTCTCCTTGCTTTATTTCAAGACCAAGAAAATAGGACATAAGTCCTAAATCGGTCATTTCAAACTCACTCTTCATGGCCATTTTGAACTCCTCAATCATTTCACCACTACTACCCATAAAAATTAAGTCATCAACATATAAAGACACCATCAACTTATCACCATTTTTAATCTTCACATACAACGCATGTTCATAGGGGCACTGCACAAAACCGTGCGATCTAAAGTATTGGTCAATCCGTGTGTTCCAAGCTCTAGGAGCTTGCTTCAAGCCATACAAGGCCTTCTTTAATTTTAAAACTTTACCTTCACAGCCTTCTTTCAAATATCCGGGGGGTTGCTCAATGTATACTTCTTCCTCTAAAACACCATTCAAAAAGGCCGACTTAACATCCATTTGATGGATACGCCACTTTGATTGAGCCGCAAGAGAAATCAAAAGTCGAATAGTCTCCATTCTTGCCACCGGTGCAAATACCTCCTCATAATCGATACCGGCTTGTTGCTTGTAGCCTTTTGCCACCAATCTTGCTTTATGTTTCACAATTTTGCCTTGGGGGTTCACCTTCTTCTTGTAAACCCACTTAACACCAATCGCCTTGTGACCTTCAGGAAGAGAGGTGAGTTCCCATGTATCATTTTTCACAATTGCATGCATCTCATCATCCATAGCGGCTCGCCACTTGTCATCTACCACCGCCTCTTCAAATGGAATGTTGTCGCCTTGAGCCAAGAGACACACCAAATGCAACTCGCTTGTCGCCTCGTACAAGTCATGAATGCTCCTTGTTTTGAGGGGTCTTGCCTCGTCATCCGATGAAGATGCATCATGTGTAGTTGGTGGCACCTCCTCATGGTTGTTGGATGGAATGTTCACCGGTGAGTGCATCTCGGGTGCTTTCTCATGAAAAGTCTCCTTCATTGCACTCCAGTCCCACATTGCTTCTTCATTCACCTGTACATCACGACTAATATGTATCTTTTTGTTAGTGGGATCAAAAAGTTTGTAAGCTTTAGACCTCTCATCATACCCAACAAATATCAACTTCAAACTTTTGTCATCCAACTTTACACGCCTTTGGTCCGGTATGTGCACATATGCTACGCTACCAAATACTTTCAAATGTGACACTGTCGGTTTCAAACCACTCCAAGCCTCTTGCGGTGTTACATTCTCTAAGCTAGATGTCTTGCACCGATTTAATAAATAAACGGCACAATCCACCGCTTCCGCCCAAAACTCCTTTGGCATGTTCTTACTCTTGAGCATACTTCGAACCATGTCAAGAATAGTCCGATTCTTACGCTCGGCGACTCCATTTTGTTGGGGTGAGTATGGTGCTGTTAAGTGACGTCGAATACCATGTTCTTCACAAAAAGCCACTTTGTTTCTCAACAAAAACTTTAAACTTTTTAAAAATTCCAAAAGCCTCTGATTTTTCTTTCAAGAAATAAACCCAAGTTTTGCGAGAAAAATCATCAATAAAAGTTATGAAATACCGATTTTCACCAATTGAGCTCGGCTTGATTGGACCACAAATATCGGTATGCACCAATTCGAGGGGCTTCTTTGCTCGATATTCTGCTGCTTTTGGAAAACTACTCCTTAGGTGCTTGCCAATCACACACCCTTCACAAAACTTGTCGAGAGAATTAATTGATGGCAAACCATACACCATTTGCTTACTAGCCATTTCTTTTAGCCCTCCAAAATTCATGTGTCCAAACCTTAAATGCCATAACCAATCTTTTTCTGCTACACAAGTCTTTAAACATGTTGCTTCAATATTCACCAAATTCAACTTAAACATTCTATTAGTGGCCATTTCAACTTGGGCAATTAACTGATTACTTTTGTCACGCAAGTAAAGAGATCGGTCTTTCATAAAAATCGTGTAACCACGTTCCAACAATTGTCCCAAACTCAAAATATTGCTCTTCATTTCCGGAACATAATAAACACTTGAAATAAACTTTTGAGTTCCATCTTTCAACTTTATCAAAATATTGTTCGTGTCATTAATGCTTTCATTCAGTGTTAAGTTCTAAAGTATGAGGTATTCATCTTTCCTACTAAGAAATGTATATGTGTGATTGTTATCAAACGCTGTTGGTAAAATGCAGTTATAACGGTAGCTCTTCGGTATACATGGCTTAGCTGAGGTAGTGATGGTTTACCAAAAGTACTATTGTCCCTCGTATCTCTATACGAGCTATAGCATCACTGGGCCCCTTGATAGAGTAAGATTATCAGCGCGCGGTATGATTACAAGAGTAATCATATTTGATAATCTGCTCAAGATCAAGAAAAGATTAAGTTTACAAGGATGACACACACCTACCTTGAAACTAATCTGATAGCTATGTGACAAAAGAACTGACACAAGTAAATTGTTTACTGGATCGTGATATTGTACTGTACAACATCATCTGTGTAATTGGATGGTCATGATGTGTTGCCAGATGCCGCTCATGATTATAGAAGTTAAAACAGTTTTAACTTTATTTACCAACATAACACAGATCCTATTGGGTCACACCATATAGGAGTTAATCGGAGAATCTTATTGTGATTGATTATAAATTGGTTATGATCAATAGTAAGATGGTTATAATTAATTATACGTGTTATAATTAAATTATAAATGTTATGTAATAATAACAAGCAAAAATATTGGTTAATTTATAAACGTGTGTGACACGTTGTATAAAAGTTAACCGGTTAATTTATAAATGTGCAGGACACGTTGTATAAATTACCGAAACAACAACCGCAAGAAAAATATATATAATTGTTCAGAATAATTATACGAATATTATTTGTATTCGGGCCGAGGGCATTCGGGTCTTTTCAGGTTCGTCTTATCCGCATGACATGTCATCGATCCTATCCAGATGACACGTCATCGATACCGAAACAAACAACCGCAGAAAAATATATATAATTATTCAGAATAATTATACAAACATTATTTGTGTTCGGGCCGAGGGCATTCGGGTCTTTTCAGATTCGTGCTTATCCGCATGACGTGTCATCGATCCTATCCAGATGACACGTCATCGATCTTATCCACATGTCATCATCCTTATCCATTCGATGGCATATCTTGTAAATAGGCATATGTTGAGGGGTATTTCGGTCTTTTGCGAACCTCCTCAAAAGCCTATAAATAGAGGGGTGCATGTAGAGAGAAAAACGACTAATTCACTTGTATTGTTTCGTGCAGAATCGAATCGGTATTTTCTCTCTTTCTCGGTTTCTCTCCCAAATAGTGTTTCGGTTGAGAAAAGAAAGTTATACGTAGTTGACGTATAATCTTGCGGGTTGTTGTGGAGTATATTTACGGGATTGATGAATAGTATTTTACCGAATTTCGCGGTATGTCAGTTTTGCATATTGATGAAACTGAGCAACCGAAAATTCGTGTTTACGGGTTTTCGTCTTTTCCCCGTGAATAGTGTTTTTGTAGAATTCCGCGGTTTACGATATTTCTGGCAGAAGAAATAAACCGCTCTCTGGTTAGTCCTGGTGGATAACCGATAGAGGTATCACACGTGTGATACTCCGAGTCGATTCCTTCCCTGGTGAGGCTCTACTCGCTCGGTCTGCATTCCAACTGTGATTTGGAAACAATGTATAAATATGTTATATTAATCTATTTAATTTGTAAGTAGATTAAAGTTTTAGAAATCAATTATGGAGTAGATCTGTAAAATGATTAAATTGGGTTTTGATGCCAAAGGAATACTGAAGGTAGTTTCCTGACATACCCAGTTTAATCCTGAGCTTAAGTTGGCCATAGAAATTTTTGTTCTACGGTCATTCCGCACCTTAAGCCTAAACGGTTTCCGGTTAGCACCGTGTGAACCCCAACAAATATTATCTTCACCTTCTACACGCACTTTGGAGGCATCACCAAAAGAAACATGCCCATCCGCTATCTCCTTTAATTCGGTGAACATATACTTGTACCCGCACATGTGGTTGCTTGCACCCGTATCGAGATACCACACATTCTCCTTCTCGGGACCGATCTCCTTGTTAGCCAATAACACTACATCATTGTTCTCGGTTTCCTCCTTAGCTACAAAATTAGCACTCTCCTCCACCTTTTTTTCGGAATAGCATTCACTTGCGTAATGACCATATTTGCCACAATTGTAACAATCGATATTGTATCGATTCGTTCGGCCGCCTCTTCCACGACCGCGTCCTCTACCACGTGTAGGGTTGTTGGCACTTCTTTCTTCATTTTCAGCTTGTCTATGACCTTCTCCTCGACCTTGGCCACGCCCACGGCCTCGACCTCGACCTCGGCCTCGACCTCGACCTCGGCCTCGTCCTCGACCTCGGCCTCCTTTGTCATTCCCTTTTTGATTTGAGGAAAACTTTGCTTGCAGTGCTTGATCCACAGGCTCTTGTTGGTTTCTCTTCATTCTCTCCTCATGAGCCACTAAAGACCCATTCAACTCATCAACCGTCATGGAGTCGATGTCCTTGGACTCTTCAATTGCCACCACCACATGATTGAATTTTGCATTGAGAGATCGCAAAATTTTCTCTACTACTCTCACATCTTCTTGTTGTTCGTACAATAATCTTTTACGTCTATTTGACTAATTTGCAAAAACATACAATTATTGAATTTTACGATTTCTTCTATTTTGAGAACATATAGGTCCAAGAAGAGTAAGAACTGCGATATAATAAACTTGGACTGAAGAAATCACGAAGACTTTTATCAAGAATACAAATTGTAAAATCAAAAGCTTGGTAAAATATGTATGAGGTTGATTAAATTGAGATAAAACGTTATGGACGTTTTCAAAACGTTGGTAACGTTTTATAATGATCAGAAGCTCCAAAAGAATCAAGTTATAACGTTATAACGTTATACAACCGTTGTAACGTTTTACAAACGTTATAACGGTTTACAAACGTTGTAACGTTTAACAGATACAGAACAACTGAAGAATTGTTGTTCAGTACAAACTATAAACGTTGTAACGTTTATAAATCGTTATAACGTTTTTGAAACGTTGTAACGGTTATAAAACGTTATGTAACGTTTTACTAAGCTGTCAGAGAATTAAAACCCTAAATCGCATTTGAATAAAACGTTGTAACGTTGGTAACGTTTTATATTAAACAGCTCATTTTTGAGCTGCCACTATAAATAGACTGAAGTGATCACTTTTAAAACTACCTCAGCCGACCCTAATTAATTCAAAAGTGATTTTCTGAGAGCTTAGCCTACTAGCATCTATTTGAAAAAGATTATGGATATGATTAGGAGCAAGCTGCATCATTTCTGGTGGAGAGTGCCAATCGGTATGCATCTGTAAAAAATCATATGAAAATAACCATCCCAATAAACAATTTCTGATGGAGGGTGCCTGGTCCCCTTTGCTTGTACCTAGTTCCGTCCCTGCTCAAATATACATCCTATCATTCTCTTTTGTTGGGAGCGAGGGAAAATGGAGTATTATAGGGTGTATATTTTAGTTTTCACGCGAGTGTTTTGTTAATTAATAAAATTGGAAAAATAATTTGTTTGATCATGTTTTAAATAAAGGAGAACATTTTACAAAATTGTTCGAAAGATTCCAAAATACAAATTCATACATTGAGAGCCATTTATATCACTACCCAAGAAACTCAAACCGAACATTTTTTTTGCATTTTAATTCTCTTCATCAATGAAATCACTAATAAAATTATTAAGAGAAATAAACGAAGATCCGCCCTCTTTAACTGCTCTATTTGCAGCTCTGCTCCAATCAGAAGCTCTTTTCCGCATTTCATTACTCTCACTATTTCTCAAATCCATTAATTTCTTCACTGCATTCTTAATCTCTTCTCTGCTCGTGATCCCCTCCTTCCCCTTTTCATCCCTCAAATTCAAACCAACATTACATTCATCTGTTAGAAGTCGGCTATTTAACATTTGATCCAAAAATATAGGGAATCCAAGAACCGGAACTCCGGCAAATAAAGTCTCTAGTGTTGAGTTGTATCCACAATGCGTCAGAAAACCACCAACAGAGGGATGTGTCAAGACCTTTAGTTGGTCACACCACGGTATAACCAAGCCATTGTCTCCACAGATCTCTTGCACCAGAGAAGAATTTTCTCGGGCAACCCAGAGAAA
This sequence comes from Carex rostrata, assembly GCF_964058835.1. Taxonomy (NCBI): domain Eukaryota; kingdom Viridiplantae; phylum Streptophyta; class Magnoliopsida; order Poales; family Cyperaceae; genus Carex; species Carex rostrata. The sequence goes on from NC_135919.1 coordinate 13,300,936, forward strand.
TTTAACCTCACTTGCATGTATTCCCGTTGCGATTTCTTCAAATTGAGAAGGTGACACAGATAGAAAACTACCAAGAGAGATGTATAAGACTGAGTTCTTTGGCTGGTTATCTAACCAAGTTAAATGATCACTTGAGTTCGCCTCTGGTAGAAGCATGTGCGGTATCGAAGGCCCGATTGCATACAAAGGATAGTTGAGATTTTCTCTTATCGAATCAATAGTAAAGGGTTCGAGTTTATAGAATGAGGTGAACAGCATGCATTGAGCTTTCTTTGCTGTTGATGCAGCTTGTAAAGCGTACTCAAGCGATGACATAGCAAACATTGGGTCGACATCAGACAATTTCATTGATGGAAGACTGGGTATGTACTTCTCCAAGAGTTCATCTTTTTCTGTAAATTTTGATGGGGAAATTTTCAAAACAATTTGAACTTAGTTCAAGCTGAAAAACGAACAAACACCAGAATATAAACTTAGTTTAAACTTTTATTTAGAAAGGTCTAGCCGTCTAGGAATGTATGGCGTTGTGTTTTAAACTTATTTTTGGTAATTTATCTATTTTGGATTGATTCGCTGTATCTGAAAGTGAGATTTTATATAATGTTAGGATTTAAGTCTGCTGTTATTCTCAAGGAATAACAGGAATATATTATTCCGATTCCAATAATACCAATTTTTCTGTACGCACATTTCATTCTATGCACGAATTTCAACAAAAACCAATGGTTAGAATTGGAGAATAACAGCAGATTTATTTCCGTTATATGTACGACATTTGTTTCTATGCCATATGCCATTGTAATATGAAAACTTGCTTCTCGTTTTTTATTTTTAAAAAGAAAGAAAAAAAATGTGTTTATTGAAAACGTCCGGAAGTAAATATTGAGCATGTCATCTTGTTGATAAAGCTGCTACATAAGTACATATACATCCAAAATTGATATCTGTTCCCACATGGAAATCTGAAAGATGTCCCCGGATCCCGGATCCTTATCTCTGATCTATTTCTATGATATTACTATACAAAAGAAAAAAAGTTTATATATATTCTCATCAAAATTTCACGATTTAAACATCTAAATTTATTATATTAATATCCCCTATTGAAGATTTTAACCAAATTACCTTTTAGAAAAAACATTTTAACCAAATTAATATAATTGATAATACTACTAAAATCATTACTTCAAAGGGAAATTAATAACCAAAATAATATTATTGATAATACTAATAAAATCATTACTTAAAAAGGAAATTAATAAGTACACCCTGCTTAAAAATAAGAAGAAGGAACCATTTGCGCTCCTTTCCCTCTCAACATGCGATGGCGCCCAAATGGGGATAGAGCACCAAATCAGTAAAACCAAAGCGCATTATAAATCTTTTTGGCACAAAAGAAAGTCTGCTAGTACAAATCATCTCTCGTGTTGATGTGGTCAATCTGTTCATTTTCTTGTAAATAGGGGGACAATCATATTACTACTCAATTGGCGCGTGAATGATTTTTCTTCCGCATTTTTAGCAAGAGTATATTTGATATTTTCTTTTAAATAATGGTTTTCTTTATGAATATTTATCTCGTTAAATTTTTATATAGATACATATTAATAAAATAAAGTGAGTTAATGAGTATATATTTAAAAAAATTCAAAAAATTAGGCTAAAATAAACCATATCTGTTTACGAAAATAAAAATAAAAATAAACCATATCCCAATTAAAGCACACTCAATAGTAATAGTAGCTTATAGAGGTGAACGAAGGCAATTAGAATCCGTCAATACTCAATTTGAAACCCAGGTTTACCAAATAACTAAATCAAATTAGTATATATCAATTGTACCTCTAACAGGCGAGTGGGGGTTTTCTGGTGGAGGAATCCTCTCAAAGTGAAGCAACACAGAGAAGAAAACTCCCGGTATCGTAGAAAGCGAACAAACCGGAATACCTCTCCTATTCCCCACCTCCACCGCCCAAGGCAGATACGTGTCCGCAATAATTGCCCGTGGCGCCGGCTCGAGCGTGTCAAGCAGCTCCTCGAACGGCTCACCCATTTTGGTGTTAACCGCCTTTATGAAGCCCGGGTGGTCCTTCCCGCGGCCACTTTCGGACGGTATGCAATTTGGTATGGTCATAATTTTGAGTTCTGGAGGAGGTAGTGGATGAGCTGAGTTAATTAGGTAGAGCCATTCTTCGGTGACGATGAAGGTAACGTGAACGCCACGGGCAATTAGCTGGCGGGAGAGGACCATCATCGGATTGATGTGGCCCCTGCCCGGGAATGGGATGGCAACCACGCCACGGCGAGAAGATGCCATTGGAGAGTCTGGATTGGCTGAGCGGTGAATTGAGTGGAGAGTTGGAATTGTATATGATATGATTGATAAAAGAGAATGGTGGATATCACACTTTTAGATAAGAGAAGAGATGAATAAAACAAGCTATCTTTCTTTTAGAAACTCTTGATATCTTTCTTACATCTCAAACAACAGATTACAACTCTATTTATAGGCTAAGACAACAGAAGTATCTAGAAAATTCGTATTAAAAAATAGAATACTAAACAGCAGCTGTTTCAGCTGACCCCTGTCCACTAAAACGGCCATAACTCTCTGTAGGAAACTCCAAACGCTTTGAAATTTGAACCATCAGAAACTAGACTTCCAGAGCTTTCCATCCATAGGTCATACAGCCAAAACGGACGTCGTTTGGTCTTTCAAATCCCCTCATCAATCAGCCCAAAAATTCTGCAACTGCTGAAAGGAGTTCCACTACTTATTCTATTAACTTTACTTTATTACATAATTAAGTTTAATATTTCAACACACCCCCTTAAACTTAATTCCCTTTACATCCTTCATGCCCAGAAGATTTTTAAACTTCTCAAACTTCATGGTTGGTAATGGCTTCGTAAAAATATCCGCAACTTGATCTTCACTACCCACATGTATCAACTCAACTTTCTTCTCCTTCACTTGCTCTCGAATAAAATGATACTTCACATCAATATGCTTGCTTCTTTCATGATAGACCGGATTCTTAGCCAACTCGATTGCCGACTTGTTATCCAAATAAATTTGCGTAGCCTCTTCTTGAGCAAAGTTTATCTCCTTGAGTAGCCTTCTCAACCAAATCGCATGACACACACACTGCTGCCGCGACATATTCCGCTTCACATGTTGAAAGGGTGACGATCGGTTGCTTCTTTGATAGCCACGTGAATGCTGTATCTCCCATGTAAAATGCAAATCCCGAGGTGCTCTTTCTATCATCCGTGTTTCCGCCCCAATCGCTATCAGAATAGCCAAAAATTGCAAAGTTGTTAGTGGATGAGCTATAAAACAAACCAAGAGTTAGAGTACCTCGGATGTAACGAAGAATCCGCTTGATAGTCTTCCAATGTGTTGAGCTCGGCTCCTCCATGTACCGGCTAACTAAGCCGACCGCATATAAAATATCCGGTCTAGTGCATGTCAATTACCTCAAGCTTCCAACTAGACTCTTGTATAATGTCACATCGACTACATTTCCTTTGTCATGTCGAGATAACTTCACGCCACAGTCAACCGGAGTACTAACCGGCTTGCAATCCTCCATCTTGAACCTTTTCAAAATCTCCTTGGCATAGGCCTCTTGTGTTACAAAAATGCCTTCTTCTCCTTGCTTTATTTCAAGACCAAGAAAATAGGACATAAGTCCTAAATCGGTCATTTCAAACTCACTCTTCATGGCCATTTTGAACTCCTCAATCATTTCACCACTACTACCCATAAAAATTAAGTCATCAACATATAAAGACACCATCAACTTATCACCATTTTTAATCTTCACATACAACGCATGTTCATAGGGGCACTGCACAAAACCGTGCGATCTAAAGTATTGGTCAATCCGTGTGTTCCAAGCTCTAGGAGCTTGCTTCAAGCCATACAAGGCCTTCTTTAATTTTAAAACTTTACCTTCACAGCCTTCTTTCAAATATCCGGGGGGTTGCTCAATGTATACTTCTTCCTCTAAAACACCATTCAAAAAGGCCGACTTAACATCCATTTGATGGATACGCCACTTTGATTGAGCCGCAAGAGAAATCAAAAGTCGAATAGTCTCCATTCTTGCCACCGGTGCAAATACCTCCTCATAATCGATACCGGCTTGTTGCTTGTAGCCTTTTGCCACCAATCTTGCTTTATGTTTCACAATTTTGCCTTGGGGGTTCACCTTCTTCTTGTAAACCCACTTAACACCAATCGCCTTGTGACCTTCAGGAAGAGAGGTGAGTTCCCATGTATCATTTTTCACAATTGCATGCATCTCATCATCCATAGCGGCTCGCCACTTGTCATCTACCACCGCCTCTTCAAATGGAATGTTGTCGCCTTGAGCCAAGAGACACACCAAATGCAACTCGCTTGTCGCCTCGTACAAGTCATGAATGCTCCTTGTTTTGAGGGGTCTTGCCTCGTCATCCGATGAAGATGCATCATGTGTAGTTGGTGGCACCTCCTCATGGTTGTTGGATGGAATGTTCACCGGTGAGTGCATCTCGGGTGCTTTCTCATGAAAAGTCTCCTTCATTGCACTCCAGTCCCACATTGCTTCTTCATTCACCTGTACATCACGACTAATATGTATCTTTTTGTTAGTGGGATCAAAAAGTTTGTAAGCTTTAGACCTCTCATCATACCCAACAAATATCAACTTCAAACTTTTGTCATCCAACTTTACACGCCTTTGGTCCGGTATGTGCACATATGCTACGCTACCAAATACTTTCAAATGTGACACTGTCGGTTTCAAACCACTCCAAGCCTCTTGCGGTGTTACATTCTCTAAGCTAGATGTCTTGCACCGATTTAATAAATAAACGGCACAATCCACCGCTTCCGCCCAAAACTCCTTTGGCATGTTCTTACTCTTGAGCATACTTCGAACCATGTCAAGAATAGTCCGATTCTTACGCTCGGCGACTCCATTTTGTTGGGGTGAGTATGGTGCTGTTAAGTGACGTCGAATACCATGTTCTTCACAAAAAGCCACTTTGTTTCTCAACAAAAACTTTAAACTTTTTAAAAATTCCAAAAGCCTCTGATTTTTCTTTCAAGAAATAAACCCAAGTTTTGCGAGAAAAATCATCAATAAAAGTTATGAAATACCGATTTTCACCAATTGAGCTCGGCTTGATTGGACCACAAATATCGGTATGCACCAATTCGAGGGGCTTCTTTGCTCGATATTCTGCTGCTTTTGGAAAACTACTCCTTAGGTGCTTGCCAATCACACACCCTTCACAAAACTTGTCGAGAGAATTAATTGATGGCAAACCATACACCATTTGCTTACTAGCCATTTCTTTTAGCCCTCCAAAATTCATGTGTCCAAACCTTAAATGCCATAACCAATCTTTTTCTGCTACACAAGTCTTTAAACATGTTGCTTCAATATTCACCAAATTCAACTTAAACATTCTATTAGTGGCCATTTCAACTTGGGCAATTAACTGATTACTTTTGTCACGCAAGTAAAGAGATCGGTCTTTCATAAAAATCGTGTAACCACGTTCCAACAATTGTCCCAAACTCAAAATATTGCTCTTCATTTCCGGAACATAATAAACACTTGAAATAAACTTTTGAGTTCCATCTTTCAACTTTATCAAAATATTGTTCGTGTCATTAATGCTTTCATTCAGTGTTAAGTTCTAAAGTATGAGGTATTCATCTTTCCTACTAAGAAATGTATATGTGTGATTGTTATCAAACGCTGTTGGTAAAATGCAGTTATAACGGTAACTCTTCGGTATACATGGCTTAGCTGAGGTAGTGATGGTTTACCAAAAGTACTATTGTCCCTCGTATCTCTATACGAGCTATAGCATCACTGGGCCCCTTGATAGAGTAAGATTATCAGCGCGCGGTATGATTACAAGAGTAATCATATTTGATAATCTGCTCAAGATCAAGAAAAAATTAAGTTTACAAGGATGACACACACCTACCTTGAAACTAATCTGATAGCTATGTGACAAAAGAACTGACACAAGTAAATTGTTTACTGGATCGTGATATTGTACTGTACAACATCATCTGTGTAATTGGATGGTCATGATGTGTTGCCAGATGCCGCTCATGATTATAGAAGTTAAAACAGTTTTAACTCTATTTACCAACATAACACAGATCCTATTGGGTCACACCATATAGGAGTTAATCGGAGAATCTTATTGTGATTGATTATAAATTGGTTATGATCAATAGTAAGATGGTTATAATTAATTATACGTGTTATAATTAAATTATAAATGTTATGTAAAAATAACAAGCAAAAATATTGGTTAATTTATAAACGTGTGTGACACGTTGTATAAAAGTTAACCGGTTAATTTATAAATGTGCAGGACACGTTGTATAAATTACCGAAACAACAACCGCAAGAAAAATATATATAATTGTTCAGAATAATTATACGAATATTATTTGTATTCGGGCCGAGGGCATTCGGGTCTTTTCAGGTTCGTCTTATCCGCATGACATGTCATCGATCCTATCCAGATGACACGTCATCGATACCGAAACAAACAACCGCAGAAAAATATATATAATTATTCAGAATAATTATACAAACATTATTTGTGTTCGGGCCGAGGGCATTCGGGTCTTTTCAGATTCGTGCTTATCCGCATGACGTGTCATCGATCCTATCCAGATGACACGTCATCGATCTTATCCACATGTCATCATCCTTATCCATTCGATGGCATATCTTGTAAATAGGCATATGTTGAGGGGTATTTCGGTCTTTTGCGAACCTCCTCAAAAGCCTATAAATAGAGGGGTGCATGTAGAGAGAAAAACGACTAATTCACTTGTATTGTTTCGTGCAGAATCGAATCGGTATTTTCTCTCTTTCTCGGTTTCTCTCCCAAATAGTGTTTCGGTTGAGAAAAGAAAGTTATACGTAGTTGACGTATAATCTTGCGGGTTGTTGTGGAGTATATTTACGGGATTGATGAATAGTATTTTACCGAATTTCGCGGTATGTCAGTTTTGCATATTGATGAAACTGAGCAACCGAAAATTCGTGTTTACGGGTTTTCGTCTTTTCCCCGTGAATAGTGTTTTTGTAGAATTCCGCGGTTTACGATATTTCTGGCAGAAGAAATAAACCGCTCTCTGGTTAGTCCTGGTGGATAACCGATAGAGGTATCACACGTGTGATACTCCGAGTCGATTCCTTCCCTGGTGAGGCTCTACTCGCTCGGTCTGCATTCCAACTGTGATTTGGAAACAATGTATAAATATGTTATATTAATCTATTTAATTTGTAAGTAGATTAAAGTTTTAGAAATCAATTATGGAGTAGATCTGTAAAATGATTAAATTGGGTTTTGATGCCAAAGGAATACTGAAGGTAGTTTCCTGACATACCCAGTTTAATCCTGAGCTTAAGTTGGCCATAGAAATTTTTGTTCTACGGTCATTCCGCACCTTAAGCCTAAACGGTTTCCGGTTAGCACCGTGTGAACCCCAACAAATATTATCTTCACCTTCTACACGCACTTTGGAGGCATCACCAAAAGAAACATGCCCATCCGCTATCTCCTTTAATTCGGTGAACATATACTTGTACCCGCACATGTGGTTGCTTGCACCCGTATCGAGATACCACACATTCTCCTTCTCGGGACCGATCTCCTTGTTAGCCAATAACACTACATCATTGTTCTCGGTTTCCTCCTTAGCTACAAAATTAGCACTCTCCTCCACCTTTTTTTCGGAATAGCATTCACTTGCGTAATGACCATATTTGCCACAATTGTAACAATCGATATTGTATCGATTCGTTCGGCCGCCTCTTCCACGACCGCGTCCTCTACCACGTGTAGGGTTGTTGGCACTTCTTTCTTCATTTTCAGCTTGTCTATGACCTTCTCCTCGACCTTGGCCACGCCCACGGCCTCGACCTCGACCTCGGCCTCGACCTCGACCTCGGCCTCGTCCTCGACCTCGGCCTCCTTTGTCATTCCCTTTTTGATTTGAGGAAAACTTTGCTTGCAGTGCTTGATCCACAGGCTCTTGTTGGTTTCTCTTCATTCTCTCCTCATGAGCCACTAAAGACCCATTCAACTCATCAACCGTCATGGAGTCGATGTCCTTGGACTCTTCAATTGCCACCACCACATGATTGAATTTTGCATTGAGAGATCGCAAAATTTTCTCTACTACTCTCACATCTTCTTGTTGTTCGTACAATAATCTTTTACGTCTATTTGACTAATTTGCAAAAACATACAATTATTGAATTTTACGATTTCTTCTATTTTGAGAACATATAGGTCCAAGAAGAGTAAGAACTGCGATATAATAAACTTGGACTGAAGAAATCACGAAGACTTTTATCAAGAATACAAATTGTAAAATCAAAAGCTTGGTAAAATATGTATGAGGTTGATTAAATTGAGATAAAACGTTATGGACGTTTTCAAAACGTTGGTAACGTTTTATAATGATCAGAAGCTCCAAAAGAATCAAGTTATAACGTTATAACGTTATACAACCGTTGTAACGTTTAACAGATACAGAACAACTGAAGAATTGTTGTTCAGTACAAACTATAAACGTTGTAACGTTTATAAATCGTTATAACGTTTTTGAAACGTTGTAACGGTTATAAAACGTTATGTAACGTTTTACTAAGCTGTCAGAGAATTAAAACCCTAAATCGCATTTGAATAAAACGTTGTAACGTTGGTAACGTTTTATATTAAACAGCTCATTTTTGAGCTGCCACTATAAATAGACTGAAGTGATCACTTTTAAAACTACCTCAGCCGACCCTAATTAATTCAAAAGTGATTTTCTGAGAGCTTAGCCTACTCCATTGTTGTGAGAGCTTAAAACTTCAAAATCCCTCAAGCAACCTCAAACCTACTTCACTAATCTTGTTATAGATTAGGTTAGAGTGATCAATTGAGTGTTTCTCTTGTGTTCCTAGACAATCGAGACCTTGTTCTCATCTCTTTGAGTTGGCCGTTTGACCTCCCGCTTGGTGTGTAAGGGCTCAACGGTTCACAAGTTGTAATCATTTCGTATTGGGTAATAGGAAGGCGCACCTCACAAGGTTGCGAAGCCCCGGAGACGTAGGCCTTTGTTTTGCCGAACTCCGTTATCACCCCGCGTGTCAAATTTCTCTAAACTCATCTCTTTACTTTCAATTGCAATTTAATTTCAGTTTTTGAGCAATTAGAGGTGCCCCTAAGTGCAACAAATTGGTATCAGACCAAGTTACTCGAATTAAGACACACTTAATTGGAGATTAGATCAACTTGACAAATGGCACCTTATAGATCCGTGAAAGAACCCCTAATTTTTGGTACTACTACCAAAAATTTCATGCATTGGAAGAAAACCATGATTAATTACTTGAATATCCTTGAGGTATGGTATGTGGTTGAAAAAGGGTATACACCAACATACTCAAGTGTAGCTACCGATAGTTCAACCAATGCCAAAATTGAGACCGTTGATTCCAAACAAACCAAGAAAGACAATGACCTAGCAACCAATGCCATATTTAATTTGGTTAGTGAATCGGTAGCCTCACTCTTTGGTAGTGCATCAAGTGCGAAAGAAATGTGGGATGCTCTTGTAAACCGGTATGAAGGCAATACCCAAATCAAACGAACCAAAATAACCGGTTTAGAAGCAAAATTTGAAACCTTTAAGGTTGAAGATTGTGAAAGCATTGAGGATATGTATAATAGACTTATGCATATCCAAAATGAGTTTACCGAATTGGGAGAACCACTTTCTAACAATAAACTTGTAGGAAAGCTATTGAGGGTGATGCTCATGAGGGATAAATGGTCCGGGTTGGTGAGTGCTCTAGAGGCAATCCAAGGCACGCACGACACATTCACACCGGATGACCTCTATGCTCATTTTAGGAGTTTTGAAGAAAAACTTCGACAATCCGGTGATTTGAAGCAAAGCTCAAAGTCCAAAACCGTAGCTTTTCCGGCACAAAACCGAAACTTTCCAAGCTCCTCAAACACCCGTCTCTCAAATGATCAATTTATCAACAAAATTAATCATGAAACATCCAAGGATGCTCTTCTCTTATCCAAGATGTTTCAAGGAATGCTTGACTTTGAAAGGAAATACAACAAGGAACGAGAAGAGAAGAACAAAAGGTTAATGTGTTTCGCTTGCCATAGAGAGGGGCATTCCATTCAAACATGCTTCAAGCTATTTCCACAATTGAAGAACACGGATGGCGAAGCACAACAAGATCGAAAACCAAGACAAAAGTACGATGGGTACAAAAAGAAGAAAGCCAAGGCCATGCAAGCCTTGTTCTCGGATAGTGAGGCCGAACAATCCGATACGGAATCGGAGAATGAAGAGGAGATCAACCTTGCATTGATGGCAAGTGTAGATGAAGATACCTCGAAAATTGACATAGACTCAATTATAGCTAGCAAGAACATCACCGATGAAACAACCATCAACTTTCTTATGGAGCTTGTTAAATCAAGGAATGCCAAGGAGAGAGATGATGGTGTCAACACCTCAACAAACATCGCTAGTGAGGTACATTCAACACTTAGTCTTGATGGTTATGAGACCGAACTTGAATATATAAATGAAGGTGGTGAAGAATATAGCGGTGAAATTGATATTGAAAATTGCATAATCACAAATGAGACCAACAATGACTTGTGTACCAATAGGTTAGACACCAATGATGCAAGCACTTTCAAAGATGAAATTCTAATGCACAATGATAATGAATCTAGGTTGAAATCACTCCTTGATGAGTCCAATAAAACCTTGGTTGAGAAGGAAGGTATTATTCAAAAATTAATTGCTAAAAATGACATGTTAGAACTTGAAAATATAAAGTTAAAAGCATCACACTTAGGTGAAATAGGCATTTTAAAAGTGAAAGTTCAAACCTTAGAAACCGAAATTCGGGCATTGAGATCTCCTAGTGAATTATCAAAAGTCACTAGTCTAGATCCCTATTATGTGAGCAAGTTGATACATGATCAATCCTATTATAAAAATGATAGAGTTGGTCTTGGATTTAAGAAGGGTAAATCCTCACTTAAATCTAATCACATGCAAGGCCCTAAAGAAAAAGGGGAACATTCTCAAACCTCAAGTATTCCTAATGCCAAACTAAAGTTTAATTGTGAACAATATTCAACTTATCAATTTTTTACTAAAAAGGGTTTAACTCCTTTGAACAAAGAGTCATCAAAATTGAAGTCTTCTCATGCCTTAAATGCTAAACAAGATCGAAAGTCTCCAAATTATGCATTTAGGTACAAGTACAATAAAAGAAATTCTAAGAACAAAAATGTTTTTAACAATAGTGATAGGAACACTTTTAATCCAAAAGAGTCAAACAAGACCTATTTTAAAGGACCCGATGGATGGTTTTATGAATTCAAAAATAAAATTGCTTTACAAAACCAAACTCAAAGAAATGGTTTAGCTAGAGATGTTCCCCAACATCACAATAAATTTGATTCTAACAAAACCAAGAGCATTGCATCTAAAGTTGCAAATAGGTCGCATGGTAGTCATAAGAGTAGTTTGCATGAAGTGAAGTACCAACCCATTCTCAAACAAGGCTCTACTACTCAAAAGCAAGCAACTACAATATGCAACTATTGTTGCAAACTTGACCACACTTCCTTAGAATGTAGCTTTAGGAATGTAAACAACAAACATAATGTTGTTTGGGTTCCTAAAGCTATACTAGCTTAGGTTCACACTTAATCTCCCCTAAAGTATTATAATTGCCAAACATAAAGGGGGAGATTAAAGACAAGGTATATGTTAGTTACTAACTCAATAATAACTAATATATACTTTGTAGGTGTGTTTGATTTCATCTCAAAAGGAAAGTGCTTGGATCATTGATAGTGGATGCTCACACCATATGACCGGTGACAAATCTAATTTTAAATTCTTAGAACCATATGATGGAGGTACGGTTACCTTTGGTAATAATCAAATAAAGAGCTCTATTATTGGTATAGGCTCAATTGGTAACCAACACTTGACCATATCTAATGTATATCTTGTTGATGGATTAGATTACAACTTACTTAGTGTAAGTAAGCTATGTGATTCGGGATATTATACCAATTTGATGCTAATGCTTGTCACATAGTTAGGTCCTCGGACGATGCTCTAATTTATTCGGGTAAACGAAAGAAAAATGTTTATTACTTGTATTTTACTCACTTTGATTCCGGTGAAACATGTCTAAGCGTCACATCCAATGGATCATGGTTATGGCATCGTAGATTAGGTCATGTTTCAATTGATACCATTAGGAAATTAGTGAAATTAGATCTTGTGCGTGGTTTACCAACACATAAACTAGAACTTGAAGGATTATGTGAGACATGTGTTCAAGGTAAACAAACCAAAAGTAGCTTTAAATCCAAGGATATGGTTTCAACCGATCAACCTTTGCAATTATTACATATGGACTTATTTGGACCAATAAGTGTACCAAGTTTAGCAAAGAAGAAATATGCATATGTAATTGTAGATGACTATAGTCGCTTTACTTGGGTTTTGTTCCTACAACACAAGGATGAAGCAATTAGCAACTTCATTGAATTTTGCAAACGTGTTGAAAATGAAAAGGGACCAAAAATCATTAGGATTAGAAGCGACCATGGGGGTGAATTTGAAAATGCAAAATTTGATCAACTTTGCTCTAAAAGGGGATATAAACATGAGTATTCGGCTCCTCGCACACCTCAACAAAATGGGGTAGTTGAGAGGAAGAACCGAACCTTAGTTGAGCTTGCCCGAACCATGCTAAATGAATACTCCTTACCCAAGCACTTGTGGGCCGAGGCGGTAAATACGGCATGCTACGTGGTAAATCGCGTAAGCATAACGACCATGTTGAATAAAACACCATATGAGCTATGGAAAGGGTACAAGCCTAAGATATCTCATTTTAGAGTATTTGGTTCAAAATGCTTTGTTCTTGATGAATCTCCCAAAGTAACCAAATTTGATTCTAAATCAATTGAGGGAATGTTTGTAGGATTTACATTCCATCTCAAAGAATCGTAATTGAATCCGTGCATGTTAAATTTGATGAAAATGCTAATCAAAAAGTCGAGAAAGGTATTGAGATTGTAGGTGTTGAAGTGCAATTCTTGATCAAGATGAAGTTGAGACAAGAACCGACACAATTGAGAATCAACCCGAACAAACTCAACCCGAAATAGATACAACTAACAATATTGAGACGGATCAAATAATTGAAGATGCACCCAATAATGAGATGGATCCAATAGCTGAAGGAATGCAAACCGAAGAAATACAACCTCCACGAATTGAGTACCAAATCCCCCAAGACCTAAGGGAAGTACCATCTCATCCTCTTTCTAATGTAATTGGTGATCCTAGGGAAAGAGTTAAAACAAGATCCAAATTAAATCAAATGATTGGTCATTGTGCATTTGTATCTCATATTGAACCTAAAAATTTCAAAGATGCAAATGTAGACCCTAATTGGATTTGTGCCATGCAAGATGAACTTACTCAATTTGAAAGGAACAAAGTTTGGGAACTTGTACCTAAGCCAAATGATAGAATGATTATTGGAACCAAATGGGTCTTTAGAAATAAAAAGGATGAAGATGGAAATGTAATTCGCAACAAAGCTAGGTTGGTAGCTCAAGGGTACAAACAACAAGAGGGTATTGACTTTGAAGAAACCTTTGCACCCGTAGCTCGTCTTGAATCCATTAGAATGCTTTTAGCATACGCCTCAAACAAAAATTTCAAATTATTTCAAATGGATGTTAAAAGTGCATTTTTGAATGGATTCATAGATGAGGAGGTGCATGTTAATCAACCTCAAGGCTTTGTTGATCCAACATTTCCTAATCATGTGTATAGACTCACCAAAGCACTCTATGGACTCAAACAAGCCCCTAGGGCATGGTATGGTAGATTAAGTTCTTTTCTAATTGACAATGAATTCATTAGAGGCAATAATGATACAACTCTTTTCACCAAGAAGAGAGATGGATCACTTTTGGTGGTGCAAATTTATGTAGATGATATAATATTTGGTTCACCTAATGCGGCACTTGCCGAGGAATTTTCTTCTCTTATGAGTAGTGAATTCGAGATGAGCATGATGGGTGAATTGAATTTCTTCTTGGGACTCTAAATCAAGCAACTCATGGATGGCACCTTCGTTAGTCAAACCAAGTATGCGAATGAGTTGATCAAGAAATTTGGAATGACCGAAAGCAATACAAGCAAGACTCCAATGGCTACGAATGCAAATCTTGACTCGGATCCAAATGGCACATCGGTGGACATCACTCAATACCGAGCTATGATAGGTAGCCTACTCTATTTAACTGCTAGTAGACCCGATATAATATTTGCGGTGTGTCTATGTGCTAGGTATCAAGCAAATCCCAAAGAATTGCACTTGAAAGCCGTTAAAAGAATTCTTAAATATGTCAAGGGTAGTTTAAATTTGGGATTATGGTATGGCAAACAATCGGATTTAGACTTGATAGGATATGCCGATGCCGATTTTGCCGGAGACCGTATGGATAGAAAAAGCACAAGTGGTACATGCCAATTTCTTGGTGGTTCACTTGTATCTTGGTCAAGTCGCAAACAAACCTCGGTTGCCCTTTCCACAATGGAAGCCGAGTATGTAGCGGCCGGTAGTTGTTGCACACAAATTCTTTGGATGATTCAATCCCTAAATGATTATGAAATTCGCTTCCGCAACGTACCAATTATGTGTGACAATACTAGTGCCATTATGATATCTAAAAATTCGGTCCTTCATTATAGAACCAAGCACATAGAGATAAGGCATCATTTTATTAGGGATCATATAAAAAAAAGTGAAATTGAACTCATACATATCGACACCAAAGAACAAATTGCCGATATATTCACAAAACCCCTAAATACTCATCAACACAATGAATTGAGATTTAAATTAGGCATGCTTGAACTTAGAGAATAAACATATTCATAACTTATTTCAATATAATCCTTTGCAATCAAAATAGTTCATTTAAAGAGTGTTTTACAGAAATAAAACGTTATAACGTTTTTGAAAACGTTGGTAACGTGTTATGAAACTTCAAAAGTCCGAAAGGTGAAACAAAACGTTGGACAAACGTTACACAAACGTTCCAACGTTTAAGAAACGTCACAACGTTTTTAGAAACGTTGCAACGTTTGTCTGACAAGGGCTTACATTGTAAAAGTTTCATTCAAAACGTTGGTAACGTTTGTAAAGCGTTATAACGGTTACCTGACAAGGGACCAAAGTTGTAAAAATTACCTATGAAAACGTTGTAACGCTTTCCAAACGTTGGTAACGCTTTGTGAGAATTCAAAAGTCCGAAAGGTAAAACAAAACGTTGGACAAACGTTACACAAACGTTATAACGTTTTAAGTAAAAACAATGCATTTTTAACAAACGTTGGTAACGGTTTATAAACGTTGGTAACGGTTTATAGCGAAAAGGTGTTATATTGGCTCCAAACCCATCCCTTCCTCTTACCTTCTTCATTCTTTCTTCATTTCTTCTTCTTCTACTCCGCCTCTCTCTCTCTCTCTACCCATTCTAGTCATTTTCTTCACCAAATCAAGAGATTCTTCTTGATTTCTCTTCTCCTCTCTTCTCTCTACTCTATTCTCCTCTCCAAATCTCATTTCTCTCTCTCTATCTCTCTCTCTCCAAAACCCTAGGCGCAAATCCGACGATCCGACCGTTGGATTGACGATCCGTCTTCACCACTGCACTTCTACGGTCCTCCACTTCTCGGTTTAGCACTTCACTTCTTAATCGGTAAACTTTCTCTCTAAACTTAATCTAATGGCTCCAAAGAAAGATGCGGTGGCTAAGGGTAGTAAGAAAAGACGTATGGAATCGGAAAGTGGTCAAGGAAGTGGGGGGAATCTAGAACCAAATTGGACCATTCACCGGTCAAATAGATACCTATTCCGGGATATTGTGGCCTATGAGAACTATGTGGGTTCTTTCATGAATAGGAAGATAACCGAATGCTACCGGTTTGACAAATCCGTAGTCACCTTCTCCCAACCCGAGGATGACAAGTTAATTGAATATGTGAATCATTGGGGTTAGGAACCAATTGTGACTTGTTTTGAACCCTACACTCAACTTCTTACCCGCACGTTCTATGCAAACATCAAAACTAGTGATGAACCCTTCAGGATCACCTCTTGGGTTGGCGGGAAAGAAA
The DNA here is from genome assembly GCF_964058835.1 of Carex rostrata. Lineage (NCBI taxonomy): Eukaryota > Viridiplantae > Streptophyta > Magnoliopsida > Poales > Cyperaceae > Carex > Carex rostrata. Next base: position 13,317,233 of record NC_135919.1, read on the forward strand.
TCGTGTTTTCTCTCAATAATGTGGCTCAATGGCTTGGGGTTGAGAATGACGAGAAGGAAACCTACCCCTTGAGGAGTTGGCCTCTTTATGCCGATGGATCCTCAAATGATTACAAGAAATGGTTTGACCGAAACTACATATCCGGGTCTTCAATCTATGTTTCTCACCTTCCGTCTCTACATCGGTTGCTCTTTCTCTTCATCAACAACATCCTCATGCCCAAAGCCACAATCAAAACCAACCTTGAATGGGGACCTATGTACTTTCTTCGTCACCTCATTCAATTGGATGAGAAAAAGATCAACATACCCTACTTCTTTCTTCGTCACATCAATGGTGCATTTTCAACCACCAACCATTCTCTGCCTTATGCCCATCTCATTCATAAAATCATCCGCCTCAACCATATCCAATTACCTGAAGATGCAGAAGTGGCCTTCCCGACCAGTTTGGTTGACCACTTGACAAGAATCGGGTGGGTCCATGGTCATTCAGAATCCGGTCTGAGGCGCTATGAACCCGATGCAAGAGCCATCAACCAATGGATAAACCATCCGGAAGCCTTACCCAATCAATATTGGGATCCGGAAGAAGATGTGGCCCCGGCTCAACCTCAACCTCAACAACTACAATACATGCCACAAGCGGGTGCGTTTGTTCCTCCACAGGGCCAAGAAGCACAAATGTTGTGGTTGTGCCAACAAATGAATGATCAACGCCTTGAGATTCAACAAAATCATCAAGCAATGCTAAAGAGGTTCGATAACCTGGACAAGGGACAGTTGAAGATAAGGAGACAACTGAGAGCACATGCTCGAGCTCTCAACACGCTTGATGAAGCACAATCCAGTCTCTCGAATCGCTTTATCAGGCAATATGGTCCCTCGGGAAGCCCGGCACGAGCACGTGAGAATCTAGTTGAGGAAGAGGACCTAGATGATTTGGAAGAGGAGCTTCGAGGTGATGGAGAAGAAGAAGCGGCCGATGCACCAAATGACCCCATGAATGACGAGTAGACCGCAAATTTCAAAACTAAAAACTTGATAAATTAATTGTGTGTTTGATTGCATGAATTGTTTGTTGTTTGCATGTTTAATTTGGATTGCATGAATTGTTTGTTGATTGCATGGTTAATTTGAATTGTTGAATTGATGAAATGTTGGTTTAATTTGGTTAATTTAGTTGAATTACTTGAATGGTGTTATTTGGAATTTGGTGTGGATATGTATGAGATGTACATGTTTTAAATGTGGGGTATGAATTGCTAACTTGTTAGGGGCTATATTGCACAATTGCAAAATTTGGATATCTTGGAGCCTTGACAAGTCTTACTAAATTACTTGGATGGCATGAATCGAAATGTTTTATATGCATGGTTTATGCATATTGATATATATAAGTTGATATGGTGAATTGAAATTGAATTGTCTTGCATGTTAAAGTTATGCCCTCAACTTTATTCTTGGTTGTAAATTATTATTGCTATATTACTAAATTAAGGGGGAGTGCATAATTTGAGGGGGAGCACTTTAAATTAGTGCTAATTTTTCATCCTTTCGTCGATTTCCAAAAGGGGGAGAAATTGGTACAAATGGATTGAAATGCAAAATCAAAATTGAATTAACTAATTTTTGAAAATTTTCGATTTATGCACTTACTCACATTGTATGTTTTTGCAAATCGCCAAAAGGGGGAGATTGTTGTTCGTACAATAATCTTTTACGTCTATTTGACTAATTTGCAAAAACATACAATTATTGAATTTTACGATTTCTTCTATTTTGAGAACATATAGGTCCAAGAAGAGTAAGAACTGCGATATAATAAGCTTGGACTGAAGAAATCACGAAGACTTTTATCAAGAATACAAATTGTAAAATCAAAAGCTTGGTAAAATATGTATGAGGTTGATTAAATTGAGATAAAACGTTATGGACGTTTTCAAAACGTTGGTAACGTTTTATAATGATCAGAAGCTCCAAAAGAATCAAGTTATAACGGTTTACAAACGTTGTAACGTTTAACAGATACAGAACAACTGAAGAATTGTTGTTCAGTACAAACTATAAACGTTGTAACGTTTATAAATCGTTATAACGTTTTTGAAACGTTGTAACGGTTATAAAACGTTATGTAACGTTTTACTAAGCTGTCAGAGAATTAAAACCCTAAATCGCATTTGAATAAAACGTTGTAACGTTTAATAAAACGTTGGTAACGTTTTATATCAAACAGCTCATTTTTGAGCTGCCACTATAAATAGACTGAAGTGATCACTTTTAAAACTACCTCAGCGGACCCTAATTAATTCAAAAGTGATTTTCTGAGAGCTTAGCCTACTCCATTGTTGTGAGAGCTTAAAACTTCAAAATCCCTCAAGCAACCTCAAACCTACTTCACTAATCTTGTTATAGATTAGGTTAGAGTGATCAATTGAGTGTTTCTCTTGTGTTCCTAGACAATCGAGACCTTGTTCTCATCTCTTTGAGTTGGCCGTTTGACCTCCCGCTTGGTGTGTAAGGGCTCAACGGTTCACAAGTTGTAATCATTTCGTATTGGGTAATAGGAAGGCGCACCTCACAAGGTTGCGAAGCCCCGGAGACGTAGGCCTTTGTTTTGCCGAACTCCGTTATCACCCCGCGTGTCAAATTTCTCTAAACTCATCTCTTTACTTTCAATTGCAATTTAATTTCAGTTTTTGAGCAATTAGAGGTGCCCCTAAGTGCAACACTTCTATCTTTTCACCAAGCCTCTTCATTTGATTGACCACTGCCAATATTCGAGTGAAGTAGTCACCTATGGACTCATTCTCCTTCATCACAATCGACTCAAACTCAGCCCTTTGAGTTTGTAGTCGCACCTTCTTCACTTTTTCAGCTCCAACCACCGAGTTGCGAAGAATCTCCCATGCATCCTTTGCTCGCATCTCATTGGCAACCTTCTCGAACATGTCATCATCTAGTCCTTGATGGATGATACTTAGAGTGACTTGATCTTCTTTTCTCTTCTTTTGCAAGGCAGCTAACTGAGCTACCGTAAGCTCCGTCTCATCTTCGGGATCTTCATAGCCGTTCTCGACAATGTCCCAAAAGCCATAAGCACCAATGATAGCCTTCATTCGCAGAGACCATTTATCATAATTGGTTTTGGTTAGAACTGGATATTGGAAGGAAATATTAGAATTTTTTGTGGCCATTTGAACCTGGGACCTAGTGGCTCTGATACCACTTTGATAAAAGAGAATGGTGGATATCACACTTTTAGATAAGAGAAGAGATGAATAAAACAAGCTATCTTTCTTTTAGAAACTCTTGATATCTTTCTTACATCTCAAACAACAGATTACAACTCTATTTATAGGCTAAGACAACAGAAGTATCTAGAAAATTCGTATTAAAAAATAGAATACTAAACAGCAGCTGTTTCAGCTGACCCCTGTCCACTAAAACGGCCATAACTCTCTGTAGGAAACTCCAAACGCTTTGAAATTTGAACCATCAGAAACTAGACTTCCAGAGCTTTCCATCCATAGGTCATACAGCCAAAACGGACGTCGTTTGGTCTTTCAAATCCCCTCATCAATCAGCCCAAAAATTCTGCAACTGCTGAAAGGAGTTCCACTACTTATTCTATTAACTTTACTTTATTACATAATTAAGTTTAATATTTCAACAATGATGTGGGTCGTTACACTTCCAGTGGGAGACTATATAGGAGCGCCGCCTCAGGCAGGTCGGTGTGAGAAGATTGAGATGGAGATTCGAGAATAAATAAAAGGGATACGCTTCCTTTGTTTCATACTTGAGTTGTTGTGTAGTGTTTGATTACCACTTAATCAGCGTCAGATTTGACCTATAAGCTCATTGTTGTGTGAATGTGTGGTGTTTGTTTACGGAACCGAATTCTCTGCCCTCCAATGGTCCCCATTTAATTCAACCAATTTAAAAGTGACACGTGGCATATCTTTTTAATTAGTTTTTTTTAAGTAGAAAGTAATAGCTGTAATATATTAAATGGTCCAACACAGTTTCATTGACATAAATTGAAAAAAAAAGACGGAAAGGAAGTAAATTCCCTTACCAGTTTCATTGGCATATCTTTTTTTTTTTCTTTTTTTCTTTTTTCATATAAGTACGTAGGCAAAATTACACACTGTGGTTAAATAGCTTTTACCAGTACACTGATTTCTCTTTACCAGTACATTGATTTGGAAAAAAGAATAAGCTAATCAGTCTTGCAAATTCAGAGGATTTCCAGTCAGAGACATCAATGTTTCCCTTGAATCTGTTATGACCGTGCCCATTCCATTAGCATGCTTTACTATTAGTTTGCACCCTTCCAGAAATGCCCTTGCTTTGTCTTGGCTTTCGCTGACGGGCTGACGGCATGAACAGACTTTGATATCCACTCGGTGACCAAAATAAACACTTTTGCTTACCAAAACAAGGGAAGGTGTGCCCCTAAGTTTTTACCAGTAATTGGTCCTTCACGTCTGTATCCAAAATTGGTCATTAATTTCCCGGTTTTTATCAGTAAATCTGTCCTGATCTTTTCTAGCATTAATTTCTTATACATTTTGTTATTTTCATTGATTTCTGGATATAAAATTGATAATTTATTTTGATTGTTCCGGCATGTATCCAATTAGCAATTTGATTATAGAAACATTGGTCAATTCTCATGTACTATACTTGCAATTTTAAGGAAACTGAATAAAAAAAGCGGGAATTTTTATAAGATAAACTACAAATAATTCAGATTATATGATGAAGTAAGGTACTGACACTATTAGACTATTTTCCCTTATTATTATTTCTTTATGTTTTCATGATAAATAGTTGAACATTTTTCAAAAGTGAGAAGTAAACCTATATGACAGTTTCACTTTCTATTATTACCAGCAAATGACAAATTTCTATGAGTGAAGCTATGGTACTATGCATAGCGCATAATGGTCCGTACTATGAATATTGTGCAATTATAACATAATTGCAATTGTAACAGAATTGTAATATCACATATATGTTACATAATTCCTCACACACACAAAACAGTAAACATATAAAATGCCAAAAAAACATGGTCTCTTCCTTCAAACAAGCTTGCAATGACACTATAAAAAATTAAAACATTATGAAACACTTATGCATATAAATTGCCTCCAAACATCACCTCAAAGACCTCAAGAACTGCATGCCTATAAATTGCGTGCAATCTCTTTATCTAAATTGGGTAGCACTTGTCTTTAAAACAACAAGTGTGAAAATATAGAGGGCAGGTTCAAGTATCACAACAAGTGTGAAAACAACAAGTGTTAAAACAACAATCAATATTGGTTTTTGCTTCTTTGCGCCTTTAAATAGTTAATAAGGTCCACTTGTCTTTAAATATCTTTTGCAGTATATGAATCAATTGACAGTATATGAAGCAAAAGATATTTAAAGATATTTAAAATCAAAAGATATTTAAAATCAAAAGAAGCAAAAACCAATATTGATTGTTTAAAGATATTTAAAGATATTTAAAGATATTTAAAATCAAAAGATATTTAAAGACAAGTGGACCTTATTAACTATTTAAAGGCGCAAAGAAGCAAAAACCAATATTGATTGTTGTTTTAACACTTGTTGTTTTCACACTTGTTGTGATACTTGAACCTGCCCTCTATATTTTCACACTTGTTGTTTTAAAGACAAGTGCTACCCAATTTAGATAAAGAGATTGCACGCAATTTATAGGCATGCAGTTCTTGAGGTCTTTGAGGTGATGTTTGGAGGCAATTTATATGCATAAGTGTTTCATAATGTTTTAATTTTTTTATAGTTTTCCTTTTTAAGTAATGATTTTATTAGTATTATCAATAATATTATTTTGGTTATTAATTTCCCTTTGAAGTAATGATTTTAGTAGTATTATCAATTATATTAATTTGGTTAAAATGTTTTTTCTAAAAGGTAATTTGGTTAAAATCTTCAATAGGGGATATTAATATAATAAATTTAGATGTTTAAATCGTGAAATTTTGATGAGAATATATATAAACTTTTTTTCTTTTGTATAGTAATATCATAGAAATAGATCAGAGATAAGGATCCGGGATCCGGGGACATCTTTCAGATTTCCATGTGGGAACAGATATCAATTTTGGATGTATATGTACTTATGTAGCAGCTTTATCAACAAGATGACATGCTCAATATTTACTTCCGGACGTTTTCAATAAACACATTTTTTTTCTTTCTTTTTAAAAATAAAAAACGAGAAGCAAGTTTTCATATTACAATGGCATATGGCATAGAAACAAATGTCGTACATATAACGGAAATAAATCTGCTGTTATTCTCCAATTCTAACCATTGGTTTTTGTTGAAATTCGTGCATAGAATGAAATGTGCGTACAGAAAAATTGGTATTATTGGAATCGGAATAATATATTCCTGTTATTCCTTGAGAATAACAGCAGACTTAAATCCTAACATTATATAAAATCTCACTTTCAGATACAGCGAATCAATCCAAAATAGATAAATTACCAAAAATAAGTTTAAAACACAACGCCATACATTCCTAGACGGCTAGACCTTTCTAAATAAAAGTTTAAACTAAGTTTATATTCTGGTGTTTGTTCGTTTTTCAGCTTGAACTAAGTTCAAATTGTTTTGAAAATTTCCCCATCAAAATTTACAGAAAAAGATGAACTCTTGGAGAAGTACATACCCAGTCTTCCATCAATGAAATTGTCTGATGTCGACCCAATGTTTGCTATGTCATCGCTTGAGTACGCTTTACAAGCTGCATCAACAGCAAAGAAAGCTCAATGCATGCTGTTCACCTCATTCTATAAACTCGAACCCTTTACTATTGATTCGATAAGAGAAAATCTCAACTATCCTTTGTATGCAATCGGGCCTTCGATACCGCACATGCTTCTACCAGAGGCGAACTCAAGTGATCATTTAACTTGGTTAGATAACCAGCCAAAGAACTCAGTCTTATACATCTCTCTTGGTAGTTTTCTATCTGTGTCACCTTCTCAATTTGAAGAAATCGCAACGGGAATACATGCAAGTGAGGTTAAATTTCTCTGGGTTGCCCGAGAAAATTCTTCTCTGGTGCAAGAGATCTGTGGAGACAATGGCTTGGTTATACCGTGGTGTGACCAACTAAAGGTCTTGACACATCCCTCTGTTGGTGGTTTTCTGACGCATTGTGGATACAACTCAACACTAGAGACTTTATTTGCCGGAGTTCCGGTTCTTGGATTCCCTATATTTTTGGATCAAATGTTAAATAGCCGACTTCTAACAGATGAATGTAATGTTGGTTTGAATTTGAGGGATGAAAAGGGGAAGGAGGGGATCTCGAGCAGAGAAGAGATTAAGAATGCAGTGAAGAAATTAATGGATTTGAGAAATAGTGAGAGTAATGAAATGCGGAAAAGAGCTTCTGATTGGAGCAGAGCTGCAAATAGAGCAGTTAAAGAGGGCGGATCTTCGTTTATTTCTCTTAATAATTTTATTAGTGATTTCATTGATGAAGAGAATTAAAATGCAAAAAAAATGTTCGGTTTGAGTTTCTTGGGTAGTGATATAAATGGCTCTCAATGTATGAATTTGTATTTTGGAATCTTTCGAACAATTTTGTAAAATGTTCTCCTTTATTTAAAACATGATCAAACAAATTATTTTTCCAATTTTATTAATTAACAAAACACTCGCGTGAAAACTAAAATATACACCCTATAATACTCCATTTTCCCTCGCTATATTTGAGCAAAGGCGGAACTAGGTACAAGCAAAGGGGGCCAGGCACCCTCCATAAAATCGGAAGTTGCTTATTGGAATGGTTATTTTCATATGATTTTTTACAGATGCATACCGATTGACACTCTCCATGTAGTTGTTCTTTCGTCTTTCGCCCCCACCCCCCCCCCCCCCCCCCCCCTCCCCACTCCAAATTCAAATCCTGGTTCCGCCCCTGTATTTGAGTCTCACACTCATCGTCCATTTCTCCTCCCTATCCAAATATACACAAACACAAATCAACAAGGAGTGTGGCTAATATAACATCAGTATCATTTCGGTCTATATAACACTAACTCCAAAACCTATCAAATCGAGTTCAAATGGTGAATCCAAACCGTTCAAACCGATCTACTTCATTAGTTGTGTGTTTACATGTAAAATTTATAAGTTTTTGAGTTTATTTGGTATCAAGACAAGCTGTCAAATGTTTGAGTTTTTAAGTTAATTTTAATATATTCATTTTTCAATTTTTTGCCGCTTGATTTGATACTAAAATAACTCGAAAATATAAAAAGTTTGCATGTAAACGTATCACTCATAAAGCAAATTGGTTTGAACGGTTTGAATTCACCATTTAAACCCGATTTGATAGGTTTTGAAGTTGGTGTTATATAGACTGAAATGACACTGATATTATATTAGTCATACTCATCAACAAGTCACACATTCAAATATTAGAAGAAGAATTTCTAATACAAATAGTTGTTTTTGTATATTTAGATAATTTTAACATATAATCATGTGTATTCTTAAAAATATTGAACAAGTTAATTATTATTTTAAATTTCCTAGTTTCTTTTAACACATATTGTTAGACATATATGTCTAGTGATGATACAAAAAAAATTATGAACGGTCATCATTACACTTCCTTGTCGTTATCACTTATCACACACTCTTGAGAATTGTAAATGAGGAGGGTTCAAATGCACTCAAATTTTTGTGCACTCAAATGCACCCTATCTTTCAAATCTTTTTTCTTCGTTTTCAAAGTCCGAATAGTTAATCCGAACCATTAGATGTGATCTATATATTAAGATGTGCTTGGAGACCAAAGTTTACATTTTTTGAAATTTTTTTACTATTTATTAAGCCACTTTGAAAATCGCTGATTTTACATTTTCTGGACCATTGGATCAGCGATTTTCAAAGTGGCTTAATAAATAGTAAAAAAATTCCAAAAAATGTAAAATTTGGTCTCCAAGCACATCTTAATATCGCATCTAATGGTTTGGATTGACTATTCAGACTTTGAAAACGGAGAAAAATGATAGGGTGCATTTGGGTGCACAAAAATTTAGATGCATTTGAACCCTCATACAAGTATTAAACGGATTAAACAACTATTAAAGGGAAGTAATTAAAAATATTAAGATGTGATAGGTCGCCATTAAATATTAATATAATCTTTTTATTAAAAATAATTAATTTAATATTAAAAATACACATTAAATATTTATATAATTAATATATCTGTTAACAATTTAAGTGCAATTAATGATGATTTTATTGAGTCCGTTTTTCATATTAATTTACATATACAAGTTTTTTTTCTTCCGAAAAATTAAGGTGTGATGATTATTTTGTTGGGTTCTTTTCTCAATAGCATGCAGTTTACTTTTTTGCATTAGCTCAAAAAGTTCATCCCAAATATGATAGGTCGCCATCAAAATAATATTAACTCCTTTACGCTAACAATTAGTACATGCCAACATAAAATTAAGGGCAAAAAATGTTTTTTTTTAGGAGAGGGGAAAAATGTTATTACATTGTATCAGGCATACAGGAATTCAAGATGGTCAACAATTTTTTTATTTTTTGGAGAAAAAAATGAAGGTCTTGCCCTCATTTAATTAATTATGATAAAGAAGTTACAAGGGATTGTAATTAAATCATTTTTGTTCTCGTAATCTTGTCCGTGCATAAACTGGAACTACAAATTTGATGTAGTGCTCGTCTTTTGCTATTGAATTTTTCTTTGTAACGTGCTTTGCTTTTCTATCCTTGCTTTCATGAATTTATCTGATAGCATGCTCAAAAGACAAAAAATAAGAAGAAAAAAATATATCTCAAATGCAACATTGTTAAGATCGAACAATGCCCATTGCAAGAATTTGCGTGCTAATTACAGTACAATAATTTACAACACTAGATTGTTTATGTTGATCCAAAACTCATTTCTTGATTAAGTTTAAAACTTTGAACACAACATTAATGTATTGGTATCATTCGTTAAATAATTTGAAATTCACAATAATTTAATTTTCACGATTATGAATGAAATATTAAATGATACTTACTTTTTATAAACTTAAACAATCTGTAACATTAATAGTGTGTGTGTTTTTTAAGATGGGTCAAACTATTTTCTCAAAAAAAAAAAAAAAATGGATCAATTCGATTCCATGTCTATAACCCACTCTTTATGGTTCTTTTTTAATTTATAAATAGAGAAAATGTTTTAGTCCACAAGACTTTGTTCACGGTTTGTCCACAGCTTTATTCACTTTCTAGCAATTACCAAACTCTAACGGTTAAGCATCTCAGATCTCTCTTTTCTCTCTACCCTCCTAACCTAGATCTCTCCCTATTTATTCTCTCAACAATGTCATAAAAAGACAGTCCCTCTTCACCCCTCCTTCCAATCCGACATCGACAAGATTAGTCTCTCATCTACGTCGCTCCCTCCGCCACTGTTCTTCCCGCTCGTCCCCCGTCGCCTCCTCGTGCCACCATCCCCATCTCCATTCCAATCTAAATCTAAATCGCACCTAAGCCTCCGGCTTCTGTTCCTCCTTCAATTTCCATTACTGTCGTCCCAACTGCGCTCGTCAACCCGAACACTGTTCCCAGTGGTCGTGTCGCGATCGCCTCTGAAGGGTTCGGATCTCCGACAAATAGAGTGACTAAACCTGTTTAGGACACGGTAAAGCACGATCTGTCAAGGATAGTGAGTAATCTTAAGCTAATTGTCTTTCCAAATCCGAAAAGAGAAGATCCAAGAAAGGCGCTTGGGGATTGGGGTCTGTGAGGGCCTTTCTTCTTTATCGTTTTTCTTGGTCTTACGCTCTCTTGGTCTACCTCAGTGAAGAAGGTTAGATCTGGTTCTGATTTTTTTCCCTTTTCTAATAGTTCATGCTATTGTATCTAATATTATTTTTAAAGTAATTCTTAGTTCAAATTGCTCCTTTTATGCTTTAGAGATAATTTATAAGTGGATTGATCTCAGAAAAAGTAGAATAATAGAAAAGGAGGACATTAGTTTAGCGTTTCTGGAAATTTATTGTTTTCTTCTTTTTAATTGGATCGCAAGATTTGAATTAAAACAGAACATAAATTAACTTCATGGATAGAGCATTGCATTTGGAGTTATGAAAGTTCATTTAATGGCAGTGTACGAGTGGATATGATTGCAAGCTTCTTGCAAGTTTAGGCCAAATTGTGCAAGTTCCACCTTTTGTGGCAATTGAACTATTGTTAATCAAGTGGCTCAATTAATGGTTTGGGTTGACAGAATACTGATTTTTCTAATAACCTATGCTTAAAGTTTGGCACCGAGTGATACATATATACTTAACCATGTATGATGTTTCTGTTTTTTGTTTGCTTTAGTTTGAAGTATTTACGGTTGCTTACTGCTGGAGCTATTATTTTCACTCTAAATGTTCTTCTCCTGGTAAACTCTCTTCTCACATCTTTGGTTACTGGGATATCCTGTGACATATTTGTTTAGCAATGAGAAGCTAAAGAAGGCGACGGGTGTTATTTCATTGCAACCTCTTCATATTTACAAGATATATGTTACCAGGTTATATCTAAAGAAATTTTTTACTTCTCAGGAACTCAGAATTAATGTTTTGATGGTTAATATCTCATATAAGAATAAAATTCATGGAGCAAAGAACGAAAATGAACTAATGTGGTACCACCAAATCATATATTACTTTAGCATGTAATTTCCTTTGCAAAATAGTACCTTGCTTTTATTTCAGTAGTTTTTTAGTGCAGTATGGAATAAGCATGAAATGAGAGAGAGAGAGCCTTGGGCAGAAGAATTTCTCGCTAGAATGAGACAGAAACTGGAGATGTCCAGTGGTGTGTTGAACAAAAGTCTAAGAAGAATGAACATGGTATATTTGAAAATAAATCACCATTACCATACTACTAAATGACATCTGTAATTTGTGTATATTGCAGACATATCAATTCATTGTCTTTAAAGAGTGTAATGGAGGGTGCATCTATTCTTAATCTTCTGAACTTGTCTCGATTTTGGTGGCCTAATAGTAAATTAAGAGAAGAGGTATAATCTGTAGCATTTGAGCTTGTCTCATGGTTTTGAGGTTTTGATCAAGGTGCTCATTCTCTGGCTTAGTATTAGCATTTAATTGACCTTTACTGTATTAGTTCATTCTATTTTTTCTGATGTGCAAACAATTTGAGTTATCAATCAATGCGCATCGAATACTATGGTGCTGCAGGATTGTAGTTTATGGTGGTAAAGATGTAAATTTTTGTATATAATTTGACATTGCCTGATCATTCCGTTGATATTTAACCTTAAATTTAGCTCTCAAGTGAAAATTTACTTTCATTCACTTGATTGTAGTTTATGTTGCTGCAGAGAGGTCCGTATGATTTTTAACTTTATATGATGTACTTAGTAATTTTATAAGTTTCATTAGTAAGTTTATAGGATTTTTGCAGTTACATAGGATAAATAAGTTAATTGTGTAGGATACATCTGTCAATGTTATAAGATACATCTGTTATTTTATAGGAAACATCAGTAAACTATATTAGTTATATCGGTTATTTTACAAGATTTATTTTGCACATACATAAGATATATCAATTAATTTAATAGGATACAGCCATTAATTTCATTGATTAGATAAGTTATTTTACATGACATGTTTTATCACCTATATAGTATATATTAGTTAATTATATGATAAATCAGTTAATTTTATATGATACATCAGTTATTTTGCTTGATTGATTTTGCAGATTGTTGAAATGATTTTTAAAATATGGAGGAGAGAGATGAGAGAGAGGCGATATGGATGAGAAATAAGGAGATGATCTGAGAGAGGCGATATGGAGGAGAGATGAGAGCGAGGCGATCTGGAATATTAATTTTATTGTTTTACAGTATTCATCTTTGTTGAACAATGATGTATTACAATTTGTAATTGTTATTATTATAGTTAATATCTGCCAGTTTATAGTATTGAAGTTTTATAGTTTTAGGTGCCAGTTTGACAATATTCATGTTTTTTTCACTTTGCATTTTTGATGTACAGTATAATCACATACACTCCTATGATTTTCACACAGGTAAAAAAATTGTAAGTTTATTTTGTAATTATTACTTGTAATAAATTCAATTTGTTACATTGTTTATTTTATTTGTATGCATGATGATATCTCGAAAAAACATGTGGTTCTGGTGATGATGCTTCTTACTCATCCCGACAATGAATACAGGAGGTTTTTAATGTAGAGGTTATTTTTCCATAGTTTTTTTTTATGCTATTCTGAATATTGAATGATATAATTAGGTTTGCTATTTTGTGGTGAATATTATGGTTTGTGTTGAACAGATGTTGTGTGTGGTGAATATTATTGTTTTGTTGAAGAGATAATGTATGTATGTTTAGTTTCAGAAATTTTACAGTATACATGGAATTGATTTATAGTTTAGATTTAGATATTTTACAGTATTGATTGTTTGTAAGTTGTATGTTTTGTGTTTTGAAATTTTATATTTTTTAATTTTAATTTTATTTTTTTCATATGCTTATTTTATATTATTGAAATTTTATAGTTTTTACATTTTGTTTTCACAGTTTAAATTAACAATTTACAGTATTAAAAATTTATATTTTTTAAATTGTATTTTAATCGTTTTCATCTGCTAATTTTACATTGTTGTAAATTTATAGTTTTTACTTTTATTTTCACAATTTAAGTTTACAATTTTACAGTATTGAAAATTGATATTTTTTAAATTTTATTTGATCTGCTAATTTTACAATTTTATAATTTTATAGTTTTTACCTTTTTGATTTCATAGTTTAATTTGATAATTTTACAGTATTAAAAATTAAATTTTTTTAACATTATATTTTATCGTTTTCACTTGTGAATTTTACATGTCTGTAATTTTATAGTTTGCACATTTTATTTTTATAGGTAAAGTGGTCAATTTTATAGTATTCAATAGTTTGATGATTTATTTGTGTATTCATTAAATCGAGAAGAAAGAATAAAAAAAATTAATCAGAAAATTTAATTTTGTCTTTTTATCACGTTTTTTATTAAAATAACTGTTAAGAACTAATATTAACTGCCAATAATTTCCTATTATGGCTGGGCAAAAGAGCTCAAACTCGTAACTCGCTCATTTACAGCTCGCTTTAACTCACTCATTTACAACTCTAGTTGGCCAACTCGTTTATTAAATGAGCTGAGTTTGAGTTGGCCCCAACTCGCTCATTTATAACTCGAGTTACATGAGGTTACATAGTATTGGTCACAATAAATTCTAAAATAATCAAACCCGAATCTCTAGACTGTTATTTGTGCTTTGAAATTCATGCAAAATATATTTGAACTTGTGTTGTAATACTATCACTGGTTAAACGAGTTGTGAGCCAACTCGAGTTGATAACGAGCTGAGTTCGAGTTGGCTCTACAACTCGTTATTATCATATCAACCCGAGTTGGCTCGCTCGTTTATTAAACGAGCCGAGTTCGAGTTGGAGGTAACTCGCTCAAACTCGGCTCATTTACAGCCCTACTTCCTAAAACTGCAATTTTTGAAAATACAGTTTTTTTTTGAAGGACAGTGAGGACACTGTCAATTTCATTGATATAAAAGATTATTTACAAACGAAAATACAGTTTGAAAGTACAATTTTTTTTATCCTGTAGTGCAAGTTGCAATTTGTTTTTAACTATCATGTGACCACTTCAAATAGTTGCTGGATGCTTTGTGATTAACTGATATATTTTATGTGATATATTGTATAATTATACAGCATATAAAAGTAGTTTTACAGTATTCGCACAAGTCAAAGTTATGAATAAATGATGGACAAAAATCTGTAGACAATTAAACGCTTTCTTATAAATATTGGTTATAAGGACTGTTGGGTACTATCTTAAATTATTTTTTCTTTCCTCCTTTTTCGCCTCTTAAGTCTTAACCATCGATTGTATTTTATGTTCACTTATAAAATAAGTACGCTTTCACCTACGAGCCGATTTTTTTTAAAATACCCAAAATTTTAAAAATACCCCCCCCCCCTGCCCCCCCCCCCCCCCCCCCCCCCCCCGCGGATAATATCCGCGCTCCCGATTAAAAATGCCCGCCCGCGGATATTATCCGCGCTCTCGAATAAAATATCCCCCCCCCCCCGCGCGCGGATAATATCCGCGCTCCGACACCTTTTTTTTGCGCATTTTTTTGTTATAAAAGGCATACAGATCAGAGAAGGAGAAGAAGAGAGGAAGATAAGGAGAAAAAGAGAGGAAGGAGAAGAAGAGAGGAAGAGAAGGAGACGTGTTCAGCGGGTAAATCAGGTATTTTTTTTCTGCAACTGTTCATATACGTATTTACTGTTCACGTAATATTTATGGACTATTCACCTACTGTTCACGTACTATTTATATACTGTTCATATGTACTGTTCAAATACTGTTGAAGTACTGTTCAAATACTATTCATATGTTGTTCAAATTCTGTTCATATACTGCTCAAATGTTGTTCATATACTGTTCACAAATGTTGACAATTGAAATAGTAAAATGACCAAATATTTTACATTTATGAATGTAGTTCATTGGCCATGTCTATTGGAATTTCAGTACATTTAAAGGCGCAAAGAAGCAAAAACCAATATTGATTGTTGTTTTAACACTTGTTGTTTTCACACTTGTTGTTTACACTTGTTGTGATACTTGAAAACAACAATCCCTCGCCAATTCACACTTGTTGTTTTCACCTCAAAAACAACAATCCCTCGCCAGGTTCAAGTATCACAACTAGGCCTTTACAATAAACACAAATGTAAAAGAAACGAATCACAATTCTAGTCTAGAAATATAGAGGAATACGCCCACGTGCTCTGCCATATCGGGCCCTTCTTGGTCTAACTGCGCTTTGATTATTCTAACTAAAAGAAGGCAAAAGATCTGAATTAGCAAATTAGTAATGTGTAGGTGAAAACCGCAATGTCATACTTATGCCAATTTATAGTCATTGTAAAACAATCGAACTTTCATGCCAATGTGGTTCTGAAACTTTCACACGCTATAAACAAAGAGCCATAATTGTGCAAAACCATCAATAATCATACCTGAATGAAACTGTTGCTAGGTTGTTGTGCAGTTCCTGGTAGGTATTGCATGGGTTCCTGGCGAAACAGTGGCACGGGTTGTCCCAAAACCAATTGCGGAGCACTGCTTGCATAAGGTGATGTACTTACATAAGGATAGATGGGTTGCTGGCTATATGTTTCCATGGGTTGTACCCAAGGCCATTGCGGGTAAGTAGGATGTGCCAGATTGTACAGACCACTGCTTGTGTCATAAGGATAGTTGCTGTAATAGGGTGTGTGAATATAAGGTTGTGCAATGCTCGGTTCATATTGCATCATTTGAGGTTGTTGAATGCTCGATACATATTGATACATTTGAAGTTGTTGAATGCTCAGTTCATGTTGCATGGCCTGATGCTGAGAAGTAATTGCAGCATTTTGCATAAGAAGAGGCTGCTGGCCAGTTATAGGAACCTGAATGCTCGATACATATTGATACATTTGAGGTTGTTGAATTATCGGTTCATATTGCATGGCTTGATGCTGATAAGTAATTGCAGAATTTTGCATAGGAAGAGGCTGCTGGCCAGTTGTAGGAACCCTGTTGAACACTCCCGTACCTCTGCCATACCTACAGTTTTGTGGAACAAAAAATCTTTACTTGCTTTGTTTAGACTTCATGCCATATACAGCCAGTGCCAGTGCATGGTCAAAACTGGTACCCTTCATGTTTGATTAGCATGAGGCACCCACAAAAAAAATAAAATAAGGAGAAACAATAACCAGTGTTACTGGTGCTGGTAAAGCTTCAGTACAGTACCATACGTGAAGTTTGGGGTGACTGGGTGGTAACAGATCTTGTTAAAAAAAATGAACTTGAGAAAATTACATCGAATTAGTCGGGTTTTGGTTCATATTCGCGCCAGGATTATTCACCGGATTTGTTGCTATGTGCATATCACTCAAACCATCTTGATCGACCTCATTGCCAATTTCACTGTAAATTGGAGATGCCGATCTTGATACCGACGAAGATCTGAAACTTGAAGCCATACTCGCGCCAGGATTATGCACCGGATTCGTTGCTGCGTTCATATCATTCAAACCATCTTGATTGACCTCTGGGCCAATTCCACTGTGAATTGGACTTGATGATCTTGATACCGGCAGAGATCTGGAACTGGAGACCACTGGCAAAATGGATTTTGAGGCCATATTTGCACCAGGATTATTCACCGGATTCGTTGCTGAATGCATATCACTCAAAGTATCATATTGATCGACCTCTTTGCCAATTTCACTGTAATTTGGAGGTGTAGATACCGCCAGAAATCTGGAACTTGAGACTACCGGCAAAATGGAACTTGAGGACATATCTTGATCAACCTCTTCACCAATTCTACTGTGAATATGTGATGTGGATCTTGATACCACTGGAGATCTGAAACTGGAGACCACTGGCAAAATGGAACTTGAGGCCACTGGAAGAGTGGAACTTGAGACCAATGGAGCAGTGGAACTTGAGGGCCCCAATTCATTGAAAATTCTCTCTCTAGCTTTGTAGTACTCTTCCTCCCTCTTCACTGGATCAGTCAATTCTGGTAGAGACAAGGTAGTACTGGATGAAGCGGCGCCATTACTTCTCTTGACCAGGATAGGTAATTTGTCTTTGCAGTTTAATTCAGGAATGCCTGATAGGGTGACAGATGGGATTTTACTGTATGGGGTCTTTCTAGCGAATGCTATACGCTCTTTACAACGGGATTCAAGGCGGTAATGACGTGCAAGTTTATCGGCAAGAGATTTTAGGTGAAAAGTGTGGCATTCTGGAAACTCAACTCTCTCTAAGTTGGGGTTTCTCAAGGCTTGTTGTATCTTCGCTTCGATGCTAAGCACTGCAGTATTAATACAAGGAGGATGTCAATTTTTTGTTTTCTATGCTAATTTAAATAATTCATTATATAAAAGGAATTACAAAGCTACAGATAACAACTTTTCTGCTTGTGCAATATAGAAATATATATAAGATAGCAAGAAAAATTCAGCAAGATATAAATTATTTGAAAATAGATAGAATTAGTACATGTACTCTTTCAAGAAATAAATCTGCCTACATGTATAGAACTAAGTTATTTCAACTTAAATGTACCATTGAATATCCTTTGCTTTTGATGAGAAAGGACTTGTACCCTTGGATATATAACTTCTCTATGTGGCGATTTTGGATTTAAATAGCATTCCTCAAGAAGTAAATAAAAAAGGTATATAACCCATTCTTTTTCGCTAATAGTCTCATGCAAGAAACCTTCGTGGAATACAAATCGTCGACAACAAAATACAGGAACCAATTTAAGTTACCTAGCGAGAAAATTCGATATCAAGATTCAAGAACACGTGAGGCAAAGCAGAATGCAAACGAATTTGAGCAAAGAAATTGAAGAACTTTACTTCTTGGCCCAAATATTGTAACCGAACCAAATTCAAGAAACATCATGCAGACAGCGCCGCTCTTCTTGTTTCAGTAAAAAAAGATACCACAGTTTGAAGAGATGAACACAAACATTTCTCGCGAAATTGAGGGTGGAGAACTGCATCGACAAGGCACTGGTCAATCGAGGTAGGGGGTTCCTCCTCAGCGGCCTTAGCCTTCTGTTTCGAATCCTTGGAGCTTCTAATCGGCAAACCCATCTCCGCCTCTGCATCGACAAGGCACTGGTCAATCGAGGTAGGGGGTTCCTCCTCAGCGGCCTTAGCCTTCCCTTTCGAATCCTTGGAGCTTCTAATTGGCAAACCCATCTCCGCCTCTTTCTCTGGTAGCGCGTTCTTTGCTTCTCTGAGTCTCAGGCCCTTAGCTCACGAATGCTTGCTGCTTTATGGTGTGTAGTGTAATCTGTAATGTGTATACTCTTTCGTCTGACTGAGTTTGACAAAAAGGGGGCCACACTTCAGGTGTATTTCTCAATTCTGACCTTAAAATAAGCCTAAATAGTAAATTGGGAATAACCGAATAAGTAATAACATTATAACAACCTCAGCGTAATGTTGAAATTACGGAATTTTTTATTAATAAAATATTAAATATGCCCTTGAAATATTACTTTTCAAATATGCCCTGACCGCCAAATATAGGGCAACCGGGTTTTTCTACCAAACTGCCCGCATTAGAACAGTCAACTATTTTTTTTTTTAGAGATCTCATGTAACATTGTTAATCATCTTATAATTATTTGAAAAATATTTCTTATTTTGGAGTCGATAAACATGCGCCTCTTTAGGTCATGTTTCTGTATATAAAATCACAGCAAATTCTTGGGAGTTCAATAAACATGCTAAAAATATCAAGTGAATAAAATTTGTCACGATTATTGCTTAATGAAATATATGTTTATGGACTTTGTACCAAAAATAAAAATTGTTGCTCAATTTCAAAGTGTCAAAGAAATACCAAAAATGCAAAAACCACGTTAAGGAGTTCCAGATCTCCAAACGGGTAAGGATCAACAGTGTTGTGTTATGGATCTATATATCTCTATTTCTTAAATTCAAATGGTTGATCTGAACATTAAATTTGATATCCATATAAATATATATGAGTAAGGTTTGGGTGCTATGAATAGCATAAGGCCATTCTGTGCTACGGCCTCAAAAACCTATCGTATAACTTTCAAACTTCGATTTAAATAGCTCAATAAACTACTTATATAATAAACTTGTAGAATACTAATTTTCATTATTTTTTGATTTTTTTACTATTTATTATAATTTATGAAAGATGACTAAAAATGGCATAAATTTTGTTTATTTTTCTATTTATTTTTTTGCCATCTTTAATAAATCATAATAAATATTAAAAAAATTCCAAAAATAGTAAAAATTAGTATTCTACAAGTTTATTATATAACTAATTTATTGAGCTATTTAAATCAAAGTTTGAAGGTTATACGATAAGTTTTTGAGGCCGTAGCACGAGATGACCTTATGCTATCCATAGCACCCAAGCCTTACTCAATATATATATAGAGATCAAATTTTATATTTTTCTTTTACTATTTTTCTATAGGGATCGACTAATTATCCCCCAGTCAATTTTTCTCATTCATCCCCTAGTCAATAACTATTTGTGGGGACCATTATTAACTGAACTTTATTAATTATTTGGGGACCACCTAATATTTGATAGATTTTATAACAGACGCGTGCAAATATGGATACCTATGCGCGCAAGTGTTAATATATAATATATCAAATATTCATACCTAAGATACCAAGTATTTCGAAAAAAACTAGACCCATCACACACACATCTTTTACACGTTTTTAGAGTTAGGTTTTTTTTTTCTCCGTTGAATCTCGTCAATATTTCTGACGATCTGTGAGAAAATTTGCAAATCTAAAACCATGGATGTCTTCTACGTAACTTTCTCTTTCAAATAAGATCCATGATGATGTGCTTTCGGGTTGTCCGTCGTGCAAGCAAGTATTCATATATCGTCGTGAATACCTTGTCGTGTAAGTATTCATATCTTGTCGAGTAAGTATTCATACCTCGTTGTTCAAGTTTTCATATCTCGTAATGCATGTGTATATAATTCATGTTTGAAGTGTTTGTACCCAACATATTTTATTAAATTTTTTTCAAATGACACAGGATGACGTCTGAAAATATTAATATTAAGTAATGCAAGTATTTATACATCGTTATGCAAGTATAAATAGTTCATATGTCAAGTGTTAGTAACTAACAAAATATATAAAAATTTTATTTTTATTTTCATATGGCACGGTATGATGTATGAAAGTATTAATTTCAAATATTGCAAGTATTCATACCTTGTCATCCAAATGTTAATAGTTTATGTATCAAGCGTTTTATCTAAAATATTTTATCAACAGTTTTTTTCTTTTCTTTTGGCATCAGATGACGTTTGAAAGTACTAATATAAAATATGCAAGTATTCATACCTCCTCATGCAAGTGTAAATAGTTCATGTATCAAGTATATGTATCTAACAAATTCTTATTTTTTTTCTTTTCATATGACACTGGATGATATATGAAAGTATTAATATAAAGTATTGCAAGTATTCATACATTGTCATGCAAGTGTGAATAGTTCATGTATCAAGTGTTTGTACCTAATAAATTCTATCAAAAAAATTTCATATGGCACTGGATGATGTCTAAAAGTATTAATATCAAGTATTGCAAGTATTCATACCTTTTTATGCAAGTGTGAATAGTTTGCGTATCAAGTGTTTGTATCTAACATATTTTTTGTTTAGTGCTTAATTGTATTAATACGTGTTATAGAAAGTATCCACACCTGTGCATTTATGTACTAATATTTACGTTGTAGACTATGTTGCATGGATACGGGTACGGATATCGTATCAGATACGATACGGATACGACGATACGACAATTTTAAAAAATCTATAATACAATACATCTATTACATATATTATTTTATTATTATTTTAAATATATTATTAATTCAACACAACGATACAAACAAAAATTGGTAAAGTTTGATAATTTTGCTATGCTACCTGTCACATTTTAAAAAAAAAAAAAAAAGGCCAGCTATATTCAAATCACCAGCAAGTATTCATATTGATGCTAGCAAGTATTTGTACCCATCAGTGTTAGTTTCATTATATTTTAATTATTCAATGACATCGTGCAAAAATATTAAAAACAAAAGAATAAACACAAGAATCGGATCGGAAACTCAAATTTTTTTTTTACTAAAAAATAGAAATAAATTGTAAAAAATATAATTAATTCAAAACTAATATTAAGACATGTTTTCATGGGATAAATAGCATTGATTGCCTGTTTGTGGGAACCTATATATACTGTACCAGTCTGGTACTGTTCCAATCATGTATGGTTTTAATATGTACACTAACCAGATTACTCAGTTTGGAGGCAATAGCAGCCTGAAGAAAAGTTGAACCTGCCGATGACCAAGGCCCGATTCCAATTCCCTTATTTTCTCGAGCCTTTGAGCAATTTTCCCCTCCGGCTGCCACCTTGTAAAATATGAGTTCTCATTAATTTTTACTAGTCAAGTGCCCGTTGCAAATTGCAACGGAACCGCAGATCAGGTAACTTTAATCTTCACTTTAATAACTTTAACTGTTTTGATCAAAATCACTTTTAGACTTAAGATAACTTCAAAATTTTGTAAACAAATATACGTAAAAAAAAAAATCAAATTTTTTTTTTTCAAATCTCCTTCTAGATGCTACTTTTAATTTTGTAAACCTTATCACATAACTATATAGATAGTTTCGTTGAATAATGTAAACCGGTAAAAATATTCAAATTATATATTTTTTTTAATTCTATAAACCTTAGCACATGACTCTGTAGACAGTTTCATTGAATACTGTAAATCGGTAAAAAAAAATTCAAATTTATTTTTACAATTTTTTTATTCTACATCTAGATGCTACTTCCAATTATTTTGAATTATGTAAATCTTATTACATAACACTGTAAACTGTTGATTTGAACAAAGTACATCTAATACGTGAATTTAAGTATATGTATGTAATGCATACAGACTATAAATCATTCACTCAGCCTATACATCAGTTATGGCATCAACCATGATTAAGCATTTCCTTGTAATTCAAAATTAAATTTAACCTCTGAATCTTGAGTTGCTTCTTGAACCAATTGATGAAATCATTAGCTCGACTACATACAAAATAAAATAAATTAGATATTTACTTAATTACAAATTATCTAAGAAAATTATATAATAGTATGATGATCCTATGTACAATTCCATGCAGAAACAAGTGACATTCAAACCTTTCAAATGGATGAATCAAATTAATACAAAATTCTGCTCCAAAACACAAAAAATGGAAACTGAAATAAAAAAACAAAAAAGATTGCATTCATTTCTTCTATAAATTTCGTTTACAATTTTATCAAAAAATGCCAGACCTTCCTTAACTAGACCTGCATGACTGCATGCTGACAGAATCGTTAGCACAGTAACTTGATTAGGTTCTAATCTGTTTGATTCATCTCCTCTAAAAGAGTAAGGGACTCCATTCCACGTCCATTCATTCCTAGTGCACCTACCATTGCATTATATGTTAAAATATTTCTCTTGGGCATTTCATCGAACACCTCCTTAGCAGAAACTAAATCTCCACATTTGTCATGTGCATCAACAAGCCTTGTGCCAACAGCCAAGTCATTAATAAAACCATTCTTGACTGCCATTCATTCCATGAGCACATTTGGAGAAAATCACCTCAACCAAGCAAACACAAGCTTCTAGAAGGTCGAGCATGCTCATTGCAGGATACAAATCAAATTGCAACAAAATTAAACATTAGTACCTCCGTATAGTCACTTCCTCCAGCACCAGCGCTGAGCTGCTGGGACCTTGCTTGAATGGGATCGGTGCAATCTGTAGAGAGATAAAAGGGGGGGTAGTTTGGCAGGATCTCTTTGTTGCCCATGCCCTTCACATTCAACATTTTAAATTCTAGTTAGTTTTGTTTTGTATCTGCTCATGGCTGACCTTCCCGGCCAGAATTCACCATCAAAAAGCGTCGAAGCGAATTGAACTCCAGAGGAGAGCGGAGCTCAGAGAATAGCCATTGCGACAGGAGGCCTGGACTATCGAATGAGCGCGGACTGGAAGGGAGAGATGTGGCGGTCCTGGTTGATTTGAGGAGATCGGAAAAGCGAAGAGAAGGTGACACGAAAGAGGATAAAAGAGAAGAGAACAGGAGATCTAATTTAATTTCTAAATGGAGAGGATTTGAGATTGTTTATAAAATAAAGTTCGTTCGTTAAAAACGCATATAAGTGGTCCCAGACCGTAGGGGGGGATTTTTCGGGGATTGACTCCGAGAACGTTACCTTTTGTCTTATAAAATTGTTTTTTTTGAAAGAGAAAGAGATCTTAGTTTTAGAAAAAGGATAAAATGAATATTTAAAATTTAAAATAAAATAAAATTATAAATAAGGAGGACGGTTCAAATGCCTTCATTTTTTATCGTTTTTATTTTTAAAAATTTTAATAGTTCAAAATCTAAATTTTACAAGTCAAAATAAAACCTTGAATGTGATTTATGTTATTTTTTCTGTATGCTCATAAAACAATATCACATTTCAAATTTATTTTTATGTGAATCAATAAGTTAAAAAATCAACGTCTCTAAATTATCTACATTAGTACATTTTTTACAAGTTCTTGATGACAACCAAAATAAAGTTGGAATGTCATAATTTTTTACATGTGCATAGATAAAATGATGTATATCACATCCAACGGTTTTATTTTGTCTTTTAAGTTTTAGATTTTGAATTATTGAAGTTTTTAAAATGAAGACATGATGGAGGCACAAAAAAATGGAGGCATTTGAACCCTCATTATAAATTCAGCTTAAAAATTCAGATTTATTCAACATATAGAAAAATAAGAAAGAATTTCAAATTTAAATGGAGAAATTAGAAATTTCAACTTTAAATGGGGAAATTGGCTACTATGAGGGCCATTATCAAATAGGCACAAACTTGGAGAAATTTTCAAGCGACAAATTGAGTATGAAGCGATAAAAATCCATCAGTTTTAGAGAAGGTAATTTAACAGAGAACTAGAAGATATAGCCTTCAGAACTGTACAAAACTTCTATGACTGAAGAATAGCTACATTATTTTTGTATCCCCTTTCTGAACAAGGTCTCCCGCGCCAGGTCCAAGTATCACAACTAGGCCTTTACAATAAACACAAATGTATAAGAAATGAATCACAATTCTAGTCTAGAAATATAGAGCAAGTCAAGAACTTCTCCCATGTCCTCTGCCACGTCCTCTGCTACGTCCTCTGCCACGTCCTCTGCCATAGCTGGTCCTTCTCGGTCTAACTGCGCCTTGATTATTCTAATTAAAAGGAGGCAAAAGATCTGAATTAGCAAATTAGTAATGTGTAGTGGAAACTGCAATGTCATGCTTACACCAATTAATAGTCGTTGTAAAACAATTGAGCTTTCATGCTAATGCGGTTCTGAAACTTTCACATGCTATAAACAAAGATCCAAAATTGTGCAAACCCACCAATAATCATACCTGAATGAAATTGTTTGTAGGTTGTTGTGCAATTCCTGGTTGGTATTGCATGGGTTCCTGGCTAAATGGTTGCACGAGTTTTACCCAAGCCAATCGCGGAGCATTACATGCATAGTAAGGTGATGTACTTGCTCCATAAGGATATGCCGGATTGTATTGACCGCTGCTTGTACTTACCCAAGCCAATCGCGGAGCATTACATGCATAGTAAGGTGATGTACTTACTCCATAAGGATATGCCAGATTGTACTGACCACTGCTTGTATCGTAAGGATAGTAGTTGTAATAGGGTATGTGCATATAGGGTTGTGCAATGCTCGGTTCATATTGCATCATTTGAGGTTGTTGAATTATCGGTTCATATTGCACGGCCTGATGCCACAAAGTACTTGCAGTATTTTGCATAGGAAGAGGCTGCTGGCCAGTTGTAGGAACCTGGTTGAAATCTTCCGTATCTCCGCCATACCTACAATTTTGTGGAACAAAAAATCTTTACTTGCTTTGTTTAGAGTTTAGACTTTGTGCCATATACAGCCAGTACCAGTGCATGGCAAAAACTGGTGCCTTCATGTTTGATTAGCATGAGGCACGCACAACAACAACAACAACAACAACAAAAAAAAAAAAAAAAAAAAAAACAGAGAAACAATAACAGTACCATACGTGAGGTTTCGGGTGACCGGGTGATAATAGGTCGTGTTGTAAATAATAAACATGAGAAAATTACATCGAATTAGTCGGGCTATCGTTCATATTTGTACCAGGATTATGCACCGGATTCGTTGCCATGTGCATATCACTCAAACCATCTTGATCAACCTCTTCGCCAATTTCACTGTAAATTGGAGATGCAGATCTCGATACCGACAGAGATCTGAAACTTGAGGCCATACACTCTCCAGGATTATGCACCGGATTTGTTGCTGTGTTCAAATCATTCAAACTATCTTGATCGACCTCTGCGCCAATTCCACTGTCAATTGGAGATGTGGATCTAGATACCGGCAGAGATCTGGAACTGGAGACCACTGGCAAACTGGAACTTGAGTCCATATTCACGCCAGGATTATTCACCGGATTCGTTGCTGCATGCATATCACTCAAACCATCATCTTGATCAACCTCTTCACCAATTCTATTGTGAATTGGAGATGTGGATCTTGATACCGCCAGAGAGCTGGAACTGGAATCCACTGGCAAAATGGAACTTGAGGCCACTGGAGGTGTGGAATTTGAGACCAGTGGAGCTGTGAAGACTGCGGGCATCAGTTCATCGAAAATTATCTCTCTGGTCTTGTAGTACTCTTCCTCCCACCTCTTCACTGGATCAGTCAATTTTGGTGCAGGCGAGTTACTGGATGAAGCGGCGCCATTACTTCTCTTGTTCAGGATGGGTAAATTGCCTTTGCAGTTTAATTCCGGAATGCCTGAGAGGCTGACAGATGGGATTTTACTGTCTGAAGCGGCGCCATTACTTCTCTTGTTCAGGACGGGTAAATTGCCTCTGCGGTTTAATTCAGGAATGCCTGAGAGGGTGACAGATGGGATTTTACTGTCTGGTGTCTTTCTAGCGAATGCTCTACGCTCTTTACAACAGGATTCAAGGCGGTAATGACGTGAAAGTTTATCGGCAAGGGATTTTAGGTGAAAGGTGTGGCATTCCGGAAACTCGACTTTCTCTAAGTTGGGGTTTTCCAAGACTTGCTGTATCTTCGCTTCCATGCCAAGCACTGCAGTATTAAAACAAGGAGGATGTCAAATTCTTGTTTTCTATGCTAATTTAAATAATTAATCCTTATTTAAAAGGCAGTACAGAAGTACAGATAACAACTTTTCTGCATGTGCAATATAGAAATATATATACGATAACAAGAAAAAAATCAGCAAGAAATAAATTATTTGAAAATAGATAGAATTAGTACTTGTACTCTTTCAAGAAATACATCTGCCTACATATATAGAACTAAGTTATTTCAACTTAATTGTACCATTGAATTGTATTGTAGCCTTGAATATATAACTTCTCTATATGGCGCTTTGGATTTAAATAACATTGCTCAAGAAGTCAATAAAAAAGGTATATAACCCATTCTTTTTCGCTAATCGTCTCATGCAAGAAACCTTCATAGAAGACAAATCATCGACAACAAAATACAGGAACCAATTTATGTTACCTAGCGAGAAAATCTGATATCAAGATTCAAGAACACGTGAGGCAAAGCAGAATGCAAACGAATTTGAGCAAAGAAATTAAAGAACTTCACTTCTTGGCCCAAATATTGTAACCAAACCAAATTCAAGAAACAATCATGCAGTGATGCAGACAACGCCACTCTTCTTGTTTCAGTAAAAAAGATACCACAGTTTGAAGAGATGAACACAAACATTTCTCGTGAAATTGAGGGTGGAGAACTGCATCGACAAGGCACTGGTCAATCGAGGTAGGGGGCTCCTCCTCAGCGGCCTTAGCCACCCGTTTCGAATCCTCAGAGCTTCTATTCGGCAAGTCCATCTCCTCCTCTGCCTCCGATCAGTGTATGAGAGAAGGTGAAATGAGAGAGATGGAGAGAAGAGAGTGAGTAGGAGAGGATAGAGATCTTTTCTCTGGTAGGGGCGTTCTCTGCCTCTCTCAGCTCGTGAGTGTTTTGCTGCTCTTTAGTATATACTCTTTCGTTTGACCGAGTTTGACAATGGAGGGCCCCAATTTAGACTGAGTTTGAATGTTTGACAGGTGTATTTGTCAATTCCGCTTTGTCAACTGGTCTCATTTTCATTCAATTAAGAAACTAACTTTATTCGTATTTTACTTCTATAAATTAATAATTCACTTTATTTTTTATTCTATTCTTATTTGCTAAAATTATCGAATAATAAAACAATAACATATAAATAATAAAATATACTAATATAATAATTAAGGGATAATTTTATTATATTTTATAAATAGAATATCAAAACTAATTCAATTTATACATATATAATTACATTACTCATAAAAAATAAAAATAAAAATGTAATTAATTTCAACTCAATTATCTTTTCTAATAAAGCAAAAGAATTCAAAAAACACAAATATTTTTTCTAACAGATTTAATTATTTAATTAAATAAGTCTCCCTTACTGTCACTCTACAGAACCGTACATGAGATTTTGACCTCATACAGCTCCTCGTTCAATTCTTTCGAAGTAATTTCTTTGTTCGAGAATTTCTTCCCTTCTTCCACTCTGTTTGGAAGAGTGTCTAAGACCAATTCAGTCACGTTTTCATGTTCCAATTGAAGACTTTTCATTTATGATCAAAGGAGAAGATTTCTCTTTTACCAAACATATGCGGATCAAATCACGATCTTCTAATAAGAAGAAGAATCCCGATAGAAACCCCTTTGATATGTAAATAAAAGTAATATGTTTAATATTTTTTATAACAAAAAATACACAAAAATACATTACTAATTATTGCTCAAATATTATTATATGAAATATCACGTAAATGAATTTTTAAAAATGTTCAAACCGCATATATTATTTGCGGTTTCGATTTAGGGTCCCAAACCGTGTATATTATTTGCGGGTTTTTTTTTCGTGAGAGAAACTCTAACTTAACAATTATATCGAAACCGTCTACATTATTCACCACACCGTATATATATGTCCATCATACAAATTTCTACATGCTCTCAGTTTGAGAAGTTAACAATTTCATCGAAACCGTCTCCTCTAACTTAACAATTCCATCATACTGATTTCTACATGTTCTCAATTTGTAAAGTTTTTGTACTTTCAGGGACTTATTTGTATATTTTGAGGGACTTCTCTGCATATTTCATATAATTAGAGGGGTTTATATTCAAAAGGGCATCATTTAATTATTTTTGGGCTTCAATATTGATGTTGTTTCATATATACATTTTATCCATTTTGACAATGTTTGGAACTTGAGATCTCTCAAACTACTTGAAGGTTAATTATGAGAAATTTCACAGTAATATTCTATGATGTCAAGACTATATGTCAGTCAATTTTCATCATTTTTTGGGCATGATTTTTATTATTTTATTTTATTTTAAATAATTATTCTATAGAATAACGGATACGAAATAACGTTTATTCATATTTTTATTCATTTAGCTAGCGAAAAAATATTTGTTTATATCCATATCCGATATGTTAAAGAAAAAAATCTTATCTATATCAATCTGATCAAATACGGTAGGTATCGAATAAACGGTTAAAAAGGTATTCTGATTGACACCCCTATTTCAGCCCTTAAAATAAACATAAATAGTAAATAACAACCTTAGCGTAATATTGAACTTGAATAAATTAGTAGGTAAAATTTTGTAAAAGTGAAGCCGAGCACACGGTTAAAACTTATATAAAAAAAAGCGAAAATAATATCTGAATTATTATTTTTCTTATACTTGTATATTAGCATTATCCTTCAACTTTCAAGAACCATACATCAAGATTCAAGAAGTCTACTGTTTCGACATTAAGCAAAGAAAAACAAGAACAATGCTTTAGACCTTTTCAGCAACTGTTCTTTTTGGTTCGTGTGGTGCCCCATAAAACTTTTTAGATGTAATAAGTATGAGATGTTTCCAACTTTTATTATTTTACAAGTTATTGTTTTTTGAACTTTTAATTTCGATAATTATTAACCGTCTCCTTTCCGAACTTTGTCAATCGGTTATCGATAATAACCCCGCACCAGTTAATTTGTTATTCAGTGGTCAATTTTAGTTATTAAATGATCAAAATATCTTGATAAAATTATCTTAATTAAATATTTTGATAAATTAAAATACTTTGTAATTTTAAAATAATAATAATAATAATTTCTTTACTTCATTATTTTGTTATTTGATGTAAAACGCTATTTTAGGAACTTTAAGCTATTTTGTTATCCAAATTTAAATACATAGCCACAATCATCCAACTTAGATACAGATAATAAGTTGCGAGAAAACAAAGGTACATATAATGTACTAGTAATCGTGCCCATGCACAGCAACGAGAGCAAATTATGTAGTAGAAAACACTAAGCTCCTTAATAAGGAGGAGAGATAATTTAAATCAAATTTGTAGAGAAAAATAGTTAAATATTATATTTATCTACAAGATAACACATGTGAACTCTAGTGTAGTGGTAAGAATTTTGGCACCACCAGAACCCAACTGGGTTCAAATCCCGCCTTCAGCAGAAAAAAAGAAAAAGGGTGCACGGTGGGCACTGGGATCATATGCGGCGCGACCAATGCATACTTAAGTGTTGAAGCTCATAATTTGGAAAATTCATTTATGTGCGATCTGAAAATTCAACGGCACTTTGTCTTTATTGCCTATAATTACATATCTTTCACTTTATCGACTTTGGCTTGTGGTTGGATCGTAAAAAATCCCTGTAAATTGTTTGAAATATGAGTTGTAGAGCCCGAGTCAATTTACCAAGTATTATTAGGAACATCAATAAAATTTGATTCAAAAGTAACAAAAGTATGAGTCATATATACCTTTCTTTTCGAACCAAACCTTTCTTTTCAGACAATTCTTTTGAAAGTAACCTATCTTAGGACAAAAATGACCCTTTTACTTGTTCCCTTATTTCTTGAAGCTTGCATTAGAAGACACCTGAAAGGCTTTCCCCTTCTTCTTGGTCTTTGCTTTCCCTGGTTTAGTATTAGAACCCAACCCATCTTCTAGGTTTGAAAAACGAACAGTGTTAGGTTTCATTTCCTTAAGACTTGCCTCTTCTTGAACAAGTTTACTAGTCAATTCATTTATGTTCTATTTCTTTACTTGAGCATTATAATTAATTTGGAACATACTATAAACATCATTCGGCAGAGAGTTCAAAATAAATTGAACTAGAAACCCTTCGTTAACTGTCATTCCCAAACTCTTAAGTTTTGCGGAGAGAGATGTCATTTCTACGATATGTGCATGCATAGTGTGACTACCATCATACTTTATGGTGGTAAGTTTTGCCATAAGCGCACCGGCAAGCGACTTATCGGCTGTTGGTGAGCGTGCCTTGACGTTTGCTAGAAACTCTTGAGCGTTATCCATGTCCGGAAGAGCAACCTTAATGTTTTCATCAACAGTCATTCGCAAAAACATAAGGCATAACCTGTTAGAACGTTCCCAGTCTACCATAAAGGCTTTATCGTCCTCGTTGCTTTCATCAGTTATAACATCGGACTTATCGAGTAATAGTGCTATGTCCATGTCCTGTGCATCTAAGTGAAATTGGACTTATTCATTCCATTCAGCAAAGTTAAAACCATTAAAGACTATCATATATGATGCATGCGATTGCATCAGGTACATTAATTGTAATTTTTTAAATAAAAGAAGATAAAAAGATAAAATTAAAAACATAAGAAGATAAGAAGATCAAATTAAAACATAAGAAGATAAAAAGATCAGAAGAGAAGAGACATAATGCAATAATTTATAACTTCATATTTTCAATTTTAGATTTTAGAGCAATAACTTAATTAATATATACCCTAATTATCCTTTGGGATTTATTAAGATATATTAAACATAATATTTTACTAGAAAATACTTTAATATGATAATTTTATTGTTTCAATACATGTTGTTGCCTTTGGGTAACCAACAATTGAGGAATAACGTAAATTATCAACTTAAGTAGTGTAAATTATGAGAATATAATCAACCTTTGGGCAATTCAAAAATCTCATAATCTACTAATTAATAAACCATTAAATTTAGTATATGACAGATTTTAATATCATATAATCTTAATAAATGATTAATTAATTTTAATCTACAATTTATAGAAAATATCATACTTTGATTTCTTTAGGGTAAGGACACTTTGGTGTCTTGCAATACCATCATAATGCAAAGTTACCGCAAATTTCAATCATAATTCATCAAAAGAAAATAATAATAATAAAAAATTCATAAGACAAGTAACTTAATCGAGAGATTATGAAATCCAAAACCAAAAGCTCTAATACCACATGTAAGTAGACGTTATTGTACTCAACTACTTACACACAATCATTAAAATAAGTACAACTAATGATCTTTAAAGTTTCGATAGCAGAATTAAAAATCATTAAAAGCAAATCAAAGATCTTAGAAATCAAAGTCTCCACGTGTAAATCAATCAATTAGATTACATACCTTTATCCATTGTAAACTGTAGAACAATACTTGAAACGTTCTTCGCAAACCGTCTGAAGAACTGCAAGACGATTTCTCTCATCTTTCTCTTTCTAAGCAATAACAATTTGTTATTTATAAAATATCGATGGAGAGATGATCAACCTTACTGTTAGAATATATATTTTATAATGCTTGTCATTAAAGCAGTCATTTATAGGGGAGATGAATATGCACAGAATAGATAAAGGTGCGGGAAACCAAAGGATGCAATTATCTCATACTGTCTTGCGCACCTTTTAAGTTAGTCTGTACATTTTGTGGATATAACAGTGCACATTTAAATTAATATGCCAATATGCACCTTTAATTAAACACCCTTTAATCAAGGCTTTGGTCAACGCACTCTTTAAATCAAGCATATGTTATTATGTGGATAATAACGCAGCAAAGGATGGCTAATAACGCATGAATTAAAAGATGCAATTATGCACCCTTTAATCATACTGATATATTGATTAAGCTCATATGAATCACGTCTCATAATCAGAATATGTTATTATCCCTTTAATTAAACCTTTGGATAATAATCAAGGCCTAATTAAATCACGCCACTTGATAAGCCCATTAGTTTTATTTGGGCCACATTATTTTCTTACACTGATTTCATATCTAATTGCACAAGTTTGCCTTTAATTGCTTTGATTGTCCAGTTCTAATTTCATGCATCTAATTTGATGGTCTAAATTTATTAATCTACTCATATATTTATTTCTCCTCTCATTCAAGTATGCAAGTATGCACATAAACAAAGAATTGTCCAAATCAAAGCTTTGCATTTATTTCTCCTCATTAAAAATGCAGAGCAAAGGGAAAACGCATTGGTATCAGTAAATAGTAAGCTCAACACAGTTTAATATACTATAAACCAAAAAATAATCAGTAAGCTTCAATAAACAACGCACTGGTGGAGGAAAAAAAAGGAAATCAAACATTTATTTCATACCAAATCATTATCAAACTTTTTCATATCAAATAAACAACCTAATCAGAAATTTAAAAGCATCAATCACAAGTCAGAGATTTAAAAGCATAAATCACCAAATCAACCCTTCACTCGATCAATCGAAGTAAGGTAAGTAAGAAGGTAGAAGTGCGCACTTACTTGATTGTGCATGAAACTAACGCTCGGGGAGAAGACAACTTAGAAAACTTGAGAAGGCATGGGGAAATTGGGTGTCAATGGAGAGAGCATCTCCCTGCGAATGTACAGTTGTCGGATTGGAGTGTTAGTCGCTTGATCGCCATCAATCTTCGCCGGAGAGAAGCATCTCTTTTCTTTCCCGCGTCTAGGGAAGCGTTCCCTATATGAGCGAAGAAAGACAATCAAAAATGAAAAAGAATGAGAAGACCTCTCCTTAAGGCCTCTGCTTTTGAGGGCAATTTTGTCCAAAATTTTAGAATTTTAGCGCTAAGGAGGTTCAAAAGAGAAGAGAGATTTGTTAAGGAGACAAAAATGTTTTTTTAGTTAAGAAAGCAAATAACCTACACTAAGGTATACCTATTCATTGAGATTAAGTCAATAAAGAGCATTAAGGAGGGCTAAGGAGGGTCCCGATATCACTGAGATTTCCTTCGTATATAACATGACTTTCAAAATTTGTTATGGACTTCGATTGATAAATTTAAATTTATAAAATTAATTTACGTGAAAAAATTGTATTAATACTATTTGATATTTATTTGTTATTTTCCGGATATATATAAATAGAATACCGATAATATTAATTCTTGCGAATAAGATACGAATAACGTGATTAACGTCCCTTCCACCGGACTAACGCAGCGTGCCATTTTTTATATGGATAAGACCTGGCGGGAGCGCGGTCCAATCGTCTTCGCCTCCTCTCTAGACCTCTCCAATGGCATCTTCAATCTCCCTTTTCCTCTCCTCTCCATGTGCCACCTCTTCTCACCTCTCTTCATCTCAGGAGCCCGCAACCACCGCTTCTTCTCCAAGGAGGTTCTTAATCAAGTGCTCGTCTGAACCGCCGCCGGTACCATCGATAAAATTTAATAAAAGGGACTTTTTGTGGGGCATTACTTTGGGCTCTCTAATTTTGAAGGAGCCGTTTAAGTCAATGGCTCGCGAGGTGGAGGTTGGTTCGTATCTCCCTCCGTCGCCTTCTGACGCCGCATTTGTTGTTTTCAAGGCTACTCCTAAAGATACTCCTGCTCTTCGTGCTGGTAATTCATCCTTGTTCAATCCTGCAATTTTTTCTTGGTGATTGATATTTTGTCTAAAGGAGCGATGCTTTTGCACTTTGATGGAGTAATAAAGACCGAAATTTGTTTGAATTTTAGTCAGTTAGCAAATTCCATGTTCAAGAAATTGAACTCTGTCAAGTCTCCGAAAGCTGTCTATTTAGCATATGTAATCCTAGATTGTAAGCGCCAGTTTAATCAGTAGTTGACAAGTTCTAACCAACAGCATTTTGGTGTGATCTTAAATTCATTTGGACTTGAACTCATCACTTGCAAACACAAACCAACAAGTTGTTAGTGAACTTTAATTACTTTATTACGAGACCAATAGCAATTGCAAACAATTGTGCATCATACAATGAAAGTATGAAACCATTAATATGCTACTATTAATCCACAAAGAATCCTGATCTGATCTTATTTAACGTTGGTTATAGCTTTTGTAAATGTCTCTAGTCTATGATTTTTATCTCAATAGGTAATGTGGAGCCATACAAATTCCTCCTCCCACCAACATGGAAACAAACAAGGATAGCAAATATACTTTCTGGCAACTACTGCCAGCCAAAGTGTGCCGAGCCATGGATTGAGGTCAAATTTGAGGATGAAAAACAAGGCAAAATTCAAGTCGTGGCATCTCCCTTGATACGTCTGACCAACAAACCGAACGCCACGATTGAAGACATAGGAACCCCAGAGGAGCTGATTGCCTCGCTTGGGCCATTTGTTACTGGAAACACGCTAGATCCTGATGAGCTTCTAGAGGCTTCTGTTGAGAAACGTGATGGCCAAACAGTATGTCTATGCTAATGATAATTAAGCGAATATAGGTTTTGTTACAAGTTTTGTTTCAACTGACTGAAAGTTGTAAGTGAGGCTATGGTACTATGCATAGCGCATAATGGTCCGTACTATGGATTAATATCTTCATTTTCAAAGTCCAAGCAATTGATCTGAACCGTTCAACATAATCTCCATATAAAAGTGTAATTGTAAATCAAAATTTACACTTTCTGGAATTTTTTTTTACTTTTTTTAGATAGGTAGAATATCACCTAAAATATTAAAAAAAATTTAAAAAATGTAAAATTTAGTCTACGAGTACATATTCATATAGAGAGCACGTTAAATGATTCAGATCGACTATTTGGACTTTGAAAACAAAAAAATTGATCCGTAGTGCTGATCAATTTGTGTTATGCATAGTACCATAGCCCCACTCAAGTTATATATATAATTTCTAAAATAACACGTCTTTTTT
This sequence comes from Carex rostrata, assembly GCF_964058835.1. NCBI lineage: Eukaryota > Viridiplantae > Streptophyta > Magnoliopsida > Poales > Cyperaceae > Carex > Carex rostrata. Next base: position 13,353,136 of record NC_135919.1, read on the forward strand.
TGATAACATGTCTATTTGAATGAAGCATAACATTTAAACAAATTATTTTTAACAAATTGTTTATGAACTTTGGTCCATTTGTCATCGTTGATTTCTTTAAATTATAATCTGATCTTCTTGTTGAATGCAGTATTACAGGTATGTGCTCGAGACTCCGTTTGCGCTTACTGGAACTCATAATCTTGCGAAGGCAACTGCAAAGGGAAATACAGTAGTTCTATTTGTCGCAAGTGCTAATGAAAAACAGTGGTCATCTGCTCAGAAGACCTTGAAAGCTATTGTAGATTCATTTGAAGTGTAATTTTTGTATTGAATTGAGATCTTTTCGACGGCAATATGTAGATTTTTTGTAAGTTATATAGAAGAAATTACAAAGCCTATTGTGTAGAGTGCAATTTTTGATGACTTTGCTTACAAGAGGCTGAATCAATAAAAGCTCTCTCTCTATTTCCTTTTCTGTACTTTAAAAGGCATGTATGGTATACATATTACATTGTAATAGTCTGTTCAAGATATTCCTATATATCGCCAAGAGTGAAGCTATGGTAATATGCATAGTTCGTCAGTAAAACGGTAGCTAGATCAAGTCAAAGAGGAGTTAACTACCGAAGCAGGGGCTGTGGGTGGTGGTGGTGGTTCTCCATCTTCTTTATTTTCTTTTCTTTTTTAAAATTTAAACAGTCAAGTCAAACTGTAAACATGAATATTTATATGAAAATGTACTTCGAGGTCAAATTTTACATTTTTTAAAATCTTTTTACTATTTTTAATATATTAGTAGAAAATTACAACTCTTGGATGGTCTAGAATTTTTAGATCAAGTAAATTTCTATCTATATGAAAATATAATAAAAGATTTATAAAAAAAATAAAATTTGATCTCCAAGTACATTTTAATAGAAAAATCATATTTAACTGTTCAATTTGACTGTTTGAACTTTCATAGTTGAGATATAAATTCATAGCATGGACTAATTTGTAATATGAATATTCCCATATCCTCCATCCCAGTTAGTGTTTGGTAAACGGTCTGGGCCGGGCGGTCCGGGCAAAACCGGGAGATGGGCACGGGTAGACACGGTCACGGGCATCACGGGCACACGGGTACAACGGGCCGGGCATCACGGATTTCTTTTTCAAAAATCTTGCCCTGCCCGTTTAATACCCGTGCCCATCACGGGTTCGGGGGCAGGACGGTCCGAGTAGGGGGGCCGGGTGGTCCGGTTTTTTTTTTTCCTTTTTTTTATGTTTTTTTTCTGTTTTTTTTCTTCTCTTTTTCTATTATTTCTTTCTTTGAAAATCAATATGACGTTTAATTTTTTTTATTGCTTTTAGTGTTTAAAAATAAAAAAAATATATATATGAAATTAATTTATGAGATGGATCAAATAAAAATTGATATTCTTGTCAATATGACATTTTGAAAATAATTTCATTAAAATATATGAAATTTTCATATATCTATTAAATTGCAAATGAAATTGTCATTTAAATTATATATTTTAGTCACTTTATATAAAATAAATTTATGCATGTCTAATATAATTAGTTTAAAATATTGTTTTTTATGTGAAAATATATTGGTTTGGAGGGAATTTTAAAAAAATTTGAAATTTGAAAAAAAACAGGTACGGGTACACAGTCACGGGCACGGGTACAGGCACGGACACGGGCACGGGCGCACGGATTCACGGGCACGGACTCACGGGTATGAGTTCAAGGGTATGGGGGTCCGGGTTTTCACGGATTTTTTTTTCAAAAATCGGATCCGGCCCGTTTAATACCCGTGCCCGTGTACCCGTGCATATCCGTGACACGGACACGGTCCGGATTGAGCCCCGGGGGCATTTACCAAACACTACCCGGGGGGCATTTACCAAACACTAATCCCAGTTACATCTTCGGCTTGGATACAGTATTCTGCAACGGTGATGCCATTTATGCAATTTTATTATTGAATCTGGGCCGTCTGTTTTTGATTGAACTACTCAGATCAATATGGCCCAATTCCTTTGTTTCCTTGCAATCGTCTGAATCATTGCCAAATTAAAGCACACCCCAAAGGGGTACATTGTTATCTCCGGATAAGGAATTCCTATTTTCCTATCTCCGAGCAATGGCGCTTTGTCTACTCTCCTTCCCTGCCGCTCCTCCCCCTACCAACTTCCGCCTTCAATCTGCCCGAGCAAGTGCAACAATCCGCTGCTCTCTGAGCCTCTCGAGGGCTTCAGTGGCGCTGTCTCCTTCCTCGTCGTTCCTTTCCAGCACCTCAGCTGAATTTTCCTCCTCTTTCTCTGGTAGGCTTAATCCCTCACGCCCCCATTTTGTATATTCGTCTTCTTTAATTTTGGTTTTACGCTTTGGTCCTGAAGTAGCGCAAGCCAACAAGTTAATTTTGTAATTGAAGTAGTCCTATACTTTGTGGGCTGTTGGTATAGTATTTTCTCCATTGATTCACTACTGGTTGTTGCTAACAGTCAGGGTCAATTTATCTTCATTAAGCTTGTCCTGTGTGGTTCTGTTGTAAATGCCTTTTTTTCTTTAATTAGTAATGTACTTGTTAATCTAGGCTAAATTGATTTAAAAAAAAACACTTATTTGGTGCTTTTGAGAGCTCAGTTTAGCCTAATTATCAAGTTACAAAACAAAGAGGTAAGAAAAATTCACCCAAATATCTATAGTACCAAACCAATATTGTTGCGTGACCACAATACAGTCAATTACCAGAAGAAATAAAATGTTGCAGTGTGTTTTATCATTTAATTAATTAATATGAAATTGAGGTGGAGTTCAGGATTCTTTGAAGGATATTTCTTATACATCACTTCCTATGTGCAAAGATCTGTACATGTGCAAATACTGGCACTCTAAATTTGCGCAGCCCTGGTGTTAAGACATGCATCATATGAAAATTAGTTTTTCAGATTCAGATCTCTCTATACTGGCTATTAGTTATTCTTTCAGTTGCTTGCAGCCATCTTGACATTATTCGTATACAATTTCTCAGGCCTATCACTGGGTAGCATTGGTGTGGGACATAACAAATTAAACAAAGACAGAAACCGGCTGATCGAAGTTAGAGCTGGCAAGGCCTCGCTGGCATGTACAAAACGGAACAGGTCCCGCAAGTCGCTGGCACGGGTCCACGGGTTCCTCAAGAGAATGATGTCCCCGGGAGGTAGGAAGGTTCTGAAGCGGAGACGTGCCAAGGGCCGCAAGGTTCTTTGCCCCAAGACCCACCAGAGATTTGGCAAGAGGAAGATCAAATGAGAAATCAATCCTTTTGTACCTATAATGCCCTTTCCTTGTTTTTGTTTTCTTACTTTCTGATGGCATTCTGTAATATCTGATTACACTTTTTCTTCTTTTTATTGTTTGGATAATTGTTCTGATGAAAGAGGAATTAGTTGTTGAAATTCAGAAATTAAATCTTCAATTGGATAAAATGAAATTCCTATATTTAATGTTTGGACCAGTGGTATGATAAAAGATCATCCAAACACTAACACTCGTTGGATGGTTTTGGACAGACGTGTGCTGTCATTTTTAGATCGGATGGTCTAGATCTAGTCCAGCACCCAATTATCAATGTTGGGCAGAGCGCTTGGTTCTGGACAGCTCTCCCAAATCTGTATGAGACCTTTTAATGAATTCCGTACATAGAGAGGTGCCTAACCAAAAGAATATGGTTTATTTAGGTTTATTTGGTCAGATGGCGTATATTATGTAAAGGCAGGACCGGTGGAGGCAATTTTTGGGGCTCCACGGATCCACAGAACTGGTGGTTCTGTGGAGGTATTTTTTGAGCTCTACCGATCTACATAACCGGTGGAGGTATTTTGTGTGGCCAATTGTGTAGGTTGTTATGGCCTGGTCCGAAAATGGCTCCATTGAAAATAGTTTTTTGCCTCCATCCAACCTAGAGATCGGTGAAGTCTTTTTTAATAACTTTACTACAAACTGTCATTGTTCCGTTAAAAAAATTAAAAATAATTCTATTAAAAAAGAAAAACCACATAGTTGCATATGGTGGCAATCTTATGATTTTTTTTTTCTTTCTTTTCCGATACATAAATTATTTTTCATTTTTATTTCTCTTTTTATATAATCATTGCAAATAATAAGCTTTTGTACAACTTAGAAGAGGTTTGTAGTAGTACTTGTACCGGGGTAGGTAGAGCCTTAAGACTAGAGAAATAAGAGAGCCAGTATACGTAAATTGACAAGCAGGCAAATAAGAGGTTTACATTTAGAGGCAATTCATTCTCCAAATGATTTCAATTTTATCGGAGCAGCAGCTATGGTGTTTTGCCTAGTCAAAGCTAATCATTGTTAAATACTCCTAAATCATATAGAAAAATTATAAACTACGGTACGTCAGCAAGCTTTTGGAAAGGAGAATGTTATTTTAAGATCAACAACTGTAATTGTAATATTGAGGGCTGAGAAAAAGTTTTATCTTTCAATACCTACTTTACCCTTAGACTCCTCTCTTTTACATCTGTCTCATTAATTGTCTTATTAATTGAGATTAATTGAGATTAATTGTCTAGGGTTTAGGGTTTAGAAGTTACATGAGTGGTTCCTTCAATGAGATCAGATCTCCTGCCTCCTGAGGTGCAGGAAATTTCTGCCCCCAGAGTCACTGCAGGGTGAGCTCGGTTACTGTTAAAGGGTTAAAGTTAACTGGTTACTGTTTACTAGGGGTCCACTCTTCAGTGACTCTGGGGACAGACGATTCGGTCTCTCTTTCAATTGATAGTTTTTTGAGTGAAATTCTCTCGTTGGTTTCTTTCCCTTTTTTTTATTTTTTTTATTTTTTTTATTTTAAGAATGAAATCCTTTTACTGATCTCATGATCTCAGTTAATGGAAGCAAGATCTTGTTGAATTTTTTTATATGTCATTTAATAAAATTCTAATAATAATTATTTCAAAATTAATTTTAAATTAGCTCCAGGATTCATAGAAAATAAATGTATTGTTACTTTTTTTTTTCTTTATTTACAAATTACTGACGTTTTCATTTAGAAGAATATGATCATTTATTATTATAAAAATAAATCATATACAAGGATATTGTGTAGAGTGTAAATGGATTGGATACAGATGAATAATAATCAAATCGTATTCTTATTCATTATAATTTATCTAATATAGATATGAATACAGATACCCATTGATGGAATCTACCCTTGTTTGCTAAACAGTGAGCTACCTTAATTTCATGTTCGTCCCTGGGACAATGAACTGCTTGCAGGCTTCCATTGCTTTGCACCTGTATATTCCATTTTTGCCATACCTCCTGCTACGATCTCTGGTCATGGATTATATGCTGTAGCTTCCGCCTGTGCCGGTTTAATTGCCTCGATTGCTTTAGATATCCACTCCACAACAACTCCCCGTTATTTCAGAAATATACCAATCCAATCAGGATCCATCAACAAAACATGAATATTCATTCTCTTGATTGGGTAACTAATTTATGAAATGTGTACCAGCACAGATAGGGGACCGATTTAGTACTCCTGCTGGCACTCGTTGAGTAGATAAAGCATTGAACTGGCATACTTCCTCAGCCTTGTCGTAGTATTTGGAGTGGGTAGTTAAGTTAAGCCGAGCGAAATAATTTCATTCTAAAAAAGATAATAAAAGAAAGGAGCCTGATAATTGTACTCCAAACAAAATCTCCGAGCATATCCCCCAAGTAGTTTAATAGAAAAAAACTTTCAATGTTATCTAACTTTCATTTTCAGCAATAATATCCAAACATTCAAAGCTCTGTTCATAACATTTTACAATGCTACTTGCAAGCATTTAAACCTCTGTCTGCAAGCATTAAAATTCTAAATCTGTATAGTTTTAACTTCTAACTACTTTTGTTTTCAAGCCAAAAATGGAAGGATTCTTTTCACCCACTTTTTTTAATTTTTTCTCTGATCATTCTCATCAATTTTCTCGACGATCCGTGATGAATTTTGCGAATCTAAAAATATGAACATTTTTTATCCAATTTTCTCTTTCAAATGAGATCAGAAGAATAACTTTCGAGTTATATTTGTGTCGTAATTTTTTTTACCACTTTAAATCTTTGTGACTTTCAGTTTTTTTTTTTAGTTTGCTTCAAAATGATTTAAACCTCATGTACAAGCACATAAACCTCATTAATAATACTTTAAATCTCTAGAATAAAATATATAAACCTCATGTACAAAGAATTAAAACCTCAACAATAACATTTCAAAACATATAAACCTCAACAATAACACTGCATTTACAAAGCATATAAACCTTATGTAGAAAGAATTAAAACCTTAACAATAACATTTCAAAGAATATAAACCTCAACAATAACACTGCATTTACAAAGCTCATTTACAAAGCATATAAACCTCATGTACAAAGAATTAAAACCTCAACAATAACATTTCAAAGCATATAAATCTCAACAATAACACTTCATTTACAAAGCATATAAACCTCATATACAAAGCCTTGAAAATTTTGATGGTTGGAGACTGAGATTTCAAAACTTGAAAATTTAAAGTGCTCATGAGTTTTACTTTAAAAAAAACAAATGACTTTAAAATTACTCAAAAGTATTTCTTCATGGATCTTATTTGAAAGATAAAATCGAATAAAAAACGTTCGTATTTTTAGATTCGTAAAATTCATCACGGATCATCGAAAAAATAAATTATAATGATCAGAGAAAAAATAAAAAATAGTGAGTGAAAGGAATCTTTCCGTTTTTGGCTTGAAAACAAAAGTAGTTAGGAGATAAAATTATGCAGATTTAGAATTTTAATGCTTTCAGGCAGAGGTTTACATGCTTGTGAGTAGTATTATAAAATGTTATAAACATAGCTTTAAATGTTTTGATATTAGCGCTGAAAATGAAATTTAGACAAAATTGGAAGTTTTTTCTGTTAAACTACTTGGGGAACGTGCTCGGGTATGATGGCTCGGGGTACCAGAACATTTCTCTAAAAGAAAATAAATAAATAAAACCAACGAAAGAATTTCACTCAAAGCATATTAATTAAATTGAAGGAAACATGAAACTTCCTTATTAACCATTTTCTTTATAAACTTTCTCAATTAATGAACAGATGTAAGAGAGAGGAGTTCAAGGGTAAAGTAGGTATTTAGAGAGAATTTTCTCTCAGCCCTCAATATTACAATCGCTGACCTTAAAATAACACTCTTTTGAAAATGTAGATCATAGGTTATTACTATGTACGGTGGAATGTTAAAAAATTAAAGATTATTGAAACAGATATGCTAATTAATTTTGTTGTGGATTTCTCCATATAAAAAGTGTTTTCATGTTCCAGTGATTGATGATGACGCTAAATCATATAGCATAAATCACTATCTTTTTATCTGAAAAATAAAGAAAAACTAATGTGAAGTAGTTACTTTTCTGATTTATTTACCGCAAACGTGTTTTTGAGTCATTTAAGCAGGTTTTGGAGAAAGTTGCGTATTTAGACAAAAAAAAAGCAAAAATGTCATATTTCGACGATGAACAAATAGCAGTCGAAATTGGACATCAAATGAAGCATACAACACCTCTCACAGAGTGCATAACATACAAAATAAAGAAAATACAAGAAAATCGGCTAAGTCAAAAGCCCGTGTGACATCCTCAATGCCGTGCGCGGCATAGCCCAGAGGCCACACATCATTGAAAGTCTGCAATTCTCTAAAATCAAGTGAAATAACAAAAAGTAATATGATTCTCTAAAAAATAAGCAATTGCAACTCGATAAATGACAATAATTATGCTAAGTAATAGTGAAAATAACGACATATTTCAACCCTATCACACTACTAGAGTGCTCCAAACACCTTCAATTGGAGTGTTGTATTAGAGTTGTAAATGCCATATTATCTAGCCATATAGAGACACAACTAAAGTGCTCCAAACACCTTCAATTGGAGGGTTGTAAATGTCACACCCCAAACCAGGAATTCTGGATTAAGGTGTGATCAACCTCGCCTCGTGTTTAATTAGTCATTAAGCACGCAAGGCTAGTCATCAATAATAAATCAAACAGCAGCGGAAGCAAAATAATATAAATATCAAGCATCAGTCACATAGCAAATAAATAAACATACACATACATAACATATAATTCGATCCATCTCGGATCCAAATCACACCATCTATAGAAGGGGATACATGATCTATCGAGCCCGTATATATATAACACAGAAAATACGGGACTCGTAAACCTAATCAAAAGCATAATCCTAACTAGGTCAAGTGGTGTGGCCCTCGGGGACAGCTCCTGACATCTCCTGCTGCGGACCGCCAAAACCTGTACCTAAAACCCACGAAATAACTTGTGGGTGAGCGACGAATCGCCCAGTATGTGACCCAGAATTATCCCCTCAGGGATCTTCTACGGTCAAAGCACTTTTATTTATAAAATGAATGCAATTGAAAATATGCACGTGTGAACCTATATTAATATCTAATATAATTTATCATACTTTGAATGATGCCATGATGCGATTATTCTATTATGCCAACATGCGGAATAAACCCAAAATAAAATCAAGGTGAAATATCGGATATAAATCCAGTCGGAGTCCAGTACCAAAGCACTGTGTGAACAAATATAATAATAATAATATGAAATTAAGTAAATCACCCCGTGCCGTGCCAATAGTATCATAAGAATCGAATAGTATAATCCAAGGACTGTGATCAGAGTGCAATGATACACGATGCCTAGTGACATCGAGCATTGCTCCACAAGAACTGCACACTAGCCGATGGTTATACCTTTACCAAAATAATCTGAATAATATAATCCAAGGACTGTGATCAGGGAACAATGATACACGTTGCCTAATGACATCGCGCATTGCCCACAAGAACTGCACACTAGCCGATGGTTATATCAAATCCGGTGTGTCATCTCGCCTAACGATTCATCACCCAAACATATCCAATAGGAGAAATCATACAATGCAAGTCGTAAAAAGTTAATCTCTTCCCTCATGAGCATGAGAGAACTCTACCGTCCGGCCAGACCAATAGGACACCACACATGGATTCTACCCAAACCGGTGCTGGAACCTCGCACAAGATTCTACCCAACACTACCCGGCTTGGAATCCCGTTTTGGATTCTACCCAAACCGGTGCTGGAACCCCGTACAAGATTCTACCCAACACTACCCGGCTTGGAATCCCGTTCTAGGCAAAGTAGCTCCTAATGTAGGGAAGGAATAAATCCCGAATCGTCCGTGCCTCAGGGCTCGAGTCCGGCCCGCACGCAATGGTAAGATGAATCGAAAAGAATACATAATCAAGTTTATACATATAATATAAATCCTAAGCCATCCAAGGATCAAGTGACCCTCAGCTCAGTGGCTGTCGGGCCGTCCCATGCCAAGTGACACCAAGACGGAACGAAGTCACTCGGCTCTGCTCAGCTCTCACCAATGCATGCGTATGCACGTAAAATAATAATATAGTCTTCTACGAGAAGAAGACAACTAATAACCCAATATTCAAATAAGAGATATATATATATAATATTATTTAATTACTCTACACTCCTAAAATACAGTAAATTCGGGTTTTTCAGGGTTTATGCAATTCTACCTACAGTGCAGAAAGGATAAACATGCTCTAAAGTTTTAATGCAACTACTTAAAAATAAAGTGCGAATGTCAGGTCAGATGGATCGACTGGTAAGAGTACGCCCACGAAAAGAATAATTCAGATATCCCACACCTGTAGGGCTGGAGTCTCTGTGGCTAACCCTCAGCGAAATCAGCGTGCTCCGCGTATGCTCCGAACTACTGGTCAGTCGGATCAGTCCAAGGATTGGACTCGTACGGGATCTGCTGATCTGTGATGACGTAATTTAAACTAGTTAAAATCTACGCTAAATTATTCTAACCCTCGCCCCAATTAATGTGTAAGTCAAATTCTCAATTATTTCAGTTTTATAAAAGTCTCCAATTCAGTCAGTCTGACTGAATCGATTTGTCAGATATTAATCATTACTTTCGTGCCATCGAGCTTAGCACTAATCTTAATTTATAATTTCATCAGATATTGATCATTCACTTTGATTTAAATTAATCTAATTTTAATCTACATTAACTTATAGTTTTTAATAATTTAATTTGAAGATATATTGTTTGTAAAAATTCTAATATCAAAATATTCGTAAAATAATTACTCGTGGGTTACGGGAATTTTATACGTGTCCTACTTAGTTAATATATCCTAATCTATTATTTACTTTGATTTATTTGATCTTAACTATAATTATTCTAATCGATCGAATGCGGTTTTGAAAGTTAATATATTATTAAAATTTCTAATGCTACTATTTTAAATAAATATATAAATTGTATAATTATTACTAACTAATATTTAGCTTAATATATTTTAGTTATTTTATAACTTAGATACGTAATTTTTTTATAAAATTTAGAAACGAAATCTTTAACTATTTTACAAGTTTTCTCATTATTTAATTCTAGGTTGCACAATTCGTTATTTATTACTACTCTAATTTTACTGTTTATTTGTCGTTTCGAATCTAAGTCCAAAAATAAATATTTTTCGTTTATGTTTCAAAAATACTTAAATGTTATAAAACATTTAACAAACTTTTATCTTATTATGTGTTGGGTGTTTTATTTAATACATTGTTAGACATATACTATATAAGATTTAACATATAAAATTAAGCATGTAAGGTAAACTATATTATATTTTTAATAACTAGATATAGTAATTATATTTATTAATGAATAATTACGTCCTTAATATTATGGCCGTTATTTATACACATTTTAGTTTATAGAAATGCCTACTTTACTTATTTACTAACTACTAAGCTAATTCCTTAATTATAAATGTTAGATAAAATTAGTATTATTGTAGATGTACATATATTATTCGGTAAGTATAGTCTCAAAGAATTTGTTAAACTATATTAGTCATTCTTATAATGTTTGTTAGAAAGTTCATGAATATATATGTGTGTGTCTGTGTGTGTTATGCTTAGTTATAAGAACATCTAAAAACATATTAAAAAGCTATATGATGTCGTCTTTGCAAAATATATGGTATAACCTCTTCCATATATATTGTAGAATATTATGTTAAGAAATCATAATTCCTTATATATAGTTATATATTTATCATATATACTTAGATACATGCTTTCTTTATTTTTATAATAATTTAGGTGTATTAATTATATTAGTTTAGCGATAATAAATAATACAACTGTTATTTCTATTTTTATTTTGTTTACAATTTGAGTCACTTAAGTATCTAGTTATTTATCACTACTTGATCACTTGCATTATCGTTTCTAAATAATTATCCGTGCTCACAATTTATCAAATAAACTTCAAACTATTCTTTCTTTTATTCAAATTTATGTTTGAAAACATTACTTAAGTTCTATACATTTTGCAACTAGTATTTCTATGAAATTCTCATTGAAAAAGGCTTATCATACAACTTTTTACATCCTGTCACAAAGAGGTCCCTAGTCAGGGACTGTTTTCTAAACAAATTAATTTTTCTGTCACAGTTCAGTCCCTGAACCCTGTCAGATCCGAAATTTTACACTACAAACCCTGTCATTTACCAGAATTGACCCAGAGCTGTCAAAATACTGAAAATTTACAGAACAGACCCTGGAACGTTGCAGAATTACTCTAGAATGCTGCAGAAAGCTGGAAGCTTACAAAACAGCCCCTAACAGTACCAGAATCATAAAATACTGGTACCAAACTGGTACCGGTTACAATTTATATCAATAGAGGCACACGGTACAAACATTAAAACAAAGAAAGGTTGTCATGAAGATCATTTCCTAACCCGCATACGAAAAACATAAAATTTCACATTTAAAAGAAGCAACTAAGTAATTTAGAACATTACCGAATGAAATTTCAGATTCGATTCGTGCTTCCGACTCACGTCGTGGCGAAGGTCGGTAGTCATAGTCGGTTGTTGTCTTCTCCACCTTGCTTCTAGCCTCGCCTCGAGATCCATGATCGTACGTCCTGCTGCCCCATACTGCTTGAGTGGTAACATCCAACAAGATTCAAAACGAGAGAGAAGAGATGGAGGTTTTCGTGGTGAAGCCGTAGGTCAGCGAGGAAGGGCACGGTTTAGGGTTTCACGGGAGGCAAAAGGGAGGCAGGGGGCTGGTGGGGGCTTCACAGACAGAGGGAGAGGAGAGAATGGGGCGGGGTTTTGTGGCTGTGTCGCCTCAGTGGCCGAAGAGAGGAGAGGGGAGGGAGATGGCGGAAAGAGAGAAGGAGAGGGCTGTGGGGTGGTTCTCACGGACAGAGGGGAAAAAGAGGAAGAGAAGAGGGGGGTTTGGCGTGGGGTTCACGCACAGACAGGGAGGGAGAGAAGAGAAAGAGAGAAAAATGGGTTTTAATAATGGGGTTGCTTTAAGATTCGTGCTGGATGGAACCCAATGGTCCAAATAATTCCAAACTTCAATATAGTTTCATTTAATTGGTTTAAGTTTTGTTTCTTTCATAAATTCAAATCGAAAGTTCGTAAATTTTTGTAACTATATTCGCACATAAAATTCGTATATTTATTTCTCAATTTAAGATTCGAATAATTTGATTTCCTTTTATATAATTATGTATATTCAATTAATTATCTAAAAGTTCTAAATGAACGAGTTTTATAAATTCTATATTTTATTTGTACGAATATTTTCGTATAATTATACTTTTATTTGGAATTCAATTACTTATTTATTCACACGAATCTAATTAAATCGATTTCTTTTCTAAAAATTCAAAGAAATTGTAGCGGATTTTTCTAAGTTTCTAATTTACGGAATAATTATAATTTTATTCCTTGTGCTATATTTTATTTTATTTTTAAATCTCTAAATTTTAATATACATAATTTCATACATTATTTATATTTCGAAATTTTAGATTCGTTTTAGTCAGTCAGAAAATTTCTGAACGATCGTTAAGTTAATTAAAATTTTTATTTAAGCCAAATGATCGATTTAGTAATTTAATTATGTTTTAGAATTTCGGAATATAACAGTAAATGCCCTATTATCTTGCCATATACAGACACGAGCAGTGTGCTCCAAACACCTTCAATAAGAATGTTGTATTAGGGTTGTAAATGCCCTATTATCTTTACCATATAGACACTACTAGAGTGCTCCAAACACCTTCAATTAGAGAGTTGTATTAGAGTTGTAAATACCAAATTATCTTGCCATATAGAAACACTACTAGAGAGATCTAAAAACCATCAATTTTTGTGTTGTATTAGGGTTGTAAATGCCCTACTATCTTTCCATCTGGAGACACTACTAGAGTGCTACAAACACCTTTAATTGGAATGTTGTTTCAGGGTTGTGAATGCCCTATTATCATGCCATACAGAGACACCACTAGAGTGCTCCAAACACCTTCAATTAAAGTGTTGTATTATGGTTGTAAATGCCCTATTATAATGCCATATACAGACATGAGCAGTGTGCTCCAAACACCTTAAATAGAAGTGTTGTATTAGGGTTGTAAATGCCCTATTATCTTTCCATATATAGACACTACTAGAGAGCTCCAAACACCTTCAATTGAAGTGCTGTATTAGGGTTGTAAATGTCCTATTTTCTTGCCATATACAGACACGAGCAGTGTGCTCCAAACACCTTCAATAGAAGTGTTGTATTAGGGTTGTAAATGCCCTATTATATTGTCATATATAGACACTACTAGAGTGCTCGAAACACCTTCAATTGAAGTGTTGTATTAGGCTTGTAAATGCCCTATTATCTTTTCATATAGAAACACTACAAGAGTGCACCAAACACCTTCAATTGGAGTCTTGTATTATGGTTGTAAATGCCCTTGATACGGGCTATGTGAGGTAGCAGGCCGTATGCTAAAATTGGGTTGAATTGGGCTCGCCCTGCTGGAGGTTGCAGGCCGAGGGAGGAACAATTCAGAGAGATCAAGGGATGATCTCGGATCCCGAATCCCGGAAGTATATGGAGTACCTCGGAGATAGGGGAATTAACCTCGAAGATATCGTACTCTGTCCTATCTGATATCTCGGAGTATGAGTGTAAGAGAGTAAGTGTGTAAGAGAGTAGGTGTGTAAGAGAGTAGGTGTGTATCTCTTGGTTCGCCCTTTTCCTGTGAAAGGGATGGCCTTATATAGGGTTGATACGTACCGCCTTCCCCCTGCCAGGGTAAGGCAGAACGTGAATCAGTTATACAGTTATGCGAGCGTGGCCACTTATGATCGTATGATCGCGGCGGTTAGGAAGACGAGGTCAGTAACCGGCGTGGCTACCAGTTATAAATGGTTATTTGACTCAAGGAAGCGTTTAGGGCTTTTATCCCCCGAAGCGTAGGCTGTCTAAGCCGTTTATTGGGCCAGTTTATTATGGGCCTCAATCGTGGACTTTGCATTGTATCCCGGGTTGGCCTTGCAGAACGAGGTCCTAATCCCGGCCTTGTTCATGGCCCAGATTGAAGCTATATGGGCCACGGAACATGGCCCTATCATTAGCCCCCGAAGTCAAAAGATATCGCATACGGATGCTTTTGACTTGAAGTCATTTACGAACACTAAGGCCTAAAAATAAAATATCTCGGGATGAAAAATAAACATTTCTTATTACTTTTCCCACCTTACATTTATTGACTACTTGTGAACACAAAAAGTTACAATAGATCCCTAATTCGGAAAAGCTTATTCGGAATCGGACTGCCATTGTTTGTATTTCCTTTTCGGAGTATATCGTCGTTTGGATAAGTATTTCGCGCAGGGCTGGCAAAAGAAGGTTCGCCACCTCGGGTCATCCTTATCCTTTGGTAGGTATTCCGTTATACAGGGGGGATGCCATGCTTCTTTGCATTCCAAGCATGTGAACATTTCTTGTCGTTTCCCATACTGTTTGCACGTCGGACAAAAATCTACCTTATCTCGGGAAGAAACGCGGTTGTCCGAATTTTGTCCGAGGTGGGTACTCATAGCGTATTTTCTGAGTTTAGCGGCATATGTCCGATGTTTTCAGATTATATATAACAGTTCATACAGACGCGGTAAATTTATTATTTCGCCATTCGATACACGGTAAATTTATTATTCCGTCGTCCGATACGCGGTAAACACGGTAAATTTATTATTCCGTCGTCCGATACGCGGTAAACACGATAAATTTATTATTCCGTCGTCCGATACGCGGTAAATACTTATTATTATTATATTATTATTATTATTTTTTTTTTTGTGCTTGAAATTGTGATGTATTGTGTGATAAATTTTTGTAAAGGGGAAATACCTCTCTTTCTCATCTACTGTTACGTTGATCCCGATGATGTATCCCCTTGTGCCTTGTGGTGTAGAGGAACGGTACTGATCGTATTGATCCACGAAGTTTTTGTTCTATCATCGAAAGAGCTTGCGCTATGTGCAGCCCTCGAGGTCCGTTCTGCGGCTATTTTGGGCTTTAATTATTAACGAATCTCGCCGTGCAGTTTATTGCGAGGTTCCATTCGTTGCTTATAGAGCTTTCGTTTTCTTATGTACCTCATTACAATTGAGTACGCGAGGTCCGATCCGTCGCCTCTTGGGCCTTCGTTGTTTACGGGCCTCGTTGTAGTGTATGTTGCGAGGTTCAATTCGTCGCTCGTAGAGCTTTCGTTGTTCATGAACCTCGTTATTATTAATTACGCGAGGTCCGATCCGTCGCCTCTTGGGCTTTCGTTGTTTACGGACCTCGTTGTATGTTGCGAGATTCAATTCGTCGCTCGTAGAGCTTTCGTTGTTTATGAACCTCGTTATTATTAAGTATGTGAGGTCCGATCCGTCGCCTCTTGGGCTTTCGTTGTTTACGGACCTCGTTGTATGTTGCGAGATTCAATTCGTCGCTCGTAGAGCTTTCGTTGTTTATGAACCTCGTTATTATTAAGTATGTGAGGTCCGATCCGTCGCCTCTTGGGCTTTCGTTGTTTACGGACCTCGTTGTATGTTGCGAGATTCAATTCGTCGCTCGTAGAGCTTTCGTTGTTTATGAACCTCGTTATTATTAAGTCTGTGAGGTCCGATCCGTCGCCTCTTGGGCTTTCGTTGTTTACGGACCTCGTTGTATGTTGCGAGATTCAATTCGTCGCTCGTAGAGCTTTCGTTGTTTATGAACCTCGTTATTATTAAGTCTGTGAGGTCCGATCCGTCGCCTCTTGGGCTTTCGTTGTTTATGGACCTCGCCGTTTAGTCATATTCAAAACATTATTGCATAACTGTTGCTTATAAATAAACAAGATTGAATAGTACAAAGTACGGCACAAGATGCCTATTACCAATGGAGGCCCAAGGTTAGGCATACATCCCCTTTGAAAATAAAAAGGTAAACAATACAGAAAGCCAAGAAGATATAACGAAGTAATCGCGGACTACGATATATTTCGATATGTTGCAATTCTAGACATAGAACTTGCGAAGATGGATTGCGTTCCATGGTCGGACGAGATTTCGTCCTTCCATGTCTTCTAACTCATATGCCCCTTTTCCTCGCGAGCATATGACTCGGTAAGGGCCTTCCCAATTGGGGCCGAGCTTGCTGACGTGCTTTCCTGAGGCTTCAACCTTCTTTATCACTAGGTCCCCTGGTAGAAAGTCCCGGGGTATTAATGTCCTATCAAATGCGCGCTTAATGCGTCTCTGGTATTCCTCTGTGCGGATTCTTGCTTGCTCCCTCACTTCTGTCACAAACTCCAAGTCGGTGGCACGGGCGTCTTCATTGTCGGACGACGTATAGGACATCACTCGAAAGGAAGGCTGAAGGAGTTCTATCGGGGTGACAGACTCCATCCCGTACACAAGGTAGTAAGGACTCTGTTGTGTGGCTTCTCTGGGTGTGGTGCGGTATGCCCATAGCACTTCTAGAGTGCTCCAAGTACATTCTATTGGAGTGTTGTATTGGGGTTGTAAATGCCCAATTATCCTACCATATATAGATACTACTAGAGTTCCACAAGCAATTTTAATTGGAGTGTTGTATGAGGGTTGTAAATATTATATTGCCATATAGAGACACAACAAGGGTGCTCCAAACACCTTCAATTGGAGTGTTGAAATAGTGTTGTAAATGCCGTATTATCTTGCAATATGGAGACACTACGAGGGTGCTCGAAACACCTTCAATTGGAGTGTTGTATTAGGGTTGTAAAGGCCCAATTATCTTGCTATATAGAGACTCTACTATAGTGCTCCAAACCTCTTTAATTGGAGCGTTGTATTAGGTTTGTAATTGGCCTATTATCTGTCTATCTAGAGACACTACTCGAGTGCGCCAAACACATTCAATTCAAGTGTTGTACTAAGGTTGTAATTGCCCTATTATCTTGCCATATATAACAATACTAGAGTGCTCCAAACGCCTTCAAATTAAGTGTTATATTAGGCTTGTAAATGCCCTATTATGTTGCCGTATACAGACAGGAGCAGTGTGCTCCAAACACTTTCAATAGGAGTGTAGTATTAGGGTTGTAAATGCCCTATTATCTTGGCATATGTAGACACTACTAGAGTGCTCCAAACACCTTCAATTAGAGGGTTGTATTAGGGTTGTAAATACCCAATTATCTTGCCATATAGAAACACTACAAGAGAGATATAAACACCATCAATTTGAGTATTATGTTAGGGTAGTAAATGCCCTATTATCTCTCCATATAGAGACACTACTAGCGTGCTTCAAACACCTTCAATTGGAGTGTTGTGTTAAGGTTGTATATGCCCTATTATCTTGCCATATAGATACACTTCTACAGTTCTTCAAGCACCTTCAATTGGAATGTTTTATCAGGGTTGTAAATGCCCTATTATCTTGCCATATAGAGATACTTCTAGAGTGCTCCAAACACCTTAAATTGGAATGTTGTATTTTGTTTGTAAATGCCCTATTATCTTGACATATAGAAACACTACAAGAGCGGTCGAAACACTTTCAATTGGAGTGTTGAATTAGGGTTGTAAATGCCCTATTATCTTGCAATATGGAGACACTACCAGGGTGCTCCACGCACCTTCAATTGGAGTGTTGTATTAGGGTTGTAAATGCCCTATTATTTGGCCACATAGAGACTCTATTTGAGTGCTCCAAACCTCTTCAATTGGAGCATTGTATTAGGATTGTAATTGGCCTATTATCTTTCTATCTAAAGACACAAGCAAAGTGCTCCAAACACCTTCAATAGGAGTGTTGTATTAGGGTTGTAAATGCCCTATTATCTTGACATATATAGACACCTTCAATATGAGTGTTGTATTATAGTTGTAAATGCCCTGTTATCTTGCCATATATAGACACGCTTAGGGTGCTCCAAACACCTTCGATTGAAGTATTGTATTGAGGTTGTAAATGCCCTATTATATAAACACTACTAGAGTTCCACAAACAACATTAATTGGATTGTTTTATGAGGGTTGTAAATGCCCTATTATCTTGCCATATAGAGACTCTACTGTAGTGCTCCAAACCTCTTTAATTGGAGCGTTGTATTAGGTTTGTAATTGGCCTATTATCTCTCTATCTAGAGACAATACTCGAGTGCGCCAAACTCCTTCAATTGAAGTGTTGTATTAAGGTTGTAATTGCCCTATTATCTTGCCATACAGAGACACTACCAGAGTGCTCCAAATGCCTTCAATTGAAGTGTATTAGGCTTGTAAATGCCCTATTATCTAGCCATATACAGACAGGAGTAGTGTGCTGCAAGCACCTTCAATAGGAGTGTTGTATTAGGGTTGTAAATGCCATATTATCTTGCCATATGTAGACAGTACTAGAGTGCTCCAAACACCTTCAATTAGAGAGTTGTATTAGGGTTGTAAATACCCAATTATCTTGCCATATAAAAACACTACTAGAGAGATGTAAACACCATCAATTTGAGTGTTATGTTAGGGTAGTAAATGCCCTATTATCTCTCC
Organism: Carex rostrata; assembly: GCF_964058835.1. Taxonomy (NCBI): domain Eukaryota; kingdom Viridiplantae; phylum Streptophyta; class Magnoliopsida; order Poales; family Cyperaceae; genus Carex; species Carex rostrata. The sequence continues at coordinate 13,372,131 of NC_135919.1, forward strand.
ATATAGAGACACTACTGGCGTGCTTCAAACACCTTCAATTGGAGTGTTGTGTTAAGGTTGTAAATGCCCAATTATCTTGCCATATATATACACTACTAGAGTTCCACAAACAATTTTAATTGGATTGTTGTATGAGGGTTGTAAATGCCCTATTATCTTGCCATATACTCTACTGTAGTGCTTCAAACCTCTTTAATTGGAGCGTTGTATTAGGTTTGTAATTGGCCTACTATCTATCAATTTGGAGACAGTACTCGATTGCTGCAAACACCTTGAATTGAAGTGTTGTATTAGGGTTGTAAATGCCCTATTATCATGCCATATATAGACACGACTATGGTGTTCCAAACACCTACGATTTAAGTGTTGTATTCAGGTTGTAAATGCCCTATTATGTTGCCATATAGACTACCTACAAGTGTGCTCCAAACAGCTTGAATTTGGAGTGTTCAATTATGGTTGTAAATGCCCTATTATCTCTCCATATAGAGACACTACTAGAGTCCTCCAAACACCTTCAATTGGAGTGTTGTATTAGCTTTATAAATGTCCTATTATCTTGCAATATAAAGACATTTCTAGAGTGCTCCAAGCACATTCGATTGGAGTGTTGTATTTAGGTTGTAAATGCCCTATTATGTTGCAATATATAGACACTACTAGAGTTCCACAAACAACTTGAATTGGATTGTTGTATGAGGGTTGTAAATGCCCTATTATCTTGCCATATAGAGACTCTACTGTAGTGCTCCAAACCTCTTTAATTGGAGCGTTGTATTAGGTTTGTAATTGGCCTATTATCTGTCTATCTAGAGACACTACTCGAGTGCGCCAAACACCTTCAATTCAAGTGTTGTACTAAGGTTGTAATTGCCCTATTATCTTGCCATATAGAAACAATACTAGAGTGCTCCAAACGCCTTCAATTGAAGTGTTATATTAGGCTTTCAAATGCCCTATTATCTAGCCATATACAGAAAGGAGCAGTGTGCTCCAAACATCTTCAATAGGAGTGTAGTATTAGGATTGTAAATGCCCTATTATCTTGCCATATGTAGACACTACTAGAGTGCTCCAAACACCTTCTACAATTAGAGGGTTGTATTAGGGTTATAAATACCCAATTATCTTGCCATATAGAAACACTACTAGAGAGATCTAAACACCATCAATTTGAGTGTTATGTTAGGGTAGTAAATGCCCTATTATCTCTCCATATGGAGACACTACTAGCGTGCTTCAAACACCTTCAATTGGAGTGTTGTGTTAAGGTTCTAAATGCCCTATTATCTTGCTATATACAGATACTACTAGAGTGCTGCAAACACCTTCAATTGAAGGGTTGTATTAGGGTTGTAAATGCCCTATTATCTTGCCATATATAGACACAACTAGGGTGCTCCAAGCACCTTCAATTCGAGTGTTGTATTAGGGTTGTAAATACGCTATTGTCTTGCCATATAGAGACACTAGTAGAGTGCTCCAAACACCTTCAATTGGAGCGTTGTATTAGGGTTGTAATTGGCCTATTATCTTTCCATCTGGACACATTACTAGAGTGCCCCAACCACCTTTAATAGGAGTGTTGTATTAGTCTTGTAAATGCCCTATTATCTTTCCATATAGAGACACTTCTAGAGTGCTCCAAGCACATTCGATTGGAGTGTTGTATTGGGGTTGTAAATGCCCAATTATCCTACCATATATAGATACTACTAGAGTTCCACAAGCAATTTTAATTGGAGTGTTGTATGAGGGTTGTAAATATTATATTGCCATATAGAGACACAACCAGGGTGCTCCAAACACCTTCAATTGGAGTGTTGAAATAGTGTTGTAAATGCCCTATTATCTTGCAATATGGAGACACTACTAGGGTGCTCCAAACACCTTCAATTGGAGTGTTGTATTAGGGTTGAAGGCCCAATTATCTTGCTATATAGAGACTCTACTATAGTGCTCCAAACCTCTTTAATTGGAGCGTTGTATTAGGTTTGTAATTGGCCTATTATCTGTCTATCTAGAGACACTACTCGAGTGCGCCAAACACATTCAATTCAAGTGTTGTACTAAGGTTGTAATTGCCCTATTATCTTGCCATACAGAAACAATACTAGAGTGCTCCAAACGCCTTCAAATTAAGTGTTATATTAGGCTTGTAAATGCCCTATTATGTTGCCGTATACAGACAGGAGCAGTGTGCTCCAAACACTTTCAATAGGAGTGTAGTATTAGGGTTGTAAATGCCCTATTATCTTGGCATATGTAGACACTACTAGAGTGCTCCAAACACCTTCAATTAGAGGGTTGTATTAGGGTTGTAAATACCCAATTATCTTGCCATATAGAAACACTACAAGAGAGATATAAACACCATCAATTTGAGTATTATGTTACGGTAGTAAATGCCCTATTATCTCTCCATATAGAGACACTACTAGCGTGCTTCAAACACCTTCAATTGGAGTGTTGTGTTAAGGTTGTATATGCCCTATTATCTTGCCATATAGATACACTTCTACAGTTCTTCAAGCACCTTCAATTGGAATGTTTTATCAGGCTTGTAAATGCCCCATTATCTTGCCATATAGAGATACTTCTAGAGTGCTCCAAACACCTTAAATTGGAATGTTGTATTTTGTTTGTAAATGCCCTATTATCTTGACATATAGAAACACTACAAGAGCGGTCGAAACACTTTCAATTGGAGTGTTGAATTAGTGTTGTAAATGCCCTATTATCTTGCAATATGGAGACACTACCAGGGTGCTCCACGCACCTTCAATTGGAGTGTTGTATTAGGGTTGTAAATGCCCTATTATTTGGCCACATAGAGACTCTACTTGAGTGCTCCAAACCTCTTCAATTGGAGCATTGTATTAGGATTGTAATTGACCTATTATCTTTCTATCTAAAGACACAAGCAAAGTGCTCCAAACACCTTCAATAGGAGTGTTGTATTAGGGTTGTAGATGCCCTATTATCTTGACATATATAGACACGACTAGGGTGCTCCAAGCACATTCGATTGGGGTGTCGTATTGGGGTTGTAAATGCCCAATTATCTTGCCATATATAGACACTACTAGAGTTCCACAAACAACTTTAATTGGAGTGTTGTATGAGGGTTGTAAATGCCCTATTGTCTTGCCATATAGAGACAGAACAAGGGTGCTCCAAACACATTCAATTGGAGTGTTGTTTCAGGATTGTAAATGCCCTATTATCTTGCTATATAGAGACACTACTAAAGTGGTCTTAACAACTTCAATTGAAGTGTTGTATTAGGGTTGCAAATGCCCTATTATCTTGCCATATACAGACACGAGCAGAGTGCTCCAAACACCTTCAATAGGAGTGTTGTATTAGTGTTGCAAATGCCCTATTATATTGTCATATATAGACACTACTAGAGTGCTCCAAACACCTTTCATTGAAGTGTTGTATTAGAGTTGTAAATGCCATATTATCTTGCCATATAAAGACACTACAAGAGTGCTCCAAACACCTTCAATTGGAGTGTTGTCTAATTGTTGTAAATGCCCTATTATCTCTCCATATAGAGACACTACAAGAGTGCTCCAAACACCTTCAAATTGGAGTGTTGTGTTAGGATTGTAAATGCCCTATTGTCTTGCCATATAGAGACACTTCAAGAGTACTCCGAAGACCTTCAATTGGAGTGTTGAATTAAGGTTGTAAATGCCCTATTATCTTGCCAAATAGAGACACTACTAGAGAGAGTCAAACACCATCAATTGGAGTGTTGTATTAGGGATGGAAATACCCTATTATCTTGCCATATAGAGACACTAGTAGAGTGCTCCAAACACAATTGGAGTGTTGTATTAGGGTTGTAAATGCCCTATTATCTTGCCATATAAAAATACTACTAGAGAGATATGAACACTATCAATTTTAGTGTTGTATTGGGGTTGTAAATGCCCTATTATCTTTCCATCTGGAGACACTACTAGAGTGCTTCAAACACCTTCAATTGAAGTGTTGTATTAAGGTTGTAAATGCCCTGTTATCATGCCATATAGACAAGAGTGCTCCAAACACCTTCAATTGGAGTGTTAAATTAGGGTTGTAAATGTTGTATTATATTGCAATTAGGAGACACTACTAGAGTGCTCCAAACACCTTCAATTGAAGTGTTGTATTAAGGTTACAGATACCCTATTATATTGCCATATAGAGATACTACAAGAGTGCTCCAAACACCTTCAATTGTAGTGTTGTATTAGGGTTGTAAATGCCCTATTATGTAGCCATATAGAAACATTTCTAGAGTGCTCCAAGCACCTTCAATTCGAGTGTTGTATTAGGGTTGCAAATACGCTATTATCTTGCCATATAGAGACACTAGTAGAGTGCTCCAAACACCTTCAATTGGAGCGTTGTATTAGGGTTGTAAATGACCTATTAACTTGCCATACAGACACAACCAGAGTGCTGCAAACACCTTCAATTGAAGTGTTGTATTCTGGTTGTAAATACCCTATTATCATACAATGTAAAGACAATACTAGAGTGCTCCAAACACCTTCAATTGGCGTGTTGTATTAGCGTTGTAAATGCCGTATTATCTTGCCATATAGAGACACTACAGGAGTGCGCCAAACACCTTCAATTGGAGTGTTGAATTAGGTTGTAAATACCTTATGATGTTGCAATATGTAGACAATACTATAATAGTCCACACGCCTTCAGTTGGAATGCTGTATTAGGGTTGTAAATGCCCTATTATCTTATCATCTTGAGACACAAATAGAGTAGACCAAACACCTTCAATTGGAGTTTTGCATTAGGGTTGTAAATGCCTTATTATCTTGCCAAATAGAGACACTACTAGAGAGATCCAAACAAAATCAATTGAATTGTTGTATTAAGGTTCTAAATGCCCTATTATCTTTCCACAGGAGACACTACTAGAGTGTTTCAAACACCTTCAATTGAAGTGTTGTATTAAGGTTGTAAATGCCCTATTATATTGCCATATATAGACACTACAAGTGTGCTCCAAACACCTACAATTGGAGTGATGTATCAGGGTTGTAAATGCCCTATTATGTAGCCATATAGAAACACCTCTAGAATGCTCCAAGCACCTTCAATTCGAGTGTTTTATTAGGGGTGTAAATGCGTTATTATCTTGCCATATAGATACAAGTAGAGTGCTCCAAACACCTTTAGTTGGAGTGTTGTATTAGCGTTGTAAATGCCCTATTATCTAGCCAAATAACGACACTACTAGAGAGATCCAAACACCATCAATTGGAGTGTTGTATTAGGGATGTAAATGCCTTATTATCTTGCCATACAATGACACCAGTAGAGTGCTCCAAACACATTTGGACTGTTGTATTAGGGTTGTAAATGCCATATTATCTTGCCATATAGAAACACTACTAGAGAGATCTGAATACCATCAATTTTAATGTTGTATTGGGGTTGTAAATGCCCTATTATCTTTCCATCTGGAGACACGACTAGAGTGCTGCAAACACCTTCAATTGGAGTGTTATATTAGGGTTGTAAATGCCCTAATATCTTGCCAAATATAGACACTACTAGAATGCTCCAAACACCTTCAATTGAACTGTTGTATTAAAGTTGTAAATGCCCTATTATATTGCCATATAGAAACACCTTCAATTGCAGTGTTGTATTAGGGTTGTAAATGCCCTATTATGTAGCCATGTAGAAACATTTCTCAAGTGCTCCAAGCACCTTCAATTCGAGTGTCGTATTAGAGTTACAAATGTGATATTCTCTTGCCATAAAGAGACACTAGTAGAGTGCTCCAAACACCTTCAATTGGAGCGTTGTATTAGGGTTGTAATTGGCCTATTATCTTTCCATCTGGAGACACTACTAGAGTACCCGAAACACCTTCAATAGGGGTGTTGTATTAGTGTTGTAAATGCCCTATTATCTTGCCATACACGACCAGAGTGCTGCAAACACCTTCAATTGAAGTGTTGTATTAAGGTTGTAAATACCCCATTATCATGCCATATAAAGACACTACTAGAGTGCTCCAAACACCTTCAAATGGAGTGTTGTATTAGCGTTGTAAATGCCCTATTATCTTGCCATATAGAGACACTACAAGAGTGCGCCGAACAGCTTCAATTGGAGTGTTGAATTAGGGTTGTAATTGCCATATTATCTTGCAAAATAGAGACACTACTAGAGAGATCCAAACACCATCAATTGGAGTGTTATATTAGGGTGGTAAATGCCCTATTATCTTGCCATAGAGAGACACCAGTAGAGTGCTCCAAACATAATTGGAGTGCTGTATTAGGGTTGTAAATGACTTATTATCTTGCCATATAGAAATACTACTAGAGAGCTCTCAACACCATTGATTTTTGTGTTGTATTCGGGTTGTAAATGTCCTATTATCTTTCCATCTGGAGACACTACTAGGGCATTTCAAACACCTTCAATTGGAGTGTTGTATTAGGGTTGTAAATGTCCTATTATCTTGCCATATATAGACACTACATGAGTGCTCCAAACACCTTCAATTGAAGTGTTGTATTACGGTTGTAAATGCCCTATTATATTGCCATATAGACACACTACAAGAGTGCTCCAAACACAATTGGACTGTTGTATTAGGGTTGTAAATTCCCTATTATCTTGCCATATAGAAATACTACTAGAGAGATCTGAACACCATTAATTTTAATGTTGTTTTGGGGTTGTAAATACCCTATTATCTTTCCATCTAGAGACACTACTAGAGTTCTCCAAACACCTTCAATTGAAGTGTTCTTTTAAGGTTATAAATGCCCTATTATATTGCCACATGGAGACACTACAAGAGAGCTCCAATCACCTTCAATTATAGTGTTGTATTAGGGTTGTAAATGCCATATTATGTAGCCATGTAGAAACATTTCTAAAGTGCTCCAAGCACCTTCAATTCGAGTGTCGTATTAGGGTAATGCGCTATTATGTTGCCATATAGAGACACTAGTAGAGTGCTCCAAACATCTTCAATTGGAGCGTTGTATTAGGGTTGTAATTGACCTATTATCTTTCCATCTGGATACACTACTAGAGTGCCGCAAACACCTTTAATAGGAGTGTTGTATTAGTGTTGTAAATGCCCTATTATCTTGCCATACAGAGACACGACCAGAGTGCTGCAAACACCTTCAATTGAAGTGTTGTATTAAGGTTGTAAATATCCCATTATCATACCATATAAAGACACTACTAGAGTGCTTCAAACACCTTCAAATGGAGTGTTGTATTAGCGTTGTAAATGCCCTATTATCTTGCCATATATAGACACTACAGGAATGCGCCGAACAGCTTCAATTGGAGTGTTGAATTAGGGTGGTAAATGCCATATTATCTTGCCAAATAGATACGCTACAAGAGTGCTTCCAACACATTCAATTCGAGTGTTGTATTAGGGTTGTAAATGCCCCTATTATGTAGCCATATAGGAACATTTCTAAAGTGCTCCAAGCACCTTCAATTGGAGTGTTGTAAATGCCCTACTATCTTACCATACAGAGATACGACCAGAGTGCTGCAAACACCTTCAATTGGAGCGTTGTATTAGGGTTGTAATTGGCCTATTATCTTTCCGTTTGGAGACACTACTAGAGTGCCCCAAACACGTTCAATAGGAGTGTTGTATTAGCGTTGTAAATGCCCCATTATCTTGCCATATAGAGACACTACAGGAGTGCGCCAAACACCTTTAATTGGAGTGTTGAATTAGGATTGTAAATGTCTTATTATGTAGCCATATAGGAACATTTCTAGAGTGCTCCAAGCACCTTCAATTCGAGTGTTGTATTATTGTTATAAATGCCCACTTTTCTCTCCATATAGAAACACTTCTAGGGTGCTCGAAACACCTTCAATTTGAGTGTTGAATTAGGGTTGTAAATGACCTATTATATTGCCATATAGATACACTACAAGAGTGCTCCCAACACATTCAATTCGACTGTTATATTACGGTTGTAAATGCCCTATTATGTAGCCATATAGGAACATTTCTAAAGTGCTCCAAGCACCTTCAATAGGAGTGTTGTATTAGTGTTGTAAATGCCCTACTATCTTACCATACAGAGATACGACCAGAGTGCTGCAAACACCTTCAATTGGAGCGTTGGTATTAGGGTTGTAATTGGCCTATTATCTTTCCGTTTGGAGACACTAGTAGAGTGCCCCAAACACGTTCAATAGGAGTGTTGTATTAGCGTTGTAAATGCCCCATTATCTTGCCATATAGATACACTACAGGAGTGCGCCAAACACCTTTAATTGGAGTGTTGAATTAGGGTTGTAAATGTCTTATTATGTAGCCATATAGGAACATTTCTAGAGTGCTCCAAGCACCTTCAATTCGAGTGTTGTATTATTGTTATAAATGCCCTATTGTCTTATCATCTTGAGACACAACTAGAGTGCTCCAAACACCTTCAATTGGAGTTTTGCTTTAGGGTTGTAAATGCCCTATTATCTTTCCAAATAGAGACACTACTAGAGAGATCCAAGTACCTTCAATTGGAGTGTTGTATCAGGGTTGTAAAGGCCTCATTATCATGTTATATAGAGACACTACCAGAGTGCTCCAAACACCTTCAATTGGAATGTTGTATTAGTGTTGTAAATGCCCTATTATCTTACCATATAGAGACACTCATAGAGAGATCGAAACACCATTAAATGCCCTATTATCTTGCTGTCTAGAGGCACTACTAGTGTGCTCCGAACACCTTCAATTGCAGTGTTGTATTAGGGTTGTAAATGCCCTATTATCTTGCCATATATAGAGACTACTAGAGTTCTTCAAACACCTTTAATTGGAGTGTTGTATTAGTGTAGTAAATGCGATATTATCTTGCCATATAGAGACACTACTGGAGTGCTCCAAACAGCTTCAATTTGAGTGTTGTATTAGGGTTGTAAATGTCCTATTATGTAGCCATGTAGAAACATTTCTAAAGTGCTCCAAGCACCTTCAATTCGAGTGTCATATTAGGGTTGCAAATGCGCTATTATCTTGCCATATAGAGACACTAGTAGAGTGCTCCAAACATCGTCAATTGGAGCGTTGTATTAGGGTTGTAATATGCCTATTATCTTTCCATCTGGAGACACAACTAGAGTGCCCCAAACACCTTCAATAGGAGTGTTGTATTAGTCTTGTAAATGCCCTATTTTCTTGCCATACAGAGACACTACAGGATTGCGTTGAACAGCTTCAATTGGAGTGTGGAATTAGGGTTGTAAATACCTTATTATCTTGCAATATGGAGACATTACTATAGTGCTCCAAACACCTTCGGTTGGAGTGTTGTATTAGGGTTGTTAATGCCCTATTTATCTTATCATCTTGAGACACAACTAGAGTGCTCCAAACACCTTCAATTGAAGTGTTGTATTATGGTTGTAAATGCCCTATTATCTCTCCATATAAAAACACTTCTAGAGTGCTCCAAACACCTTCAATTGGAGTGTTGTATTAGGGTTGTAAATGTCCTATTATATTGCCATATAGAGACACTACAAGAGTGCTCCAAACATCTTCAATTGAAGTGTTGTATTATGGTTGTAATGCCCTATTATCTGTCCATATAGAAACACTTCTAGGGTGCTCGAAACACCTTCAAGTGGAGTGTTGTATTAGGGTTGTAAATGCCCTATTGTTTTGCCACACTACAAGAGTGCTCCGAACACCTTCAATTGGTGTGTTGTATTAGGGTTGTAAATGCCCTATTATATTGCCATATATAGACACTACAAGAGTGCTCCAAACACCTTCAATTGGTGTGTTGTATTAGGGTTGTAATTGCCCTATTATCTTGCCATATATAGACATGACCAGAGTGCTCCAAACACCTTCAATTGGAGTGTTGTATTAGGGTTGTAAATGGCCTATTATCTTGCCATCTCGAGACACTACTCGAGCGCTCCAAACACCTTCAATTGGAGTGTTGTATTAGGATTGTAAATGCCCTATTATCTTGCCATCTAGAGACACAATGAGAGTGCTCCAAACACATTCAATAGGAGTGTTGTATTAGGGTTGTAAATGCCCTATTATCTTGCGACTTGGAGACACTACTCGTGTGCTCCAAACATATTCAATTGGAGAGTTGTATTAAGGTTGTAAATGCGTTATTATCTTGCCATATAGATACACTACTAGAGTACTCCAAAGACCTTCAATTGGAGTGTTGTATTAGGGTTGTAGATGCGCTATTATCTTGCCATATAGAGACACTAATAGAGTTCTCCAAACACCATCAATGGGAGCATTATATTAAGGTTGTAATTGGCCTATTAACTTTCCATCTAGATACTCTACTAGAGTACTCGAAACACCTTCAATTGGAGTATTTTATTTGGGTTGTAAATGCTCTATTATCTTGCCATATAGAGACACTACGAGAGAAATCTAAACACCATCAATTTGAGTGTTGTATTAGGGTTGTAAATGCCCTATTATCTTGAAATCTGAAGACACTACTAGGGTGCTCCAAACACCAAGAATTAGTGAGTTGTATTAGGGTTGTAAATGCGCTATTATCTTACCATATAAAGACATTACTAGGCTATTCGAAAGACCTTAAGTTGGAGTATTGTATTAGGTTTGTAAATCCCCTATTATCTTGCCAGATAAAGACACTACAAGAGTGCTCCAAATACCTTCAATTGGAGTTTTGTACTAGGTTTGTAAATTGCCTATTATCTTTCCATCTGGAGACATGAATTGAGTGCTCATAACATATTCAATTGGAGTGTTCTATTATGGTTGTAAATGTCATATTATCTCTCCATATACAGACACTACTAGAGTGCCAAACACCTTCAATTGGAGTGTTGTAATAGGGTTGTAAATGCCATATTATCTTTCTATTTGGAGACACTTCTAGAGTGCTCCCAACACCTTCAATTGGAGTGTTGTATTTGTTAGTTTGTAATAATCTAGAAGTCAATAATACGATAATTTATCATAAAGCTTTGTTCATGAATTGAATGTTTAAATTATATATCATTTTGTTGCCTTGAATATTATTGTATTATGGATCATTTCGAGTTCATGACTGGAATTGTGAAACTCCATAATTAAGATGGTATATATTCTTAAGAGAGGTGGGCTACGGTGAGTTGCAAAGTAAAACGCGTTTCTACTTCATGCCGTATTTTTATTTTGAAAGTCCAAACGACCGATCCGAACTGTTAGATGTTTAATCCATATTGGAATGTGCTTGGAGAACAAATTTTACATTTTTTGAATTTTTTTTACTATTTATTAAGCATTTTTGAAAATTGCTGTTTTGCTGTGAACAGTAAAAAACAGTAAAATTTTTTGGACCATCAGATCAGCGACTTTTAAAATTGCTTAATAAATAGTAAAAAATTTCTAAAAAATGTAAAATTTGGTCTCCAAGCACATTTCAATATGGAGAACAAGATGAACGGTTCGGATCGACGTTTTGAACTTAAAAATCGCAAAATATGAGCGTGAAGTAAAATAGTCGCTTTACTTCGCAACTCACCGTAGCCCACCTCTTCTTAAGAAGTCACTAACCGAGGTAATTAGCAGGAACACTAATTAACCGTTACTAGGTTAGTATGTGGATTAAAAGATGGCTAAGTTTTACAAACCATAGACACGAGATGTCATTTTAATCGCATAGATACATGTTCTAGGAACATGGTATTTGACAGACCTCGAATGAAACATTGAATAGAATTGTGTTCGTGTCATTAATGTTTTCATTCAGTGTAAAGTTCTACAGTATGAGGTATTCATCATTCCAGCTAAGAGATGTGTATGTGTGAGTGTTATCTAACGCTGTCCGTAAAAAGCAGTCAGAACGGTAGCACTTCCATATGTATAGTGTAGCTATAGCATCACTGGGCCCCTTGATAGAGTTAGATTATCTGCATGCCGTATGATTACAAGAGTAATTATATTTGATAGTCTACTCAAGATCAAGAAAAGATTCAGTTAACAAGGATGACACACTTCTACCTTGAAACTAATCTGATAGCTATGAGACAGAAGAACAGACACAAGTAAATTGTTTACTAGATCGTGATATTGTACAGTACAGCATCATCTGTGTAATTGGATGGTCATGATGTATTTTGCCAGATGCCGCTCATGATTATAGAAGTTAAAACAGTTTTAATTCTATTTACCAACATAACACAGATCCTATTGGGTCACACCATATAGGAGCTATTGGGTCACACCATAAATTGATTGTAATTAATATTAAGATGGTTATAATTAATTATACGTGTTATAATTAAATTATATTTGTCATGTAAAATGACAAAGCAAAAACTAATGGTTATAATTAGTTATACTTGATATAATTAATTATAATTAATTATACGTCATTTAGAATGACAAACAAAAACACTGGTTAGTTTATAAACGTGTTTGACATGTTGTATAAAATTACCAAACAAAAACCGCAGACGAATATAGTACATGACAATTATACATATTTGATTTGGATAGTTACTATTTACTATTCCTTTGGGTTAATGGTTTAGGATCCATTAAACAAATCCAACCAATATGAAATAGCAAAATCCAAATTGGACGCCTCTCCAAAACTGCCACAAAAGGGCAAATTGGTAATTTTGGCAACTTCAGGGGTATTTCGGTCTTTTGCGAACCTCCTCGAATGCCTATAAATAGGTGAAAGAGAAAATTCACTAATTCACGTGTTAATCTGATTACTTCGTTAATTGGAATTTCTCTCTTTCTCGATTTACAGTTTTTCGGATTGGTGAATAGTATTTTATCGAATTTTGTGGTATTTCAGATTTTGATTATTAGTGAATCTGATTAACTGAAAGTTCATGAATAGTGTTATTACGCCTTTTTCGGTGAATAGTGTTTTTGCAGAATTCCGCGGTTTATGATATTTCTGGCAAAAGAAATAAACCGCTCTCCGGTTAGTCCTGGTGGATAACCTATAGAGGTATCACACGTGTGATACTCCGAGTCGATTCCTTCCCTAGTGTAGCTCTTCTCGCTCATCTGCATTCCAACTGTGATTTGGAAACAAGGTATAAATATGTTATATTAATCTATTTAATTGATAAGTAGATTAAAGTTTTAGAAATCAATTATGGAGTAGATCTGTAAAAGAATTAAATGAGGTTTTGATGCCGAAGGAATACTGAAGGTGGACCGCCTTGGAAAGTTTCTTGACATACCTCGTTTAATCCTTGGCTTAAGTTAGAAGTAAAATTTTGTTTTACGTTCTTTCCGCATCTTAAGCAAATAAATGGGTTTGAACCGTCAAAACCCAACAGTATTAGGGTTGTAAGTTGTAAATGTCCTATTTTATTGCCATCTGGGGACACTACTAGAGTGCTTGAACACCTTCAATTGGAGTGTTATGTTAGGGATGTAAATACCCTATTATCTTGCCATATTGGGACACTACTAGAGTACTCCAAATACCTTTAATTGGAGTGTTGTATTAGGGTTGTAAATGTCTTATTATTTTGACATATAGAGACACTACTAGTGTGCTCGAAACACCTTCAATTGGAGTATTGTTTTAGGGTTGTAAATGCCCTATTATCTTGCATCTGGAAACACTAGTAGAGTGCACCAAGCACCTTCATTGGGGTATTGTATTAAGGTTCTAAATGCCCTATTATATTGCCATATAGATACACTACTAGAGTACTCCAAAGACCTTCAATTGGAGTGTTGTATTAGGGTTGTAGATGCGCTATTATCTTGCCATATAGAGACACTAATAGAGTTCTCCAAACACTTTCAATTGGATTATTGTATTAGGGTTGTAAATACCTATTTTCTTGTCACATAGAGAACCTACTAGAGTTCTCTAAACACCTTCAATTGGAGTGTGGTATTAGGGTTGTTAATGTCGTATTATCTTGCTATCTGGAGATACTACTAGAGTGGTCCAAACACTTTCAATTGGAGTGTTCTATTTGGGTTGTAAATGCCCTATTATATTGCCATATAGGGACACAACTAGAGTGCTCCAAACAACTTCAATTGGAGTGTTGTATTAGGGATGTAAATGCCCTATTATCTTGCCATCTAGAGAAACTAGTAGAGTGCTCCAAACACTTTCAATTGGAGTGTTATATTAGGGTTGTAAATACCATATTATATTGCCATCTAGAGACACTACTAGAGTTCTCCAAACACCTTCAATTGGAGTGTTGTATTAGGGTTGTAATTGCCCTATTATCTTGCCTTATAGGGACACTACTAGAGTGCTCCAAACACCATTAATTGGAGTGTTGTATTAGGGATGTAAATACTGATTATCTTGTCATATGGAGAAACTACTAGAGTGCTTCAAACACCTTTAATTTGACTGTTGTATTGGGGTTGTAAATGCCATATTATATTGTCATCTAGAGACACTACTAGAGTTCTCCAAACACCTTCAATTGGAGTGTTGTATTAGAGTTGTAAATGCCCTATTATCTTGCCTTATATGGAAACTACTAGAGTGCTTTAAACACCTTCAATTGGAGTGTTGTATTAGGGTTGTAAATACTTATTATCTTGTTATATGGAGAAACTACTAGAGTGCTCCAAACACCTTCAATTTGAGTGTTGTATTAGGGTTGTAAGTGTCATATTATCTTGTCATTTGGAGACACCAGTAGATGTTGAGGCATTTTTGTCAGCCTATTATTTTGGTGTATACCGGCGCGAACGTCTCTACAAATACACTCCCTCCCTTGAGTAGGTAAAGGGGAAGAAGCTTATTGTTTGATTGTGGGGATTTTTTTTCTTCTAGCAGATGCAAGCCCCTGTTCTTAATTACCCTGGATAGTACCCAAGAACCTCCAATTAAGGGGCTAGACGAAATGACATAATTAGGGTTGATTATCGGAAGTACAATTAAGAAGAGAGAGTGATACTGAATCAGAGGGGTAGTACTGATTGAACCCTCGAGGGGTATACTAATGGTGTATGCCTAGGGTTTTCTAGGACTTTTGTTTAATTTAGGTTTTGCCTATTACATGCAAGGACTTTAGCTGATTTGAAGGTGCCTTAGGTTTTCTAGGGCTTTTATTTGATTTGGGTTTTGTCTAGGATTTTCTAGGACTTTTATTTAATTTGAGGTTGCTATTATATGCAAGAACTTTAGCTGATTTGAAGGTGCCTAGGATTTTCTAGGACTTTTGTTTGAAGTGCTTGTTTCATGCAAGGGCTTTAGCTGTTTTGAGAGTGCGTAGGATTTTCTAGGGCTTTTGTTTGAGGTGCCTGTTTCATGCAAGGGCTTTAGTTGAATATATATATCATGGATGACACCGAACTACTTGAGTGGGTATCTGGAACACTTCGACAGCCTACGGATCTAACTAGCGCAAAGGTATGATCCTCATTGTCTTTCTGATTTTGTCAAGTTTGTGGCTTCAAATATTTGGCATTATGCCCATTCAAAGCCCAAGGTGAAGACAAGGATATATAATCCTTGTTAGTCTTTTGGTGCATGTATAAAAAAATTTAGGTAGTTAGATACATTTGTGAGGTTTAAAGGAGGTTGATTTGAAATTTCCAACTATTTAGAATTTTCTGGGTCTTTCAGGAAATTTGTAGTGCATTTTTTTTTTAATTTTAGGTATTAATATCAGGAATTCGATGCTCTGTTGGTCTCAATTTAACTTATTCAAATATCATTTTTTTTTTAATATCGGCTCTTTGTTATTAACTATTTGAAGTTTATTTACATACGACCGATCAGAGCACCTCAAAGTAAAAAGAATAAATAAAAATAAACGTTATTTGTATTTCTTTTGTTTGCTTATTTATTTACCATTACCTAATCACTACATGTGCTCCCTTTTTTAATGTATATATTGGCATCCCTGATAAAATGTCACGCGCATAATTTATTTATTATATTTCTTATTTTATTTTTTGTGTGCGGCATGATATATTGATTTTTAATAAAATAAAGCATGTCTAGCATTCACGCCTATTTTTTTATTTTATTTTACTTTACTTATTTTTTTCATTTATGTGGCATATTATCATCACAGTGATATATTCACTGCATGGATTTATTTGCCACATTTTATTCGGGACACGAGTAGCATTATGATATCTTTTTTTCTCGAGAAGCAATCTGAGATTACCGCGCATGACCGACCTTTTTTTTATCATTGAAGCCAACATTCCGTCATAAGCAAAGATACTTCAGTCTATCATATGATAGACAAGATTGTGGGACTTCGGCGATGCAGTATTGGTAGTCTTAATTCATTCCCTTGTCATTTTGGGCCACACCCCCTATTTGTTGAGTAGGGCGACCTGTCTTCTTGGTGATGTTCCTTATGCATCAAGTAATGCCCCCCTCATATTTTGTCAGGGTCAATCATCTCCATCTCGGGACATGCCCCCTATGTGTCGAGCATAACAGCCTGTTCCTTCGAGTGGTATTCCTTGTGCACCGTAAAATGCTTCCTTTGTGGTTGAGTGAGTAGTATATTTTCTTCGGGGTGGTGTTTTTTTTTTATGTACCATATGATGTCCCATGTAGCTTGGTCAAGGGGTATTGGTCATTTGTGTGTTTTATTGTGTGTTGAATCTATTTAGGATTATATCCCTTATACATTGCATGGGGTTACCCATTTATTGAGTGGTGTTCCTTGAGTATGATGCGCCATTGACATTTCTTCCAAACGGTGCCCCTGCATATGTTGTACTGGTGGTATCGCTTCCGACCAGTGCTCCTTGCATAAGGTATGTAAGTGACATTGTTTTAGAGCAGTGTCCCTGATGATGATGTGGTAGTGGGATTACTTCTGCGTGGTGCCCCTACATGTGTTTTTATGGAGCAACATTGCTTCTGAGCGATCTCTCTTAGCGTTTGATGCATTGGTGGCATTGCTTCTGAGTAGTGCCCCATGCATGTGTTATGATGGAGTGACATTTTTTTTAGCGCGCCCTCTACATTTAATGTGTTGGCGGTATTGCTTCTAAGCGACATCCATACATGTGTTGTGATGGAGTGACATCGCTTCTGAGTGATGCGTTTGATGCGCTAACGGCATTGCTTCCAGGCAGTGCCCTCTGCATGTGTAGCAACACAAATAATAAATAAAGCCACATTTATTTCATCATAAAACGAATTTAACAAACGATTATGGCGGACATGGCTAGTAACACAACCACCGCCATGCCTACTCAATGTATCAATAATTGAATCATGGAAACAAAAATAAACAATATGTGACAATTTATCAATCATAAGCCTTCCCGTTTAGTCTCACTCTTGTCCTTGCTCGAATCATTCCTCTTCATTACCTGGAACCCACATAAAAGTGGAACGGATGAGAGATCGAACCTTCTCTCAGTGCGAGATTTAGTTCCAGCCCGGAGCTTATAAAACCTTTACTTATACACTAAAATATGAACATACATAAATAAAATGTGAATGCTTCTTTTGATGCAATGCATATCCTATTATTACTTACTACTTTCATTTACTTTCAAAAATTCGTTAATCTATTTTGTTTGCCTCACTAGGCGGTGAATTCATATGCCGCTAGATCTTGGCATGATAGGACCGCTTCCGCCTACGATCACGTCCGTGAAGGGACCGCGTTAGCCTACAATCACATCCGTGACAGGACCGCTTTCGCCTACAGTCACGTTAACGAGGGATCCAGTCGAACACTAGACACAATGTATACATCCCAATATGCAACCATATCGGCCCCTGTTCAATTTCCTTATTCGTTCATTTTCAAACACATTTATTCAATCACACAATTCATGTCATGCTCAACACATCCTATTCATGCAAGTCTATTGGTCAATATATGAATCCTATCATTTCATGCAATTTATTTGTGTCCACTCAAGTCATACGAATGGTTCAAAAACAACATGTATAAATCCAACTAATGCCATAATAATAAAGTTGAATGACAATAGGGAAATAAAATAGTTTTATAAGATATAGAAAATCCGCACCTGATATCTGACGAGTGAATTCTTGATTGTTTCTCACGTCGTTTAAATCTTTAAGCGTCAAATCTAAAACACAAATATACATTAATTAATGATGGTTGGATTCAAATTTTGTTTTCTAAAAACCATTAGTGTTATATGTCATTCATTATAGCTTAGTATTTAAGCGAATAATCAAGAATATTGATTTGATAATTAAATCTCATTTAGACGTTATATATTCTTTATATTAAAAATTCTGACAACTTTAAATTCGGTTTAAAATTGAGAGAGGATGAAATAAATAATTCATAAAAGAAATAACAAGATAAATGATTTTGCTTATAATGATTTGGCTTATATTACCCTGATCCTTGTCATACCGAAATGTCTGACTATAAAAAAAATAAAAAGAATATTCCAATTGTATATATAGTAAGTTTGAAATTTCATTATAGAGATATAACTTAAATTAACTATCTACTTAAAAAAAAACTTAATAATAAGATATCAATATTTTAGATACCATCACGTATTCATAGATCAAAATGATTTATTTCATTCCACTATAATATACAAATAATAATCATTAGTTAGTTTAGACAATTTCTATTCCGAGTTATCAAATACACCAAAAATATACATCATATTATGATTCTTGAAATCAGATTTAGATTACTTGATGAAATAAAAAAAAGTTATAATATATTATATGACAATCTATATGATCAAAATTGAATAAAAAAAATCAAGATTATATATTCAGAAATTTTTTATAATTAAAGGAATTATCATAACTACAAAAAAAATTCAGATTATAATATCATAAAATAGATAAATTTTCAGATTATAAGAAAATTAAAGAATGCTCACTAACAATTATAATTTTTCAGATTTTAATTAAAGGTCTAAATTCATAAATTAATGTGGTCTAATTAACAACGAAATTAATTCTACCAATAAGGTCTAATTTATCATCTTCTAATCTATTCAACTTATGCAACAAACTAATAGAAATGATTAATTACCTTAATGCAGAATTTTAACCCAAGAAGAGTGTTTTGAGGAACTCCTTCGATGGTTGTGAAGAAAAACAGTGAAAAATATTTATGGCAGACAAGGAGAAAGAATTATACTGATGTCAATGTTTATAAAATTCTGAAAATGAGATAAGAAAGAGATATATGCATTGAAAAGGGATTAACGGGGGGTGAGAAGTTGCCATTTATAAGGCGCCTGGTAGGTAGTGAAGAGTAGAACTAGGGTGTTCTTAAGTTCACCAAAGTGTTTAGTGAGCTTAACTCCAAAATTCATTAAATTAGTTTCAAATGATAAATTTGAACTATTGGAACCCGCCTACCTTACGAGTGATACGTCTACATGTGAAAATTTTAAACATTCGAATTAATTTAGTATAAAGTCAATCAGTCAAAATTAGAATTAATTTTAGTGCATTCATTTTTTGAACGTTTTTTGACTGCTTGACTTTATACTAAATTAATTTGAATGTTTAAAATTTTCAAATGTAGATGCATCACTCGTAAGGTAGGCGGATTTCAACGGTTCAAATTCGTCATTTAAAACTGATTTTATGAATTTTAGAATTAAGCTCACCAAACACTTTGGTGAGCTTAAGAACACTCTAGTTCTTCTCGGCAGTGAATTATTGAAAAGTCAATATTTTTGTATTTTTTGTTGCAAACTCCGAAAATTCAACAGTCAATTATTAAGGCCCACAAAGTATCGTTTGAAAATGAATGCACTAAAATTAATTTAGCAACTTTCTAATTTTGATCGATTGACTTTGTACTAAATTAATTCGAATGTTTAAAATTTTCACATGTAGAGATGCATCACTCGTAAGGTAGGCGGGTTCCAACGGTTCGGATTCATCATTTGAAACTGATTGGATGGATTTTGGAGTTAAGCTCACCAAACACTTTGGTGAGCTTAAGAACACCCTAGTTCTACTCGGTTGAAACCCGCCTATCTTACGAGTGATGGATCTACATTTGAAAATTTTAAACATTCGAATTAATTTAGTATAAAGTCAAGCGATCAAAAAACGTTCAAAAAATAAATGCACTAAAATTAATTTATCAACCTTTTAATTTTGACCGATTGACTTTATACTAAATTAATTCGAATGTTTAAAATTTTCACATGTAGACGCATCACTCGTAAGGAAGGTAGGTTCCAACGGTTCGAATTTGTCATTTAAAACTGATTTAATGAATTTTGGAGTTAAGGTCACCAAACACTCTATTAAAAACACTCTAGTTCTACTCGGCAGTGAATTATGGAAAAGTCAATATTTCTGTATTTTTTTGTTGTAAACTCCGAAAATTCAACAGTCAATTATTAAGGCCCACAAAATATCGGACTCCGTCATTAGCCTTCCCCGCTAAGCAATGGAAATTTCAAATTTAGATGACCATGAAGAATCCAACAAAACTCTGATCTGCAACTCAGGAAACGTGAATTACAAGTTGGGACTATAAAAGCTCAAGCAAAGCTCACACTTTTACCCATCCAATCCAATCAGTGATTTGAAAAAGGAAAAAAAGTATGGATCTTTCTCTAGTTTTTTCATGCTTTCTAATCCCCATTCTTATTCTGACATTATATCACTTCTTCAATTGAGATCCAAAGAAACAGACCACTACATGTTGCCACAAAACCTACCCTCTTATCGGTGATATGCTTGAGGCCATTAAAAATCAGAACCGTATTTTTGACTGGACGACTGAAATCCTGATCGATAACCCGACCCATACAGTGGTCTCAAAAACCGCAGGTCTTTGTACCGGCATCATAACCGCTAACCCGAAGAATGTTGAATACATTCTAAAAACAAAAATTGAAAACTATCCAAAGAGCGATTTTATCATGTCCATGCAAGAAGATCTCTTAGGTCATGGAATATTTAACTCTAATAGCAAGCACTGGCATTGGCAGCGTAAGACTGCCAGCTTGGCTTTCACGAATCGTTCTCTGCGTGGTTTGTGGTGGACACGATTCACTCTGAGATCATAGGCCAACTCATTCCCCTTGTGGAGAAAAGGAGTGAGAAGGGAGGGGTAATAAACATGCAAGATGTTCTAGAGCGGTTTGGATTTGATAACATTTGGAGAGTTGTATTTGATGTGGATCCAGCTTGTCTAACTGAAAGGGTTCCGAATTAATGAGATCTTTTGCTGAGGCAGTAGATTGCTTTTAAAACGGTTTCCTGTTGAGTTTGTGTGGAGGGGTATGAAATGGCTTTAAATTGGGAGTGAAAAAAGGTTGAGAGAATCTATTGCGAAGATTAAGAGCCATGTAACAAAGATAATTCATGAGAAGATAGAGAAACCTTCGAATAACAAGATTGATCTCATATCTCACATCGCCTCGAGTGAAGAACACACTATAGATAATTTAGTAGATTTTGTCATTAACCTTCTACTTGCCGGTGGTGAGACCATCTCAGTTACACTGACATGGTTCTTCTGGCTTGCTTTGACCTGACCTGATGTGGAGGAAACAATTATAGAGGAGATAAGATCAATTAGAAACACTAAAACTTCCTCCAGTGCAATGTTTGGGCCTGACGAGTTAAGAGAGATGCACTACCTCCATGCTGCCATAACTGAAGCTATGAGGTTGTATCCTGCTTTGGCAATTAACACTCTGTCATGCAAAGAAGACGACACTTTACCAGATGGGACGGTTGTCAAAAAGGGATGGCTCGTTAGTTACCACGCATATGCCATGGGTCGGATGGAGGATATATGGGGGATAGACTGTAGGGAATATAAGTCCGAGAGGTGGTTGGAGAATGGGGTTTTCAAGCCCGAAAGCCCGTATAAGTATCCAGTGTTTAACGCCGGTCCAAGAATGTGTTTGGGAAAAGAAATGGCATATATACAAATGAAGTCGATTGCTGCATTCTTTTTTTTTTTTTTTTTTGAGAAAGGATTGCTGCATTCATGTTTGAAAGGTACACGATTGAAGTTGTGATGGAGGGGGTGCCAGACTATGTGGTAGGAGGAACACTGAAGATGAAAGGTGGATTGCCTGTCAAGTTCTCAAAGAGAACGACGTAATATGTATTCAAATTAATGTTTGTTGTTGATATTTATTTATTATCTTATTTATAACAATAATGAATCTATTTATTTGTTTAATATGGTTTAAATTTGAGAGAGACCTGAGTGAGGGAAAAGGTTTATTATGTACAGGAAGTTAATGTTTAATAGGATGTCATCAAAAACTAGAGGATTGCCACTCTAGCTAGTTCTTATTGTTTGTTCTTACATATATAGTAATTGACTATTTTTTGCGTGTATCTATATACTTTTTAGTCCTGAACGGACTTAATTAAGCTAGGTACAATTTTTTTTTTTTTTTTAAAAATAAATGTCATGGAGTCTATGTACAATTTAATTTCAAGTATTCTGGGAATTTCCTCGAACGCCTTACATGCAGACCTAAACGACTAATATCATTCCAGTACCAGTTGGTGCCACAAACCTGTAACATTTAACGTACCAAAAGAGATTGAAAGCAATTAGCAACAAAAGTTCCATAAATATCAAAATTAGGGATGAAATATTCATTTAAAACACAAATACGAATATCCATATATACCAAGTTAAAATTCTATTCACTGATATCTAACAGCAGAGAACAAAACGTATGATTGGATGACAAAGTATAACCATCTGAATAGGATTATATCAACTCATATGTAAATATAGCAGCCGAACTAGTCATCAGGTAAACCCAAACTAGGCATGCAGCCAGTACATGCACTCGACGGGAGGATACTAATTGCACTCTATTTCAAGTGTAGATTAAATCCAAATGCTTAATGTTTACTTGAATATACTGGTAAAATGGTACTTTCATCAAAAAAAAAAAAAAAAAAATTATGGGCATGCTTGGTTGCTACTTAATGATAAGGAGGATTAAGTTACTCCAAGAGTCCAAGTTAAGGTGGCTTACACTATTTTTATCTGGTAGAACTTGTTAGTTAAGTATGACTTAAATATATTATTTTTTTGGATTGACTCAAAGTTCAATTTTACCATAACTTTTTTAATATTTATTTTAGTACCATATATTTCGATTTTATGCCTTAAACTAATTGCTAGAATTAAATGTGTTAATGTTTTAGTAAGTATGTGATGAGCAAAAAGCTTATCAGATCAGCCAATACAACAACTGAAAACAAAAACCCTTCCAAAATGTGTGAAATTTACTTAGAAAACAGTGCAAATACAACTCTGAAGGCCTCTCTCTTGCAAAGTTTTTGAAAATCACAAATCTAAATTTTTGTTATAATCTGTTTCTACTTGCCCGTATTAACTCTCTCTCTCTCTCTCTCATTGATTAAGTGGACTATATATCAGTGGTGCATAATTTCTAACATTATCAATAAACAGTGATGTATTTGTCAGCATCGAAGCATCATGCCCAAAATATATTTGGTTTATGCATATAAGACCAAGAAGAAACATTACACAGTAAAAATCATGCCATGAAATGAATTTATTTTCAACAAAATTGAAAAACTGCAGTACTGGTACAGATGCATTAGATGTCGTACTGGTACACTGCAAAATTAGAATCAAAGTTGAAGAATGAAGGTGCAAAAAGCAGTTATAAAGATTCTCAATTCAGACAAAAAATTAACAGAATTTAACATGATTATATAGGATATGCTGGTACATACCAGTACAAAACAAACAGAAAACCTAATCTGAAATATATCACTACTCATTTCTTAGTAAGTGTTCTATCTGTCAGGAAGAGGAGGTATATCTGATCAGAGTTGCACCCTGAGGTGCCAACCACCAATAAACTTGTATCGAGTGTCCAAGTAAGACCAGACCAAGTGGCCTGAAGTGAGAGAAAGATAAGAATTAGAAAATCAGGAGGAGCACAATTTAGATGATATAGTGGTTTGCTGACCCTATAAATTAGCTGTGATACATCTTCTTTTATCAGTCCCTAGCATATAATAGAATAAACATAAATAAACTGATCCAGTTTGCTGACCCTTTTGTACAAAATTGTACCACTATAAATCAGCAGTAAAGCCCTGATTTATACCAAAAAACTTGTTTTCTACAAAGCAGCCCTTGATTTTTCAGAAAATGCTACATAGCAACTTTTATATACTTCAGCATACTTATTTTCCCATTTTATAGTCAAAACTATGGAAGCTCTCAATTCAATAGAAGAAGGCTAAGGAAAAAATTAGCATGTATGCTTATACGGTGATACCAATAATATAGCCCTAATAAGGCAAACAAGGAAGAAAACCCAACAAGAGAGAATTCAGATTTTTACCGCCAAGACACAGATGAGAATTGGATATTAAGAGGTTGCAGAGAGAGGGTGGCGCGTGCAGTGGGGGAGAATCGGATATTAAGCGATTACTGTACCAGCGAGTTGAGTATAGATCAGGGATTACTGTACCAGCGAGTTTATCTTGTTACTCGTAAGCTTTTACTGGTTCTTCTTGGTATTGAACTGTCTGCTGTACCAATTTATTTTACACTTCAATTCTGCAAAATTTAGGAGGCGCAGTTTGACCAGATCACTAGACCAGTTGATTTAGCAGGCGCAGTTTGACATAACACAGTGGAGCGCAGCCTTGAAATGGGAGCAAGCGGATACCAGTAACCGATCTTAGTTGATGTAATAGTGTGAGCAAGCTGGTACCAGAATTTGTAAATAGTGTTAGGGGGTAAAACTGGTAATTGGAGGAAATAGTGGAGCTGGTACCAAAAGCACGTACAGGTATTCAAGGAAAATTGTAATTGGAGATAGGATCTTGTACATAAAAACTGTTCTTTTTTATTAATACAAAATTTGTAATTAGAGACCTTATTATTCTTTCATTAATATATGGTTTCTCTAGTTCTTAACATCGCTTCATTTTTTTTGTTTTAAAAAGATTGAAGCTGTTTGTATTTGTTCCACATTCTGTTTTTCCTATTAGCTTTGTTATAATATTCAATTGCATTTTTATTGTTACACAGCGAACAACACACCATGGAGAATTTAGTAGATTTTGTCACTAACTTCCTACTTGCTGGTACCGGGACCACTACGGCTGCACTGACATGGTTCTTCTGGTTTGTGTCGACCCGACCTGATGTGGAGGAAACAATTCTAGAGATAAGATCAATTAGAAACACAAAAACTTCCTCCAGTGCAATGTTTGGGTATGATGAGTTAAGAGAGATGCACTACCTACATGCTGCCATAACCGAAGCCATGAGGTTATATCCTCCTGTAGCAATTGACACACAGTCGTGCAAAGAAGACGACACTTTACCAGATGGGACAGTTGTCAAAAAGGGATGGCTTGTTAGTTACCACACATATGCCATGGGTCGGATGGAGGATATATGGGGGAGTGACTGTAGACAATATAAGCCTGGAAGGTGGTTGGAGAATGGAGTTTTCAAGCCCAAAAGCCCGTTTAAGTATCCAGTGTTTCATGCTGGTCCAAGAATGTGTTTGGGAAAAGAAATGGCGTATATACAAATGAAATTGATTGCCGCATTCATGTTTGAAAAGTACAAGATTGAAGTTGTGATGGAGGGGTTGCCTGAGTATTTGGTATGGGGGACACTAAAGATGAAAGGTGGATTGCCAGTCAAGTTCTCAAAGAGAGAACATAATATATTATCAAATTAATGCTTGTTGTTGATATTTATTTATTATCTTAATTATACAAATAATGATTCTATTTATTTGTTTGATATGCTTTAATTTGAGACAGACCTGGTTGAGAAAAATATAGTTTTATTATGTATTTCTACTGATATAGTAATAGGATGTCAATACAAAACTTGAGGTTTCCACTCTAGTTTTCATTGTTTGTTTTATATTTAGCAATTCACTATTCCTTGCGTGTATCTATATTTTCTTGAGAAATGGACATAATTAAGCCCAACTACAATTTTTTTTTGTGACATAAGTGACAAGAGACCAAGTACAATCTAAATTCCAGTAGTTTGGGAATTTTGTCGAGCACCTCACATGCAGAATAACTAATTTTAAAGTTTTCATAGGGAAATATCTAAATTAAGAAATTATGATGGGCATGTATCTAAATTTCTCAATGAGAAATAGTAGACCCAACAGAGAATGATCGAATCAATTCATGTGTCCAAATAACAGACAAACTAGCCGATAGTCATCAGATACAGTCAAACTAGGCGTGAAGCTGGTACTGGTACATGCACTGACGGAGGATACTAATTGCATTCCATATTAAGTGTGGTCACTGACTCACTGGTCGGCTTCTACTGAAGAAACACAGGTATTATGTGGCATGTAGTTTAAATCCAATGATATCTTTTATGACAAAAGAAATTCGATGATATATATACCATACTAATTGGGTAGGCAAAAATTGTCATAACATTCTCCAGGAGTTGTCATAATATCTAGTACTCGGTGACAAAAAAAATCTAGATCCCATCAATAATCCAAACTAAACAAGAAAAAACCTCCATTATTCAGCAATCCAACACAAGTAACTAAAACAGCATCGAATTTCATAAACTAAGAACCTGTCATGATTGGCCGACTAATTCAAAATCTCCACCTCCTCTTCCTCCCCTTGCCCTTGTTCATCTTTTGACTCGAGTTCCAAATCAGGCATCGTCAGGTAACGGCCTGTCATTGGGTCAATAGGCCGTCTGTCACGGGGTCCACCTTTGCGAGCCATGGCAAGCATAGGAGGCGGAGGTAGAAGGCCAGCCCGAAAGAAGAGACGCTGCACCGGGTCAGACGGTTGTGCCCCAACGGACAGCCAGTACTTGATCCGATCAAAGTTGAGGCCCATCCTCTTGGCCCCGTCCTTACCGGGCAACGGGTTGTAGTAGCCCAGCACCTCTAGGTGCTTCCCGTCGCGCGGGGATCGGCTGTCCGCAGCCATCACGCGGTAGAAGGGCCGGTTCTTGCAACCGAACCGCGCCAATCTTAGCCGAACTGCCATTCTCTTCGTTTCTGTAGATGAAGGAGCGGTGGCGCGACGGAGGAAAGGAGTGCCGGTGATGGCGATGAGAAAGAGGGGCTGTGAACACTGAAGCTAAACCTAAGAGCAACTCGGTGAAGCGGACGTGTTGTTTTCCTCGTTTGAGATATCGATCCAATCCAAACAGCTGCTCAAACGGGTCTTTAAACGGGCTGTTCAATGGGAACCCATTTTTACAGAGTTAGATTCTGTGCGTACAGAGTTTAATTTTTTTACGGACCAAAAGCGAAGGCAGAGATTGAGCTGGGCAGGGATTGAACTGAACAGGGGTCTTTTGGTCCATCAAAAATTTAAATACTGTACGCATCAAAATTTACTCTGTACAAATGGGTTCCCTGTTCAATAGCAGTTTAATGGACAATCAAGTGAACAACACTAGTTTATGTTCATATTGGGTCCGAATTTTCTTCAGTAATTGAACATGAACTAAACTTCAGGCCTGTTCGTATTACAGCCCGTTCGAACCTTGTTCATAACTTGTCCGGCCCGGTTGTCCATGAACTATCCTGTTTAATTAGCAACCCAAGTAAGTTTCTCTACTAATATTTTTCTGGGACTAGTAAATTTCGATGAAGATAGAAGTAATTGAGTAAACTTGTACTTGAGTTGTACCAGTTTTGCGTATTGCCTTGATCTTAAACTAGTTTGCAATTTTAATAGCTCCAGTGTGATAATATAAAGCTGGTACCGGTGCTGTGTAGTACACTGGTATTGTACTGTAGATAACATAAAACTGGTACTTGATGTTGTGCATGCTACTATCCTGTCTCCTTTACACAACCTTGTATGGATATTGTATGTACCACATAAATTGCTATAAACAAGTAAGACTTCATATGATCTATAGTTCTGCTCTAATTGTTAATCTAAAGTTCAAAGGAATAAAATAAACATACTGTATCTCTACGAACAATATTTTCAAGACCTATTTACTAGTAAGATGTTGTCTTGATACATTATTGAATGAAATTTTCAATTGTAACCATCCTTGGGTTATTCTTGAATGAAATTTTCAAGGCCTATTTATTGTGTTATTCTTGAAATGCGAAATACATATCCTAATAGAGTGAGTCTATGGTACTATGTATATTACGATTTGGCACCGTGCTACGGCTCTATATTCGAGTTTTCAAATTCTAATGGTCGATCCGAACCGTTCATCTTGTTCTCCATATTAATATGTTTATGAAGACCAAATTTTACATTTTTTGAAATTTTTTTACTATTTTTTTAGATTTATTGAAAATCACTGTTTTTGGATGGTCCAGAATTTTCAGATCAAGTGATTTTCTAAATATCTAAAAAAATAGTAAAAAAATTTCAAAAAATGTAAAATTTGGTCTCCAAACACATATTAATATGGAGAACAAGATGAACGGTTCGGATTGACCATTAGGATTTGAAAACTCGAATATAGAGCCGTAGCACAGTAACAACCCGTGATATGCATAGTACCATAGACTCACTCTATCCTAATATGCAGTAACAGTTACATTACAAACATGGAAAAAAGCAAAATATAAAGACTTATTTGGTGAACATCATGTAAGAATATTAGGTTTCATTGAAAAATTGCAATCAATGTTTTGGTCTTCTCCACCTGTATCTCTCCTCTGTCTCTTTCTCTTGAATGTCATGTTCTAATTCAGGGCAGAAATGGGTAGGCACAGTAGGAGCGCTGTCTCTGTATCCGGTTTAGATACATTTAAACACAAGTGGGACCTATTTATTATATTATCATGTGATGTGGCGGTGTAGTCTCTGAACACACACTGTTGCTAAATGCTGTGTAATATGTTACCCTTTTCTTTTCATCATGTAGCGAGCTCTAATTTCTAAAGATATTCACTGTATTGTTCTTTGTTTTCAATCTGAAACCACGTTGATAGTTATTCTAGGAAGAGGTTTGGTCAAAGTAAATAAATTGATTCTGATAATGTTTGTTTAATGTTATTCAGTAAGGAAACTTTAAAATCATATCATGTCTATAGTTGAGTAGATCACTTATTAGTTATTATTTTTTTTTAATATATGGTTTGGTGCCTTTTGGCATAAGCCATGGCTGTCAATTTGAATATAGGGTTTACATTATTCTTTTCGTATTCTAATAGATTACTTGAATATATGTTAGTTTTCTGGAGCTTATTCATGATTTGATTCTTTTCAGGCACGAGATTTGGGATCTTAAATGTATGGTGGTGTTTTTTGTTGAAGCGTGATTTCTATAAATTATGGGACTGTTTTGATAAAAAAATAAATTCTCTAGTTCAAGGGCCTGAAAATGTAAAATGGAGATTTTTAATCTGTGATGTTTTATGCACCTTTGATTTTGTGCTAAAATTTAATTAAGATGTTTTTATGCAATTTAATTAATTATTATTTTTTTAATACTTTTTTTTATGACAATTAGAGATTTTTAATCTGAATTCGGTTTTATGCAACTAACAATATATTAAGTAGTCCATATTTTATTGTTCGATTAGGTGTACAGAGATGTATTGTTTGATTAGTTGTACAGAGATTTTATTATATTAGGTTGTACAGACTACAGAGTAACAAAGATATATTGTTCGATTATTTGTTCATACTAGTCAAGTGCCCGTGCGTTGCAACGGGATCGAAATATTATTTTGATTATTTTTTTAAATTGAATAATATTATAATCTATATGAATAATATAACAAAATAATCTATGTTAATAACAAAGAACTCGGAACACATAATAAAATGAAATAATACTAAAGCATGATATTTTTTTTAGGAAAGACCCGTAGGTATATTGCATTAAACGATATAGTTCAAACAATTACAGTACCATAAAAGAGAAACTTAGAAATTGAAAATAAGCCTCTAAATTAAAAGGAAAGATAAACAGAAATCTATAATTACATCTAACTGCCACTATCCATCATTTCGCAAATAAGAAGAAAAACAAGGAGCTTCTTGTAAGTTTGTCTTTCCCATCTGACAACCTATTCGTTTGCTACCAGCATCCTGAATTGGCGCCATCTCCATGACTTTCAAAACCGAACTGATCCCCATGTTTACCAGTAATGACTCCTATCTCGTACCAGTTATGTTACATGTACCACCCCTTCTCGCTCCGACTGAAATATTGTAGGCCAGGTTCGATATCGTGGTTGTACCGTTCCTGCAGTCCAGTTTTCCAATACGCCCTCGAAGGTCGTTCTACTCCTTGAGAGATTAGCTAACTCATGAGGCAGCTCAAGTGCTTCCCGGCACACATGTTTGATTGTGATCGTGTTGTTGCTTGATTGGAGGAGTGTTTTACATTGCTGAATTGCAGCGGGTTTATACAAAATTATATGGTTCCATCACAAAACTGCAACAGATTCAAACATTAACTTCTTCGACCAAATATTATCATCATTAACATATTTATCTCTTTCATCCTCCACAATCATATTATGCACTATTACAGAAGCTCTCATAATTTGTTTTATAGTCTTCTTACACCACAACCGTGCCGGACCACTAATGATAGCGAAAATAGAAAGAATAGAAAAACTTAAGGATAGAAAGAGTAGAAAAACTGGTCTATATTACTCCAAGAAAGTAGAAAATCACCTGCAAGAAATGTTTGAGACCTCGTTTAGAGCTAGGGTAGAACTAATACCAAATTACTGGTGGGCCCTCTCATTTTATTATGTTCGACACCTCATTTAATCCTCCTCGTTAGAATGCTTATCCTCATAAATTACTGGTGGGCTCCTCTTCAGCCTCATCTTCATCAATGTAGAATAAATTCAACACCATCATATGATCTCAATTAGTACATAATTAAACAAGGAATAGTAGACAAAAAAAGAGTAGAAAATTATTCTGAATTTAGTAAATGAAGAGGCATACCACACTAAAATGATAATCTATACAAGTAGAACCAAATGTCAAGACTCTTGAATCAATTTTCAGTAACAAAACAATTAATATAATCAAAAGATGATAAAATTTTCTACATGTTTTCAAAATATTATATAAAAAGTTTCAGTTTTTCTTTAATTTCTACAAGAACTATTTAATCCACATCAGATGAATAGTCTATAAAGGAATATGACATCTTAAACCTTAAATTCAAATGATGCTGAACCAGTACATTAACAGAATAAAATGTTTACATATTTTTTTTGTATTTTCTTGTTTTCTTAAGACAATTGTGTAGGGATTTCATGTGTATGCCTATGTGGTGAGAATTAAAAAAAATTTCTATCACCACTTGGCTCAATACACAAAGGACGTTATTTATATGACAATAGCAAACAAGAAACTTCTTAATAGTTTCATTAAGCACCTAATGTGTACTAAATAAAAATAAATAAATTTATTCATTTCTTATACAAGAGGAGATAATAATTTATACCTAAAGAGATTGTCAAATCTCTTGTTAGAGAGAAGTCGATTTCCCTTCTAGATCTCTTGGAACCGCCGTTCTCTTAGAAGCACCTCTTGGTTCACCTTGAACCTAAACAACGAACTACCACACCTCTTAGATAGATTGATGTGGAGTTCAAGGCTTAGATACAACCACCTCTTAATCTTTAAATCAACAAACTATTTGATTTCTTGGTGGCTAAACCTAACAAGAGAAGATGAGAGAGCAAGCTTCTCAACTTTCGATCAAGGAGAGGAAAAACGTGGCTGCTCAAAGGGGCTGATTTTGGCAAGTGTTATAGGCAGAAAATTAGCATATTTTTCTCCCAAATGAGCCCCCTTAAATAGGCAAGGGTTAGGGCAACCCTTTGTGTAAGGTTTGAATCAATTACACAAATGCCACTAGCCTTGTTTAGCCATCTCATGCTCTCTTTAATCTCATCTTATGGTTGGTTTAATAAATTAATTTATGAACAAATAATATTATTCATATTATTCTATTATACAATATTTATATTATTCTTATAATGTATTCAAACATTATACCAAATAATATTTTCATAACTTCGTAGATTTATTTATGGTCTAAGCATGTCATATTATGACATTTTATTTTAGCATTTCATCACATGTATTTTATCTTATACATCATTATGAAATGTAAAATACTTGTTGTTTCTCTTCAGTTGGTGTGACCGTATAGAGGATCTATGTCATCTTGGCAATAATATAAATCTTTATATTATTGACTATAAGAGGTTCTATAATTACATTATAGTTATCCAAACGACATAGTAATCATTTACTCAATCCACTAATTTTGTGTCTATCCTTGTCACATGATATTATGAATAATATGCAAAATAGGATCGTGTCATTTTTGCATTATATTCGTTTTCTTGGTCTCTCAAGTGAATTATAATTATAACTACATCAGTTATATTGCATGCGATATAATTCCACTTTACCAAGGGGCCCAGTAATATCATAACTCAAATTGAGGGACAATAATAATATTAACATATAGATTCTCCCGCACAAGTTGTACACAACGAACTGCTATTTTATTCCTATCATAAGATAGTATTTAAATAGCAATCACATTATATGCTTCTCATGTGAAAAACCTACACATCTCATATCTAAGATTCTAAATACACAATGGAAACATTAATGACACAAAACACAATCCATATAATGTTCCATTCATTTAGGTCATGTTCAATATATATATAATACACATTTTATATATTCATGTAATTAAATGATAATCATTTATCAACATTTATAGAACTTCAATGTACTTTAATCTACATGACAATCTTCCTCGGTAATTAATGTTCCTCCTTAATTACCATGATTGTGAACTTATTTAGTGATTAAATGTTTCTCATCTTAGGAGTTCTATGATTCAAGACCAAGAGCATCTTCTTGAATACTTTCAAAGATATAACATATAAATCTCAAGGAACAAGAATAATAATATTTGTAATAAAATCATGAACAACACATAAATTATTATTAAAAGATAACTTTTAAAACACACATCCTTTAGTGTCCCACTTGTTTTTAAAGTTTCTAATATACATAATAAATGCATAAACTCTAAAACTAGAAGTCTTTTTTAGTCTTCAAGCCACTCTCCATGATCTTGTAGATCCATGGACTCGAAATGAATTTCGTTTTTGGCTTGTGATAAGGGCTTAGTGAAGGGATCAGCTGTGTTGCTGTTGGTGTCAATCCATAACAATGAAATTTTGCCTTCTTCTATCGTCTGGGTCTGTCATAAAACTAGCATCAATGTAGTATTTTACAATGAGCTCTCTTTGACCACCATAGACAAGAAACTTATTCTTGGTCCTTTTCAGGTACCTAAGAATATTCTTGACCGCAGTCCAATGATCAGGACCAGGTGAAGCTTGATGACGACTTGTCATGCTCAGAGCATACGCGACATCGGGT
The DNA here is from genome assembly GCF_964058835.1 of Carex rostrata. NCBI lineage: Eukaryota > Viridiplantae > Streptophyta > Magnoliopsida > Poales > Cyperaceae > Carex > Carex rostrata. The sequence continues at coordinate 13,405,505 of NC_135919.1, forward strand.
CTTGTGCTAGTCATAGCATACATGATGGAACCTATGGCTAGAGCATAGGGAACATTCTTCATGTATTCAATGTCTTTATGTGTTATTGCACACTGCGACTTGCTAAGTTGCACAGACACACTCATTGGTACATTTCCTTTCTTGGAATTTTCCATATGGAACATTTCCAAGATTTTATCAATATACACATTTTGACTTAGACCAATGAGCTTACGAGACCTATCTTTATATATCTTAATACCTAAGATATATTGAGCCTCGCCCATGTCTTTCATTGAAAAGATTGTTTTCAATGAGTTCTTTGTTTGCTCCATCAAAGATTTTTCATTACCTATCAGCAATATGTCATCGACATATAAGACTAAGAACATAATGTGGCTCCCACTAACCTTCTTGTATACACAAGATTCTTCCTTACTTTGAATGAATCCAAGGGTTTTAACCTCTTCATCAAAGCGTTTGTACCAACTCCTAGATGCTTGCTTCAAGCCATAAATAGCTCTCTGAAGTTTACACACTTTGCTACTATTTTTCGGATCTTCAAAACCTTGAGGTTGTACCATGTATACTTCCTCATCCAATTTTTCATTTAGAAAAGCTGTTTTGACATCCAATTGACATATTTCATAATCATGAAATGCGGCAATAGCTAGCATAATTCGAATAGATTTAAACATGGCAACTGGTAAAAAAGTTTCATCATAGTCAATTCCTTGAATTTGAGTAAAACCTTTTGCTACAAGTATTGTCTTGTACGTTGTCAAGTTACTATTCATGTCCATCTTCCTCTTCAAAATCCATTTGTTTCGAATGACTTTCGATCCTTCAGGAAGATCTACCAAGTTCCATACTTGGTTGTCATACATGAATTGTATTTCGGATCTCATGGTTTCTTGCCATGCTTTGGAGTCTTTTCTTTCCATTGCTTCTTCGTAGGTCAAGGGATTTTTGGTATCTATTACCAAGATTTCATGAAGACCCATGTAAAATTCAGGTCTTCTTCTATCCCCTGTCGACCTTCTAAGCTCTTTATATTCTTGTGACTCATATTGAGCTTCTTGAACTTCTTCCACAATTTCTTGCGGAATAGATTCATGCTCAATTCAAGTTAAGGGAATAATATTACTTGTACTCCCACTGATTAAAAGAGCTTTGTGTGATATTTCATGATCATCTTGAATTTCATTCATATCATGATCACTCACTTGTAGGTCTTCTTGTGTTTCCTCAAGTGTCATCCTACTACCACCGCTTTTGATTCTTTCGAGAAACTCCTTCTCTAAGAATGTTGCACCATTTTTAACGAATATAGTATTCGTTGGCTTGTGCCAAAAGTTATACCCTTGGGTATCCAATGAAGAAGCATTTATCCGCTTTGGGTTCAAGTTTTGTTGAGATCATACGCTTGACGTATGCCTCACAACCCCAAATTTTGAGAAATGATATGTTGGGTGATTTGCCCATCCACAACTGATGTGGAGTTTTCTCAACGGATTTTGATGGAACAATATTTAGTGTATGAATCGCAGTTTGGAGTGCATGACTCCAAAAATATAAAGGTAGCTCCGTTTGACACATCATTGAACGAACTATATCAAGTAAGGTTCGATTTCTCCTCTCAGAAACACCATTCCACTGTGGTGTCCCGGGTGGAGTAAGTTGTGGTATAATGCCACAGTCTTTCAAATATGTGTTAAACTCATTACTCAAGTATTCTTCTCCATGATCAGTTCATAGAGCCTTAATTCTCTTGTCAAGTTGGTTCTCTACTTCATTCTTGTATTCTTTGAATTTCTCAAAGGATTCACTCTTGTTCTTCATAAGATACATAGCCAAATCGGTTGTGATCATCTATGAAGGTAATGAAGTACTTATAACCATCTCTTGCACTAGTACTAATTGGACCACATACATCAGAATGTATCAATTCCAATAAGTCATTTGATCTCTCACCTTTCTTCTTGAATGGTGACTTGGTCACCTTTTCAGTTAAACTAGATTCACATGTTTCAATTGCTTCTCCATCATACAAATCTAGAAGATTTGCTTGCTGCAATTTCTTTATGCGTTTTTCGTTTATGTGACCAAAGCGATAGTGCCACAAGAGTGTCTCATTTGTTTGAGACATCTTGAGTCTCTTGTTATTGATGTTCAACATATGTTTATCATCATCTAAATCAAGCAAATATAATCCATTTGAAATGAAAATATTTGCATAAAATAGATCATTCTTCTTAATAACTATACGTGAGTTATTTATTTCAAAACAAAAACCTTCTGCATCCAAACATGATACAGAAAATAATGTTTTGAAAAATAGAAGAAACATAATAAACATCCTTTAAATTTAAACATAAACCACTAGATAAATGAAGATCAGGAGTGCCAATAGTAACCGCAGGGATACTTGCACCATTCCTAACCTTCAATACCACCTCTCTTTTCGAGAGAGGTATCCTATCCCTTAGTGCCTGCACATTAGAAACTAAGTGAGCACATGATCCGGTATTCATTACCTAATCTTGGATAGTTGTGGCTAAATTTAAATTTAATTCAATAACAAGTATACCTTTAGGGCGCTTGCATTCTACCTTGCCTTCATCCAAGTCACGCTTGTACTTGGTGCAATTCATGAAATGTCCCTCTTCATGGCAATAGAAGCATTTAGTGTTGGAACTAGAAGAGTTCTTAACCTTGTTTCCCTTAGAGGTGCTCGCTTGAGCCCCTCCAGTTTTGCCCTTGAATAAGGAACGCGCCTTACTTGTCTTGCTCTTTGTCTTGCCTTTATTCTTGGCAATCTTCTTGCTATTTGGTGCAATGGCAAGGACAGATTTCTCCTTTTTCTTTTCCATGTCAACTTCAGCAGTTTTGAGGGCATTATGGATCTCATTCATTGTCATACTTTTTTCACGCATGTGATAATGCATGATGAAATCCTTGTAAGAGTATGGAAGTGATCTCAGAATGAGATCCTTAGCAATGTCCTCGGGTATTGGAGACTTCAATTTCTCCAACTTCTCTAGATATCCTTGTACTTTGAAAAAATGCACTGAGACAGATTCACCCTCCATCATCTTGCACCTTGTGAGTGCGATGGTGGTCTTATAGTGCTCCTTGCAAGCACTGTCAGTGAACATCCTCTCCAGTTGTGCCACAATTTCCTTGGAGTATCAAGGAATTTTATTTGCAACTGATCGCCAATACTGGCCAAGATCACTGTCTGCACAATTTGCTGCTGATCATTCCATTTCTTTTGTTCCTCCTTTTCTTCGTCAGTTGGCTTTCCTTTCTCTTTCTCATCTGGAAAATTGCCATCCAGAATGTGTAAGAGATTTTTGAAGCGCAACACGATGTTTAGTTTGAGGAACCAATCAGAATAGTTTGACCCATCATTAGCAAGGGGGTGTTTTTCGACCATAGAACGCAGAAAATTTGAAAGTGTAGACATAGCTACAAAAATTTCATTTTAAGGGTATATGTTAGTATTCATGATTTCATAAATTTGTATTAACAAAATTTAAAGTTTGTCCGTTTTGTTAATCACTCAAAATCCTTTTCAAATACATAGACCCATCTAAGATATTTGTCCAGGTAGGTATTATTTACCAATCATAACCTTTAAGTAAAAACTTAACTTTATGACTCTTGTCGTTTTCATTAAGAAAGAATAATCCAATTTCTTAATAAAACTCTCTTTCCCAAAACCCAAGCCTAGATCTTGGTGATTTGTTATAAGAAAACTCATTTTATTGGTCAACAAGCATGAAGAAGTTATTTCCACATAATGAATAAGAAGATGTGCCTCACACAACTCCCACTCATTTATGGCCTAACAACGAATTCATGTAAGTTCCACAATTTCTAGCAATTAAGATCACACTCATGCTTATTCCTAATTACTAGCTTAAAGTGGATAAAATGAGAAGGAAAGATATTCTTAAATTTTTCATGGACTTAGTAAATATATGATGAATGCAATAATTTTGGTAGGTCATGTATTCATACAACAATACCTATCCTAACCATTAAATTATCTCATACATTCATAAGCTTCGTGGGTTGTATGGCTCCCGCTTGCATTCTTGTAGCTCTCTATCAATCACCTTCATGAAAGATACTATTCTAAGCTACAAGCATCCACCCATTTATCATTCTATCTTTAGAACTACTCTAAAATAAAATGAAAAATTTACATTTAGAATTACTCAATCCTAAATCCTATGTGGCATGTAAGCCATGAATGAATTAATACATAAATGGCAACCTAACATCTTTGCCATAATTTAATTATTCTAATTAATTTTCAATGGGCACCTTAGGCCGCATTACAAACATCCATACACATCATTCATTACAACACACAAAGCATTGAAAATCTTGAGCCATACAAACCCACAATTCTCCTGCAAAACAAAATTAGTACACATGTGCAATCTTGCCGCACTATTCAATCTTATTTAGTTAAGCCTATATCTCTCAATTTCTTAATTCATCTAAATCATTTTAAATCCTAAAAATGATTTCAATTGAATAAACATTTATTCATTAAATGTCATTTATTGTCAATAAAATATCATTAATGTCATTAATTATCGTTTATTATCAATTAATTATCATTAATGTCATTAACTCATTCTTAATTGCCATTATAGCTAATTAAAACCTTTAATGTCATTAATTCATAATTAATTCGTCCTTAATCTGTCCTAAATTTGAATGAGATCTAATATTACAGATTTTGCACAATAGCCCCTGTAAAAAATTAATATTCCAAGATGGTAAGACCAAAAGTTATAAAATTTTCAGTTTTGGTCTGCTGCGCACTAGTCAATGTTTTCTATGCCCAAGATTGTGTATTTCGAACTAAATTTCAAACCATACATTTTTGAAAAGTAGACTTAAGCACCTTTCTGGAAATATAAAGAACACAAAAAATTATTTATTAGTTTGTGAGAAAAGTACATTTCAATCTCGGGTTCTATTTCTGAAAACAGATTGTAGTTGTCTCTGTAATTTTTTAATTTCACACAAAATTCGTAATATTTTTGTATTGCAAAATATAGTTTTTCAGAAACTAGACTTAACTATCTTTCTAATGATAGGTGGCACAAAAAAATCCATTCAGCCAAATTCTAGATATGATATTTTGAATCTTAACAAAAACAGAAAAACTGAGCACAGAAAAACTGCGCTGTACCTGTTTTGTTATTTTTGTTTATCTTAATAAAACGATCTAAACTCCCTGTTTTATTTTAGAATCTCCATCTACATATCAAAAACTAATGTAGGAATTTTAGATCCATAAAAATTCTTGATTCAAACAATATCAAAATAATTTAATATCTTAAGAACAAAAATTGACAAATCTATGAACAAGAAACTTGAGAGATAGTTAACTAAACACTTGTGCAATTAAATTAGCACTAATTAAATAGTCTAATTGTCATAAAAATAAGCCAAAGCTCTGATACCACTGTAGGGATTTCATGTGTATGCCTATGTGGTGAGAATTTAAAATTTTTTCTATCACCACTTGGCTCAATACACAAAGGACGTTATTTATATGACAATAACAAATAAGAAACTTCTTAATAGTTTCATTAAGCACCTAATGTGTACTAAATAAAAATAAATAAATTTATTCATTTCTTATACAAGAGGAGATAATAATTTATACCTAAAGAGATTGTCAAATCTCTTGTTAGAGAGAAGTCGATTTTCCTTCTAGATCTCTTGGAACCGCCGTTCTCTTAGAAGCACCTCTTGGTTCACATTGAACCTAAACAACGAACTACCACACATCTTAGATAGATGGATGTGGAGTTCAAGGCTTAGATACAACCACCTCTTAATCTTTAAATCAACAAACTATTTGATTTCTTGGTGGCTAAACACACATCTTTCAAATTATACCAGTATTTAAATTTTTTTGCTGTTAGGTTTCTCTTGCATGTACCAGTGTACCAGTTTTGCTTGTTTCTTAGGATTTGTAACACTGCTGAACTTGTATCTCATTAATCAATGCTTATAGCTTTCAATTAAAAAAAATACTTTTATGTGGCAATTGCATGAGAAATTAGCAAAAGAGGATGATCAGGAGCTATTACATTATGATTTTGTAACAGCAATGAATCAATAAACCATTTATTCCTCTTATACCCCTACACAAAATCAAAGGCAAAGAAGCTCTAATCGGATGTCACTGTGCTTTCACCAAAAGCAATTCAGAGTTTGATTTTGAATTAGTTCTTCGATTCAGAGTTTATTTTCTTTACGATTAATAAAATTTACAGGGCTAATATGCAAAATTATATCGACAGATCCTAATTTCAGCTCAAACTCTGAATCGCTAATAAGTAGAACTGAGTTTGATCCAAAATTATATTGATGATTTTCTCCGCAAATATGCAAAATTATATGATGATTGCAATCAGCTCAAACTCTGAATCGCTAAGTAGAACTAAGTTTGATCCAAAATCGCTAAGGAGAAAATGAAAAAGAAATCAAAGGCAAATAATCTATCACCTCGACCTTGAGAGCGGAGGGAGTGGAACGGCCGAACAGGGATGGTGTCGCTACGGAGGCAAATTTTATTGAGCGGAGGCGGAGACGGAGGCAGAGGTGTTTAAGAAATCGATTTCATTGCACAATCTATCACTGACCCCGTATATTACATCAATCAACCGTCTCAACCCTCTCCTTCGCCTTTTTCATTTATCTTTGTTTTTCCCATCTGAGAGAGTCGCGAAGAGGGAGGAAGAGTCTCAGAGCCATCATCGTTCCCCTTGGCCGCGAAATGGAAACCTAGAGGTGCTGTCGTTGTCCTTCTCCCTGCCTTCTCTCTCGCGCGGTGTATTGAAAAAGGAGGCCTAGATCGGTGCTTCAAAAAAAAAAAGAGAGAGACGCGTATTCGCCTTGGGAAGAAGCGAATACAGAAAAACGCGTTTTTCTATTTGTTGAAGTGAAATAATTTCTATGCGGTCTTTGATGTAGCGAGTATGTTTCAAACTAAATTTAGATTTCTACAAATTTGACAACATAAAACAGATGCATAAAATCAGAATTTATGATTAATGGCTGAGATTGAAAAATAATTTTGATCAGTGGCTGAGATCTTTTGAATGGATGGCTCAGATTCTCTCTGGACATATAGATGTTTGGATGCCAAAAAATTCAACGGATATTAGTAGTGCTGATTTTATATTATGTTGGCCCGTTTAGTTGTTCATTGTTCAAACTAGTTTGCTAAAACGGGCTTTATGCTGAACGGGCTCTATGTTAAACGGGCTTAGTTTTGAACAATACTGAACGGGCTGAATATGAGCATGGAGAATTTTATTTTGGACTGGTCATGAACATGATCCGTTCCTTTGAATTCTGAACTGGGTCGGGTATGAACAGGGGGCCCGTTCATTAGCACCCCTGCTCTTAATCGATGGATCGATGGATCGGCGGTGAACCTCGGACCTCACCTCTCAGTCGCAGAACTCCTCTCAGCTTATTAGAGCCTTTTGCCTGGGGCCTTTTCGTCACATTTTTACTATACAAGAAAACATATCCAGCCCAATAGACCCAAGAGAAAAATGGGCCGAGACTGGTCAAGTTAATGGATACAAGATTCTATTCTCCAGCAAACAAACAAGAGAATAAAACCCAGCTTTTTCAATATCCTACTCCAACTATTGAAAGCCAGAGCAGTTAATGGATATTAAATTGTCATTAGAGAAGGTTTGCACGGCAGTGAATTCAGTGACGACACGATTGCACTAGCAGTAAATAAAGAAACGATACAAATGTTGACACTTTGTTTGGTTTGGATACAGAAAATATTTGGAAAAAATCAGACGGTTTGAACTTTCATTGATTCTTGGACACCAGAAACATGTATTGATGCTTGCCTCAGTGATCTCTGTCGATTTTAATAATATCATTTTTTCTCCATCATTCTAGCATATTAAAATTATTCATTGAAGAGTATGAAATTTAACCTCTGATCTTACTTAATAAATATGTACAATGTCATAAATGATGACTACAGAGAAGTAGTAATATAATGCACAATGAAAAATAATCAGAAGATTAATATTTTGATTTAATATGTTAAAATTTTTACAGATTATGAAACGAAGTCTTCCATCAGAAATCAGGTGGTAGGCAGTGAATTATGGAAAAGTCAATATTTCAGTTTTGTGAACTCTGAAAATTCTACAGTCAATTATTAAGGCCCACAAAATATCGGACTCCATCATTAGCCTTCCCCACTAAGCAATGGAAATTGCAAATTTAGATGACCATGAAGAATCCAACAAAACTCTGACCCGCAACTCAGGAAACGTTAATTACAAGCTGGGACTATAAAAGCTCAAGCAAAGCTCACACTTTTACCTATCCAATCCAATCAGTGATTTGAAAAAGGAAAAGTAAGTATGGATCTTTCTCTAGTTTTTTCATGTTTTCTAATCCCCATTCTTATTCTGACATTATATCACTTCTTCAATCGAGATCCAAAGAAACAGACCACTACATGTTGCCACAAAACCTACCCTCTTATCGGTGATATGCTTGAGGTCATCAAAAATCGGAACCGTATTTTTGACTGGACGACTGAAATCCTGATCGATAACCCGACCCATACAGTGGTCTCAAAAACCGCAGGTTTTTGTACCGGCATCCTAACCGCTAACCCGAAGAATGTTGAATACATTCTAAAAACAAAAATTGAAAACTACCCAAAGAGCGATTTTTTCATGTCCATGCAAGAAGATCTCTTAGGTCATGGAATATTTAACTCTAATGGCAAGCACTGGCATTGGCAGCGTAAGACTGCCAGCTTGGCTTTCACGAATCGTTCTCTGCGTGGTTTCGTGGTGGACACGGTTCACTCTGAGATCATAGACCGACTCATTCCCCTTGTGGAGAAAAGGAGTGAGAAGGGAGGGGTAATAGACATGCAAGATGTTCTAGAGCGGTTTGGATTTGATAACATTTGCAGAGTTGTATTTGATGTGGATCCAGCTTGTCTAGCTGAAGAGGGTTCCGAATTAATGAGATCTTTTGCTGAGGCAGTCGATTGCCTTTTAAAACGGTTTCCTGTTGAGTTTGTGTGGAGGGGTATGAAATGGCTTCAAATTGGGAGTGAAAAAAGGTTGACAGAATCTATTGTGAAGATCAAGAGCCATGTAACAATGATAATTCATGAGAAGATAGAGAAACCTTCGAATAACAAGAGTGATCTCATATCTCACATCGCCTCGAGTGAAGAACACACTATGGATAATTTAGTAGATTTTGTCATTAACCTTCTACTTGCCGGTGGTGAGACCATCTCAGTTACACTGACATGGTTCTTCTGGCTTGCTTTGACCCGACCTGATGTGGAGGAAACAATTCTAGAGGAGCTAAGATCAATTAGAAACACTAAAACTTCCTCCAGTGCAATGTTTGGGCATGCCGAGTTAAGAGAGATGCACTACCTCCATGCTGCCATAACTGAAGCTATGAGGTTGTATCCTGCTTTGGCAATTGACACTCTATCATGCAAAGAAGATGACACTTTACCAGATGGGACCACTGTCAAAAAGGGATGGCTCGTTAGTTACCACGCATATGCCATGGGTCGGATGGAGGATATATGGGGGATAGACTGTAGGGAATATAAGCCCGAGAGGTGGTTGGAGAATGGGGTTTTCAAACCCGAAAGCCCGTATAAGTATCCGGTTTTTAACGCAGGTCCAAGAATGTGTTTGGGAAAAGAAATGGCATATATACAAATGAAGTCAATTGCTGCATTCATGTTTGAAAGGTACAAGATTGAAGTTGTGATGGAGGGGGTGCCAGACTATGTGGTAGGAGGAACACTGAAGATGAAAGGTGGATTGCCTGTCAAGTTCTCAAAGAGAGAACGTAATATGTATTCAAATTAATGTTTGTTGTTGCTATTTATTTATTATCTTATTTATAACAATAATGAATCTATTTAGTTGTTTAATATGGTTTAAATTTGAGAGAAACCTGAGTGAGGGAAAAGGTTTATTATGTACAGGAAGTTATTGATATATATAGTAATAGGATGTCGTCAAAAACTAGAGGATTGCCACTCTAGCTAGTTCTTATTGTTTGTTCTTATATATTCCTGAACGGACTTAATTAAGATAGGTACAAAATTTTTTTTTAAAATAAATGTCATGGAGTCTATGTACAATTTAATTTGAAGTATTTTGAGAATTTCCTCGAACACCTTACATGCAGACCTAAACGGCTAATATCATTCCAGTACCAGTTGGTGCCACAAACCAGTAACAATTAACGTACCAAAAGAGATTGAAAGCAATTAGCAACAAAAGTTCCATAAATATCAAAATTAGGAATGAAATATTCATTTAAAACACAAATACGAATACCCATATATACCAAGTTAAAATTCTATTCACTGATATCTAACAACAGAGAACAAAACCAATGATTGGATGACAAAGTATTACCATCTGAATAGGATTATATCAACACATATGTACATATAGCAGCCGAACTAGTCATCAGGTACCCGAACTAGGCATGCAGCCAGTACATGCACTCGAGTGGAGGATACTAATGGCACTCTATTTCAAGTGTAGATTAAATCCAAATGCTTAATGTTTACTTGAAAATACTGGTAAAATGGTATTTTTATCAAAAAATAAATAAATTATGGGCATGCTTGGTTGCTACTTAATGATAAGGAGGATTAAGTTACTTACTCCAAGTAAAGGGGGCTTACTCTATTTTTATGTGGTGGAACTTATTACTTAAGTACGACTTAAAGATATTATTTTTTTGGTTTGAGGTTATTACTTAAGTCATGACTCAAAAGTTCAATTTTTCCATAACTTTTTTAATATTTAATTTAGTACCATATATTTCGATATTATGCCTTAATTAATTTTTAGAAGTAAATGTGTTAATGTTTTAGTAAGTACAATGTTTAGGACAATAAAAAATAACTAATATTTATTTAATATTTAGGACAATATTTCAGAATTTGAATATGTGATGAGCAAAAAGCTTATCAGATTAACCAATACAACAACAGAAAACAAAAACCCTTCCAAAATGTGTGAAATTTACTTAGAAAACCGTGCAAATACAACTCTAAAGGCCTCTCTCTTGCAAAGCTTTTGAAAATCACAAATCTAAATTTTTGTCATAATCTGTTTCTACTTGCCCGTATTAAGTCTCTCTCTCTCTCTCTTTGATTAAGTGGACCATATATATCAGTGATGCATAATTTTTAACATTTATCAATAAACAGTGATGTATTTGTCAGCATCGAAGCATCATGCCCAAAATATATTTGGTTTATGCATATAAGAAACTCATGAAGAAGCATTACATAGTAAAAATCATGCCATGAAATGAATTTATTTTCAACAAACAACTGCAGTACTGGTATAGATGCATTAGATGTAGTGCTGGTACACTGCAAAATTAGAATCAAAGTTGAAGAATGCAGCAGCAAAAAGCAGTTATAAAGATTCTCAATTCAGACAAAAAATTAACAGAATTTAACATGATTATATAGGATATGCTGGTACATACCAGTACAAAGCAAACAGAAAACCTAATCTGAAATATATCACTACTCATTTCTTAGTAAGTGTGCTATCTGTCAGGAAGAGGAAGTATATCTGATCAGATTTGTACCCTGAAGTGCCAACCGCCAATAAACTTGTATTGAGTCTCCAACTAAGACCCGACCAAGTGGCCTGAAGTAAGAGAAAGATAAGAATTAGAAAATCAAAAGGAGCACAATTTAGATGATACAATTTATAGTGGCTTTCTGACCCTATAAATTAGCAGTGATACATCTTCTTTTATCAGTCCCTCGCATATAATAGAATAAACATAAATAAACTGATCCAGTTTGCTGACCCTTTTGTACAAAATTGTACCACTATAAATCAGCAGTAAAGCCCTGATTTATACCCAAAAACTTGTTTTCTACAAAGCAGCCCTTGATTTTTCAGAAAATGCTATATAGCAACTTTTATATACTTCAGCATACTTATTTTTCCATTTTATAGTCAAAACTGTGGAAGCTCTCAATTCAATAGTAGAAGGCTAAGGAAAAACATAAGCATATATGCTTATACGGTTATACCAATAATACATCCCTAATAAGGCAAACAAGGAAGAAAACCCAACAAGAAATAATTCAGATTTTTACCGCCAAGACACAGGTGAGAATTGGATATTCAGAGGTTGCAGAGAGAGGGTGGCGCGTGCAGCAGGGGAGAATCGGATATATTTCGAAATAAGTCATAAGTGTGCCACATAAGACCAAATCTCACATTAAAGTTCCCTGTGCCTATCATTTATAAAAACTTTCATTATTATTACACCATAATCAGTTTCAAATGCAAATTGTTCGTTTTTAGAAGGTAGCATTCCTATCTCTGTGTACCAATATGGTATGGTATGGTATGGTGCTGGTACAAATATATAAACAGTTGGTAAGTTGGGATATAGCTGGTAGTTGTGATACTTACATTTGCTATATGAGCTGCTACATTTGTTTATATATTTAGTGGGCTAGAAATAGGATAAGATTTGATATATATAAAGATACTTTTCTAAGTTCAGATATTTCATTGATCAATTATATGAAATCATTATTCTGGTAAAAAGAATGGGTTGGTACATATAATAGTACTTTCTTTCTTTTTTTTAAATGCCTTTTCTTCCTGTGTTGTCTTTTTGCTTTAAATTGGTGTTTTTGATAATTTGTCTATGTCTGACGAGAATGTTAACAGAGCAACTCGGTACCAATAAATTTGTTCCTTCTGTTCACAATGCTTGGCTCAATTTACATCTGCCACAACACAGGAAACAGTTACTAGATCTTCTATTAATAAAAGAAGATGCAACTCCTTTTTGTCTTCGTTTGCAGCCAATTTACATGTGAAACATGAGTACTTAAAATTATATTAGCAGCATATACAGAACTCTTTGATCACAATTTCTTAACTCGTGGGATAAAAAAAGTTATTTGGCTGAGCTGCGTTTGCTTACTCATGAGTAAGTGCAGTTTTTTTATTAGTTCAGTGCTCAATTCACATCTTTGAAGGTACTCTTTCTTTTCACTAATCTGTTATAAAGTTGAGTATAGATCAGGGATTACTGTACGAGCGAGTTTATCTTGATACTTGTAAGCTTTTACTGGTTCTTGGTATTGAACTGTCTGCTGTACCAATTTATTTTACACTTCAATTCTGCAAAATTTAGGAGGCGCAGTTTGATCAGGTCAGTAGACCGGTTGATTCAGGAGGTGCAGTTTGACATAACACAGTGCAGCGCAGCCTTGAAGTGGGAGCAAACGGATACCAGTAACCGATCTTAGTTGATGTAATAGTGTGAGCAGGCTGGTACCAGAATTTGTAAATAGTGTGAGCTAGGGGGTAAAACTGGTAATTGGAGGAAATAGTGGAGCTGGTACCAAAAGCTCGTACAGGTATTCAAGGAAAATTGTAATTGGAGATAGGATCTTTTGTACATAAAAACTTTTCTTTTTTATTAATACAAAATTTGTAATTAGAGACCTTATTATTCTTTCATTAATATATGGTTTCTCTAGTTCTTAACATTGCTTCATTTTTTTGTTTTAAAAAGATTGAAGCTGTTTGTATTTGTTCAACATTCTATTTTTCCTATTAGCTTTGTTATAATATTCAGTTGCATTTTTTTTGTTATATTTTACTGTCAATTGTACCACAGTACCAGTATGATCTTGTGCTGATGCAAACATCCTTCTGGTGCGTAATGCGTCTCAAATAAGCATTAGACCTGAGTATTTTTGCTGCAAGACAACTTTCTTCCTTGCGCCTGTGGTGGTGCGTCTCAGGTCTTTGTAAAATAGTTAAATAAGGGCAAAATAGTCAATATGTAAACAAAATAAGGGAAAAATAGTCAATAGTCAAGATTGAAGTTGTGATGGAGGGGTTGCCTGAGTACTTGGTAGGGGGAACACTAAAGATGAAAGGTGGATTGCCAGTCAAGTTCTCAAAGAGAGAACATAATATATTATCAAATTAATGCTTGTTGTTGATATTTATTTATTATCTTAATTATACAAATAATGATTCTATTTATTTGTTTGATATTCTTTAATTTGAGACAGACCTGGTTGAGAAAAATATAGTTTTATTATGTATTTCTACTGATATAGTAATAGGATGTCATTACAAAACTTGAGGTTTCCACTCTGGTTTTCATTGTTTGTTTTATATTTAGTAATTCACTATTCCTTGCGTGTATCTATATTTTCTTGAGAAATGGACATAATTAAGCCCAACTACAAATTTTTTTTTTTGAAATAAGCAAGGTTCTAAATAGCGATTATAGCGGCATAGCGGGGAGACCAAAAAAAAAAGCTATTGCGAATAGCGTAGCTATAGCGGAAGCTATCACACATAGCGATTTTCCTTTTCAAACTTTATATTCTATATTTCTACTAATTATCAACATAATCAATATTAGAGAATTGATGTAACAACTAAATGACAACTAATCTAAGTCTATACTTTTTATCAATTACGCAAATAAGAAGGAAAAAAATCTAAAAGGTAATATTATTTAATAGTTTATACTTCATGGTATTACATATTATAATAGACAAAGAGCAATTAATTTTATAAGGCAAATGAAATCAATATACATATTTAAATATTTTATAATTATAATAATAATCAAAATCAGTTTTCAATTGAAACGAACAATAATAATTTTACAAATGAATGCTATAAAAAGAGTAATCAAAATGAAGAATTAGTATTTGAATATTTCTCAATATAGAATGATAGAATAAATCACAAATAAAAATAGAAGCATATAGTTTGGTTTAGTATACTTATCGTAGAAGACCATGTAGCATTAGAAATAAGAATTGAAGTACAGAAGTCCATATAAATTGAAAAAAAAATCATGTAGCATAGCGGTAGCTATAGCGGGTCTCATATAGCGGTAATAGCGGTCAGCTATTATAGCTATAGCGGTCGTAGCTGAGTTAGCACAATTTTATCTCATAGCTTAGCGTTTATGGTCCGAAAAAACTATAGCTAGCTATTTAGAACCTTGGAAATAAGTGACAAGAGACCAAGTACAATCTAAATTCCAGTAGTTTGGGAATTTTGTCAAACACCTTACATGCAGAAATAACTAATTTTAAAGTTTTCATAGGAAAATATCTAAATTAAGAAATTATGATGGGCATGTATCTAAATTTCTCAATGAGAAATAGTAGACCCAACAGAGAATGATCGAATCAATTCATGTGTCCAAACAGGGTCGGTCCTGAAGATTTTGGGGCCCGGGGCAGGAGATAAGTTTGAGTCCTTTATATAGAGGTGTAAATGAATAAGATATTATCCGATTTCTTTCGGATCTGAATTCGAAAAATTACTTAAATTATCTGATTTGTATTCGTATTCGAGACTATCGGTATTTGTATCCATATTCGAAAAGTTATAACGGATAAGGATACAGGTTAATAATTAACTATTTGTATCTGCATCCGTATTCGTATCCGAAAAGTTACAACGGATAAGGATACAGTTTAATAATTAACTATCCGTAACTATCTGTATCTGACCATTTACACCTCTACTCCACAAGAAATGAGTTGTTAAATACCAATAATCAACAAGAATGAGACACCTTTCGCGAGGATAAAAAAAATGACTTTTTGCGACGAACTACTCTCATTCTTCAACTCTTTTTTTTTGCGACGGTACTTTTCGCGAGAGAGTACCGTCATAAATTTGTTTTTTCTCTCGCAAAAAATATATTTTAGTTGCATGGTATTGATATATGATCGTTAATGTAGCTGGTTCAAGACTCTTTTTATTTTTGTCCTACGTGCTTAGAAAAAAACACTATTGATATTTAATTGATATATTCTGATTAACAATATAACATTATGAGATGAATAGTGACTAATATTTTAGTAATATGATGTATGTTTTGTATCCAACAAATTTATTATGAAAAATATTAGATCTAATTAATGAATGAAAAAAAAAAAACTATATTTAGATATTATACTTTACTCGAATGTATATTAGTAATTTTTTTAATTATCCGAATTATATTCATATTCGTCTGATATATAATTCATATTCGTATACATTTAATATCCGATCCGTATCCGTATCCGAGACTATCCATATTCGCATCCGTATTTGAAAAATTACAACGGATAAAGATACAGTTTGATCACAATCCAATTCGTATCCGACCAATTACACCCTTACCTTTATATATATATACTATTTTATTAATATGCCAATAGATCATTTTTATTTATAGAAAAGTTTAGAGCTTTTATATATACAAAGTTTGATTTTTAATATTTTATTTATTTTCAATATATACAAATAATTTTTTTGTAATATATACATACTAAAAAAATTTTGGGGCCCTTTGAATCCTGGGGCCCGGGGCCATCGCCCTGGGTGCCCTGCCCCAGGACCGGCCATGTGTCCAAATAACAGACAAACTAGCCGATAGTCATCAGATACAGTCAAATTAGGCGTGAAGCTGGTACTGGTACATGCACTGACGGAGGATACTAATTGCATTCCATATTAAGTGTGGTCACTGACTCACTGGTCGGCTACTACTGAAGAAACACAGGTATTCTGTGGCATGTAGATTAAATCCAAATGCTTAATGTTTATTAACACGCCGGTAAAATGATATCTTTTATGACAAAAGAAATTCTATGATATATATACCATACTAAATGGGTAGAAAATGGAAATCAATTTAAATAGAAAACTCGGATATTATTCCGAGATAACTGTGCCACAAAAAGACCAAATCTCACATTAAAGTTCCATGTGCGGTGCGGGTGCCTATCATAAAAAACATGGATCTTGATAACAATCTTGGAAGTTTTAACTCCGCAAAAAATCCTGCACAAACTGTCAAAAAAGTCATGAGAGAACTGCTCAATCATTAATACTCTGCATAAATTGTTAGTATTTAACTTGAAGCATCAAAGTATTTATCTTGAATTTGCAAAGTATTAATCTCTATGCAATGATCTCTATTTATGACTGAATAAATCAATCCATCAATTGTCCCCGCACAATTTTTTTTTTTTTTGAATTGTCCTCGCACAACTAGAGACCATTAAATAAACAATCTCCTCATAAATACTTGTTAGTTATCCCCGCACAAAAAAAAAAAAAAAATTTTTGATTGTCCCCGCACAACTAAAGACAATTAAATAAACAATCCCCTCATCCAATGATAAATACTTCTCAGACATAACGATAAATACTTTATGCTACATGGATAAATAATTTATGTTACATGGATAAATACTTCACAGATATAGCTGCAACTTTTAGTAAAACATCAATGATAAATACTTTTCAAACATAATGATAAATACTTTATGCTACATGAATAAATATTTTATGTTAAATTGATAAATACTTCTCAGACATAACTGCAACTTTTAGTAAAATGCTCGCGTGAAAGCGCAACTCAAGTTTCGGTACGCTTGGGAGCGTACCTTTTAAAACCGCGGTTACACCTTCCGATTAGGGTTGCAAGTGCACAACCCTATCGAGGAGTATAATCGGGTATCGATCCACAGGGACGGATTCTTTTTCTAGATCTCACTTATCTTTGACTAAAGACTAGAAGTGAGAAAGAAGGAGTTTTGGTATTTAATATTCCTAAAGGATCAATTCAAGCAATCAAACAATGCAATAGAATAGTGACTGTTCAAGGGAAAGTATAAACTGTGTTTTGATTTAGGATAAAAGATGTTTCAAAGGTTTCAGACTTCATCTCTGATTTGCCTCTAGTGGTACGGGTCTTACCAAGTTGGTACGGCTAGGCCGCACCAACCTGGTCCAACCAAGCCGTGTGGGGCTTGGTACGGGTAGGCCGCACCACTCTTGTAAGACCCGTACTGATGTACCAGAACAGAGCTTACAAGTTCGAGTTGATGCATTTCTTGCTGGTACCTCGTATAAAACTCTTGAGAAAGGTTCAATTGACCATACCTAAGGTTCCTAAACCTCAACTCTCGTTTGTTGGTCCAAGATCTAGGTTTTGGAATCAATTCTTCACCTTCTAGGGTTTCTAAACCTCAACTCTCGTGTTTTGGTCCAGATCCTCTAGTTGATTGATTGGAGATCTAAGGTATCCTCTAATCTGTCAATTAGGGGAGAATTCAACCTTTCGGCTTCAATTCGAACAAGTCTACCTAAAGAGATTGGTTTGGTTGAGAGAAGGCAATGGTCACATGACCTTGTTAGGGTTGATCTACCACTATAGGCACACCACATGCAATCACAGCAAGACAAATCAATCAAGACAAGCAAATTCACAATCAATACAATCAAAAGAGTTCATACAAGATCCAAATCAAGAAAAGCAACACAAATCAAGAAAATTCATTTACAAACCCTAGAAACAATGATCAACTACTCACAAGTCATGGATCTGTCCAGAAATACAAATAAAGAGATAAAGAGAGGCATGATAGAACTAGATCGAAGATCGGGAGTGGAGAAGAGGTTGATCCGTCGATTTTCGCCTCTTCCTCTTCCTTCTTCTTCTCTCCTTGCTCCTTTGCTCTCTTTCTCTGAGCTCTCAATCTGGAATGGAATGGAATCCCCGAAAATGGAGAGATCCCTCGCTTTAAATAGCCTCTGCCAAGATTTGAATTCTGTCAGGCGGCATCTATGTACGGCCCGTACCAAAGTGGTACGGCTAGGCCGTACAAGATGGGAGGGAGGCTGGATCGGCTAAGTCTGGTAAGGGCCGTACCAAACCTGGTAAGGGCCGTACCAATCCTGGTAAGGGCCGTACCAAGCCTGGTAAGGGTAGGCCGTACAAGATGGGAGAAAGGCTGGATCGGCTAAGTCTGGTATGGCCCGTACCAAACTTGGTAAGGGTCGTACCAGGGAGTCCAAAAACGCCGTTTCTTCGTGTATTTTGCTCCAATCCTGCAGAAAACAAACAAACTCTCAGCAGTACCAAATTCTAAGGATATATCAATGAAATGCACATGATTTTGACAATTTAGAACGTGAATTTGGTACGAAATCAAGTCAAATATAGGCTAAATATGCGAGGTATCATAAAACATCAATGATAAATACTTCTCAAGCATAATGAAAAATATTTTATGTTACATGGATAAGTACTTTATGTTACATGGATAAGTACTTTATGTTACATGGATAAATAATTCTCAGACATAATGATAAATATTTTATGTTATATGGATAAATATTTTATGTTACATATATAAATATTTCACAGACATAGCTGCAACTTTTACTAAAACATCAATGATAAATATTTCTCAAGCATAATAATAAATACTTTATGTTATATGGATAAGTATTTTATGTTACCTGTATAAATATTTTATGTTAAATGAATACATACTTTGTGTTAGCGGGAATTGTTATTAAATGAAAGTATAATTAATGCAGGGATTGTTATTTTAGGACAATATAATTAATGCGGAGATTGTTATTAGAGAACAGCATAATTAATGCAAGGATTGTTATTAAATAACAGTCTAATTTAATGCGGGAATAAATAGAAATTATTAGCAGAATAAATGAGAAAATAAAAATTGTTAAGGAAGTTAATATTGATGAGAGAATGCGGAAAAAAATAGAGGACAGGACGAGAAAATTAGTATAATTATTCAAAAAACATCACCATTACATTTTTTTTGTCTTTCCAAGTTGGGTAATAGTTAACTCAAATTTCTAAGTCGAGTTGAAATAAAATATCACAACCCTTCTCTTCTCCAAACCCATACAAGTTGACTTCCCGATCAAGGCCCAGATCCAAAGAATCTAGTACGGACACAAAATAAAATCAATAAAATCTGTGTTCCATTTCTAAACTCTTTCAAACTCACCAAGAAAACAGGCTAATGGAACTTCCCTTTCTCAATTCAACCTTGCTCTTATTTTCCCTCCCTCTCCTGAGTCTCCTCCTCTATCTCTTCTTCTTCAACCATGAAGATCCTAAGAAGAAATCCAACATGTATGGGCTCAAACCTTACCCGATTCTTGGCTATGTCCCACATCTCATCAAAAACAGTCACCGAATCCTTGACTGGTCGACTGAGATCCTTGTGAGGAGCCCAACTCACACTATGAGTTTCACAACCTTCGGCCGAGTTGGCGGGGTGATCACTGCTAACCCCAAAAATGTGGAGCACATTATCAAGACCAACTTCGATAATTATCCAAAAGTGAGGTTCCTCTTCTACTAATTGATGATTGCTTTTTCCCTCTTTTAAGATAGTCTATGATATGCTAAAAAGTAACAAAAGGTAGCCTGGTGATGAATGCTTCTAATAAATTATCAATTGGATGGAAACTTTTGCCATTAGGAAGTGATCGATTAAAATTTTACAAAAGAAGCGACCTCGCATTTATAGCTATTAGCTTGTTTTGTTCCTGTAGTGAGTATATGCTTACTGTCCAAATTCATCAATACATGAAAAGAGGCAATTAGGGTATAATCATAAAAAAAAAAAAACCTTCTTTTACAGTTTTACTGATGGAGCTTCAATTTTTTAAAATAGCCTTGTAGTTCGAGCACCCATTATGGAATTATTGGAGAAATATATGCATAGCTAAAAAATTTAATTTTCCAATTTCATGGATAAAAAAAAAAGAATAAGTAGACAATTTTTAATTTTTAATTTTACTTTAGAACAATATAAATTTTGTCGATCCAAATGAATGTGACCAATAAAAATTTACTAAAGCAAAAGCTCCAATAAATATGATTGTAGGGAGAAGTAATGATGTCCATGCTAGAAGATTTTTTTGGCCACGGTATCTTCAACTCTGATGGAGAACAGTGGCTGTGGCAGCGAAAGGCCGCCAGCTTGGAGTTCAGTAAGCGTTCCCTTCGCAAGTTTGTCGTGGGGACGGTGCAAACCGAAATTGTGAACCGCCTCCTCCCACTCCTTCACAAAGTCAACCAAAAAAATCAAATTATAGACATGCAAGACGTGCTCGAAAGATTTGCAGTTGATAATATATGCAAAGTGGCATTTGGTGAAGATCCAGCATGTCTTACTGAGGACGGATATGCTGGTGAGAAATCAAAATTTATGAAAGATTTTGGTGAGGCACAAGAGATTGCCTTACAAAGATTCATGAGTCCCTTGAGGTTCATGTGGCAGGTCAAGAAGTTTTTCAATATTGGGAGTGAAAAACGAATGAAAGAATTGATCTCAACTGTACATGGTTACACGATGAATATTGTTCGAGCAAAGAAAGAGAGAATTTTGTTAGATGAAAAGCAGGATCTCCTCTCCAGATTTGCTTCTAGTGACGACCATAGTGATGAATGTTTACGCGATGTGGTATCAAACTTCTTACTAGCAGGTCGTGAGACCACATCTTCAGCACTGACATGGTTCTTTTGGCTTGTATCAACTCAACCCAATGTGGAGAAAAAGATAGTAGAAGAAATCAAATCAGTACGCTTTAAGAACCAAGTTACATCTGAGGCATTTGATTATGATGATTTACGAGAAATGAATTATCTGCATGCAGCAATTACTGAGTCAATGAGATTATACCCACCAGTTGCCATGGATTCGGCATCATGCAAAGAGGATGATTTCTTACCAGATGGTACATTTGTTGGTAAAGGATGGTTCATTTCATATAGCGCTTATGCAATGGGTCGTGTTGAGGATTTATGGGGTAAGGATTGTAACGAGTTTAAACCCGAGAGGTGGTTGGAGAATGGTATTTATAAACCTGAAAACCCGTTTAAGTACCCGGTGTTTCATGCCGGACCGAGGATGTGTTTAGGTAAGGAAATGGCATATATACAAATGAAATCAATTGTCGCGTGTGTGTTCGAGAGGTTTAGGGTTGAGGTTGTTGGAAAGGAGGGTACACCAGAGACTGTGCTTTCATTTACACTGCGCATGAAAGGCGGTTTACCTATTCAAGTATCAAAGAGGGACAACTAATTAACATGCAGATTTTTTTTCTCTCTCTTTTTTGCTTATATAATATTTAGTTTATGCATTTTATCTTTAATTATATTAGTATGTTGGAGCAGTCTTCGTTTTGTGTGTTATGGTAAACTAATTTCTTTTGAATTTTATCTAATCTTGAACTTTTTTCTATGAGTTTAATGGAAATCGAATTCAATTTGACAGTTGGTTATTTATTTATTTATTTATTTATTAATAAAGCAATCATTATCGTATTAAAAGAACGTATGAAGAATGGGAAGGCAATAGCAAAGGTTTGCCACTATCCATTGATTTTCAAAAATAAAAGACAAGGCAAAAAAAGAAGCTTTATTATGAAAGAGGTATTAATAATAGACTTTTCGAAAGAAAGCAAAGGGCCAAACTTGTGGATAAAATTAAAACATCGAAATTTATATTTGGGCTTATAATTTAACGAGCCTTTGTAAATTCTAGCGGGAATTTTGTGAAACTATTGACAGGGTAGAGACTGACCTTAGGCTTAGTTCAATTAGACTTCACCCTTCAGCGTTTCGATCATTTTAAAAAATGGCCCTAAAAATAGCAAAGTATATAAGCCAGAGTAATCTACGTCTGGAGGTGGCAATCTGACGTGCCAGGTCGGGTTTCAAGTTGTTCATTATAAGCTTAATTTCGGGTTTTAGCATCAATTTGGGTCTGATCGAGCCGGGTCTCGGATCATCAAGCTTCATATAATACAGTTTTCTAATCGAGATTTGTTATAATTAATTCTTGAACTTAGAAGGGAACAGTGGCACATACCCATTTTTGTAAAGGCACATAAGCAAAAAGAACCGTACTTAGAGAATGTGTATGAGTTCACAAGTGTTGTGGTTGAATGTAACCACAAGGTGGAATTCAACTTATCATATGCTTGATAAAGCCATTTTGTATCTTCCTGCTTTTGTGAGATTAAGTGCATGCAATGAGAAGGACAAAACTCGAATCTGTTGGTATTTATGGATCTCTTTTGTTATCTGAAAACTAAACGATGGGAAGTTAACGGTTGTTAATTTATTTGTAATTATGTTTACTTTTTCTTGATGCAGATGCATTGAAAGGGCATTAAAAAGGAGGTATTTTTAAAAGGGAAAAACTAGAATATGTTGTTATTTTTTGTTCGTTTGTTTCTTTTTCTAGTGTGTGTAAACGGAGCGTATTCGGAGCGGTATCAAATTCGTATCCACTTTTTAGTAAGCAGATATAAATATAAATATAAATATGGATTGTAAATGAATATCAAAATTTAAAACTAAATCTTCTTTAAACAGATATGAAATGGATAATCTATGAGTACGAATTCAAATACATATACATAACTAATAATTGTCGGATAATTGAGTCATATGAACTTAAACAAATAAATATGAAAATATGAAAATTTGTGAAAAAGAAAATTGAATTTCGGAAAAAGAAATGAAGGGTTATAAAATGATATTAGTATTATATTATGGAATATGTTTATATGTAAAATGAAATTTGATATTTTCATCAGATACGATCCGGATAGTATCGGATGTCCGATCCATTTACTAATTAATAAAATTACCCGTATTCAAAATATTTTT
Source organism: Carex rostrata (assembly GCF_964058835.1). Taxonomy (NCBI): domain Eukaryota; kingdom Viridiplantae; phylum Streptophyta; class Magnoliopsida; order Poales; family Cyperaceae; genus Carex; species Carex rostrata. The sequence continues at coordinate 13,429,124 of NC_135919.1, forward strand.
CTCTTATTCAATAAAAATCCAAATTTGAGTCCGAAAATTATCCAAATATGTTTTCCATTTACCAATTAATCTGTCTTTTAGCAGTCCTTGTGTTTTTTTTTTTTTTTTTTTTGAAGAGGAAGATTTTATAGAAGAAAGTTGTGCTTGTTTGAATTGGATTTCATGTAAAAATTATCTTTTGGTTCAGTGACGGATGCAGTTCATTGCAGAGTAGAGTTTATCAGGATTAGGTTTTGAGCCCTTGCTCTATTCTGAAAAAAAAAAAAAAAGTACCCTACACTGTGAATCTAAAATTTATAACAGTCCAAGTCCAAAGAAAACCTAAATTAATTACTTTCCACTCCGATCTCTGAATCGAAAAGAAAAACGCAATGAAAACGGTGCTCTCCGACTCGAAAAGAAAACCAAGTAGAAACACGCTGCTCTCTGCCAGGCATCACAACAAGTTAGCAGTTCTCTGCCTCCTTGCATCTCTCTTTCTCTCTCTGTGGTAATTTAGACTTCTCATTTTTTTTTTATATATTTTGATCTTATGGAAATGAAATTTGATTTAAAATTTTAGATTGGATTTAGGTCTTCGAATCGTAATTGATTGTTAGATTGAATTTGTAGTTGGTTGATTAAATTTTTAAGTCTTAAAAGTTAGAACCCTAATTTTAATTAGTATATTGAATTTTTAGGTCTTAGAAATCTAATTAATTGTTGTTATTTTTACCATGTTTTATTTAGTAATTGATTATCTAATGAATTTGAACTCAAATAACTATTTAAATCTGATTCGATAATATTTTATTCTACACTGATGAAAATCGTTCAACTGCCCCTACTTTGACAAAAGGCAATACATTTCATGTAGAAGGCCATAGATTCGAAATTCAGATGAGGAGTTCTTTATGAAAATAAAATGAAAATTAAAAGGCTAAAGACTTCCATTTTTCTATCTCAAAAAAAAGAAAAGAAAGAGACTTTCATGTATTGTTTTTTTCTTTTATAGGAAGCCCTTGAATAGACATATTCACACCACACATATTTATATTAACACAACATCTTTAAAATATTTTAATATATAGACAATTTTAACCCTCTTTAAATATCTTTCTAATTACCATATTTGCTTCATAATATAATTAATATAGTGATCATTTATTAATTATTTGATTTGCATAAACGATAGATATTCTTTTCCTTTTTTGTTATTTTGCATTGATGTATCTTTCTTCTACATTCCTTTTTCTCATAGCAAAGCTACAAAATTTACACAAGAAAACACCTCAATTCAATTCAATTCAAGTTTCAAGCAATCAAGTCAAAGTATGTATTTAACTCTTTTCTTGTATTTTTTTTTTTATATTATGACACACAATTTGATCCAAAAAAAAAAAACAAAAAAATTTATTTCAAAATTCAACCACCAATTCGAGAACAATGCTCAACTTTCCATTTAAATATCAAGGGATTTAATGACTTTCTCATTCTTTGGTAAATATATATATATATATATATATATTTTTTGTCCAATTTATCAAGTAATGTCTCTTCGTAGTCGCTTTATTTCTGAAAAAATTATTATTCGAAACTTTTCAAATTTTAATCAACCAAAAATGATAAAAAAAATATATATATATATTTGTCAGAAACGTAGTACCAATTTGACATGGTTTTTTTTTTTTTTTTTTGCCTACTGAGTTGAGGCGGCACTTCGATCCAACTCAAATATATTATTTAATTTTTATATTTTTTTTTATTCTAAATTAGATGTTTATAATCTATACATCTATTTTAATTAAGATTGTTAGAAAAATTATTTATTGATATTTTGTAATTAAGATCACTTCCTACCGATAACTTGGTTTATAGTGACAGTGATGAAATGAAAGAACTAATAAAAGAGCTCCAAGATGAGTACGTGGAATGGCCCATTAATAAAAAAAAATAGATTGTCAGAAAAAAAAATAATGAGTGCTTGTCCAATTTTTCTAAACCAATTATACGACTAGATAGATTTAAGATATTAAGGTTAAAAAAGAAAAATAATTTAAGCTCGACTCGACGAGATCCGTCATATTTTGAGATTGCCGAGTCTTAACATCAAAGTGGACCTTCTAATATAAAGCACCTCATATAATACTATTGATCATAATATATTGCCTGACATCACAAACGATTCAGGTTAATTTATTCTGACAATATTTTGATTGTAATATCATGAGCTAGTTATCTATTAATGGGATTTTATTTTCTTTGTAGGTTATCATGTTCGTAATATTAATAGAAAACAAATTAATGAGCTATATCGATTTAGATTGACTTTTTGTCAATATGATATTGAGAATTTGTAGAATATTTTATCAATTTAAGTTTAATGAAAACAATTTATTAAATTTGGCTTGATAGATGTAATTTTTTTTATTGTAGTGTTATGTGGTACTTTAATATATATATATATATATATAGAGAGAGAGAGAGAGAGAGGTTGGCTAAGATTAAAGTGGTAGTTGAGCTTTGGTGCTACCAATTCGTTTTTCAATTTTTAAATTTCAAAATGTCGATCTGAACCGTTCAAGTTGTTCTCCATATTAAATTGTGCTTGGAGACAAAATTTTACATTTTTCTTAATTTTTTTACTATTTATTAAGCCACTTTGAAAATCGCTGATCCAACGGTGGCTTAACAAAACAGTAAAATCAGAAGCCACCGTTGGATCAGTTGTTTTCAAAGTGGCTTAATAAATAGTAAAAAAATTCAGAAAAATGTAAAATTTGGTCTCCAAGCACAATTTAATATGGAGAACAACTTGAACGGTTCGGATCGATATTTTGAACTTTAAAAATTGAAAAACGAATTGGTAACACCAAAGCTCAGGAACTACCACTTTGATCTTAGCCAACCTATATATATATATATATAATGTTGATAGATATTAATAATATAATAAAATCTTTCACTGTAGTAATTTTTTTTTAAAATCTAAACAATGTGACGAAAATAAATGATCTAACTTTTAAGGAAATAAATCTATAATAATATGAGAGAGAAAGAAACAAATTTTAAGCAAATAACATATTTTATTAAACATAACTTTTATGGGAAAAAAATGTGGTAATATATGAGAGAGAATCAAATTTTAAAGAAAATTTTAAAGAAGGGTAAAATTGTCTATATAGTAAAATAATTAGATAAGATTGTGTTAAGAAAAAAAATTAGTAGTTTTAATATCACTACCCAAGACCTTAGGCGAACTTTCATGTATTGTTAATTAATATAGGGATCTTGTAGTTATGAGTTAGAGAGTGTTATTTTTAGGTCAATAATTACAATTTTGAGAGCTGAGAGAAATTTTTCTCTCCAAATATCTATTTTACTCTTCATTTCTCTCTCTTACATGTATATATATTAATTGATAAAATTAACAAAGGAAAGGTTTTTTCTAATTCCGAGATAAAAAAATATGTTTTTTTTTTTGTGAAACCTTACTGCTCTAGGCATCCCTTGCCACGAATCAAGCCAAATTGCATTTTTTTTTTTTTTTTTTGGTAAAATGGTCTGTAAGCATACATTTAGAAACATGTTATTGTACATACACCATCCCAAAACTGCTACATCCATAAACCATTAACTAAGTGGAAATTGCCCGGCCGGTACTCGTAACCGTATTGAAAATCCCATCTCATGACTTTTACACCAATGAGCCCTTAACTCGGATTTGTAAAATTGCCCAACTAGTACTCTCAACCAGTATTGAATATCTAAGTATCATGTTTTTTTTGAGGAAAAATAAGAGTCTAACCCATATTTGATTGATAATTGCGGTTACAAAAGATTTGTAGTTGCAAAAAGTGAAAATAAGCACAAGTCACTGAAACAAACTTGAGCTAAAAAGCAAAAATAAAGAAATTACAAATAAACGTAAACTGAAAAAGTTAAAGCTAATAAACGGATAAAAAAACACAAAAAATGGAATATACTGAAAAGTCATATTCCTCCCACCTGTTGTCCATGGCGTTGTAACAAATACGCCAGTTGCTCTATCAATTCTTCCAGATTTTTGTTGATGTCTTGGAATATGCGTGCACATCTTTCTCTCCAAATTACGAACATCGCTACCAGTAATGTTCCTCTAGCCTTTTTGTTATTTGCAACAAAGCATCAATGGTGTGTGTTCTCATTGTTGTTGTGATATCCATCCTTCTATACATCTCTGTGGCAAATGAGCAGTGTTCCACCATATGTACTGAAAACCAAAGTGAATTTAATTCGACCTGAAAAAAAAAATGCCCAGAAAAAAAACTCTGCCATCTGAATTTAAGCCGATCTTTCCACCAAAATGATTCTTGCCAGCAGAAATTGATTTGAGCCATTCATACCAGAATCAGTTCATCAATACCCTACTAGAACGACATTAGGAGCTCAATATGATTAACTTGCTGAGTTTTTTATTCTCTATGTCATCATTATTGATCGACTCATTAAGTTTCATTTGTTAATAAATGCAAAGTAATTCAGAATTATGAATAAATTGTGGCTTTCAAGTACTAAGTAAAAAGTGCAAAATGCTTTAGTATTACTCTATTGAGAGATGATATGTTCTTATATGGGTATTTGTATGCAAGCCATTATTATGAATCATTGGTAATTACAAATGTTATATGTATATAGCAAATAACAAAGGAAAGGAAAACGAAGTATTATTTAATGATTTGTTTTACCATTGTCTTCTCTGATGCACTGACCATAATGTTCAACACTTCAACTGCATTTATTTAAGGAACTCAAATCCTCTGCCCCCCGAGGTGCAGGAAAATCCTGCCCCCTCTATCCCTGCAATTGGAACCGGTCACTGTTAAAAACAGCCGGTCACTGTTCATTTTTGAACTGGGGGCCCACTAACAGTGACTCTGGGGGCAGGAAATTACTGCCCCCAGAGGGGCAGACGATTCGATCTCTTATTTAAGTACTTGTGCCTTGTGATGATATGTACTAGTCACTACACATTTATGTACCATTTTGGTATTGATCTCAGTTTCAACATATTTTTTTTTTATTTATTTCTTTTTCTTTCTCCTTTATTATTTAGACCATAAGGTTGTACTGGTACGATGGGATTCAACTAAAGAGAAAGAAGATACAGGAAGGAGAAAGGAAAAAAGAAGACACAGTTAAATTTAAATCAGATTTGTTTTCTCAAGAGGTAAAACCTTTCTTTGTTAACTTTTCCTTTATTAGCTGTATTAATTAATTAGATTGATGTAAAAGAGATAAATGAAGAGTAAAATAGATATTTTGAGAGAAAAAAATTTCTCAGTTCTCAAAATTATAATTATTGACCTGAAAATAGCACTCCCCTTATGAATATAGCTACTAGATGAGCTTCTTAAACTAAAAATTTGTTCTATTTGAATGCCATAGCTAATTATCGAAATAAATCAAAATAGTGGTCTGATGTTTCATTCTTATTTGAACTCAAGAGCTACTAGGTGGCATGCAAACCAACACATGAACATTGCATTTCCGAACAAAATGGAAGTTTCACTCGCATTGTCTCTCATTTGAAAGCATTCAAAATATTCTTTGGCGGTGTTGCGTGGTTTGCTGAATCACATTGCATTGAAATACGATCTCTTCCGTGTTCGGTTAAGAGTTCGACAAAGAGTAGCGAATCTTTTGTGCGGATACCGTGAAACTTTGCGTTGCACAATGCACAACCGTCTATTTTGTCATTTATTAACACATCAAGCCTCCCGTCTTTACCTCAATATATGTGTCTTCCTATTTTAGGAAAAACTACACGGAATTACGTGTTAATTATCTCAATATATGTGGAATTACGTGTTTGATGTTTATTTTATGATGTTAATTAACGAAAGCTATCTTTAAATCGACAATATAATGCTTCCTGTCTCCACTACAATTATTACTATGATTTTTTTTCCCAAGGTAATTCAATTAATAACTTTCTAAATGTTTTTTTTTAATATTTTATTTTGTGGCAAACACTCTTGCAAATAATTAATTTTAATAAGCATTCTAACGAATAAGTTCGTTGAAATAAAGAACACACTAAAAATTGAATATTTTTTTAAAAAAGATAGAGATGTAATCCTTTCAAATTAGTTCTTATGTCTATAAAGGATTTCTAATCATGATTTCGAACCAGTAACTCTCACACCAAAGACATTATTTTTTACCACTAAATCAAAAATTGATTATCTAAAATATTGAAATATTTTACCCTTTGCCTAAAATCAAAATTCAAACATCAAATTTTGCTGAGTTTTCTTTTCAAAATTAGTGCATGAAAAAAATGAAATTGAAGAGTTAAGTTATTTTGATAAGAGTGATCAATTTAAAATTTTCAATTTTGACAATATGAACAATCTTCAAAAAGAAGTTTAAGTTTGAAAAATATATGTGTATATTAGTGATTTACATTATATTATTTTGTATATAATTTACGGTATAATAGAGTGTCTTGAAATTTCAAATTTTCAAAATTAATAATTTTTAATCCATCATCAAACTATATTTAAATCATACAAAATTTGATTATCAGACTATTTATATCCAATAACATACTTATGAATTTAATTTTTAGTTTTGTTTTACTTTATTTAAAATGATTCGAGAAATCATTTTCAAAATTGTCCAGAGTGATCCCCTTTCTTTTATTAGTGGATTTCTTTGTGGATCTATTAAATATTAATGAATATTCATGTAATATATTGCATTATAATGTTACCAACATACACGTGATAAGCATAAATTATATACACATTTGATCTAGATTTTATCATAAAACAACCGCAAATATTTTGTATTTATAATATAAAGTGATTAAAATACACCTGGAATCAAGTTACTGCAGTTATTTGGTTTTTCATTGCAGGAAATGATGAAAAATGGCGAAAATACCTCTCAGTGCGGATCAACCACACGCATTGCGGATCAGTGCAGCCGCACTGGGTACTTAGCCGCATTTCCAACATCCAAGCTCTGAGCAGGAATTTTTCCCTAGCCCAGTGCGGATGAGCCTAGTCGCACTCAAGACTTAGCCGATTTCAGAAACTTCAGAAAAGCGCAGTATCCATACGCAATGCGGGTCATCCATCCGCAGTTCCACCCGCACTCAGAATAATTCGCAGAAGTTAAATAAGGAAACTTAGACTCAGTGCGGGTGAGACCATACGCAGTGCAGATCAGCCATTCCACTGGACCCGCAGAAAGCCAAATTTACACAGTTTCAACACGGTTTCTATTTTTGGCGCTTCATGGACGTGTTTTACAGCTAAATATGGACAAGACAACCTAGGAAATAATTCGAATATAGCACCCACTCACCTCATAACTATGCTTCTTAATTGGGCATAGTCCTTGGCTATAAAAGGAGGAGTTGATTTCTCATTCAAATGATTATCTCATTCTCTCTCTCCACACACACAATACTTAGCGATAAATTATGAAGTAAGAAAAGCTTTCAAGCAAGGAGAAGAAGGGTTTCCTGAGCAAGATTCGGTAAGATAGAGGTTTTTGATTTGTTAAAGGGTGTAATCACTTCTTTTATTTCATTTCTTCTTACTTTGCCAACTTTTTGTAATGGATCTCTTTGAGAGAGAGTAGTTCTCTCTTTAGGGGTTTAGGTCAATGCATGAACTTATTTAATTATATTTTATTCGGTTATTTGTTTTTATTATGATTGTTTTATGGGATTTGATTGTTAATTTCTGTGATTTAATCATTTGTGTTAATTACATAGTTAGTACTTGAATTGTAGTATCCCGTTTTGAATTCGAAAGAACCAAAATTGATTATGATCAATAGGATAGTACCAAATTATGAATGCAAATACCCTATGTTTAGATTAAGATTGTAACCAATTTAATCTAAGCCGGAACTATAGAAATTAAGGTTAGGAACTTGGTGAAGGACCTAACCGTGAAGCCAAACCCTAATTAGGACATCTCAATTCGAATTGAGTATTGGTATGATGGACTTAATTGTGAAGTATCAATATTTGAGGAGAGGAGAGACTAACAAGAGCTTAATGGGTCTAGGTAGCTAGGGTGAGGGACCTAATCGAGAAGTCTGAATTACCTAGGCACGTTATTAATTTACGAAAGCAACCCTTAATAACATATTAGTTTAAAAACCTCGTCAAATCATACATGAATTCAAACAAATACCGAATTAATAGAGTTAGCAAGGGATTGTAGACCAAAGACCCCTAGATCTCTAAATCTTGAAAGCAAATAAATTCCTTCTCTTTACTTTTATTTACAATTATTGTTTCAAACTCCTTTCTTTGGGTATTGAACCCAACCTTAGGAATCGTTAGAATACACCCCCTCCATTTACTTTATTGCACTTACTTTCTTCATTTTCTGAAATTTATTATTTAAAGTTTAAGCATAGTATTCACCATACTCCTTGTGGTTCGATACCCGATAATATACTACACGGTAAGATTGTATACTTGCAATCTAAGTCGAAAATGTATTTGAAGATAAAGTTTTTTCCCATACCCTTTGGACGTATCAACACGGGAACATAAGTAAAGCACCATCTTTCTTAAAAAAGAAAATAAATTATTTGTCAAAAAAGTTTCCCACCATCAACGATTACTTTTTTCTTCTTTTTGTATCTTGGAGTAATTTGTTTGTTAACAAAAGCTTAATGATGGCCTAACACAGTAACACCTGCCCACTTTAAAGGGCTTTTTTTTATCGACATGTAAAAATCATGAAAGGAATTAAAAGAGAAAAGGCCTAAAGAAATTTAGAGACGTAGCATTACGAAGCTGCTCTAACGTGTATAATACTAATATCATTCTACTGGTTAATTACATGGATAAAAACATTAGTGCAATCCAGACAGCTCCTTTATATATACATGCACGAGTCCCAATCACCTCTAGAGAAGTATTTCTAAAATATAGATATTTATTAATTATTACTATTTGGAAGACTTGCTGTTGACTATTAGTCGCCTCCATTGTACACCCACCTTCAGACTTGATCCGTTCAATCTCGACCGAGCACTAGATCAAAATATGCTAATAATTAGTGGCATGCATATTGTTCATATGTAATATGACATAAAAGTATGCATGGATTATATGATATTTTGATAATGGATTATCATAACAATTATGATAGCACCTTTTGAAATTATATTAAAAAAAATATATAGACGTTTTTTTTTTTTCTTTATATCTAATTTAGTTGTGTATTAAGTTTTCATACAACATATATAATTTGATATTCGATTAAATGCCATTAAATATGAACCGTTGTATTTTGTTAAAAAAAACATACAAACCGTTGTAAATTTCATTTTTTTTTTTGGGAAAAAAATGATAAATTTCATGTTATTTGATTAAAGATGAACCTTGTTAAATTATATTAAATTTCATGTTCTTACACCACCTTGTTATTTGATTACAGATGAAAACTAGAGGGACCTGAATGATGAAGATGAGCTTTTATGTTCAGAGAAGTCCTATCAAGCATTGGATGGAGGTTACTGATGAGAAATAATGACAAAAAAATGGGTCTGAGTCACTTTCAAACTAAGTCAGCAATTACCAGTTGCAGCTGTCGTGGATGACACATTCTACAAGATAAATGTCAGTTTTTTGAACAGCCGAACAAAGCTGAAATGACACTTTAGCATAGTCAGTTGTGGTCCACCAAAGTAAGTGATTTGTCGCAAAAGCGTATCAACAAAACTCTAGCCATGACTGCGATTCTTTAAGGTAAGGTAGATGGGGTGTATGAGGTCATGGTAAGGGGTGAAAAAATTCATGCAATGCGTGATCAGCCAAAACTAGAGTATACTCGGAGGGATTTCGGGGTATAAACATGTTGTTAAGAATAACAAGAAGGTTGAATGTGATTGCCAGAAGCCCCAATCCATGTTCTCATTTTATAGCGGTGGTCCGAGAAATGAAATATGATGAGGATTTGTATGTTAGCCCTCTTACAGTATGTCAATGCTGGCACAAACATGGGGTGCATATTTCGAGCCCAAAGACAACCAATGTGATTGGCTGTAAGATCCCGAAATATTAAGTTATAATTATCTATGCTGACAATTTTTTTTCATAATATAATAAATATTTTAGGTCCTTTGTAACAAATTTTATGGAAAATTATATTACTTTTAATAAAAAAATAGAGAAAAAAAAAAGTTCGTAATATTATTTTTAGTTACTAAATTATTAAATTAGCCAACTTTATTTCTATTTTTATTTGATTCATTGAATCAGTAAATTGTTCCATTTAGTTCCATTTAGAAAGAAATGACAACATTGAAATTTCATTTCCTTAATTGTTTTCTTTGATTTCGTCATTTAATTACCATATATAAATTCTTATAAAATATTATAAACCGATTATTAATTTATACTTTACTTTGATGATGGCTATAAATAAATAATATTTTAATGGGACAAATGGTAACTGTCGAATTTATTTCTATCCATATCCATTTCAAATTTGAATTATTAAATATATAAAAAAAGGAAATTTTTGATGAAGCGTCTCACGCACCCCAAATTCCCGTCTCCTCACCCCTTTATATCCGCCCATATTTGTATTAATTCATTTAATCTCTCTTCCTTTCTCATTATCTCGTCGGAGACAGAAATCAAACAAAGAGAAAAATGAGAAAAATAAAAAGAAAGAAAACTTATTCTTGTAACAGAGATTGTATAATCGATTATTATCCGACTACCTATCCGATTCGAATTTCAACTACGTCGCAGTGATTCTGAGTTATTATTACAATCCGATTTGAAGTTCTGAAAAGCTCGCTATCAGGTAACCGGACTCTCTATAACTGTGTTTTCATTTTGTATGATTGATTTGAATATTGGTATTGCATATTGAATTATGATGGCATATTTGACGGGATAGCGGGTCTGAGGTTGAAATTTGATATGTGATTGTAGCCTCTCATTGTTTGATGGATTTCCCAGTGGGTTGGCGGCCTTCCAATGTTTGATGGATTTCACATTGGATTGGCGGATTAAAAGAATTGTGTTATGAGAATGTGAAAATCGCCTGTGACAGGGATTACACGTGTGTGAATATGATGTGACTGGTTTTATGGATAACCTAGACCGACGTGCTATTGCTGGTTAAATATGCGTGCATAATTTGATGTGAATTTGTGTGGATTAATCCGGCCTATTTGAATGGTTGTTAAATTAAGCCTATTATAAAGAGGCGCATCGTTAAATAACCGGTTACTGAGCTTTGTAGCTGACTCCGTTTTGTTGTTTTGTTTTCATTTCTATTGGCGACGTAGGTTGACGGGCCAAGGAAGGGTGTGAAGATGCTTATATAATCACACTCCGGATGGTAAAAATCTGGAGTGTGACATTGGCATCGATACAACAGTCCAAGGATCATCCCGGAGTGGAGACTGATCAAAAAGGAAAGGAGATGGCACACCACATAATGATGAAAATGGACCGTATGCAAAGTCGGAGACTTAGACATCAGACTCATCGTAAGACCATTAATAGAAATGCAACAGGTGAAATGCATGATTTAATTATTTACATATACTATTAATGGTTCTCTCTTGAATAAATACTAATTAATTTATATATGTTTACTTGTAATTGTAATGTAGAGGAAGCAGTAAGACAAGCAAAAGCAAGACCATCTTTCTCAAGAAGAGTAGCAAGAGGATCTTCTTCAAATAGACGCCAACATTAATTAATGTTTCTTAATTTTTATGTTGATGTAATTTTAATTTGTAGTGACAATTCCGATTTTTATTTAGTAATTTTAATTTTCCTGTTATTGTAATTTTAATTTGAAGTGATAGTTCTAGTTTTTATTTAATAATTTTAATTATATTTTTTATGTTAAAATAATTTGAATTTCAATATTCTTACTTTTCATTTGACAACAAATTTTTATAAAAAAATAATTGCCAAAAAAATTTCACATAACTAAAACAAAACAATTAAAACATCTAAAAAACAAACAAGTAGAATAAATAATTTCAAAAAAAAAAATAGAATATAAAGCATTCAAACTTTATTAAATATGAAATTATTTGAATAATTGATATGCAATAATAATAATAATAATAATAATAAAACAATTAAAACACACACAAAAAACAAAAGGAAAAATATTGGCTAGAAAAGCTCGAATCCGAAAAATTATTTTTCTGATTCACAGATCCGGAAAAAATATTTTTTCGGAAAGAGAACAGCTGGATCTGAAGAATAATTTTCCGAAAATTAAGTCCGAATTCGGAGAATTATTCTCCGGATTGGACAGATTCATAAATAATATGTAAATGAGTGTAGATTGTTAAATTTTGGATTTTGGATTTTTTTTTCAATATTAATAAAAAATTTCGGTGAATATATCAAGCCTCTCCTAAAAATAACTTGTAGTTTATAGAAACGTGTTAATTATCATTCTGGAGAAAACCATCTCATGAATTCAAAAAAAATTGAGCATGGTTTCACTTTTTTTCGAAAGTTTTTGTACAAATCGTCTGATCATCTCAAGATTTGCTAACAGCTACTAATTCGTCCACTTGTCCATTATAAATTGCACATTTTCTTGGATATATGAGCTATTAATTTCTTATTGTAGCAAAAATGTGCAACCAAAATGGACGATTCAGATCCTATTATATGATTGAACGATCGACATTATAAATTTGTAATCATTGTTTGGAAACTCGATCGGCCGACCACAACTGGAGTTTCACCGGATTTACTTGTCCTTGTGATTTTTCGCCTTGAAATTGGGTTATCTAGCCAAATTCGACCGAGTCAGACATGAGCTTGAATATATTGAGAATATGAAGTTGGTTTATTTCTTGATTAATTAATAATTAATTTTGAAGAATAGTTAGTCATTTTAATTTATAGGAGGCAGCATCGTGGGTCGAAGATAGAAAGCGGAGGGAGAAAGAGGGTGTAAAGACTTTAATTAACAGAGTAGTTTTGGCTTCATGCGGACTATAAAATCAACACTGTATATGGTTTATGCGCTGTATAAAGTCGAAACTTTTCTGTTAATCTTAACCCGAAAGAGGGACTTCTACGAGTACAAGTCTTTTTAGCATTGCTGCATAAATGGTATGTCATCCTTATATATTTTGCATTTGAATAAAATTAATGCTGGCTTTTGATGTTAATTCCTGGATCAGCTGTGAATTTCTCGGCCAGTTTAAATCTGTTGATTATTTTTATTTTTTTTTATAGTAGCCCGTAGGCAAACTCACACACCCCTCTACTGCTTTAAGCAGGAATCGAACTCTTGCTCTCCCGTAGGAGAACTTAGTGTCATGACCATCTGCTCTATGCAGCGGTGACCTGTTGATTATTTATGATGCTATCAAAAGTGTGGTGGTTTAAGAAACGATGAAATATTACGACTTGCTAATACCAAGTTCCAGCGCTATATAACAATAAGAAATTAACTTGCACATGGAACATTACTTGCAATAAAAAAAAATTAACAATAATCTGAAAAATTGTATGCATGATTTAGGACTCACAACACAAATTCTAGCTTAAAAGATAGTCTAAAATATAAGAAAATTTTAACATGTTTTTTTTTTTTCAGTCTATCTATCTGATTTTTGTATATATGCATTATATTATTTTAACAAATTATTTGAGTGCAATACTTCGTCTTAATATAAATTTCAATAAAAAATTTATTTAAAAAATTTCTTCATTTCTAAGCAAAAAAAAATAAGGTCATTTACAAATATCAGAGGTTTTGATCCAACTCACCGATTTTAAACAAGTTAGTCGATTCTGAGTCCCCTGATAACTCGTCAATTCCAATTCTGATTCTGATCCTGGTTTGTAAAACTATGATTATAATTTGATTCTTTTTTTTTGAATCAATACCGGGCAGATTATAATTTGATTCGATTTATATTAAAATGATTACGTGAATGTCAATAGATAGGAACAAAGGAAAAATGAAAAAAAAAATGAATATAGTTGATTTTACATTCATTCGCTACTTTCTGATTTTTATTTACTCCAGCAAATGAAAATATGGTGGAAGCCTGGCTCCATATGAAATACCCCCGTTAAAGCGACAGTGACATGCCACGAACCCCAAATATTTCCTCTCGTGATGTATGATCCCATAACAGGTCTAGATCCATTGTGACGTGCATGGTGCCTCGTAACTGTAGTAGTTCACTGCCATGTCTTATGTTTTGCAGGATATGGACTTTGGAGGGTTAACAATATTGACAGAACTATTTTGGCTTTATGCAACGCAAAATCAATAGATATGAAATGAAAATATATGACCGATCCGCTGCATGAAATCAAAATTGCTCTGTCAATTTCTTTACCCATTTACAGCTCATGAAATTATGTTGATTAAGCAGTCAGTAACAATTTGTTTGGATGGAGAGTACTGGAAGGGAGGGAACGGAAAGAAAAGAAAATTTTCCGTCGAATCGTGTTTGGTTGATAAAATTATGTCGGAAATGAAATGTACATGAGGTGAAAGGTTTAACCTTGTATCATTGTAATTAATAGAATCAGTTTTCCTTCCAATTTAGAATGTAACAGATGGAAAAAAAAATGTTACAAATATTTTAAAAAAAAATAATACAAATATCCAACTCTATATCTTAACAATATAATTTTCATACAAGTTTTTTTGTCACAAATCTACAACAGTCATCGAATTTTTCATAACCTTCTAAATTTTAATTAACCAAACAAAAAATAAGACGGAAAAAAAAATTAAATTTATTTTCTCTCATTACTCATCCAAATACAGAGATTAAATATGTTAATCTTCATTTCTATTCCATTTCACTCCCTTCTATTCTTTACCTCCCCTTCCTCTGCTCTCCATCCAAACAAGGTGTGAATGGACGCAAGCAGTAGTGCATTTATATGTGCCAGAAGTGATGCTTAATTCTTAAATAATTTTTTTTTTCTTTCAGTGGCCTCCTCGTCGCCAATTTTTTTGTAAAGCAGTGCGCCTTATTTGCTCAAAAAGTATTTTAAAATATTATAATATATACAATTTATAAAGCACCCATTGAGATTGAGATAGGGACAAAGCCCAGAAAATCGTAAATGATTAAATTTCATTCAAGCGACATTTGTATTACACTTACATAGAAATAATCATATTGGACATTATTTTGTAAGAAACAATTGAGCACAAAAACAACTGAGGAAAAATATATTATTAATTTTGCGTGGCAATTGATAATAGGATGGGATTTAATTGTAAATAGATTAATTTGACAATTTACTATTTTAAAATTAAGTTGTAATTTTCTACTTTTAGAATGTGTATATTGTATTTATATCTTGGACCTTAAAATTAATTGAATTTGATGCATATTTTATTGTTCATTAAATAACTTAATGTGCGTCAGTCTATATTTAACGGTATTTAATGGAATATAAAATATCACTTAAATTGTTATAATGTAGTACACAACTAATTTATAAAGAAAAAAAATATGTTCAGAATTTTTTTTTCTAGTTTTTAAGTGTTTAACTTGACTTTAAAAAAAAAACAAAATTATCAAAATAATCATTGAATTGATAATTTACTAAAAAAAAATATTATCTCCTTGTACACAGGAGGGGGGGGGGGGGGGGGGGGGGGGTAACCTTCTTATTTTTGAAAAATAGAGATTAAACATGAACAATGTTTCGGGTTAACAATCACCATTCTGTGAACCAACAAAAACAGATTGCAATATCTTGCAATCATGAGAAATAACAGAGAATGTCGACGTTTCCTAAATAGGCATATTTTAGTGGTTAATAAACACATCATCATCATCTTGATAGTTCCAATTTGGTATCATCTATGCTTTTAGGTCTTCATGGTTACTCCTTAGGTACTGTCGACCTGTTTTAGATAACCTAGCTAGTTTATAGGCCACGAATAATGTTGCATACGTTATATTGATTAAACCAGAGTCCAGAGATCGAACTGTTGATTGAAACGTGGTAAACTAAAACTATGGTGGCGAAATGTGAATATTTTTTTAGATTCAATGACTCTTCGGTGGAGGACATACATCCCAAGTTATGGCATGTCAGTGCTTCACATCAGTGTTTTCAATCACACACCTTGCAAAGCAGGGATGATAGAGATCGATCGGACAATTCTGATCAAATAATTGTATTGCAATAACGACAACATCATGCCGTTCATCACAATATATTTATTATATTCTATATAAAATCCAAGCTATAGAACTACATTTTCTTATCAATTAATTATATATATATATATTCCGGCTAAATTGCTGCTGGCAGCAGTTCTGCCCAAGTGCTGCCGGGGCTATATTTAGCCGTGTGATGTCCAAACAACAAATCCAAAACGTTAGATGTTTAATCTATATTATAATCTACTTGGAGACCAAATTTTATATTTTTTGGAATTTTTTTACTATTTATTAAGCTGGTTTGAAAACCGCTGTTTTCGATGCTGCAGAAATTTTCTGAAAACAGCGGTTTTCAAACCAGCTTAATAAATAGTAAAAAAATTCAAAAAAATATAAAATTTGGTCTCCAAGTAGATTATAATATAGATTAAACATCTAACGGTTTGGATTTGTTGTTTGGACATCACACGGCTAAATATAGCCCTGGAAGCACTTTGGTAGAACTGCTGCCAGCAACAATTTAGCCGGACTCTATATATATATATATATATATATATATATCTTCTGAGAATAGTTTTGTTACGTTGAATATGCTAATAAATTTTGTTATCAAACGAACTATTTTGTGTAAATTAAGAAAAATATTAATTAAAATATATTAAGGCACATACCAGTTATATTTCTTTTAAAATACAAACAAGGTAAGGCATTGCCTTAGAATAGGGAAACCTTATCCCAACCTCATCTTTACCTGTGATAACTTCTTTGTTCCCCTCTTAATTAAAAGATAGCAAACATCTCAAAACGGTTCGCCTCATCTTGCACTAACTAACCCCATGCTGAACCAGGCCGAGCCCAAACCGAGCCCAAGCCTTGTCAAACCGCACCCAATCACCAGACCAATAACCAGGTTCAGTGCCATTCAAATCGCCTCCCACTAGCACGCGTCATGTGGGCCCACCATTTCCCAGGGGATATTCAGATCCTCTGATAGAGTGGGGCCTCCAGAAGGACCCAAACCTTACTCATACACAATTACATGCTTCCAAAGTTACTTAAATGCCCCTTACCTCTCCTATAAGTACTCTAAGCCTTACCATTTCTCTTCAGGGCCAACAAAGCAAGCTTTGTTTTGTGTTAGCTCCCTCTTCCATATTCATCACCTCTAAATTGAACACTATCTCTAATTTCTCCATACTCAAATCTTTGATATTATATCAACAATCAATCATGGTTTGCGGTGCCGAGTTGTTTGAGAAGGCAAAGCCATACATTGCCATGATATCATTGCAATTTGGTTATGCAGGAATGAACGTAATAACCAAAGTTTCACTTAACCATGGCATGAGCCACTATGTGCTAGTCGTGTACCGCCATGCTTTCGCAACACTCTCCATCGCACCTTTTGCACTTGTTCTTGAAAGGTACTCATCGTATTAAAACAAATCAAATGTTTTGTTTGTACAAAATTACTTACATCGGTTGATTTGTAGTTTGTACTAATCAATTGTGTTTTTATTTTTTATGACAGGAAGGTGAGGCCAAAGATGACATGGTCAGTCTTCTGGCAAATATTTGTCTTGGCACTTCTTGGGTTAGTTTACACTTTCATGCATGTTCAAAAGCTGATTAAATCTTTAGTTCTGTTGAAGATCATATTTTCTAACTTACTAATACATTTGTTCTTTTATAGGCCCGTCATCGATCAGAACTTTTACTACGCGGGGTTGAAATTCACCTCGCCAACTTTTTCATGCGCCATGAGCAACATATTACCGGCAATGACCTTTGTCATGGCAGTCATATTTAGGTACCTTTTCTATTAACAATATTGCAAATTAAATCCTATCACCATATGTTATTTCTTTCTCTCAATTTAATTTGTCTAACAACGACTTGCACATAAAACTAGGATGGAGAAGCTAAACATCAAGTATCTGAGATGTCAAGCAAAGGTGGCTGGTACTGTTGTTACAGTTGCAGGAGCCATGATAATGACATTATACAAGGGACCAATCATGGAAATGTTTTGGACTAAACATTCGCATGAACAAGTGGCTAATGTAACGGCAGCTGCCACCGAGGCAGCAAACAAAAGCTGGTTACTGGGCTCAATCTGCCTAATCATTGCAACCCTGGCATGGGCTTCCCTTTTCATTCTTCAAGTAAGTTATGATCACCTAATATATTACTGGCATCTAATTATCTGAGTAACTATCTCTAACCAATATTTCAATGGTTATACAGGCACATACATTGAAGCAATACTCTGCACAACTTTCTCTTACAACACTTATATGCTTTGTTGGCACTTTGCAAGCCATAGTTGTGACATTTGCAATGGAAAGAAAGCCCTCTGTTTGGGCCATTGGCTTTGACATGAACCTCCTTGCTGCTGCCTATGCTGTAAGTCTCTTCCACTTCAAATTCCTCTGCTTTCCTCTGGCACTCAATAAGACAGAATGCTGTATAAATCTGTCACTGATCTCCTAATTCTCCTAATTTACAACATTTCAGGGAATAGTTACATCAAGCATAGCATACTATGTGCAAGGGTTGGTGATCCAAAAGAGAGGCCCTGTATTTGCTTCAGCATTCAGCCCTCTTATGATGATCATAGTTGCCATCATGGGCTCTTTCATCCTGGCTGAAAAGATATTCCTTGGAGGGTATGAACTTTTAAAACATATATCCATGCAGCTTTTTGATCTGAATTTAAGCAGCAAAAATGTTTACTATAAATGACAAAACTCTTAATATGTTTGTTAATCATTTTTTTCTCTTTATTTTTGCAGGATTATTGGTGGAATTTTTATAGTGGCAGGTCTATATGCTGTCCTATGGGGAAAGTACAAGGAAGGCCAAGAGGCCAAAAAGGCTCCAGTCATGGCTTTCCCTTTGGCATATAAAGACAATGGGATAAGTGGCCAAGCTTTATATTTAACTGAGGAAGATGAACCGGAGATGGATATGAACAAACCAAATGGTGCAACAAAAGAGGTTGCACATCAAGTTGCATAAATTTGGCAAGGCATTTTGGTATTAATCAATATATAATTCTTAGCGGAGATCATGGAGAAGTTCTGACAAAACAGGGACAAGGGTTTGGAAGGAGGAATAAGAATAATACAGATGAAAGGAATGAAATTTTGCTTGTACTACCAAAAATTTTAACCCCTTTTTTTCTCTTTTTATTTCCTTTTCTTTTTTCTTGTATTAATCTTGTATTTATGTTTTGCTGATAAGAAAGAGTGGAGTGTTTTTCAATTTTCTGCTTTGTTCTGATGGAAGAGATCTGTACCTTTCTTTTATGCATTGAGAAATTGAGAGAGAATAAATTCAAAAATCTTTACTATAACTAAACATATATACTTTAATTTATTTTTTCCTGATTGTTTTGTTCAGCAGTATTATTTGTTATGTTTATGCAATTTTAACAGAATACTTATAATCATGTCAGCACTTGATCCTTGCATATTACATAGAAACCTCAAACAATCATAGATATAACATAAGAAAATTCTCTTCCACAAAATATTATAATAGTTCAAACTTCAAAATTTTATGAAAAATAAAAACCGCCATTAATAATTGTATTACAACCTTTTCCTTTATATTTTTGTCTAGGTATGTTAATAAATGGTAGTGGACCTACTTATCTCACGTACAGAGAATTGAACCTTGATCACGCTAATATAAAAAATATGCATATAGCTTAATTAGCAAAACTGTATATTTAAATATGTATTAATTTAGAGAACAAACATGTTAGTTTTGAGAGAATTTTTGTGTTGGAAGGAAAATCATTTTTACTATAAATATTTCTAGAGTCTCCCTGCAAAAAGAAATATAGAATAAATAAAATGCAAAACTTGCAACTATAACCCTGAAATATATGCTAATTACAAATCCATGAGACAAAATGAGATATAACAATCTTCCCTATTGACTCAAAATCTCATTGAAAAGAACAAAAGAAAAACCAAAAAAAAAAAAAATTCAAAGCACAAAGACAAATTAACAGCAAACCAAAATCAAATTCATAGGGGCTTTAATTTGTCGGCATTAGCAATCTTCCTAACCTCCACTATGCCTTTCAATATACGTACGTACATCATAAAGATATTGAACGAAACATATTTTTATTGAAGGGAAATTCTCTCTTACCAAATTACTCTTTAGCTTTCTTTTTTGAAAACAGAAATAAAAAATGAACAAATTACAAATATAGCCCTAGAATGCATGTTATTGACGAAATGGTAAAATAATAAGTGCACATACCGAACGATATTCTAATTTGGATTCGATTTAGTTATAAATGAAAAAAAGAAACTCATAAAGGAAATTAAGTCAAATGTTTTCATTAAAAAAAATAAGTCAATGTTTTATAAAACGAAATTGCCTAGTGCAACAATGATAGTATTTTTTTTTTTTTTTAAACCTTGGCAGTGGCTGCCAAGTATGATAGTATTTTATTTAATGAATCAAAATAGCTCCAATACAACTCGCTTTCCGAAAGCATTTAAATTTACTAATTTAGAGAAGAAGAGAGACTTTGGCCATTTTGCCTAACATGATTCTCCACATATAAATGTTCTTTTTATTTTCCTTTTTCTTTTCTCTCCAAGGAAAGTTTCCACTTTCCATAGTATATTATATTATAATTATATATCGTCATTAATTACACCTTTTCCCCCAAATCTTTAATTCTCTTTATGACAGATACCGGCCAAAATTTTTACTTTTACCTTTTCATTTTAAGATATATGCCAAGAATTCAACAAAAATTAGAGACGATGAGGCATGTCATGTTAGTTAAGTTCAGCAAATTCGTATCGTTTCATATATTCCGATGTTACAGAGAACTTCTATTTAGATATTCGTCTTTTGAGTATGCATAAACAGACAGTTTTTTTTTTTTTTTAATGCATATATGAATAAGCAAACAACCCAAAAAGAGCGAACTTATTCTTATACTATGAGGTAAGGCCTAACCATTAATTTAATTCATGAGAAGATAGAGAAGGTCACTATCATTTGAGGCATAATTGATGACACATTAATTCAAAGAACTCAATAATTAATTGATTTGAGAAAAGGAGAATGCATTTAAGCTTTATACATATTCCTCTATAGAGTACAATTAATCTCTCTCGTCACCGTCCAGGCGTCCACAACTTCCAATTACTTTTGCAAGTTGTCTCTTGCGGGCTACTTACTAGGATAGCACTCTGTCATGTCATTATTTTTATAATTTTATGATTTGTTGTGCCCAAAAAAAATTAAAAAAGTTCATTATTCAGGATTGTATATGGCAAGGTCATGCAGGTCAGCAGGTATGTCATATGTGCGCTGTATGTCCTTCGCAAACCAGAAAAAGCTTCTTAATTTAAGATACCTATTATTCCCATAGCTTAGCTGCTTAGTAGCCTTTTTTTTTTTTTTTATTTATCATCATTGTTGTTATTAATTGATTTACTATGTATAATTTTTGCATCAGGAATAGAGCATCTATGCTTTGTCTATAAAAATATGACTCAAGAAGTTTATTTATATATGAAGCATATTCTTTTTTAATAATCGAGAGTGTTTGTGATTTTATATGTGATGAGAATAATTTGTGTTCCTCGTAAAAGTAAGTAGCATTATTTTTATAAGATATGTATGTACATGTCCAAAAAAGGCATAAATTAAATATACCTGATCCGATTTTAATATTTTTTTTATCTCCACACCCCATAACAGCTCCATAATCTTAAGAAACATGGTAGAAGCCCAGAGACACCTCTCTATAGAGGTTTGACGACCTATATAGGATACGTTTGTATGGAAGTTAGAATAGCTAGAATTAATAGTGAAATTTAAGAATAGCAAATAAGAATAGAAAATAAATAGTGATTTTCATATTAGTATAAAAATGGTGCTATTCGGATTAGTGAAAATGTTGTTTGGATTGTAAATTTGAAATAGTGAATAGCTGTAACCAATAAAGAATAGTGTTAACAATGTGATAATTAAGAGAAAAGATAGGCAAGTGAAATCTCAAATAAATTGTCACGACATGGAGATAACAGAAGTGGTAATTATAACTCCTATTCTAAAATAGCTCTCTATTCTAGCTATATCTTTTTTCATTCAAACATATCCATAAGGGTTAGATTTAGAATTTATTCGATATCATTCTTAGGGCAAGTCAATGGCAGAAATGATGCAATAAAGGTTAAGGGACACTCTCTAAGTGTATTTCTTTCATCTATCCATCTATGATGTTGTATAATGTCTTTTATCTATATTTTCATTGGATGTTTGCTTATGAGAGACTAAACAATCATTTTTACTATAGTTATGATTGTAAACCTGAATACTTATGAAGTTTAATTGATTTGTAGTTGCTTTAAATTCTCTCTTCCACTTAATTTTATTTCTTTCTATATTTTATCTTGTATTACTATCTAATATGGTAATTTGAATCTCATCCGCTTCAGTGATGGCCACACCAAGTAGTTACACATCAAGGATTGACCAATTAGGGTTAGGGTACATGTATCTAGACCTATAGTGGAGATCCGAAAGGAATATGTGTTTGTTGGAACAAATTTAGAGAACTTAGGGGTACGTCTTGAGATCTACAGACGAATATCGTGTTCTCTTGCCTCACTAATGTGTCCATTTTATTATTTCAACTACGGAAAGTTACAAGGAATGACATATCTGTGAACTTAGACGGTTAGACCCTCTTAGTTTTGGTAATTAACAAGGCTAGTCATAAAACATTTTGCATCTAATTAGGATAAAATTAGGGTACCATTCCCTATCCGGTTTTTTGTCAAATAGAGTATTATTTTGCAGGGAAGTAAGTAATACTATTTTAGGATTAGAAATCTCAAATTCGCAAGAGTATTCCACCTGCATGCGGTTTACAACAATCCATATGCGGCATCGTTGAATTCCAACAACTATATAATTAATTAAATGAGTTAAAAATGATGGTAAGTCTAAACCAAGGGCCTTAAATCTCTTAATTAATTGCACTTGTTTGATCCATTTTTTCACTATAAAAAGATTTGCTTAGATCAGTGAAAGGTTGGGACTTGATCATATACGTACAAATGAATCGACATCTTGATTAATACTACATACACTGTAGGATCATATGCTTATGATCCTACTGTAAACTGAAATTAGAATTATAAATTTGATAACGTTGATTTCCACCCATTCACTGAGTCTGCATTAACTCGAAATAATATCTTTTGAGTCAATGCATATTGACCGTCTAATTGTAAATGGAGTCCATCCGAATCCCGCCTATAATCTAGAGGGTCTTTAATATTAGTGCAGATTTAATCCGCGCGAATTTTAAAGTTAATTGGACGGTCTTCGATCTTTTTTGAGTTAATGCAGGGGATACGAATTCCCATTCACCGATGCTACAACTTCAAATTTTCTATTTTGGATTTTGGTTCAACGATTTGAACTACTGAATTTAATCTACATATTTTTAATATTTTAAGCAATCAAATGTAATGTTTTAAGATATATTTTACTATTTTAAAAATGAAAAGATGCCATTGATTTTGAAATTTACCCGAAATTTGTGTTTTTATAATTCGAAAAGAAAAAAGATAAACAAAATAATCACAAAATCTGAAAAATTCTATTTTTGATGCGGTCGCAACTTGAAGTTACAGATTGAAATGGGATGTCCGTAACTTCAAGTTGCTGACAGACAATTTTTTTTAACACCTTTGATCATTCAACATGTTCTGATTGACTGTGAGAAATGGGGGGCCACAAAAAAGTTTAAAATATTTGTTGCAGCAGTTGGGAGAATTAAAAAAATTGTAAGTTGTCCGCAACTTCAAGTTACGGCCGTGTCAAAAATGAAATTTCTCAGATTTTGTAATTTTTTGTTTATCTAATTTTTTCAAATGGTAATAATAAAAAATTTGGAAAATTATCAGGTAATTTTCCAATAATTCGCCTTACTTATTTCAATCCTAGAAAATGTCAAAAAAAAAGAACAAATATAAGCACATAAATTTTGGTTTTCAAAAATATGTTATTATATATATATATATCACATTACACAATTTGGATCAGCCAACCACAACTTCAAAATCAAATTTTAGACGTATAGCTAATTTCAACCAACAAGTAAAATACATAGTATATATTGTGTTTTTTTTTTTTTTTTTTTTTTGCTAGACTTGTATAGTACTAATATGTACATGATGCTGTAAAAGTCTACGCCATGCAAAACAAACAAGAACATCGGAATATGATCTATAGAGTACCTATAAAGAGATTTTATATATATGCTACCTAGAGAAGGTTAATTAAACAAAGGGAAGATTCATTTTTTATGCTAAGTGTGTTGGATTAGCAACAACCACAATCACCAATTAATGCTCTAAAGAGGGAATACATGCCCAATCCCACTTGCAAATAGTTGCATATGAGGCAGCACACAATATAGACTTTAATACATATATATTTGCAGTCCCCCTGGCCCCAAATGACATAAGCAAAATAGAAAGTTACAAACAAAATATAATGCCGATTACATTGTCTAATCAGTAATCAGGCACAAGTGGCCATGTCCTATAATATATAGAAAATGGAGATTCTTAATTTCTTATCTTTTGGAATAGTTTTCTCTTGTTAACACGTGATAATTTGTGCAAGTCTTCAACATGTGGGCAACATAAATTAGCAAATTAATTTATAAATTTTCATTGGAAAAAATCCATACAGAAACAATAATTTGTACTGATTTCATATGACATTTTTTCAGGTAGTTGTGAGCATGAAATGAGGATTAAATCCTTAAATTAATGTGTACTAAATTTTAAATATATACGACCTCAACAGCATAATTTTTGGATTAGTTAACATTTTTTTGTAAAAACATGAAACATATTTGTTTAGTGAGACTCTGAGTCACCATCAATTTCATGTACGCCAAAAAGTTATGCGGAGATTTGTCTCAAGTTCTGTTGAAGGTGATGCATCTAACGATCCTTATTCTCTGTATATTCTTGTTGGACTTTGATCTTATCTACTAAAAAAAGTTGTTGCTATAGTATAGAATCTCTTCAATCAATTGTATATTTCAGTTTGTGGACGACGCATTAATAGAAGATATATTGCAAAATAAAATTCTCAAAAAATCTGCAAGGCAAGTCTCTAAAGTGATCTATATTGGGGCTTTGGAGGTATCTGCTAATGCCGCATCTTTTGGAATCTTTTTGATGCAATACAACATTTCATGTACCCAATTAGAGCACATCATAGTGGGAAGTTTGGTAAATGTGGCGAACCAAAACTTGTTAACTTGTTAGTGTACAAGTGCATGGTGCCTTTGCATGTGCATATATAAAAGTTGACTAATGGTGTTCTATTTATTGCTTGGTTTATATATCATATTGCAATCAAGATATTTATTAACAGTTTATATACATGCTTAAAACGTGAGAGTGAAGCTTAAATTAATTAAGGTAAATAATTCGTGAGGTAAACCATGTAAGGAAATCTTTACCATTGAGAATCCATGATAGATAGTTTTTACAAAAATTATAATTGAAAGATAGTTTTGTTAACAGATAAAGATACTTCCAATTGACTTTTGGGGAAAAGGAGACGTAACAAATTACTGCTATATCTAAAGACAGAAAACAGAGGACAAAGAAAGGAAAGCGGTTACATCTTGTTCGACAAATTATTGTGAGATGTTCAACAAAACTATTGTGGGATGGAAACAAGCTTTGATTTGGGCCGGGCACTAGTACATGGGCTGTTCGCCACTAGTGTTGTCATGCTACGTTTCAAACACACCGCCTTAATCATGCCTCTCCTTTCAAATCATTGTGATTCTTTTTCTTTATAAAATCTCATGATTTCCAGTGGAATTGAGCGCGTGGCACCGAGTTTTGTTAAAATATCCATTTTTATAAATATTTTATTAAAAATAACTATGATTTATCTGAAATTATAAAAATATTCAAACCGTGAATTTTTTCCACAGTCCAGAATTAAAAGTCAAAACAGTGAAAAAATTTCACGGTTTGGATTTGGATTTTTTTTTATAATATAATGTATAATATATACATATATTATACATATATTATAAAAAAAATAAAAGAATCCAAATGACGTTTAT
Organism: Carex rostrata; assembly: GCF_964058835.1. Classification (NCBI taxonomy): domain Eukaryota; kingdom Viridiplantae; phylum Streptophyta; class Magnoliopsida; order Poales; family Cyperaceae; genus Carex; species Carex rostrata. The sequence continues at coordinate 13,455,438 of NC_135919.1, forward strand.
AAACAAAATACCAATCGTTGTATGTCTACCATTGAACAAAAACTTAAACTGAATTTTTGAGGCACTACACGACATTTTTTTTGAAATTCTGATGTTTTGGATGCCCGGGGATCCCCCGTAATGAAATTCGGATCCGTCTCGTCCCCCCCTTTTCGAAAAGTGGTCCTACGCACAAATTTGACTTTCCTAGCCAAAGTTATAGCTGTTTAAAGTTTTTTCGAAAACTGAATTTTGAAAATTCATAACTAATTGTAGAAAAATTCAAATAAATTGAAATTTGCATCAATTATGTGTATTTTTGAATGCTCTACATGCTGGTGTAATCACTTTTGAAGTTTGATCCCTGTATCAGTCCAAACTTGCTGATTTATCTACAGAGGTCAAATTTGATATACATATACATATATTATATATGAGGATGGATCAAATTACAACAATTTTTGAGTTACAACAAGTTACAACAACCATTTTCTACATTTTCAAAGTCCAAATCGTCGATCCAAACCGTTAGATGTGATCTCTATAATAAAATGTGCTTGGAGACCAAATTTTATATTTTTTTTTGAAATTTTTTTACTATTTATTAAGATGGGTACAAAAACTAGTCAAATTCAGACCATTAAATTTTGTACCCATCTTAATAAATAGTAAAAAAATTCCAAAAAATGTAAAATTTGGTTTGGAAGCACATTTTATTGTGGAGATCACATCTAACGGTTTGGATCGACGATTTGGACTTTAAAAATGTAGAAAATGATTGTTGTAACTTGTTGTAATTCAAAAATTGTTGTAACTTGATCCCTCCTCATTATATTATATATACATATATATACATAGGGTCTGTCTAAATTGCTGCTGGCAGCATTTCGGCAGAGGTGCTGCCGGGGCTATATTTAGCCGTGTGATCTCCAAACAACAAATCCAAACCGTTAGATGTTTAATCTATATTATAATCTACTTGGAGACCAAATTTTACATTTTTTGGAATTTTTTTACTATATATTAAGCTGGTTTGAAAACCGCTGATTTCAGTAAATTTCTGCAGCATTGAAATCAGCGGTTTTCAAACCAGCTTAATATATAGTAAAAAAATTCTAAAAAATGTAAAATTTGGTCTCCAAGTAGATTATAATATAGATTAAACATCTAACGGTTTAGATTTGTCGTTTGAACATCAAAAAATGGAAAAAACAGTGGCAGCACCACCGGCAGAAATGCTGCCGGCAGCAAATTAGCCACAGCCTATATACATATATTATATTATATATACATATACATATATTATAAAAAAATGAGTTCATAAAAAAAACAAAAAAAAACAAACTGTGGATATTTTCCACAGTTCTGACTTTTAATTCCGGACCGTGGAAAAAATTTACGGTTTGAGTATTTTTATAATTTCGGCTAAATTATAGTTATTTTTAATAAAATATTTATGAGAATGGGTATTTTTAAAAAACTCGGCGCGTGGCAGGATGGGAAATAGAAAGAACAATTGTCAATTCAAGAATAGGGCTTTTTTTTTGTATTTGTTCAAGTTGGGTTGAAATTACATGTTAAAATTAATTGAGGAGGGCTTTTATTGTTTAAAATTTGGGCCAAGAGGATGTCCCGGTAAGGCAGTATTATGACAGGCAATGCATTCTGTCATAACTGTCCAGTTGAATCAATCCTACACCTCTTAATTATTTCTATGCTCGTTTGCTGCGTCAGTTTGGCTTGAGATTTCTAGGTTGCTGCGAGTCCCTTTAATGAATCCGGCAAAGTCAGTTCACGAAATTTGGACAAGACAGGATCAAGGGCACGGGGCTGATGAAATTGACGCGTCACTATCATTTGCTGAGCACATCAGCTGGTTGAGGTGGCTGTGCGAATTCACATCCTCTGAGATATCTCATATTTTGCGTGCCTTTTTTGGAGAATCTCCTCCGTTCAAATACATTCTGCAGAATCTCAAAGCTCAAATAATATTGGTCCCCTGCGCTATCCCTGAATAGGCACCGGACACGTCAGTCATACAAAATATAAGATATCTCAGAGGATACGCACTCTGGCTGTGCCCCCTTGATGAGGGACTCTACAGGAGTCACAATGACCGGCAGGATCGTCTGACGATAAAAATCTTGGAGGAGCACACACAGGCCCGCTAGAAGACTGGCCAAACAAAGCAGCATTTTGTGGATGCATTGCTTACCTTTAACTTGAAGGATCAGTACGAATTAAGTGACGACATTGTTTTTGGTCTCCTTTGGGTGAGTATATTTTGACTTCTATCAGATGAATTTTATCATAAGATGAACTAGAAATTATATATTACGTAGTACGAAACAGTACATTATAAAAGACATCAAATTTTTAATTGGTTGTCGGTGGCTCTGTTGTTCATTTTATTTTTTGAAATGCTACTTTAAGCATTATCTCAAATTGGATTTAGTTTGGAAAATGCTAATTTTGCTGTCCAGTTCCATTTGTGGAATGTGACACAATTTCATCAATCACTGTAGAGGCTGTAGTAGAACCTTACCTAATAAATATTTTAAAATTTGTTGTATTTACAATTAGAACCGTGACAAATATCTATCCATTCTGTATTTTGTCTTACAAGATTCTTGGTTAGTCGCTAGTAATTAGTCAAAAATCAATATTAATCTGGTATTGACCTATTGCCAGACTTGTTGATTGCCTTTGTTTAGGACATGATCACTGCTGGGATGGACACAACTTCCATCTGTTGAGTGGGCCATGGCGGAGCTCGTGAGAAACCCGCATGTGCAAACCAAGGCCCAAGAGGAACTTGACTGTGTTGTGGGCCGTGACCAGGTCATGAACGAGACTGATATCTCAAAACTACCTACCTCCAAGCTGTGGTCAAGGAGTTCCTTCGCCTCCACCCCCCAACCCCTCTGATGGTCCCATACAAAGCCAAGACCCATGTCAAACTCGGTGGATATAAGTATATAACATACCGAAAGGAACAAATGTCATCGTTAACGTGTGGGCCCTGGCACGAGACCCAAAGGTATGAAAAAAAAACCGTTAAGAGTACTGCCCTGAGAGATTCATCGAAGAGGATATAGATATCAAAGGTTCTGATTTTAGGATATTGCCATTTGGGGCCGGTTGCAGAGTCTACCCAGGTTCCAAGCTGACCTTCAGGCTTCAGGCTTCAGGTGTTAGGCCCGAGGATATCGATATGACCGACACACTTTATGCAAACGCCGCTTAAGGCTGTGGCCACACCAAGGCTGGATGACTCAAATTTCTACAAACGTGTAGCGGTTGAGATGTGATGGTATCGGAGTCACAAAAATAGTGCAAGGTAATTTGAAAGATTATAACGTTATGATGAATTTAGTAAAGGACGCTATTTTGGTATCTACTATCTAGCTAGCATCCGCCCCAAAAAACTGATATAGAAATATAAAGATCTAGTTTCTCAAAAAAAAAAAAAATATAAAGATCTAGTAATCCCTGTTCTTAGAAATTGTTAGCGTGAAATTAAATAAATCATTGAACATTAAGACACGATTTATGTACCCCACCAGGCCACCACCACCAGACACACACACCCACAACCCACCCCCTCTAACAAATTACAACAAGAAGCAACTCATTACTTAAACGCACAAACAAAAGAACAGGAATACCGAAAGGAAACAGATTGCAAGCAGTGCAGCTTCATCACATAACACACCAAAACAAAAATCAAACGGCTAATGTTAAGGCTTTGCAATATCTAATTATTATGGACATAACTAAGTGTTTATTTGATTAATTTCGTTACGTCTTATCTGCCTTTTACCTGAAAAGTATCAACACAGAGTCCACAAATAAGTGTTTGATTGTTTTATTATGATTGAAATGAGGCGAAAGCCCGTTATAGCCTGCAATAGTTCGCAAGTAAACAAGCAGGGCTGAAAGTATGATCCATATTATATTAGAAAACCTACTAGATACTAATCCATAATAATTAAGAAAATGCATGTACAATAAACTTGCGAAGAATAGCTAAGAAGTGTGGCATTAGCCCAATTAGGTGTAACTATGAAAAGAACTAATGTGATAATATAAGAGTCAGCATCTTCTTCTTTTTTAAAAATGGTGAAACAACACAATCACTAGCAATTAAATCGGCAATTAGCTCCACAAGTCTACATTGACTGCCACTAAAAACATAAAACTTGCGCAAGCAGTAGGGTACATATTTTAACAGAGCAGTTTGTAATTCAAAATATGCGCAGTGTATCTAAGAGATATATGCAATTAAATCTAGTCTCTCTCACCGGCACATGATATGGTTCACTATAAAAGGACCAAATTTGTGTTTTTGAAAATGTCTTCATGAGCTGGTTGAGCCATTTTCGGCTGTTAATATCTGCATCCAAACCAACCTTAGGAATCTTATAGGAAATTTCTTATTTAGTTTTTTCTTTTATGGAAATCAACTATTTGCGCGCGGTAGAGAAAACTCAAGCAGACATATTGGGAAAATTCCTCTGGTCGCTAATATATTTTATAGATATTTAACGGACATCTAACGTTTATAGTCCACTTGATATCATATAGAATATTGTTTCAATTAAAAAATAATAAATTATATGTGTTGGTAACTATTTACAGAAGAGGGGTATCAAATTTTGAGTTAGATGGAATTGATTGATCATTTATTATAAACCATTAAAACACCACTATTAAAAAACAGTAATTGTTTCATTTAACAATAAACATCTTTCAAATCTATCAAAAGCTATTTAAAATATAGAACACAACTACATTTTTGTTTAAACAAATAGTTTTTATATCAAATTGATGTACATAAAAATTGGATTGGATGTACAATAGAATAATTTGATAAAAAAATAAATAACATATAATTTTTTAGATATAGAAGAGATTTGAAAAGGTGAGATTCAACGTTATGTTGACGTCAAAGCAGTTGGTGAAACTAAAAAACAGGAAATGAATCCATTGGGCCCGACATTTTTATTTTTACCCACTTTTTTAAATATTTTATTAAAAATAACTAAATTTAGCAAAAAATTTAAAAATGTCCAAACCGCACATATTATTTGCGGTTTCGAATTAAAATCCCAAACCGTATATATAAACCATTAAAACACCACTAAAAAAAAGTAATTCTTTTATGTAACAATAAACATCTTTCAAATCTACCAAAAGCTATTTAAAAATATAGAACACAACATTTTTGTTTAAACAATAGTTTTTATATCAAATTGATGTACATAAAAATTGGATTGGATGTACAATAGAAGAATTTGATAAAAATAAAATTAAAAAAATAACATATAATTCTTTAGATATAGAAGAGATTTGAAAAGGTGATATTCAACGTTATGTTGACGTCAAAGCGGTTGGTGAAACTAAAAACAGGAAATGAATCCGTTGGGCGTTTTCCCTTCATTTTCATTGATAAAATGTATGTATTCCACCCATTTTTTTATTTAAGAGATACAAAATGAGTGAAGCTATGATGATATACATATTATGGGCATGTGTTATTGAATTATATTTTTATTTTTACCGTTTAAACAATTAATCTGAACTGTTTAAAAAAATCTTCATATTAAAATATACTTGAAAATTAAATTTTTACATTTCTTAAAATTTTACTAATATTTTAGATTAGTAAAATATTACTAGTTTCGAATGATTTAGAATTTCTTTTATCAAATGAATGTTTATCTATCTAATAAAAATAGTACAACATCTAAAAATAGAAAAATTGGGTCTCCTAATACATTTTTATATTGTGATCATGTTAGACAGTTTGAATTAATTGTTTTAAGTTTGAATCCATTGCAAGTGCTGCTCATATAATAGTGGGATAAGCCAAGGTGCTTTATAAAAGCAATATATATTAAGCCATTTGGTGTTTTATGTCCTTTCACAGCAATTTCAAGATGCTAGCAGCTAATTTGAACCGCTCAATGTGATATCTATATTAAAATATGCTTGAAATCAAATTTTACATTTTTTTTAATTTTTTTTTACTATTTATATAGAATTTTTGAAAGTTGTTGTTTTCTATGATCCAAAATTTTCTAAAAAATAGTGATTTTCAAAAATCCTAAACAAAAGAATAAAATTTTTTTGAAATATGTAAAATTTGATCTCCAAACAGATTTTAATATGAAAATTATATTCAGCAGTTCGAGACTATTTACTGTTTGAAAACGAAGATAAGACGGAAGAGAGTATGTACTTTATAAAGCATCTTAGCCTGTCCCCTATAATTGTCTAAGTAATATCAATTTCAAATTAAACCTCTAAGAAAAAATTATATTCATCTTGAAATTTAGGAAGGTTGGGATTTAAATATTTCGCCTCTAATCATTTAATTTCTGACATATCCATTGTTTGATCGTTCGGCCCTAAGAAGGGGACGAAATTTTAGTTCCCGGCTTAAATTCCGGTCCTTCTAAGTTTTCATTTTCTTTAATATTTCCGATATGTTCATTTTTGTTTGAATTTATAATTTATAAAGAAAAGCTCAGTATATTACATGGTCAAAGAGCAAAAGCTATCACAATTTTTTTTTTCTTTGTAACCGAAAAAGGCCTTTAATTTTCTCACCAACTTTTTTTTGTTGTTTAGATACCTCACCAACTCTTTTCCGTGACTATGTCTCGCCCATTTGATTCCCCCACGGCACCACTAATTGGCGGGCCCAATTTGCTTTGCAAATAACTAGGCCGAGATAGCAACTCGTCGCCGGAAGAGGGGCTGTCCGATGGCCATCAGATCACTTTTGTGTTCGATGGGTTCTCTCACCGTCAGATCTGCTTTAGGATTCTCGTGCACGGATTTTAAAGCAGATGCGAAATTACGGGCGCGAATCCTAAAGCAAATCCGACGGTGAAGAGAACCCATCGAACACAAAAGTGGTCCAATGGGCGTCGGACGTCCCCCTCTCCCCTCGTCGCCACGTTACCAAGGTTTCAATAAAAAGTCTAACATTCAGCAGAGAAGGAAAAGAAAGAACAGAAAAAGTTGTTCATCATATGAGCCGAGCATTATACAAGCATTTGTGTTTCAACCGAATACGATTTTTTATATTTTTTTCTATTTAAATATCTTATAAATTTAAATTTTATTTTTTAAAATATTTTTCCTCAAAAAATTTTTTTATATTTTTTACTATATTTTTAAATTTACTAATACATGGACCTAAAAATCATAAACAAATAAAATAAAGATATTTGCATATTAAATAGGATTATTATTCAAATGTTCAAAAAATAATAACATATTTCTTCGAATGTTAAGTTCAAAAAAAGGTAGGGAAAAAGGGTCTACTGTAAAGGATTGAAAATATTCTTTTTGATGGATTCAAATCTGAAGAAAAGGAGGATTCTCCTATTCTTTCATCTGAATCGTTTAAAATCGATCATACGGCTTCAATTAAACCTGATTCGTTTTAATATATTATATTGATATAAAGAAAAAAAAGTAATTGAAACCGTTTGATCGATTTTGAACAGTTCGGATGGAAGAATAGGAGGGTGCTCCTTTTCTTAAGAAAATGAGCAGATTTGAATCCTCTTTCGATTGTATAAAGATTTAAAAAAGGGTCCAATGGCAATATAAAAAGTTCAGAGATGGAACGGTAGCACAGTTGATTAGGAGAAAAGATTTTAAAATTGTAAACTGTGGTTATTCAAGGGTCAAGAGTTCGAATCTCACTCACGACTTCCTAACTTTTTTAAAGCTCTAAAAAAATAGAGAATATAAAAAGTTCTAAATGTGTTGTGATCGCTTGATCTCTTTCTAGTGGATCGCTTCTTGAACAGAAAAATTTAGAAATTATTAAAACGCCACTATAAACTTAAAAAAACTCTTAATTTTGCCAATCCAAATTATTAATGACTAAAATACCCTCCCCATTTCTTCCATCCATCCCTTCGCTCTCTCTCTCTGTGTTAAGAAGCCAGCGAAATCTAGGTGATTTTCTTTTTCTTCTCCACTGTCGAGCAGAAGGCTGATCCAATGCGATTTCTTCCTCTCCTCCATTGTCAAACATGCAACCCTCGCCTCCCTCGCTCTTTCTCATTGCTTTTGTCAGAAAATCTCCGTTTTCTTTGGATTTTTAACTAAATCCCCGCTGTCAAAAAGAAAATTTGATCTTTGAAGTTATTCTTTTTTAAAAAAAAATCTCCACTGTCAAACAGGTAACCCTAAAATTGATTACTTGGATCGAAATTTTTTGAAATCAGATTTGAATTTACTCTAGCTGTTTACCATTTTGTCAGAATTGGGGCAATTTGAAAGCGTTAGCTAATATAAGAAGAAATCATGTACCTCTTTTATTCCACCTTTGATTTTTTATGGAACTATCGTTGTTTATCTACAATATTGTATGTATTTAGGCTGGGTCATTTGAGGATGATTGTAAGTCACATCAATATTCTCAATTTAAGTAACATCAAGGTTAATGTGGGTTAAAATTGGATGTGATGACTTTGCAGTTGATGCTTTTATTTATATATTCACGCTTCGGATTAGGTTGACATGATGAAGGTCAAGAAATGGGAATTTAGGTTGACTTTTAATAAAGAATGATACAGCAAATCTAATACAGAATAGGAGGGTATTTTAGTCATTAATAATTTAGAGTAGCAAAATTAAGAATTTTCTAAGTTTAGAGTGGCATTTTGATGATTTCTAATTTTGGAGTGGCATTTTTCAAATTTGAAGGTTTTGAAGTGGCAAATAATCAATTTTCCCAAATAAATATAATCGAAGACTCAATTAAACAAAAAGCAATATTCAAAGTCCAAATAAACTATTCTTTTAGGTTTAGTTCATTTTTCGGCACCTACAAATCTATACAACATAATTGTTTGTAGACAGTGGCATAGTCAGAATTTTTGCCAAAAATAGACAAAAATCTTTATGAACTTAATATCATGGAGAGAAAAATCAAAATTGGTCACTTGACGGTCGAACAAAAATCAAGTGAATTGATCGGAAAATCATTTTTTAGTTGGAAGAAACTTGTTTTGTAATAAACAATTAAAAAATGATAAATAAAATAATTTTGATTCCTATAAAAGTATATAGAAGGAAAATAAGAGAAGAATAAAATACGGAAAGCAATTCAAAAAACATCAGAAAATACAAAAGCAAGATAAATGAAGGTAATAATTTATACATAAAATAGAGAATAAAAAAAAACATGAACAAAGAGGCAGGCTGAAGATAGAAGTCTGTTGATGGTTTATAATTATAAACACCTACACTCTTTTGTATCTTTCTACTTGAGCTTGGTTTATAAAGAACCTTTATGAAGTCTGTTGATGGTTTATAATTATAAACACCAAGCTTGCATGGATCGTAGGGACCTCCTTTCACAACAACTTTAAACTAAAAATCGATGGAAAAAAAAAAGGAGTTAGGTCCAACAGAAAAAGGACATGGCATGGAGAGAGAAGAATCAATCTAAAAAATAAATAACTAAAGAAAAATAGACTGTTAAGAGTACAGGGGTAGACAAACACAGAAATTTACACGAGATTTCTATTAAAATTTTCAAATTCAAGGGTGGGATCCCTGTGTTATGCTGGGTCCACCTTTGTTTGTAGGAACATAATAAAAAATTTAAATAAGTGTTATGTCAATATATTTTATGAGAGAGATTAATAATATTTTTTTAAAATTAAAATTTTTAAAGGATAAAGTTGAAAAATGCTAATTTATAGATGTGTTTAGTGCCCCCTTCCCCCCTTCCTCTATCAATTTGTTTTATTTTTATAAAAAATAAAACTCGATTTTTCAGAAAATACATTAATTATCGTTTTCCTCAAAATATAACAAGGATCAAATCAAAATTTTGATTGCCCCGAACCGGAACTCCCTTCCACAAAGCCGCAGACAAAAAATCCCATATATAAAGGTAGAGTGGAAAAAGCGTGTTTTGCCGTGATTAATACACCGTGATTTTGATCTCGTATCGTGATCAGAATATCGAGGGGTGGTCATGGTACACGAATAATCACGTTACGGGAGTCACGCCGTGTTCAAACGTGACAATTTAATCATAATTTAAGTTAGTTTATTCAAGATTTACCATTTAATAAAAATTAAATCAGGACTCGCGTGACTACGTACCGTGTTGTAACTAGATATTTCTAGTCATGACATGCAAATAATCACAGCACAGGACACGCTAGTCACGATACGTAATAGACTCGCGTGCTGTGTCGTTTCATATCGTACTCGTACCGTTCCGTGACGGAGCTAGCTCTGCCGTGCCATTTTTCCCACTATATACAGGGGTTGTCCGGGCTAGACCCCGTTTAATTTCTCAAAAAACAAACATAGGGGGTGTCCAAAACTTTGATTTGATCCCCAAATTTCATAATTTATTAATATGTGTAAATATCCCTGAATCTCATTTTGAGGGAGACCCGAATCAAATATTTCAGTCACGAGGGGATCAGATATTTGCTTTAGTCAGGGTGATGCAATATTTCTGTGTGGCGCTGTGAAAGGAACACATCGAACCAAAATTTACAGTCTCTCCATGTCTGAAACGAAACTTTGCTTCGCACCTTGTTATTTTTTAAGGAAAAAACAAAAAAAAACAATCAATTTGTTGCTGACACTTTTTTCTAAAAATAAATAAATAATTTGTTCCCCTGCAGAGCTCCGCCTACTTCCGCTCTGCCGTGATTGTTTGTCTTAAAAATCGCATCAAATATAGTACTATGCATTTTGCACCACAGATCATTTCCATGTGCAAGTTATAATGCAGGTATTTTCCACGTGTTGTTAGAATGGAGACAAAAGTTTGTGGGACCCACATGACGGATTTTGTCAGTAATTTTTTCTTTTTAACCGTTTTTGGAAGTTAATCGACAAAAGTTTCAATTTAAACGCATATAAAATGTATTGCAAAGATTTAAAAGCATCTCTATCTAAAAAAAATCATTAGAAAGCACTTGGCTACGGTGCATTGCATAGAGGCCTCCCGTGCTATGGCTCAATATTCGAGTTTTCAAAATTCTAACGGTCGATCCGAACCGTTCATCTTGGTCTCCATATTAATATGTATTTGGAGACCAAATTTTATATTTTTTAAAAAAAATTTACAATTTTTTTAGATTTATTGAAAATCGTTGTTTTTCAGACAAATCTGGACCATAAAGACAGTGAAATTCAATAAATCTAAAAAAATAGTAAAAAATTTTCAAAAAATGTAAAATTTGGTCTCCAAGCACATATTAATATGGAGAACAAGATGAACGGTTCAGATCGACTGTTAGGATTTTAAAAACTCAAATATTGAGCCATAGCACGGAAGGCCTCTATGCAACCCATAGCATATTAGCCAAATTCCATTAGAAATTAAGGACCTTACACCTTTCCGTTCCAAAAAAAATTACGTTTTAGTTTTATCTGAATTTAGAAAAAATCTTAATAAACATCCTTCTAATTTAAGAAATATTGTACATCCCTATAATTAAATTAACAATTGCTACATTAGATTAGAAATCCATATAATTGTTAGATAAAGATATTAAGAAAAATTTCTAATAACAAATGAGAAATCCTTCTAATTTAACAAACTATGTACATCCGAACAATTAAGTTAGTAATTGACACATTAGAAATCCATATACTTTATGGGATGGAGATTCTCCCGGCTTTTTTTTTATTAATATTCATAATTAGATGGAAAAAAATATCTATGATTTTCAGAAATTTTTAAATAAGCCTAAACTACCGAGAATTTCGGTGATCCAATTTTTTTTTAGACCGCCAGAATTATCAACGGTCCAAAAAAAAAATAGGCCGCCAAAATTCTCAGCGATTGAGCATAATATCATTTTTTTTTTATTTGACATGTTTTTGTCAAATGATTTGAGATTCGGCTGATTTGTGAAATTTTTTTTTTAATCGGAAAATTTATATTTTTAAATTTTTCTATTAAAATATTGAAAATATTTTTATATTTTTTCAAAATAGATGAAATACTGTATAATTGAATTATATAGTTTCTTGTGATACTGGATCCCATGTATTTTAACATCTGTTGGATCAAAATTGAAAATGTTTGTCTTTTGTTGTTCAACGGAGCTGGATGCATTCCTCAAGATATTAATTTCTCGGTCATGTTTGGAAATTGTGACGTGTTTAGAAGCTTTCAGTTAAGTTTAAAAGATTTTATGACATACGTAATCAAACTCTTACTTTAGAAGTTATTTTTATTGTGATTATGTTTGTTTGAAAGTTTGGAGAAGTGATATCTATGTGCTCATACGGTCATACCGCTCTAGAATGACGAGTGCTTGAGACTTGGCCAAAATTAAGATGGCTGAATGTGAAAGAAGGAATTAAGAAGAATTTTTTTTTTTTTTAAATTGAGAAAGAAAAAAGAAAGGTTACAAAAAAGGAAAATGGAGGCTCTAATAAGAACTAAGAACCAGTAAAGGACCTAAGAAAAAAAAATTGAAATTACATCGTCTGCATTAACTCAAAAGAGCATCTCTTGAGATAATAGATATCGACCGTTCGATTATAAACGGAGCTCATCTGCCTCACGCCTAAAACATAGGGAGTTTTCAATATTAGTGCTGATTTAATTTGCACAACTCTTAAAGCTGATCGGATGGTACATATGTATAACCGAATTTTTGATTAATATCCAGATTTAATATTAAATTTCAAAAAATAACCGTATCAGCCATGTTTTTCGAAAATTACCCTTTCCGGAAAAAAAATTTCCGGAAATTCGGTCTATTTCCGGAAAAAAAATTTACGGAAACTGGCTAAATCCGGAAAAAAAATTTCCGGAAATAGACGGAATTTCCGGAAATTTTTTTTCCGGAAATAGACGGAATTTCCGGAAATTTTTTTTCCGGAAATGCAGTTTATAAATTCACAGATTGTCGTCGCTTTCATTTCATCCGCTCTCTCACAGTAAGTTTTAATTTATTTATAATTTAAATTTTATTAATTTATTATTTATATTTTAAATTTAAGTAATATATAATTTTAATTTCATTAATTTATAATTTTAATTTCATTAATTTATAATTTTAATTTCATTTATTTATAATTTTAATTTAATTTAAATTTATTTTATTTATAATTTAAATTTAGAAGTATTTAATTTGTAATTATTTAAATATGTAACTATTTAATTTGAAATTATTTAAATTCTGAATATTGTCATATTAATTGAAAAAAATTAAAAATGGTGCAGAATAATTTTAAATGTTTTATTAATTCTAAAATAATTTTATTAATTCTGAAATAATTTTGATTAATTCTGAAATGATTTAGAATTGTTTTAGGAACTTTTTGCTTTTCGGATTCCTTACGGAGCTCTGACAGTCAGATCGACCGGTTTTCGATTGAGGTAATTTTATTTTCTTTATGTTATTTTTAATTTAATTTAATTTATAATTAATTACTTCATTCGAAAATATTTTTTATTTTTTATAATATTGTTCAGAAAATTTAGAATTGTTTACAACCTTCCAAAATGGTTTATAATAATTTTAAAAATTCCAATATAGTTTAGAATGTTGCCCTATTAATTTATGAAATTCCAAAATAGTGTAGAATAATTATTGAAAATTGTCCAGAATATTTTTACCAATGGCAACACAATTTTTAATTAATTATATGTTGTTATTTTTGAAATTGTCAGACCAATCGAAATTAAAAATGACAACTATTTGTGCGAAAATTTATACTGGAGGGGAAATCCAATATAATGATGAGGGGGTCTATTACAGTACCCGAGCTAAATACTCATTACCGATAACCGTGAACCACAATTTTGATTATCTTCAGAATGAGATTTATAAATTTGTTGGGTACAATGCTAGTCAAGCAAATCTGGAAATTCAAGCCAGGTTTAATATGTCCACCGATAGACAACGTGACTATCAATTAGTACCGGTAATGGACCAACAATCATTCGAAATGATTTTAGGAATTGTGTCGTCTTTTTCACAAAGGATCCAGATTATGGAGTTATATGTAGAATTGGAACCGAACTGTACTAGTCAGATTCCTGAACCTCGATCCCGACCCAGTACGAGTCAGAATCCTACGGAACCCGACCCAATACCAGTTAGATCCCGACCTAGCACCGGTCGGTACTCTGTGGATGTAAGAATGAGACCCGGACTCAGTATCGGTAGCAACTCTGTGGATCAACCAGTTATATCCCGACCCAGTAGCAGTCAGAATCATGTGGATCAAGACCCAATACCAGTTAGATCCCGACCTAGTACCGGTCGGCACTCTGTGGATATACCAATGAGATCCCGACCCAGTTCCAGTGCGGTCCGCAGACATGTACGCGATTATTCGCATGTACCTGTGGATGCAATTGATTCTGATAGTTTGGCGAGTGGAGATGAGATGCTCTCCGGTGAGCCGTCGGGTTCCGATGATGATATCGGACAGCCCAATCAGTCACAACCACAGTCTCGTCAATCACAGTACCCGATTACTGGTCGGGAAAATATGACACATCCGGTTGACAGTTTCAATGACATATCCGGTTTTCGGCCTGCGAATGTCGATTTTTTCGGCAGCTCAAAAAAAATGACAGATAATCCATTGGCTAAAGGTGTATTTTTTGAGTCGAAAACGGCTCTAAAGATAGCAATCAATGAGTTTCATCTTGAAAATAATTGTGAGTGCAGGGTTATTAGGAGCGAACCTAGACGTTACGAGGTGGGGTGCAGAGATGTTTTTTGTAAATTTAAGGTGTCCGCAAAGCATAACGGTCTTTCAGAATCTTGGATTATTACCAAACAAGCACTTCCCCATACATGCACAGTATCGGCAACACGTACTGATCATTGTCAGCTTACAGCAGAGATGGTTGCCCTTGCGATTGATAAGACCATTAGAAGGGACGTGTGTTCTTCTATAAATCATATTCGAGATATCGTCATGATGAAATATGATAAGGTAACCCCCAAGTACAACAAATTATGGAGAGGCCGTGAGCTTGCTATTGCAAATCTATTTGGGAGTTGGGAGAACTCGTACAACTTGCTTATTCCACTATTGGAAGCCATCAAGAGAAACAATCCAGGAACTAAGTATTGTGTGATCTCGAAACCGATTGAGAAAGAAACTGATAGGCACTTCCACAGAGCGGCATGGGCATTTGGAGCGTGTATTGCAGCGATACCGTTCCTCAGACCAGTGATTAGTATCGATGCATGTTTCATGTCGGGACGGTACCAAGGTAGGCTGCTAATGGCATGTATGTACGATGCTGAAAACCAATTGCTTCCAGTGGCTTTTGCAATTGTGGAGAAAGAAAGCGCTGACAACTGGGGTTTTTTTATGAGATGGTTAAGGTTGGAAGTAATTGGAGATAATCGATTCTTTTGTGTCATATCGGATAGACATTTGGGAATTAAAGCCGTGTTTCAGGATCCAAATCTCGGATGGGATGAGTCTACCGATCAATGTGTGCATCGGTACTGCTCCCAACATGTTGCCGAAAATCTCTACAAGCACGTGGGCCGTAAGAGAGAGGTTAGTGACAGGTTCATAGCTGGAGTGAACAAATGCAAACCTAAGAGGTTGCAGGAGATGTTACAAGACTTTGAAATTGGTTGTCCGAAGGCTATTGACTACCTTAACAAGGTGGGTAAGAGGGACCCTAACGATGAAGACGAGCTTCCATGTCCAGAGAAGTTGTATAAAGCTTTGGACGGAGGCCACCGATGGGGGATAATGACAACAAATGGGTCAGAGTCACTGAACGCCGTGTTCAAAATTAGTCGGCGATTACCGGTTGCAGCGGTCGTGGAGGATACGTTCTATAAATTAAATAAATGGTTTTTTGAACGATCGAACAAAGCTCAAATGGCATGTCAGCATGGTCAGGTGTGGTCCGACAGGGTAACTAAGTTATTGCAAAAGCGTATTGGAAAAGGAAGGGACATGACTGTGATTCCTTATCGTGGAAGTCATGGGCTTTTTGAGGTCCTAGTTAAGGGTGAAAAAATTCCAGCAAGGCGTAATCAGCCGAGACTTGAGTATACTCGTAGGGATTTCGGGTATAGGGTTGTTGTTAAGGACAACAACAAGGTTGAATGTGAATGTCAGAAGCCTCAATTGACCGACATACCTTGTTCTCATTTCATGGCCGTTGTCCATGAAATGAGATATAATGAAAATTTATACGTCAACCCCTTGTACCGTATGTCAATAGTGGCACAGACATGGAGTGGACATTGGGAACCGAAAGGCAACCAATGTGAATGGCCAGTGTATGAGGGCCCAAAAATTAAACCTGAGTCGAGACTGATAAAAAAAGGAAGGAGACGGCACGACCGCATACCGATGGAGATGGACAGAATGCGTGGTTGGAGACTCGGACACCAGGCTCATCGTGAGACAATTGATCGAAATGCTGCAGGTATAATTGAGAAACCAAATGTTGTTAATTTTTTTAACTAAACTCACAATCTAATGCATGCTCTACACTACATGTAGAGGAGGCAGCAAGACAGGCGCAAGCAGCGGCAGAGCAACCAGCAAGAACAAGTACAACCGTTTGGCGCACCCTCGGACAACATTTCAGTCTGCGTCGTAGAAATTAACATGTGTGTTTTTTTTTATCTGTATGTGGTGAGAACTATTTTATTATGTAATAATGTTGATGATTATGAAATTGTAGACCACCAAGATGGACAGTAACAATCGAGAAAAGACCGGGGAAAATAACAAAATTTGTCAATTCTGTGGAAGAGATGAAAAGGACTGTCCGAGATGTGTGCAGATAAAGGAATATTTACGAGTTGAAATATCTGATGATGATTTTGTAGATAAAAAAGCCTGGCTAGCACGTCGTCTGGGGGAGATAAAAAAGTCTGGCTAGCATTTGTATGTGTTGAGACTTATTTTATTTGTATGTGTTGAGAACTATTTTATTATGTATTTGCTGAGAACTATTTAATTAAGTACGTGTCGACAATTATTTTATTTGTATGTGTTGAGAACTATTTTATTTTGTTAGGTTATAGGATATGGTTTCGATGCAACACACAAGACAAGATAAATCAAAAATAACAAAATATAACACAAATATATAAATAAAAAATATACGAGGAGTCCTACAAGATAATAAAAATAACAACATATAACGCAAATAACAAGATAAAATCCATAAATCCTACTGGCGACGCTGTGCATGTACATGGTGGTCCGGATACTGCGAATGTGAGAAGCGAGAAGCGTCAACCCTAGCATGCTGTGAACGTCGCGGTGCGTCAGTGGGATCCACTGCATGTGGTGTCTGAGACGGATCCTCTGCAGGAGGTGGATAAGAAGACGACGCCCCAGGATCACCTGCATCATAAGAAGACGACACCCCAGGATCACCGAATGCGTGGTCAAAGAATGGAGTCGGAGGCGCCTCCATATGAGCCATCATTGATTTGTGCCTTGCCTGGTCAAATTGTATTTGCTCCATCTCGTTCGCCTGCTCCTGAGACAGTCCTTGATAGTAATAATAACCCGCTTGATCCTGAGACATCTGCATTTCATAAGAAAATTTTTATTACTTGTTGATTGTAAATTAAAAAACAAAATTACCTCAATTAAAGTATTACATACCGGGCCGCTTTCATCGCCGAATAGTACATTCATCCATTCAGCATGACTCATATCCTGCTCCTGCCCCTGCTCATGCGTCTGCTCATACGCCTGCTCATGAGTCTGCTCCTAAGTATGCTCATGAGTTTGCTCCTGAGTATGCTCATGAGTCTGCTCCTGCAATTCATACATAGTTTTTCTTAGCTACAAATTAAATTTTAAATCAGCTTGTAAGTTGAATTCATACCTGGCGCGCATTGGCACGTGATGATAGAGTATGCCCTGCGAACTCTCCCGGACGGATGTAATCCCTCCATTGTGAGCCATCATATAACCAGCCCGTCACTGGATCTGGGCCTTCAAATACAGGGCCTGGTGGCATCGGCTCTGTTCCCAAAGGATAAGAATCGTCAGATGGAATTTCCTCCCAATTACGTGGAACCCATGCATCCTCCAGCATGGCAATAGCACGGTCTCCATAACCATTATCTCTGCAGAGGCACCAACCTAGTCTCATCTTGCCCTTGCCAATTGCACGGAGACCCTTCGTGAAAAATGCCCGTGTGCCATGTGCTAACTCTCCTATCCCACGCAAAGCCTGTACGTATATTCGGAGTATAATAAATTATATATAATAAAAAAATCATAAAATTCAAAGTTAGAAATGTTTACATTTCGAACAAATGTCGATCCGCTGGGAATGTATCCAGACTTGGAGTGTTCGTCTCTTGAAACCGGAACATTACGATCCATACCCACCACGTGCTGGCCAAACAGGTAGACGGATGCCATGCAGTTCTCCTGGTACCATTTACGATATCTTAGGAGGTCATTTATGTCCCACGGACGACCTACTTCGTACACATGATCTGCATAATGTGTTGCATCGTTTACATGCCGACGTTGCACTTGCGCCCAGTTGACATTTCTCTTTGAGCCCGATTTCAACATG
Source organism: Carex rostrata (assembly GCF_964058835.1). Classification (NCBI taxonomy): domain Eukaryota; kingdom Viridiplantae; phylum Streptophyta; class Magnoliopsida; order Poales; family Cyperaceae; genus Carex; species Carex rostrata. The sequence continues at coordinate 13,473,994 of NC_135919.1, forward strand.
TTTACAAGGTTAGTAGAATAAATAAGTAAATAAGTACTTTAAAATAAGTAAACCACATATGATTTGCGAATATTACTTGTGCAGCTCTTGGTGCTCGACTGCATCCTGGGGAAGCGGTGGCGCTATCTGTTGCCATCTTCCGAACTGTCGCATGCAGCGATCAGGATTGTGATGCTCAACAATCCAATAAAAAATAAGAGGACCGCGGTACAAGTAGAACGGCTGACAAATTTAGAGTTGCAATGTTAGGTACAAATTATAAATGTGATGACATAAATGAAAGAAATAATATGACTTTACTACAATGTACCTGATCCGCCCGGGTTGTTCTCGAAAGGTTGTGGTAAACAGATGCGTATGGCTGCCAGTTGACCATGTTATCCGTCAGTTTCTGAATCTGGTCGCGAGGGATACTTGGACCGGAGGTTGCACCATGAGACGAGTTTTCCCAATTGTGTGGGCTTTTCCACATGTCAGCAAATGATGGACATGTATCTTTTGTTTCTGCGCCCCAATTCGGTTGAGATCCCGGTAACGGCCGGTGAATTTGAAATCGGGTCCACGACCAGTGTTGCAGAAGCATGGTGGGACCATTCATGCTTTTGCATGAAGGACTGGATGCGAGGCATAGATTTCTATATAAATAAGTGAGAACAGCTCCGCCCCAGTTGCACTTTCTCGGCTCGTCCAAGTTTTCAATCATGCCGAGATACCACAGCGGTATTCCGTCCCCGTTACTGTCAGCAAACATTGTATTCCCTAGCATGTCGAGGAGAAATCCACGGACATACCTAACCGTCAATTTTAAAATGTGAGTACATTATTAAAAAATATCAAATACGAATAAAGTTGTAAATAAAAAAATACTAACCATTTCAATTGTTCTTCGTTCGCATCTGTTGGTAATGTTCTGAAGCGCTCACGGACAGCTTTTTTGGCAATAAGCATGTCGTACGTATCATTTCCCCTCTTCTTCATGAACCCCTTCACTTCATCATCTTTCACCCCCAGCAACTCATACAGTCGGCCTTGAAAACTCGCCGAGTTTGTAAATCCCGTTATCGGCTCCCCCGTAATAGGCAAACCCCAGAGACAACTCACATCCTCCAGAGAAACTGTAATATATTTGACTTGTCAGTAAGGAATAAAAAAAAAATATATTTAAATTAGTTAATACCTGTCATCTCTCCGAAAGGAAGATGAAAAGTGTGCGTCTCCGGACGCCACCGCTCGACAAGTCCATGAATGAGGGCCGCATCGAGGGCGATACCGGGCAATGTCGCGAGCTGATATAAGCCCATTCGAATTAAAAATGGTGCGTACCTCTCATTATACTCGCATTTGTGCCGATAATGTCTCACGTTTAAAATCTCTTTACTCTAAAATAAGAAAAAAAATTAATTACAATATTTATTTGATTACTTACAGAGTTATGAAAAACGAAATAAGTAAATGTTTACCTCCTTAGACGCCTCAGATATCCTGTGATTACCGTGAACTATCCACAACAGGGGGCTAAATCTATGCTTAAGTACTGAGTCTGCCATACTACAAAATTCGAACAATATTGTAAATCACCTTAAATTTTTTCAAATTATTCTACATCATTTTGGTATTTTTGTAAATTATTGTACATCATTTTGGTATTTTCTAAATTAATCAGACAATATTCTAAACCATTAAAATGAACTCATTAATTATATTTTAAATTAAAATAAAAAAAATTCAAATGTAAAAACCTGAATCGCAGATCCGATCGATCAGACAATCAGAGCTCCGAAAGGGACCCAAAAGGAAAAGAGATTCCTAAACAAAATTTAAATTAATCGAACAATTTTCTATATTACTAAGGTAATTTTCTACACCATTTGGTATTTTCTAAATTATTCTAGACTATGTTGGTATTTTTTAAATTATTCTACACCATTTCGGTATTTTCTAAACAATTCTAGACTATTTCGGTATTTCTCAAAATTATTCTACACTATTTGGATATTTTTCTAAATTATTCTACACCATTTTGGTATTTTTTAAATTATTCTACACCATTTCGGTATTTTCTAAACAATTCTAGACTATTTCGGTATTTTCTAAATTATTCTACACTATTTTGGTATTTCTCAAAATTATTCTACACTATTTGGGTATTTTTCTAAATTATTCTACACCATTTTGGTATTTTTTGAAATTATTCTACAACATTTTGGTAATTTCTAAACAATTCTAGACTATTTCGGTATTTTCTAAATTATTTTGGTATTTTCTAAATTTTTCTAGACCATTCGGTATTTCCTAAATTATTTGGACATTATTTTAAACCATTTAAAATTAAATAAATTAAATAAATTAAATAAATAAAAAAAAATACCTTAAAAACGCTGCTGATGGGGTATGATGGGACGGGTGGAGCCAGCGCCCTTTGTAGTTAGCCGCTGTTTCCGGAAAAAAATTTTCCGGAAAGAGCTTGTTTGCGTAAAAAAATTTTCCGGAAATAGCCCGTTTCCGGAAATTTTTTTTCCGGAAGTAGCCTCTGTTTCCGGAAAAAAAATTTCCGGAAAGGGTATATTTCGATAAACGTGGCTGATGCGGTTATTTTTTGAAATTTATTATTAAATTTGGATATTAATAAAAAATTCGGTATGTATAAACTCAAAAGATTTATTTTTGAGTTAATGCAAAGGATACGAATTCGGCCAAGCTGATTGAGCCAGCTACAAAGTAAAAAAAAAAAAAGTCAATAGAATTATTTTTCTTTTCATTCAATCTCAATAACAAATTAACAGTTATATCTTAGTGAAAAATAAAAAAATATATATATAATTTGTGCAGGGTTAAAGTATTTATCTTGTATTAATAAATATTGGAGTGAGGCTGTGGTACTTTGTAAAGCTGTATTATAGGTTTTTATCGTTATTTAAAAACAATTAATCCGAGCCACTCAACTTAATCTTGATATAAAAATGTACTTCAAGACTTAATTTAAGATTGTTTAGAAATATTTTTATTATTTATATAAATAGGTTGCAACTCACTTTTTTGGGTGGTTAAAAACTTCTAGATCGTGTGATTTTATACCTATTTAAAAAGAGAAGAGAAATGTTCTGGTATCCCGAGTTATCATATCTTAGTGTGTCCCTCTAAGTAGTTTAATAGAAAAAAAAAACTTTCAATGTTGTCTAACTTCTATTTCCAGCTCTAATATCCAAACATTTAAAGTTATGTTTATAACATTTTACAATGCTACTCGTAAGCATATAAATCTCTGTCAGAAAAAATTAAAATTCTAAATCTTTATAGTTTTTACTCCTAACTACTTTTATCTTCAAGCCAAAAATGAAAAGATTTATTTCACCTACTCTTTTTTATTTTTTCCCTGATCATTATAATTTATTTTTCCGACGATCCGCGATGAATTTTACGAATCTAAAAATACAAACGTTTTATATTCTATTTTATCTTTCAAATAAGATCCATGAATAAATACTTTTGGGTAATTTTAAAGTCATTTGTTTTTTTAAAGTAAAACTCATGAGCACTTTAAATTTTCAAGTTTTTTAAATCTCAGTCTACAACCATTAAAATTTTAAAGGCTTTGTACATGAGGTTTATATACTTTGTAAATGAGCTTTGTAAATGCAGTATTATTGTTGAGATTTATATGCTTTGAAGTGTTATTGTTGAGGTTTAAATTCTTTGTACATGAGGCTTGTATGTTTTATTCTAGAGATTTAAAGTGTTATTAACGAGGTTTATATGCTTGTAAACAGAGGTTTAAATTATTTTGAAGCAAAATTAAAAAAAAACTGAAAGTCACAAAGATTTAAAGTGATAAAAAAATTACAACACAAATATAACTCGAAAGTTATTCTTCATAGATTTCATTTGAAAGAGAAAATCGGATAAAAAAATGTTCATATTTTTAGATTCGCAAAATTCATCATGGATCGTTGAGAAAATGGATGAGAATGACCAGAGAGAAGTAAAAAAAACCGTGAAAGGAATCTTTCCGTTTTTTGCTTGAAAACAAAAGTAGTTAGGAGTTAAAACTATACATATTTAGAATTCTAATGCTTGCAGACAGAGGTTTAAATGCTTACGAGTAGCATTATAAAATGTTATAAACAGAGCTTTAAATGTTTGGATATTAGCGCTGAAAATTAAAGTTAGATAATATTGGAAGTTTTTCTGTTAAACTACTTGGGGGGACGCGCTCGGGGATTTTGTTTGGATACAATTATCAGGCTTCTTAAAAAAATAATAACTTTTTTTAAAATAGATAAAATTGAGTCTCCATATACATTTACAGATATATAGATTCATAGTATTAACCAATCCGTACTTTGCAAAGTAGCATAAGTGCATAACCTTACCTTATTGATAAATGCTATCAAACATTTATAAAGTATAAATTAGTGAAAAAATAGAATTATAAAATGCCAAGTGTTAGAGATATTAGGACTATAAATTTAAGTTTCAAGCACTTACAAAACTGCTTTAGTTTTACTGTATTTAAAATATCATAAAGCACTTTTTTATTGACATTTTTTTCTTTTAGTAAATCCAATATCTATAGAGGAGGGTTCAAATGCCTCCATTTTTAAAAACTTTAATAACTCACAATTTAAATCTTAAAATTAAAAAAAAAAAAACCGTTGGATATGAACTATATCATTTTATCTACGCACATGTAAAAAATTATGACATTTCAACTTTGTTTTGATTGTCATTTTGAGCTTGTAAAAATGTATACAAATGTGGATAATTTCTAGATGTTGATTTTTCAACTTATTGATTCATATAAAAACAAAATCAAAATGTGATAATTTTTTATAGACACATAAAGAAAATAATATAGATTACATTTAATGGTTTTATTTTGACGTTTAGGTTGTAAATTTTGAGTTATTTAAGTTTTTAAAAATAAAGACATGATAGTGGCACACAAATAGAGACAAAATTTGAACCCCTCATATCTATGTTAAGCTTTGGTTATCTTTTTGTTATTACAAGCAGTATCTGATGAGTACCATATAAAATGGCGCAAAGAGTAGAAGAGTCGTGGCACTGTTTAGAGTACGAGTCGTGGCATGGCACTTTTTATACAAAAAAAACAAATTCTCACTTGAAGCTCATTTCGTCCCACATGATTATACAAAAAAAACAAATTCATGCAGCACAGAGCACTCGATCACCTACTTCCAAGCTCCAACCACGAGAGCCTCATATTAACAATGTTTATTTTTATTATTATTATTTTCTGTGGTCAAGCTCACAGTTCGGATGGCCATTTTATAAGGATCTTAATTGCAAACAACAGTTTACAAATCACACGATCCGGTATACAGCGCAAGGCCCATAGATCCGAATTCGTATCCTCTGAGATATCTCAAACTTTGCGTGACTTTACGGAAAATCCTAACCGTTTAAATACGTTCCGCACGAATCTCAAAGCACACAAATACTGAGCCCTGCATCACCCCCGAATAGGCACTGGACACGTCGGTCACGCAAAAGTTGAGATATCTCAGAGGATACGCACTCCATAGATCCACGGGAAAAACGAAAAACAATTGTTCTTTCCGTTCCAGAAGTGGATTGGGATTGCGTTCTTTTCAAACAACCACCAAACATTATTGTGTAGGCGCATCGTAATTATTGCGTAACAATCGTTCACCCATGATTCTCTATTTCAGTAACCCAAAGTATTAGTTGGGTAAAGATGTTGATAGAATTGATTTGATTATAAGTCGCACAACAATAAAAAAAAAAAAAGTATATAACCGGTACATTACACTAAATCAAATTAGTTCTAACAATATTTTTATCCGTGGTATTTTAATATTTTCATCACAATTAATAACCCCTCTATCAAAGTATAAGAAAATTAAGGATAAAAATAGAATTCGTATCATCTACATTAATTCAACTTTTGAGTTAATGCAGAATAAATCCGGACTGTTCAATCAGTGTTGGTACAAATATTAAAGATATTCCATGAGTTCTACTTTAGACCGGATCTTGATCAAACGGTCAAAATACATTAACTCAAATGCGGAAGATACGGACTCATAAAAATAAGCGTGGATGAGTATCTCTGAAATATCACATGGGGAAATAATATAATAAATAACAGTCAGACCAAAATCATTTCAGTACCTATTTAAATTTTTGAGATCTGCCTTGATATTTGTACCTGATTAGAAATTTTGAACAGAACAGACGATGCAAATCTCATTTTACGCGGTAGGATGGATACTGCGCTGGTTCTGAAGGAGTTCACTGAAGTCAATTTTCTTCTCACCTCTCCACCACGCACCACCACAGTTCTAACCAAGTCCTAATCAAGCAGCATCCAAGAATTGAAGCGAAGTTTGTCAGGGTCCCACTTTCGGTGACAGATTTCATTTATAAGAAATTTTTTTTAGAAACCATAAACAAAACAAAAGAAAAAAAGATTTTACCAAACCAACTTGATTGCTTTGGTTTTTTTAAAAAAATATATAAGAACTGAGATGTTATTTTGATTCAAAAAGTGATTTTTTTCTTCACACTAAATTGTCATTTCGATTCGAGATATTTTTACAAGTTTTACACCAACAATTACATCAATTTATTTTTTAAAATATGTGAAAATAGCTTGGATTAAAATGGCAATTCAGTTCAGATTCGAACCGAAATGGTACCTCATTTCTTATCATTTTTGTAAAAATCAAAACAATGAAGTTGGTTTAGTAAATTTTTTTTTTCTTATTTATGGTTTCTAAAAAAATTCCCATTTATAATCTGTGCAATGCTTACTCTCTACGAATTCACAAATCCCCATTTATAATCTGTGCAATTGAAACGGACGGTCTAGGATCGCCCTTTTAACTTAGCACGAATCTCAAAGCACAAATAAAAGTAAATCTGAGTCGTCCGTCTTAATTGTGTTGAGTCAGGTACTGGGAAGATACGGATCCACTCCCCAGCAGGCCAGCACACTTAAAAGTAATAATATATTTTAAGTTTTAGACATTTTACTAGAGACCTTAAAAACCATAGATTACAAAATAAACCCACTCACCTACCACGCTCCTGACCCTCCCTTTTTCTCCATTTGTATATATACACTTCTTCCCTTCTCTCCTACATAGATCAAATCAAAAGCTCCCCTTTTCTATCACATCTCTACAAAAATGGATACGTCACTATTCCCCATTGCAATTGGCCTCCTCCTGGCGGTCCTCTCCTACTTCCTCCTTAGCCGGCTCCGTTACAAGCTTCCACCCGGTCCTAGGCCGTGGCCCGTAGTCGGCAACCTCTACGACATCAAACCGGTCCGGTTCAGGTGCTTCACTGAGTGGGCTGAGAAGTATGGCCCTATCATGTCAGTCTGGTTCGGCTCCTCTCTCACTGTCGTCGTCACCACCACTGAGCTCGCGAAGGAGGTCTTGAAGGAGCACGATCAGCAGCTGGCGGATCGGCCAAGGAACAGATCCACAGCCCGGTTCAGCCGTGGAGGAATGGATCTGATCTGGGCTGACTATGGGCCCCACTACGTCAAGGTGAGAAAGGTGTGCAATCTGGAGCTGTTTTCGCCTAAAAGACTCGAGCTACTCAGGCCGATTCGGGAAGACGAGGTCACCGCCATGGTAGAGTCTATCTTTAGAGCTTGTTCTCAACCCGGTATGCTTACCTCCCTTTACCGTTCTTTCTATCTTTGCCTTTATTTTCTTCTTTGACCAGATTTAGTTTGCTTCGTTCACTCTGTTGGGAAGTGATCTTAACTTAACTCGGTAAAATGAAAATATACCGAGAAATGAACATCCTTGGGTCCGGGTGTTGGAATTTGTTTTTAGAAGTCAATAGCATAGGAAATCGAGGAAGAAAATTATCTGTTTTTAGCAATTGGAGAATAGTAAATGGGTTTCGAGATCTATTTAATTTCTAGATACTGAGGCAATGCTGGTCAATCCAATATTTACTGTGGGTTTCAGCGAGTGGGGTCAGTTGTTAACATAGTGCGGACACTCCGACTTTTACTATTGATTATTATTATACTTTTAATGTTATTTAGCGTTATATTACTTCATTTATTGTCTTGCTGTCTGGTTGACAGCCACTAGAAATGAGTGGGCATTGCAGCGCGCCATCAGATCTTCCTTTTTCTTTTTTCTTTTTTCGGAGGGGCAGGGAGGGATCTCGGATATTAAAGGAACAAATCCAAATATTGTTGTGTGAAAATAAAACAAAAGAGGGGCAAGATTAATTTTTTATCCACCTCAGCGTATTGGTTGCTAGGTAAAATATGAACTTCCAATGGGAATTAGAAAAGAAAAAACAAATATAGCAAAATCCTCAGTTGCAAGTTTCTCTCTCTCTTTTTTTTTGGTCTGAAAGGATAGCTCCAATTTGCATTACGTAGCCTTACTAGTATGATATTGATTCATCCAATTTAACCGGGGGCTAGTCTTGAAACTAAAACCACAGCTGTTTACCACTTAAACACTGATGAAGATGCACTTTAACAATGTTTATTTTTAGTAATTAGGACGATAATTAGTTGAACCAAAACGAAGCACTTTTGGTTTCTCTGAAAAAAAGTATCCACCTTGCATATGTCATCTTGACCTTGTTTTTATGGTCATCTGTCGTATTCTTTTTAACTATAACACAAATTATTTGCATAGCCAGCAGCATTCATCATTTGTACTTATTATATTTTGTGTTCTATGCACTAGATAAAGTAAAACATTCACCTCTTAACGTGAATCAAATTGCTAATCATTATTATACTCTGTTATATTTTCAGAAGAGGATGGGAAGAACCTCATAGTGAGGGATTATCTCTCTGGTGTGGCCTTCAATAACATTACCAGACTAGCATTTGGCAAACGCTTCATGGATTCTAATGGTGTGATTAACGATGAAGGCAAGGAGTTCAAGGCCATTGTCAACAATGGTAATTTAACCTTCTTTTTAAATTCTGGATCTTTCAATTGCAATTTTTTTACAATATTTAAAGGTTGAATTGCAATTACCTTATCAACTCTTCATCATTATCAGGGATTAAAATTGGCGCATCACTATCAATTGCTGAGCACATCAACTGGTTGAGGTGGCTGTGTCCTCTCGACGAGGAACTTTACAGGAGTCACAATGATCGGCGGGATCGTCTGACAGTGAAGATCTTGGAGGAGCACACACAGGCCCGCCAGAAGACTGGCCAAGCAAAGCAGCATTTTGTAGATGCATTGCTTACCTTGAAGGATCAGTACAATTTAAGTGACGACACTGTTTTCGGTCTCCTTTGGGTGAGTATACTTTGACTTTATCAGGTGGTATGAAAAAGTACATTAAAAAAAATGATTTTTTTAATTAATTGTTGGTTGCTCTTGGTTGTTCTTTTTATTTGTTGAAATGCCACTTTGCTTTATCTCAAATTGGATTTGGTGGAAGGTTGTTATCTTGGGTTTGGTGAGGGGGATTGGTGAGATGTGGAAAATGCTAATTTGGCTGTCCAGTTCCAGTTGGAAAAATGTTGGGGTTTAATGCTTTGTATAGTTGTGGGATGTGACACAATTTTCACCATCCACTGTAGAGGCTGTAGTAGAACCTTACCTAATAAATCGTGTAAAATTTGTTGTATTTCCAATTAGAACCCTAACAAATATCTATAATAATCTGCTATTGACCTATTGCCATACGTGTTGATTGTCTTTGTTTAGGACATGATCACTGCGGGGATGGACACAACTGTCATATCCGTCGAGTGGGCCATGGCAGAGCTCGTGAGAAACCCGCATGTGCAAGCCAAGGCCCAAGAGGAACTTGACCGCGTTGTGGGCCGCAACCGGGTCATGAATGAGACTGACTTCTCAAAACTCCCCTACCTCCAAGCAGTGGTCAAGGAGTCCCTTCGCCTCCACCCCCCAACTCCTCTGATGCTCCCACACAAAGCCACCACCGATGTCAAACTCGGCGGATATAACATACCGAAAGGAGCAAATGTCTTGGTCAACGTGTGGGCCCTGGCAAGAGACCCAAAGGTATGGAAGAACCCGTTGGAGTACCGCCCCGAGCGTTTCATCGAAGAGGACATAGATATCAAAGGTTCTGACTTTAGGATTTTGCCATTTGGGGCCGGTCGTAGAGTCTGTCCGGGTGCCCAGCTGGGGATAAACTTGGTTGCCTCTATGTTGGGTCATTTATTGCACCATTTTAAATGGACCTTGTCTTCAGGCATTACACCTGAGGATGTCGATATGACCGAGTCACCTGGAATGGTTACGTTTATGCAAAAGCCGCTTAAGGCTGTGGCCACACCAAGGTTAGATGACCCTACTTTGTACAAGCGTATAGCTGTTGAGATGTGAGTGGTATGTGAGTCTCTGATGATTTCTTTTTTTGATGATATGTATTTTTTTTCTTTCTTAATGGTTGTTTGATCGAGTTTGCTAGGGTAGAATGAACTGTTGGCCTAAGTTAGAGGGCCAGAAGTTGGGCTTGATTTGGGTGGAAGAGTTCAACTGATATATCATGTAAATCACGCTTCAGCAATCATTTTATGGAATCCATGATGTTGCCAAGTCCTATGTTTCAATAGTATGTGTAACACCCCAGTAATTTTATTAAATTTTTCTAAATTTATTTTGGACCTTTTTGTAATATTAGATATTTTAAAGGTTTAAATATAAAGATCAAAAAAGAGAAAAGAGAAAAGAAAAGGTGGCATTCTTTCCACGTGGCGTTATGCATGTAAATTTTTTTTTACCACCGTTTAAACACTATAAATATATCCATTTTATTTCCTATTCGGATTAGGATGAAACAAAAAAAACAGTTAAATTAGATAGATGAGAGAAAGAGAATGAAATAGAGAATAAAAAAAAATGATATTGATTCTTGTCCAATTGAAATTTCGACTACGTCATGCTGATTATGTACAGTCGTTGCAATCTGATTTGGATTTATGGATTAATCACTATCAGTAATCAGACTTCTCTATAATCTGTGCTTTCGATTTGTATGGTTGATTGGGTACTGAATTGGGTAATCGGATTATGATGGTATATTTAACTGGAATATGGGGTCTAGATACTGAAATTGTTTTGAATGGATTGGAATACTGGGAATCACCTATTTTAGGGATTCCAACTGGAATGAAACTGTTATTTATTGAAAACCTAGACCCAACTGATATTATCAGTTAAATATGCATATGTATTCTAATTTTTAATTGTGTGGATTAATCCGATCCTATTGAAATGGTTGTTTACTGTAATTAAGTCAATTATAAAGAAGCTACGTCATTAAATAACTAGTTACTCGGCTTTGTAGCTGACTTCGTATTGTTTCTGTTTTCTTTCTATTGCGACGTAGGTTGACAGGACGGCGGATGGATGCGAGGGTGCCGTTCTGTCTCGTCGCGTGCCCAGCCCGGCCACCAGGGCGTGACAGAATGATATCAGAGCATTCGTTCCTCGAACTGTATTTGGATCCTTGATTCGTTTGTTATCTGTATCTGATCTAAATTTGATATGTTTGTTTTATGCAATTCATTTGAATAGTTTGACTAATTGCATTTGATTATTAATTTAGAAACATCTATTTGTAATATTATTTAATTAGTTATCATTCGGTTTATATATCTGATATTACTTTATGTAATTATTGAATTTAATGGTGAGAAAATTAACCACATGATAATTTGGTTCAATTTGATGATGTTCTCCAATTGATCTATATTTAATAAATTTGATTTGATTACCGTTTATTATGATCCATTCGATTTGAATATCAATTGTTTGAATTTTGAGGACAAAATTCTTTTGAGGGGGGAGTTTGTAACATTCCGTAATTTTTACAAATTCTTATGAACTTATAATTTTTACTTATTTATAATTATGAAATTTATGAAGGTTTGATGTATAAATATACATCTAATTATTTTTAGTCAAAAAAAAAAAGTAATAATAACGTGGCATTCTTTCCACGTGGCTTCATGCATGAAATGTTTTTACCACCGTTAAAACCATGTTATATATATATGGGTCTGTTATCGGATTAGCATAAAGAAGAAAAGAAAAGATAAAAAAAAAATGATATTGATTCTTGTCCGATTGAAATTTCGACTACGTCGCACTGATTATGTACAGTCATTGTAATCTGATTTGGATTTATGGATTAATCACTATCAGGTAATCAGACTTCTCTATAATCTGTGCTTTCGATTTGTATGGTTAATTAGATACTGAATTGGGTAATCGAATTATGATGGTATATTTAACTGAAATATGGGGTCTAGATACTGAAATTGTTTTGAATGTATTGGAATACTGGAAATCACCTATTTTAGAGATTCCAACTGGAATGAAACTGTTGTTTATTGAAAACTTAGACCCAACTGATATTATCGGTTAAATATGCATACGTATTCTGATTTTTAATTGTGTGGATTAATCCAATCCTATTGAAATGGGATTTTTAATTGTGTGGATTAATCCAATCCTATTGAAATGGTTGTTTACTGTAATTAAGCCAATTATAGAGAAGCTGCGTCGTTAAATAACTAGTTACTTGGCTTTATAGCTGACTTCGTATTGTTTCTGTTTTCTTTCTATTGCGACGTAGGTTGACATGACGGCGGATGGATGCGAGGGTGCCGTTCTGTCTCGTCGCGTGCCCGGCCCGGCCGCCGAGGCGTGACATAATGGTATCAGAGCATTCGTTCCTCGGACTGTGTCTGGGTCCAAGTTTCAATTGTTATCAGTGTTCTATTTGAATTGAATTGAATTGAATTCTGATTATTTTCGATTCATTATACCTATCATTTGTAGTTCCGTTTAATTATCATTTGATATACTTATCTATTTAATATGAATTCATATATATAAGTATTGAATTTAAATAAAAACTAATGTATGAAAATTAAGTTGATTTGATTCAAATTGATTATGTTTTCCGATTGATTTGTATCTGATGAATTTGATTTAATTATTGTTTATTATGTTCCGATTTAATTATCGTATGTTATAAATGTTATGTTCCGTCTGAATTTTGATTCGTCTGATTTATGAGAATAATTTGATAATTAATTTCAAAATATCTATTATTCGTGATACCATTTGATTGTTACTGAATTTATCCATTTGATATGACTCTAATATTATTGAGTTTTAACAAAACTGAAATTAAAGAAAATTGTCTGAATCGATATGATTCAAGTTGATTATATTCACCGATTGATCTATATCTAATAATTCGATTTGATTATTATCTATTATGTCTCGTTTGATTTGTATATCATCTGTTTGAATTTTGAGGACAAAAATCTTTTGAAGGGAGAAATTTTGTAACATCCCAGTAATTTTATTAAATTTTTCTAAATTTATTTTGGACCTTTTTGTAATATTAGATATTTTAAAGGTTTAAATATAAAGATCAAAAAATAAAAAAGAGAAAAGAGAAAATAAAAGGTGGCATTCTTTCCACGTGGCGTTATGCATGTAATTTTTTTTTTACCACCATTTAAAAATTGTCACAATCCCGCCGCCGAGCCGGGAGTCACGACAAGAGAGGCACCCACGCATCCATCCTTCGTCCCGTCAACCTATGTCGCAACAAAAATAACAAACAGAAACAATACGGAGTTAGCTACAAAGCTCAGTAACCGGTTATTTAACGACGCGCTTCTCTATAATTGACTTAATTAAACAATCATTTAAACAGACTGGATTAATCCATATAAATTCAAATCAAATTAAATCTGCATATTTAACGGGTGATAGCATATGGGTCTGGGTTATCAATAAAACAAGTCACACAATATCCATATCATTTCCTTTCACACAATCATATTATTTCACAATTTTTCAGTACCCACAATCGTATCATTTCACAAATCAAATTCGAACTTCAAACCCGCTATCCCGTTAAATATGCATCATAATTAAAATTGTCTGAATCGATATGATTCAAGTTGATTATATTCACCGATTGATCTATATCTAATAATTCGATTTAATTATTATCTATTATGTCTTGTTTGATTTGTATATCATCTGTTTGAATTTTGAGGACAAAATTCTTTTGAAGGGGGAAATTTTGTAATACCCGGTAATTTTATTAAATTTTTCTAAATTTATTTTGGACCTTTTTGTAATATTAGATATTAAAGGTTTAAATATAAAGATCAAAAAATAAAAAAGAGAAAAGAAAAGGTGGCATTCTTTCCACGTGGCGTTATGCATGTAAATTTTTTTTTACCACCACTTAAACACACTATAAATATATCCATTTTATTTCCTATTCGGATTAGGATGAAACAAAAAAAAAACAGTTAAATTAGATAGATGAGAGAAAGAGAATGAAATAAAGAATAAAAAAAATGATATTGATTCTTGTCCGATTGAAATTTCGACTACGTCGCGCTGATTATGTACAGTCGTTGCAATCTGATTTGGATTTATGGATTAATCACTATCAGGTAATCAGACTTCTCTATAATATGTGCTTTCGATTTGCATGGTTGATTGGGTACTGAATTGGGTAATCGGATTATGATGGTATATTTAACTGGAATATGAGGTCTAGATACTGAAATTGTTTTGAATGGATTGGAATATTGGGAATCACCTATTTTAGGGATTCCAACTGGAATGGAACTATTGTTTATTGAAAACCTAGACCCAACTGATATTATCAGTTAAATATGCATACGTATTCTGATTTTTAATTGTGTGGATTAATCCAATCCTATTGAAATAGTTGTTTACTGTAATTAAGCCAATTATAGAGAAGCTGCGTCGTTAAATAACTAGTTACTCGGCTTTGTAGCTGACTTCGTATTGTTTCTGTTTTCTTTCTATTGTGACGTAGGTTGACAGGACGGCGGATGGATGCGAGGGTACCATTCTGTCTCGTCGCATGTCCGGCCCAGCCGTCGGGGCGTGACAGAATGTAGAGAAGTCTGGTTACCTGATAGTGATTAATCCATAAATTCAAATCAGATTGCAACGACTGTACATAATCAGTGATAGTGATTAATCCATAAATTCAAATCAGATTGCAACGACTGTACATAATCAGTCCAGCGTAGTCGAAATTTCAATCGAGCAAGAATCAATATCATTTTTTTTTTAATCTTTTCTTTTCTTCTTTATGCTAATCCGATAACAGACCCATATATATATAACATGATTTTAACGGTGGTAAAAACATTTCATGCATGAAGCCACGTGAAAAGAATGCCACGTTATTATTACTTTTTTTTTGACTAAAAATAATTAGATGTATATTTATACATCAAACCTTCATAAATTTCATAATTATAAATAAGTAAAAATTATAAGTTCATAAGAATTTGTAAAAATTACGGGATGTTACAGTATGCTTCAATTAGCGTTCTATTAAAGAATGATATATTTTTCTTTTCTTCGGCTGGTTATAAATATAACAGCTTTGCGTGCAAGTTACTTGTGTTTTGCAAGTGTAACCAGATGGAAAAAGAAAATTAGTACGAGGTAGTTTCATATTTATGTCCTCATTTTACAAATTACAATATGAAGCAACTCCTATGTTACTCTGACACTCTTAGAAACTCATCGTATTCGTGTCCGACACGTATCCGACACCGACACGCCTCTGACACGGCCACGATACATATCAGACACGCCAGCTGGCGCGTCACCTTATGTGGCGTATCCTTAGTCCTTTGATACGGTCTCCGACACGCTTTGACTCGTCTGGATACAGCTTGGACATTGATCTGACACGGCCTGGTCTATAGCTGCTCCCTGTGCACCGTGCCTGCTGTGGTCCATTGCTGCTCCTGGTGCACGAAGCCTGTTATGAACCGCGCCAAAAATTGGTTTTTTCTTGTTAACCACTGCATTACTTTGCCTTTGATGTTATAATCTACTAGTGTTTATATTTAATGTATATCCAGGACTTTTGAAATTTAATTATATAATACAAGTGTTATTAAATTAATTATATAATATAATAGACGTATCGTGTCCTTAATTTTTGAAAATTGCCGTATCGCCGTACCCGTGTCGTATCCGACACGATACCCGTACCTGTATCCATGCAACATAGAGCAACTCGTTTACATAAACACAGAAACAAAATAAAGCAAAGACTGGAAAGAACATGAATACCAAAAGGGAACAATTTGATAAGCAGTACAGATTCTGAAACAACACCATTATAGTACAAAAATGTAAGATTCACACAAATCCACACATAGTAAAAACTGTCAGATTGGTAAAACAAATTACCTGCATAGTTACACCATAATAGTACAGCAATATTAGATTTCACACAAATTCACACATAACAGAACAAATTACCTGCATAGTCACAACATATACAATCGTTTCCTTCAAAGAGAACAAGTCAAACCACGAAATCAAAAACTTTACCAGTAAGCAGTCTTCAGTTCCGATCCGCCAACTTGAAATCTTGGAGCTTTCGAAAATTCGACCAAGGCTGGACCCAAATTTTCGCTTCGTACAAATTCACTGCTGTACCGTTTTTGGCCTCAATTGTCAGGTAATACATAATACCAGAAACAATCTGCTGTGCCACCTTCACAACACGTACAAACCCCAGCAACGAATTCTGAAGTAAAAGGAAAAATTCAAAACAAATCAAAATGAAGCAAAAACAAAACAAAATAAACTCGCCACAATTCAATCAAAGATGACTGAATTGAAACAGGATGAAATTAAGATTTAAGAGAACCTACCTTGTTGCTGTTGTATTCATTGATGGCGAAGCGACCAAGCATCTCCATTTCCAAGTTGTTGGTGGCATCTGTAAAGCTTTGCTGAATCCCTCCAAGTTGCACGCCGGCCGAATCTCGTACCGCCATGACGGTCATGCTCCCACACAGGGCCACCACACATACCAACCATGCCATCACAACCGATTGCTTCATGGTAACTAAATCTTTTCTCTCAAACAGAAAGAGTTTGCTGGAAGTATGTTCTTGATTTTGGAGGTAATTGACCTGTTACTGGGGCATATATATTAATAGAATTTGTAACTTGTAATATAAGATGTCGGAAATCAGCAAGGAGACCTGGATTATAACTGGACATGAACATCTCCTGTAAAATCAAAGAGAAAAGTATCAATTATTTAATAAAGTATCAGTTGACTGGTAAATAAAATGATTTAATATATAAGAAATCTAGTTTCTTCCCATAAATTGTGTTTTGTTTCTTATTATTTAAATTTTGTATTATTAATACTTATTTACTTGTAAGAAGTGGTGCATCCAATTTTACAAAAAAATTGAGAGGATGGGTATGCTAGTATTTTATCTATAATAGTTAATTGCCTTGTTCAAATCCACGAGTCAACTTTGAAAAAAAAAATACTTTTATTACCAATAAGCAATCTGAATGTGTTCATAAAAATAAACTATGACGAAACAATAATAATAAAAGGAATTAAACTGTGAACCTATTTGCTTGTTCCAACTTCCAACTAGCATAAATTGTAATCAAAGTTAAAAGGTGGATTCGATTATCCGATTGACATAATAAGTAATATTAACGCCCAAAAAATATTCTTTTATGAATGTATTCATAAAAAAGATCTTTTGGCGGTTTGATTGAGAACCATTGACTAATATTATATGAGGATAAAATAATAAAATTCTATTTTGAATCAATGACAGCAATATATATAACGTAATGTGCTAACTATGTGAAAGTTGAAGATCGTATTATACTGATGAATCCTAACATTTCTTTATTTTACACTTCATTATTTTTCTTGCATTACCGTGCTCATGAAATATTCTAGAAGTACTATTTGTTGTTGTTGTTTTTTTTTTTGAGGGTCAGTGAGCAATGTACTATTTGTTGTTAATTGCAAACATTAAAAACAGAGAACATCCTCTGGTGCAACGGGACCCTAGTTTCTTCTGAATTTTAAATAAACGAAGGATATATTCATGTATTTGTTGGATTGTTTCGTTTAATAAAACGGTGTATAATTTTTTTTAAAATGTGACCCTACATATGTATCATTTTTTTTTTATATAAAAAAAAAAATTATGTTTATGCTTACGAGCAATTGCACTGATCTATAACAATGGTGTTTATAATTACGAAAGTTAAAACGAGAAGTAAAATTACAATTGAAAGAGAAGGAGAAGAAACAATATAAAAAACTAGACATGTATACAATTGAAAGAAAAGGAGAAGAAGAACAAAATTGGTCATGTATTTTTTTATAAAATATAAACATAAACATGTGGCAGCAAATTCAGTATATTATCATCCGTTACACAGGCACTGTCATTATAAGTGTTTCGAAACTGAGGTGAAACACTCGCTTGGTGAAGCACCAGTAAAATTCAATTTAAAAAAAATTCTAAACTAGTGAAACACTATCACTGTTAGCATTTCACAAATTATTCATGTTTAGTAAGAATTTAGTGAAACACTATCATTTGTTTATAACGGAATTGCAATTATTAGAAACCCCCCCCCCCCTATTTTTTAAAACCATTACAAATTGGTCTCTGTTATTTACCGTACCAGTACTCCAAGCTCACTGGTACCAGCCGGTATGAGTAACAGCATTACCCACTAAGTACAAGCATTAAAAGGGTAAATGAGAAGTACAAGTGGTAAACCCAATAAGGGCTTAATGCCTTAATCTATGCACAATATTATTTTGTTAGAAAATTTGAAATATTAATAAAATGAAAGGAATTGTAGAAGAAAATGAGTTTTGTACAGATTAATCCTTCATCTTAGATATGCAAATTGCATTTAGCGAACCTTGTTTAATTCTAACTTATATTTATACCAATTTCTTTTGTCAAAAATATGTTGGATTGCTGATAATAACAGTTTATTTATTTGTAGTACATTTTCATAAAATATTTTATTTAATTATTTTCTAGATTGCATATTTTGTTAGTTTAGAAAAATGTCTTTTTTTGAATATTTTTGTTGATTCTATAATTGATGAAGTTATAAGTTCGCTTAAATGAAAACAAAATCAATTAGCATTTTTACATTCCTTAAAAAGTAATTGAAAATAATAATAAAATTAAACCACCTTTGGGTTAGTTTAGGTCAATTTAAGCTAGTTTAAAGATTGCCTTATTCCATCTTAATCCGGCTCAATTAAATCACATTTGACGGAATAACCAAAACCTAAAGCCCTTATTCCACTGTTTAGTCCACAATCAAACATCACTCTTGAAATATGAACAATTATAGCATTTCACTCTACTTTGAAATGCTAACAATGACTACATTTGTGAAGAGATGGAAATCTTCCTGATTTGATATCCCAGTTTTTTTTTTAAATGCTACAAAAGAAAAAAAATCGGGCGGACTAAAACCTAAATTCATTCGTGATACTGTTATAATACTGAAGCTTCTTTTACTGAGTAAAGATTATTGCGCATCTCTCTCCAAAGCACACAAGACAACAGGGTGCAACTTGTAAACTCTTCCATTGTTTAGATGACTCTAGTCGGATGGATGTATAATTTCTTTGGAAGAGGGGCGCACTGTAATTAATCTTGATCTGACTTGTACTGAGTAGTTACAGTCTGGGAAAAAGTACAGTACATTTCAATGTGATGTCAACAGAGGTAGCATGTGTTGGAGATGCAGCAACCCCTTTTAATAAAGTTACCAATTGTGAGAATCTTGCCATATAACATGATCCATATAAGTACCAGAACTTTTGTTGGCACCCGGATTTTTCAAATTCTGTTGAATCTGCTGAGTGATGATGGATGGGTCCTTTTTGAAGTGCTTGGTAAGATGATTTAACTGTGAATTGTCTTTGCACAATTTTAAAAGAGGCTTATCTAAGTACATGTTGTGTGGTGCAATGTGGCAATCAGCAATGAGCTCAGCACTGAGTGGTATCTGCCAGGTTAACATTTGCATACACTTTTGCTTAAGATTAAAGATTGGGGAATGTAACCTTTCTGTTTGCTTGTGAAATGCTCGAAATTAATTAATCGACAAAGCATCATAACAGCAAGAAGATTGAAATAGAGAGAAACATAATTGAAGTGAACCGATTTCTTATTGCTGGCTTGATTAATTTGTTCCTATGCAATTGAACACGAGTACACGACCAAAATATATTCTGGTACGGGTACCAAAGCCCAAGGAGACCGAAAATTATGCAAAATCTCTTTTGGGCTTTGATTACAATTACCAGACCTTGCATGAAATGGTCTTACTAAGCCTAAAGTTTATGCTTTTGGGATCCTTGCTATATGCTTGATTATCCCATTTAAGTAATTATCTCTAATTGAACTTACAGGAGAAGCTTAATGACTCAGATAAATAATTACAAGTAAAAACCAGCACAAGTAACTGCGTCATTGTGTTCATATGCAATTTATCTGATGAAAAGTTAGACAACCAATGCTGCACAGAACTCAAGAAATTTCACCAGAGATCAGCAGTTCATATCCTCTACTGCATCATCATCTACCACATCATCACATGAGAAGGGGAGGGGACTACAACACAAGGATTAATTTTCCTCCAATTGGAGCCCGATTTGAGAGTTAGCCTCCCGTGCCATCCTCTTCCCTTACCTCTAATTTCCGATCCATAAGCACACAACTTAGAAGGCATTTAATTAATCCAACAAATTTGTTGGACCTTGTTCTGATTGAGCTTGGTCAACAACAAATTAATTTTCTCTAATGAAATTTATTTCAGAAGCTCAACAAGTCACTTCTATAGTATCCTTTAGTCCCAAACAAGTTGGGGTAGACTAAAAGTGAAACTCAATCGTGGTCACAAAGTGAAGTAAATAGTAGTAGCACTACTAATAGTGATAATAGAACCACTAATAATAGTAATAATACTAATAATATACTGACTATATTATGCCTAGACTAAGTCATTTCTATAGTATAAAAAATAAAAAATAAACATGACAAGCAAATACTTCAGCCTTACAATTAATACCATTACATAGTAGGAAGATTAGTACTGACTAGTGACTACGGAGTGTGGATTTCATGATAAGGTATCTATGACTGAGAAATGTAGGGAGATAAACCCTTCTATTGTTGTAGAGAAAACAAGCAGTGACCTTCCGTATATATCTGACATTACCATTTACTGATTACCCTAGTACCTGAGATAAAGGATAAAAATGAAAGAAAAGTGTGAAAATATATTCACAGAAAAAGGTCTAACTGAGCCAAGTGGTACGTACAGCATGTCACAGTCCAGAAGTTTACTTACTGAGAACATTAATGATAGATAAGCATCAATCAAATTGTTCAATTGGTCATGTCAACCATCCACAAACTTCACTAAAAATGTTTCAGAGATAATCAGAGCTCTATTATTTTTCAGCTCATGTTTACCCCCGCCCCACATCCAAAATTGGAAAAATAATATGATGCATGTGCCTAATTAACTCACATGTTTATCTTCTGTTTGCATTTTCTCCCTTCCCTCTGTCCCTCTCCAACCTTCATTAATGATTGACAAAGACAGAATGGTGGATAGGGCCTTATTTTCACACAGTGTGATATATATCAGAGATATTTCTCAGATTCTGAGTGGCTACACGTAATATTTCAATGGTCTGGGGAGTACTAGGGTGTAAATGGTCGGATACGGATCGAATATTAAACGGATACAGATACAGAGCAGATATTGGACGAATACGAATACAGATATGAATATAATTCAGATAATTAAAAATAAATTACTAATGTACATTCTAGTAAAGAATTATTTGGAAACTCCACAATTAACTCTAACAATAATAGAAGCTG
This sequence comes from Carex rostrata, assembly GCF_964058835.1. NCBI lineage: Eukaryota > Viridiplantae > Streptophyta > Magnoliopsida > Poales > Cyperaceae > Carex > Carex rostrata. Next base: position 13,495,778 of record NC_135919.1, read on the forward strand.
AACCTTAGGCGCTAGTGGAGTTGCCGAATCTCTTGAAGGGATCTGAAGTTCTCCCAAGTCTTCTCCCAGACCTTTGCTTCTAAAAGTTTCTTGTTCTTCCCTGCATCAGCTGCCTCAATTGTCAGGTGGTGCATGGTACCGGCCACCACCTGGCGCTTCACTTTCACAACACGCAGAAATTCAAGACCCGCATTCTGCACAAAACACATAAAATTTCACATTTATAAGGGCTACAGATGTAAGATGATCGAGAAAATTTTTGAGAGCTCAGGTACAACATCAGTGCATAGTACTACAAATAAGTTTGTATTCGCCCCCAAATTGTTATATTCCTGTATGTGTTCCAACCTAATTGAACTTTTAGTTACATAACAATGCAAGATACAATCATACAATGTTTAATCCTGCGAAAAAATTGAAATTTTCTTTAATTAAAATGGTGTCGCTTACTGTCAAATTTTGGCTTGATTAGCGCTTGTTTGATTTTTCTTGTACAATTAGAACTACACTGAAAAGCTAGTATGCAATACACTTAAAACCGGATCACAAAGCAAAAGCAACAGTCAACAGAGGAAAGAAACTCACGGTTTTTTTGTTGTGTTCATCCAAGGAGAAGCGAGCGAGCTCAACGGTATAGAGATCGTTCTCCACTCCATCTACCTCTGTGATACCTCCAGCTAATGGAGACTCCATTTCTCCCTCTTTCTCATTTCTGAAAGTAGAAACGAAGACTTTTTCATTGCCGACAAACACATAAAAATCTTAGAATAAGAAATGGGATTGAAAATAGAAAATGTGCGATCATACCTCTTAGTTGGGGCTGAGAACATGATCCACCACATCACCGCCGCAAACACCACGACCAACAACAGCTTCATTGCGATTGATCGATGCTTCCCTGAGTTCCCTCTGTACTCCATCTCTGGAAACCTTTTATAATATTTTTAGTTGCTTGAAGACTGATAGGTGGGAGATCTGATGATCTTTTTTATGGGGCGGGTCATAGCCTCTGGGTTTTACGGCTCTCTGATAATGGGATCCACATATCTTTGTTTTAATTTTTGGCGCTTAAAGACCTGTCAGCAGTCAGCCACACCGATAATTCTGGTTCTGGTGGAGCATATATGAAGTTGGATCTCTCGTCGACACATCACTACATCAGGCGTTGAAAATTGCGAACTCCTATCTCTTTTACATTAATAAAGATTATAAAAAAAAAAATACATGACATCGATTTTGAAAGTGTAAAAATAGAACGGACGGGATGGTCCGTTGTCAACTTATAATGCTCTTGATAAAGAAATCGGCTTTATGCCTAACACTTGTCCAATGTCAAAAGTCAGCTCTCAATAACTCATATAATTCGTTAAATTTTTTAGAGTGAGTCTACGGTACTATGCATATCACGGGTTGTTACCGTGCTACGGCTCTATATTTGAGTTTTCAAATCTTAACGGTCGATCCGAACCGTTCATCTTGTTCTTCATATTAATATGTGTTTGGAGACCAAATTTTACATTTTTTGAAATTTTTTTACTATTTTTTTAGATATTTAGAAAATCACTTGATCTGAAAATTCTGGACCATCTAAAAACAGTGATTTTCAATAAATCTAAAAAAAATAGTAGCAAAATTTCAAAAAATGTAAAATTTGATCTCCAAATACATATTAATATGAAGAACAAGATAAACGGTTCGGATCGACCGTTAGGATTTGAAAATTCGAATATAGAGCCGTAGCACGGTGCCAAATCGTAATATGCATAGTACCATAGACTCACTCAATTTTTTATACTAATAAATAATTGTTATTTTCATATAGAAGTATCAATTGCAGGAAGTTCTAAAAAGAAATTGATCCCAAACCTTTTCTTTCTTTTTTTTCCTAAAGTCATAGTCATATGAGGCAGTCTATTATGAGTTTTCTCCTCTCCAATTAGAAAAAAAATATATGTGTGTGTATTCAGACAAATGTGAACCGTGAATATTATATTAGATAGTCCTATTTAATCCTGATCGTGTAGCTCTTCAGTCTGGTTTTGAAACGGAAAACTTTGATCTGGATCATCTGATTTTAAATACACACTTTGAATATGCCTGAAACTCCAAGTAGTTTCAGGAAACCTGCTCCCAATCTTTTAAAAACTATATTATGTCAACTTCACTCAAAAAAAAAAAAAAAACCTATATTATGTTGAGAATTTGGCAATGACCTTTTCTTAGATTCGATTTGTATCTTTCAGAATAATTATCATATCAGTCAATGTCAAAAGAGCATTTTACAATGCTTTTTTTTATCAATTGAAAGGGAGTAACGAATAATAATTTTAGAGTGAGTCTATGGTACTATGCATATTACGATTTGTTACCATGCTACGGTTCTATATTTGAGTTTTCAAATCCTAATGGTCGATCCGAACCGTTCATCTTGTTCTCCATATTAATATGTGTTTGGAGACCAAATTTTACATTTTTTGAAATTTGTTTACTATTTTTTTAGATTTATTGAAAATCACTGTTTTTGGATGGTCCAGAATTTTCAGATCAAGTGATTTTCTAAATATCTAAAAAAATAGTAAAAAATTTTCAAAAAATGTAAAATTTTGTCTTCAAACACATATTAATATGGAGAACAAGATGAACAGTTCGGATCAACCGTTAGGATTTGAAAACTCGAATATAGAGACGTAGCACGGTAACAACCCGTGATATGCATAGTACCATAGACTCACTCGTAATTTTAAGCTAAATCATGCATTTTGCTGCTTTTTTTTTTTTCTGATTCCAACTTGTGAATCAGCATCTTGTACACATCTTTCAACAAATTGAAAATGGAAACCTGTGAAGCAATTAAGTTTGAACAGAATAAATTGAAGCTAAAGAAGAAGAAATAATATCTTAATAAATTTTAATCCCCGAGTTACTTGAGTCGACCTAGCCTGAACATTTTGATGTCAATTCTATTTCTTGGATTCTTTTATGGAGTCTCATTGTATCATCATAAATAATCAACCCATTTTAGCTTTGAGTGGGTTTTCTTGATTGTTGGTTTGCTATACCAAGAATTGCATTTAAGGGGCATTAGCAAATTGGCATTCATACTAAGCTCTGACACCAAAATATTTGAAAAGATAAAACAACAAAGAATAGAAATCAGATGGGATAGATTAGGGACGAACAACTGGTACCAACAGTTACATTAGCTGGTGTTAGTTCCTAATGAGATGAAACATTCATGCTGGGAATTTGCAAATCATTTCATCAACCCTACTTTGTTTCCTCTCAGATTTTTCACTGTGCTGAATTACACTAGTAACTCCCTCTCATTAAATGATCTGAGAAGCTCAACATAAAACGCACGAACACAAGCAAAAAAAGCAAATACAGATTATATTTCAACCTTTTACATAAGAATCCCAGAGCAATGAAGTACATAATTCTATTGCCCGACACAGAAACTGAGTACATAATACGACATAAATATCAAGGTGCACTAGGACAGGAATCCCAATACCATTATTATGCAAGCCGTCAAACCTTCCATATATGTTGCTCCTGGTTACCTGAGGAAGGAAGGTAAACAGAATAAGAAATACTGAATGGAAATGTGATTGCAAAGAATGGTGAATGTAGCACGAGCCAGCTCAGTACCATACAGTTTTTATCTGTCCCAAATAAGTGATTATAGTCATATATTGTCGTGCCAATGAACAACAAACTGTATTATGCTAAATGATTTCACATACCAGAATAAAAAATAAGGAGCTCCCAATTAAAAGTCATGTTGTTAGTCGTGGTACATGACATATTAATTCCTAAATTACAAGGCATGAACCAACAAAAGGCATGTTTTTCCTACTATTTATAAGATGCCGAAAGATCAAAACTTCTCACAAAACAAGGAGAGGTTATTTCAGATAATTTCGAGAAGTGGGAAGGTGAGATATATATTGAAAACTTCATTTTTCTGCATTTCTCATTTTGTGGAGGGTACATGACATGTCAAGTTTCCTTAGTGCATACTGTACAAGCTCAATTTTCTTAAATTAATAAATCAAAGAAAATATTACCTCAGGCGCTGGTAGAGTCACCCAGATGCTTGATCTCATGAAGGGATCTGAAATTCTCCCATGGCTTCTCCCACACCTTTGCTTCTAGAAGGGACTTCTTCTTGCTCGCATCAACAGCCTCAATTGTCAAGTGGTGCATCGTACCAGATACCACCTGGGTCTTTACCTTCACCACCCGTGAAAATTGCAGACCAGCATTCTGCATATAGCATAAATATTTTGGGAAGTTGAATTTGAAATGCCATAAGCAACAAACTAGAAGGATAATTCAATTAGTTGAGTCTGGTCATTGTAATTTGATCTGTACCAGAATATAAATTTTTTTGGTTTAGAAGTTTCTTTTGGCATAATTCATCAAAAATGCAAGCTTATTTTTCATTTTAGCGTATAAACTTATTTATTTATTTTTATTTAGGGGTTTCACCGTACACTTTTATCTGTACCATGAACACTAATTCTTTTATATAGTCTTTTAACCTTTTTTTCTACAAAGTACCTGATCTGTTCCCTGTTAGTTGGCTTGATTTGAGTACATACTGGATATGTGGCCAACTTGGGTAGATAATAGACTGCTCAATTGTACAAATTATAGATCTTGCACGAGTAATTAATTCTGATCAGGAGAACTTTTGTTGATCAGGGCATTAAAAAATGGTGATCGGCTCAATAAAAAGACCATAGTGGAAAAATGGGGATAAACCCATGAACTAACATCACAAACAAAAATGCACAGCAATAGAGAATATTTGCAAAAGGCTCACCGATTTCTTGTTGTGTTCATCCAGCGCAAAGCGAGCGAGCTCGACGGTATTGAGATCGTTCTCTGCTCCCGATACATCTCTAATTCCTCCCAACATTGGAGACGCCATTTCTTTCTGTGTCTATCTCTCTTGATCTCGTGTCTCTGTCTTTTGTTTTGAGAAACAGAATCTGATACCGCATGACTAAATAGAGAAAAAGCGAGTGTGCCCACGTATTGGGTCTTTCGGTTTCTTTATTCGATGTCTCATTATTAAAGTGCCAAAACAAAATAAAAAGAAAGTAGGGACCTTATCCGAGTTGAGATCTAGTGAAGTAACCCAACTTTTGGGTTTTGGATCCGGACCGTCCGATTCTAATCTGTGATAATCCATCTAAAGTGGAGCGGACACATCTCAAGTAACAAATTCGAATTCCGAAGTGATCTCAAGCGACGGATTCGAATCAGACGGTCCTGATCCAAAACCCAAAAGTTGGGTTACTTTAGGGGATCCGGACCCCCTTATCCGCGTTATTTTCGTTTCTTTGTTAGAAACCAGAAAGTTTACCAAGTACCCCTCTCTAGTTATGTTAATTTTATATAAAAATTCATTTGGCTCTTTTTGATAAGTATGGACAAAGCTCGTCCCCTAATTATGTCATATCAATGGTAGACTTTATTTTGTCAAGTGTGGTTAAATATAATTTGTACATTTGAAAATATAAATTTATGAATATATTCTAGATGAGAGTGACGTCACAACTTTATGATAAACTAAACGAAATCAGTGTTATAAATAAACGTATGTGCTCGTCTGACGAACAGGATACTGTCAAATGATTAATTGGAATAATCAGAAATAATCAGCTATAATTAGAAAAAAATCAGTCAATTAGTCGAAAAAAATCGTGACGATTTGATCTTCACCAACGAATGATCAACCGATTAATCGGCCTAAACAGCTGTTTTTTATAACACTTAATCAAATTGTCTCAAGTGATAGTTAGAATTAGCTTTTTCTCATACAATTTCCACTACATTTCTTTTACAAGAGTATAGTAGTATATTTATTGTAATTATAAGCAACCTCGTATAAATATTGTATTAAGAAAAATATTTTCACAAAGAAACAAATTAGAATTGTACCTCATTTGATTTTTTTTTAATTGCATGTTGTTTCAAGTTAACGGAGGATATTTTTATCTATTGAGATAAAAATAGAGATCGAACCTTTCAAATTTAAAAATTTACGAAAAACAATTAAATGAGTTCAATCCTGCAAGCTTACATATAATAGATTATTCTTTTTTTTACCGGAAGAATAAAGTCGTAATTTATGAAGCATTAACCTTTTATATTTGACTAATAAATAAGGGCTTTAAAATAATTTTTGTTTTTGACTCGTTTTGCTTAACGGGTAAGGAATAGATATCTATTAAATAATATCTTGATGAATAACTTGCAAAAGATCTTCGCTGCAAAAAAATTCTTAATGGACAAGTAATATAGAACGGTAGATGATCTTTTGTGGTGATTAGGACGTGTGATATCCGATTCACATCAAAATTTATGCATAATAATATGTGCAAATTTTAAAGTTATTTATTCAAATCTTGATACATATAAAATATTAAACTGAATTTAGTCTGATACTTGTCAAATCGTCCTCAAATTTTATAAAACTTTTTTTTTTGAAAACTTAGTAGTAGCTACCAAGGTCAAATTTCATAAAACTTAACAACCGTGCAGAACAATTCAGTGACGTAACAATTCGTCAAATCTTGTGAGGATTCAAGGGAAGGGGCATAGTTACGTCACTGAATTGTTCTGCATCCTCGGATTTATTCAAAATGGGACAACATTAATCCAACGGCTCATATTATCTTCTTTATTTCCAAAAGTTCGATGGAGCTTTTTTTTTTTTATTAAATATACAGCGGGTTGTTTAACAAGCTAACGGGTCAAATACATACTTAAAACATCGGATAAATTCGGAAAGGTCACTGCAGCTCGTCCGGAGAAATGCATTCAGCAGCACATGGGAGGGCTCAACCACTGAGAAAACGAATCCCTCAATGTCACGTGTCCTCGACTAGAGGACAAGCCGCTTTTTTTAGTTACTTACCACTCTAATAAATCAAAATTAAATGATTACTATCAGGCTAGTGCAAATTTTAATTCTACCATCCTCGCAGACTGAGTCTGCATACAGATCTCAATCAATTCGCAAACCCAGTTTGCGCATCGAATCCGTTCGCAGACCATGGATTATTCTATTTTTTTTATAAAACTTAGATGTGAACATCGTCTGTCCCTACCAACAATGCACCAACATCTGTTTCTTTTCTTTTTTATTTTATCAAGACTACCGACTTATTAGGAATCTCGGTATTCATACGATGGACTTGTTTTAGGAGAACCATTCATTGAAATTTGGTCTCCGCGTTATAATGGACCCACTAATCAGTGGAATCAGAAACTATTCGTCCTATTTCTCGTAGAATAAAAAATAATTGGTGTGCAGATTCAGTATGTGAGGGTGGTAGAAATGAAATTATGGCTAACATTGTGGTAACTAAAAAAAACTGGAGGACGAGCCGAAAAGCTAACGGGTTCACTACTGTATTTAATCGACTAGAGAAAATTTGTAATAAAAAAAACACCAGTTTGCCAAATTTTACTTGAAAATTGAAATGGAGCAAACGTTAGTGAAAATTAAAGATATTAACGATTTTTTTTTTTTGAGAAAGATATTAACGAAGTTAGTTGCACTTCACGCACCTCATCAGTTATATGCATTTTCTATTTTTTTTTCTATAGATCATGCGTTGCGTGAATCAAACTAGTTTTGTTAATATATTTAACATGAAATTCTGTAGCTAACGTTCAGAGCCCCGATTTTTTTTACTAATATCCATAATTAAATAGAACAATACAGAAATGTTCATGATTTTCGGAAAATTTTAAAAATATTCAAACTGGCGAGAATCTCGACGGTCCACTTTATTTCTAGACCGTCAGGATTCTCGACAGTCAAGAAATAAAAATTCAACATCAAAATTCTCAATAGTTACGACATAATATCATTTTTTTTATTTGACACGGGTTTTTATGTTGCTGAATATTTGGATTTGTGTTTTTTTTTTATTTAATTACAAGATTTTATAAAAAAATTATTGACATATTAGAAATATTTTTATATTTTTTTGAAAAATAGATAGAATACTATAGAATTGAATTTATTAAAAAAACAACAAATAATCCCGTATCAACATTTATAGTCGGGATTTTTTACAGTTGTAAGAAAAATCAAAATATTTCTTTGTGTGTTACTAAAAAATTTTATTTTGAATCTGAATTATTGATTCTGGGTCAAAAGTCACTTTTGTGTAAATAAAGAAATTATCGTGGTCCTTCTAGTAATTACAAAATATTTACTTTAATGTCAACTTCACTAAATTTTTTTCGACGCAGAATTTATTATTGAAGAAACTTATTTCCGAATCATTATTATATGTTCTTGAATCCTTCCAATATTCCTATATTTTAGATCACCTCTAGTTAGTGAAATTTTAATTGGGTTGTAAAACAAACCCAAAAATATCCAACACAGAATGTTGCTGATATTAATTTGACAACTGCAATTTTAATTGCTGGATGCCAAGCAGTTATAAATTTAATAAGAATTTATAGATAAACAATCTATTTAAAAATATCAAATCATATTATAATTTGTATGTGGTTGATAATTGTAAGGATTTTGAACTTGATCATTATAAAAATACTAGTATAATTAAAATTCAAATTAATTATAAATTTGGAAATTATTCGAAATGATAATTGAATTGCTGATGTTATATATATATATATGCAATAGATGCTCTATATGATGAATCATATCACCAAAGTTATTTTCTGAGTTAGAATCCGGTCCGTTCGTTACATCCTAACACAAGGTATCCATGTACTACAAATTTGAACCGAATAAAGCCGAATTCTCATCGGATGATCCAGATTTCTCTTTGTTTCAAGAAGAACCGTATTGAACTGGAAGAAACATTTGGGCCTATAATGGGCCCTTGTAAGTACGTCTCCTTAAAATTGAAGCCCAGACAATTTCTGGACTGATGAAAGATGGAAGCCCAAACAAGTTCTGGACTGACAACAAGTCTGTATTTACCATAAAACATCGACAATGTCATTGATTTGGTACCCCCTCTTTTTTTCAACGTGTCGGTTGAGAGGCAGCCTCTAGCAGTGGAAAATTAACCAATATTTCATTCAAAGACACGTGTACACGCAATGAAATTGGAAATAAATCTGCTGTGATTCTAAATGGATCGCAGAACCTGTTATTTCAAATTCATCCATTTATCTGGCTAGAAATTCGTGCATAAAAAATAAGTGCTATTGAGATTTGTGTATTTCAAAAATTAAAAGGCTAGATTTGAAATCACAGGTCCTGCGATTCCTTTAGAATCTCAGCAGATTTATTTCCAATGAAATATAGGGTCGAGAAGAGTTTCGTTTCTCTCTGTTTGAAAAACAAAACAAAAAATGGCGTTATGACCAAAAATAAAATAAAAAGTGTGTCCGCTGTCTCCAACTGCGGACACTGATTTCAATTCGTACTAAATATGAAATTTTAATCACTGTTAATTTTTCTTTTTCAGACGATAAATATAAAAATTTTGAATACACATGTTTAATAAATTATATATTCAATTTTAAAATTTAGACAGTTGATTCAAATTATTTAACATGATCTTTATATTAAATAATATGTAATTGTAGAACAAATTGTATTTTTTTTTACTTTTTTATTTTTATAATTTTTGGAGGTGTAGATTTTTCAGATAAAATTATGTATTAAGATGTGCACAAAATTTTCATTTATTTACCGCTTAACTTGATACTAAATAAGTTCGACAAATTATAAATTTTATATGTAAACAGAGTTCTCATGATAAAGATCAATTTGAACATCTTGGATTTGTATTTGGACTTTAAAAACATATAAATGACTCGTATACAGATGTCACATTATGCTTATATAAGTAGCGTAGTCAGATATTTTTATAGTTCAATTATCTATTTACTCTTTTCTGAAATGATAAAATAAAGTTGGTAATAATCTAATCTGAATTAGAATTTGTTACTACATTATCTAGCAAACCTTAATTCAAACCAAAAGTATATATTAAATGTATATAGTAAATACCCTATAGATTATTCTCACCTGAAAAATGAGGTGAGAATGTTAGCTGGATCCGCATGGCTGTATTGCACAAATTGGCATATGCTTCCAATCAAACCAAAAGTTGACTAATTTGCATCTCGTCCCCTCACTAATCTCACTTTCATGTGGGCCATGTTCACGCTCAATTTAGTACTACTCATTGCCTAGCTGGAAAAGGGATGTCTACTGAGTTCTCACCTAACTTTTGGATCACATACAGTATTTTCCCTTTTTCTCTTTTGTTTGTTTTTTCTTTTTTCTATGATAATATACCCGGAGTTCCTACTTTTTTCTTTAGGAATTCAGATCCAGTACAATACATAACAGTATAACAGTGCAATTAGATACATTAGGCAAAGGTGGATGTAGAAGCATAATAGGTGGATCAATTGATTCTCACTTTAAAAGAAAATTATTTATATATGATTTTATATATAAATTATAATAAAATGTCATGATACTATCAAATTGAACCTAATTATATGCATTTTTATATGATTATCCATACTTATACCCTTATAGTTTCAAAGTCTGACTCTGCTCTTGCACCAGAGATACTCTTTTCTTAGTCTGGATCTGATCTAATACAAATTAATTGTGATTTTTACTAATATGGGTCTGTTAGTAAGTCCCCGCCTTTTGCAATTTTTAGAAAAAAAAAAAATCTTTAACACGCGCATAGCTTTGTTGTTTATTTACTTTTAATGAATAATAAATGGTAGTTGAACAATATAACTTAATGTAAATATAAAAAGCTATTAATATTAACAAAAGTAAAAATTATTTCTACTAGTCAACAAAATTTTATTACATATTTCTTGTTATCAATGCTACTATTAATGCATTGACATTATAAGAGAAATCTGATGCATTGACATTATTTCTTGTTATCAATGCTACTATTAATCTTAATGACATCGTAATAAAGATTATATATTAAAATTTAGATAAAGACTGAACGAGTTGAGACTTTAATTTAGAAGATGTATGAGGTAATTTGTAATAATCTGATTTATTGACATTTTTTAGTAAGCCGATGTTACGACTTAAGTACAGTAACATATATATAAATTTGTGAATTAACCTTCAACACAGACTAAATTGGATTTTTAATTTAGAAGATATATAGACTGGGGAGTGGGACACTTGTACCGCCTTATCCTTAAAAAATTCTTTAATACACTGTTACTACATTAATTACGGAGTCCCCAATTTGAAAATATTTTATTGGTAGTAATTAATAGAAAATGAGAGAGAAAAATAGAAAGAGTACAGCTGTTTTTTTATGGGTAATAAGATTGGCACTGTTCATACTGATTCTAATTTTTTTTTTAAAGTTAAGATCGGTACTGTTCATACCGATCTAAACTTTTTTTTTTCAAAGTTTAGATCGGTACTGTTCATGCCGATCTTAACCTTTTGTTTTTTTTTTTTAAGTTGCAAAAAAAAAAGTTAGAATTGATATAAACAGTACCATCTCACTTCCATATAAAAAAAAAATGTACTCTTTCTGTTTCTCTCTCTTCTTTTCTATTAATTACTACTAATAAAATTCCCCCCCCCCCCCCCCCCCAATTTGTCCTGTGTAATGCACGGAGCCACAGACTCAGAGACTTTAATTCTTTGGTACATCAAAATTAATAGAATAATAAACAATGAAAGAGAGAAAAAATAATTCTTCCAGAAGTAGGACATCGGTAAATATAAAAATAAAATAGTAAAAGAAAAAGAATTAGATCGTGATTTCGTGAAGATAACTGCTCCACATCGGGTCTCGTAAAGAAATGCGGGAATATTAGAAAGTAGCACATCTAAAGAACCTCACCGTTTGTTTAGTAATCTCACATGCTCTCCAGTGCTAGCTAATACAAATCTTATAGAAATCTTTTAATAGGAGCAACGGTGCCGAAAGCAGAACAATATATCTGTAAAAAAAGTTACAAAGCTGTTTAAAAATCCGAAGAGTAAAGGTAGGCTGTTGTTAATATGTTCAAACTTTTTTATTAGCTTATTTTCAAAACAGTGACCGAGTTCTATTGAATCAATAGTAGACAATTTATTTCTGGATTTTCAAAACTAGATACAGGTTTGTGTATAATCAGGGTGTTGGCTGATCTCGGAATAGCCAACAGTTTCAATTAATTAATTCACAGCAATTCACAATCCACTAGCTATACTAATAATTTTTCATTACTATTCCTATTAAAAATCCTCGCTACGGCCCTATCTTAAAATCTACTATATTAATTCGTACAAACGGCAAGTATAAAAATGATTCACACCAATTACCAACCATCCAATCTGGAAAAAATAAAATTCGGTAAGTTCTGAAAATTCTGGACCAAAAATGATTTATCTGACGGTTGTAATTCATTTGGACCAAAATACTATCCAACTCAGTTGTACAAGATCCGAAAAATAAATTTATACTACAAAAGATGCATTGTTTTGCAATGCATCTCCATTTCTCACTGTAAGTGATCACTGTTTTGCAATGCATCTCCAAAAAATGCATTTAAAAAATCTCTAAAACAGTGAACACAATTAAATATGTTTTATAAAAAAAAAATTTGTATTTAGATTTATCAAATTAAAAAAAAATGTAAATCAAATCTGAAAATTTCTATACAGAAAAATAATTTACATCCAAATTTTAAATTTCAAATTAGGCGTTTTTCTGAAACATAAAATTAATTTTCAGAAAAAAAAAATATGTATTATGTATTAAAACCAAAATACATGCTATAAAAGCTCTCGTACCAATGTTAATTAAAGGATAAAACTTACAAATTACTCCGTTAATCTTCGTGCGGAAGCGGAAGCAGATCTTATGAGCGTAGCAGTATCACTGGTTCTGCAAGAAATCACAAGCCGAAATCGGAAGCCTTGCGTTTTCCACGACCTAAAACCTTCAAGTGTTAACAGAGTGTTTCTTGGTGCTCTCTATCTTTTTTCTCTTTCTTGACAGTCACTATTCTATTTATCAGAAAGAGATAATGATGGTTTATATAAAAACCAATGCATCTCTAAATAACAGGTTGGCATTTCTTCATAACAGGTCGGGTTTTGGATTTGGGTTTCCCATAACGGGCGTACCATTTAATAAATCCAACACTTCAAATGTCAAATATAAAACATTAAAATCGATCAACTTTACACATGACACGCTTATATGTGAAGTTGTTTTCGAATTAATTTAGTATAAAAAAAAGTGTTGAAAACGAAGGTATATGAGTTAATTGTAATGCATTTGTTTTTTTGTTATTTTTAAAAAATTGATTTTATAATAAATTAATTGAAAATTTTATAAATTATGCATGTAAATACATAACTCGAAAAGTAAATAAATTTCTACAGTTTAAATTCGTTGTTTGAAATCATTATGACAAAATCCCTTTAATTATACTTAAATCTGAATGCATGTATTAAAAACAGTATATGAAACGTAAGCATTCAAATGATATAACTGTAAAACTGAAATAGAAAAATAACTAAGTGCATGCATGTAAGACTCTGAAGCATGCCTTTTGCTAATACTTCTGCTGAGATTTTTTAGATTTCTGACATAATCTCATTACTTCTTAAAAATATATATATATAAATACTTTTCTATTTCTAAAGTGATTATCGGGCACAATTAGGTGTCCAAACAAATCAGACGTGGATTGATAACGGCAAGGCGTCTAGAATGTTCTTAAGCTCTTCAAACATATTGGTGAATTTAACTCTGCAATTTATTAAATTAAATTCAAACGACAAATTTAATCACTGAAATCAATCCTACTTCACTAATAAGCTGTTTACAAACAATTTTTTTAAATTAATTTATTATAAAATCATACAATGAAAAAAAACAGACTTTAATTCTATTTTATTAAGTTCACTATGGTTTTGGTAAACTTAACTCAAAAGACTTATGAAATTGGGTCTCGGTGATTTAACTCCAAAATTCATTTGATTGAACACAAACAATGAATACAAACCGTTAAAATCAACATACTTCACATGTTTGCATGTAATTTTTTTTAAAAAAAAAAATAGTATAAAGTAAAGCAATCAAAATATGTTTAAAAATAAATATATTAAAATTAACTCATAAATCTTATTTTTCTCTAGTGCTTAGCTTTATACTAAATTAATTGGAATTTTTTTTATGTAATTGCATTACTCGTGAAGTAGTTCGGTTTCAACAATTTGAATTTATTATTTAAATCCAATTAAATGAATTTTAAAATCAAGCTCATTAAAAGACTTGACGAGAACAGGAAAAAAATGGGTTTAGTATATGATAATAGAAAAATATATATATTGATTTTGAAATTAGTATGAAAATGGTGCTATTCTGATTAGTAAAAGTATTGTTTGGATTGTACATTTCGAATAGTGAATAGTTGTAATCGAGAAAGAATGGTGTTAACAAGGTGCTAATTAAGTAGAAAGATAAATAAGTGGGGTCTCAAACGAATTATCACGACGTGAAGATGACAGAAATGACATCAATTTTATCATTTCGGAACTGTGTTGATGAAATCTTAGAAGAAAACATTTTGTATTCTTTTTTCACACTTCCAAATAGTAGTTATTCCAACATTTACAAATAATAGAGAATAACAGTTGTTTTAGCTATTGATCATGTTTAGTCGTGGACTAAATAGTGGAATAAGGGTTCTGGGCCTTAATTATTTCGCCAAACATGGTTTAATTGAGCCGGATTAAGATAGAATAAGCCGACCTTTATGCTAGCTTAAATTGGCCTAAACTAATCCACCTCTCTAGATGGTTTAATTTTATTTGATTATGAGGTCTAACTTTTCATTGTTTTTATTATTTTCAATTAATTTTTAAAGAATGTAAAATAAGCAATTAATTTTGTTTTCATTTAAAAATAAATTATCTTATAACTTTATCAATTATAGAATCGAGATTCTTTTTAAAATAGCATAACTTTGAAATTAACAAAATATGGAATTTGAAAAATAAAATAAAATATTGTTTAGAATTACTACCAATAAATAATTTTTTTCAACAACTCAACATATTTTGACAAAATAAATTAGTATACATGTAAATTTAATTAAATAAGATTCACTAAATGCAATGTGCATCTCTAAGATATTGAATTAATTTGTACATAACTTGTTTTTTTGTACAATTTCTTTCAATCAAAATGAAAAAAAAGTATGAAGAATGGCTTTATTATTGATATTACAAATTTTGTAAGACAAAATAATTTGTAATTTCAAATCATGCCTTAAGTCACTAAATTCTTATCAAGCAATGAATTTTATTAAGTCAATGTATAACTTTAGGTATCAATTAAATATGAATAATTTATGTCGGCCAAAGTTGAAATATCTAAGTTAGACTTTATTAATTTTAGTAAAAAAATTTAAATGGCATTTATCGCGTCACTGCAAAATAATTAAACAATAACGTTATGTTTATATAATATAGTACATCACTATTATAAATAACATAAATATTATTTGTGTGTACATTACTATTTCAAATAGTAAAAATGTTATTTTTGTATATCGTCACTGTGCAACTATATTGCCTTGATCCATCTCAAGAACTCACGGTCTCCTAGACGGTGCCGGGGTGCAGTGAGTCTATGGTACTATGCATATTACGATTTGGCACCGTGCTACGGCTCTATATTCGAGTTTTCAAATCCTAACGGTTGATCCGAACTGTTCATCTTGTTCTCCATATTAATATGTGTTTGGAGACCAAATTTTACATTTTTTGAATTTTTTTTAGATTTATTGAAAATTATTGTTTTTGGATGGTCCAGAATTTTCAGATCAAGTAATTTTCTAAATATTTAAAAAAATAGTAAAAAATTTTAAAAAAATGTAAAATTTGGTCTCCAAACACATATTAATATGGAGAACAAGATGAACGGTTCGAATCGACCGTTAGGATTTGAAAACTCGAATATAGAGCCGTAGCACGGTAATAACCCATGATATGCATAGTACCATAGACTCACTCTTAAAATATTAATATTTTAGAGTTACCAACACTTTTGAAAAAAAAAAGAATTTAATATTACTAGAAACACAATCATTGTATGCGAAACTTTCAAGGCGTTTACCTATCGTTTTATCATTTTTTTTTTGGTTGACAATTTATGTGTTTGTGATAATAGGGGGAATTTCACGTATACCCCTCAAAAACTTCAAAATTATATATTTCCCCCTCTAAAGTTTGAAATTACATATTTCCTCCTCTAAACTTCAAATACTCACAAATTTACCCATTTTATTGTCCTTTATATTAAAACTCATTCTAAATTTATAAAATACCCATTTTACCCTTTTATTAAAAGCATATAAAGCCCATCAAACTCAAAATTGAATCTGAACAATTTTTCTACCGTCCAAACTGCTTTTAAATATGCATGCACAAGATTAGCACGAATCTTGATGCGAACACACACGTATATTGATGTGACATGCACAGATCTTAATGTGATGGGCACCAATCAATATTGCTTTAAGATCTGTGCATGTTAGATCAACACAAAATTGAAGCACTATGCATAGATCTTAATGCGATGCACACGGATCAAACGGTAGAGGAACCCTTTAGATTTAAATTTGAGTTTGATGGGCTTTATATGCTTTTAATAAAGGGTAAAATGAGTATTTTAAGATTTTAGAATGAGTTTTAATATAAAATATAATAAAATGGGTAAATTTTTGAGTTTTTGAAGTTTAGAGGGGGAAATACGTAATTTCAAACTTTAGAGAGGGAAATACGTAATTTTGAAGTTTTTGGGGGGTATACGTGAAATTCCCCCGTGATAATATTGAGAAAAAAGGGGTGCAACTCAAACATTGTCAGCGTGCAGTTTTAAAGGGTGCGTAGACAATTAATGTGTTTGTGATAATATTGGATTTACACCTGTAACTCTGAAATTTTAATATTTTAAAATAATAAATAAAAAAATTCGGTCAAAATAATAACATCAGAATCATTTCTGAATAGTACTGTTGCTATTTGTTTCTACAAATTTACACGGGCGGATTTATGTATAGATCAGGGGGTGCTAAGCCACCCTATGATTTAAAAAAAATTAATTATGTATATTAAATTTTAGTTAAACTTTTGAGTTTTTTTAACTTTTACATAGTCTAGCATCCCTCATAAAATAACAAATGTTTGTTAGTAGTTTGGTTCTTTGAGTTCTAATTGTTATGTGATAGCTACTGATAGGTCATGAGTTCAATTCTACATTTTTTAATTTTTTTCATATATTACATTTTATAAATTAGCCCCCCTATTTATATTTTCTAATTCCGCCCTTGAATTTACACAAGTATAAAATCGAACGATGCAAATCATACGAGTTGATCCCCGCCATGGATATCTCGGTTAATACAAACATCCAAAAAAAGAGGACCCTGCTGATTCTGCTCATATACAACACGTAGACACGAGGATACTATTTGTTTCCTGGCTTCCAGTATAATAGAACAAATGAAATTATGAGTTGATCGCGACATGGACCGGTTTGGCAGCCAAACCGGTTCGGAATCCACGATTGAGCAACTTTTTTAATTGAAATGGTTGGTGAGATCGTGAAACTTAAACCATCTTCCCGTTCAAACATGCTCCCGAATATGGCTTGTGTTTTCTATTCGGATTCACTGTGACGGATTATGTAAGTCATATCGTGCAACCAGCTGTGCGATTTCAGAGGAATTGAAATTATAAATATAGAAGAGCTTATGTGGGTCCAGGTGTCAGTGGTACACCGACACCAATGAAGATTCTCAGCTGCAACGGAGTATCCGGGCTTGGTAGTTGCGGATTACGTCTGCCATTATATAACGGGTGGATAGTCAAATGTGACCCGCCGGGCAATTATTGGGTTCCACCGCTTTTTTGTTTCAAAAATACAGCGATAGAAACAATTCAACAAAATATCCCGGAGTTCCGACATTTTTTATTTTTACCCCATTAAAAAATTATTTTAATAATAATAACCAAAATTTAGTAATAATTTTAAAAATATCTCACCCGTGAAATTTTTTTACGGGTTGGAATTTTAATTTTAATTTTTTTTTATAAAACAGAAATTTGTTTTTATTTTTTATTTTTTGTATTTAAATATTAGAAATGTTGGATATATTTCTTTGAAAATAGATATAATACAATATAATTTGATTTATTAGAAAGACTGTAACAAATAACCCGGATCAATATTTTTCAGGCCGGATTTTTTGCGGCTGTAAGAAAAATTAATATATTTTTTTATGTGTTATTGGAAAAAAAAAAAATGCTTAGATTCTGAGTTATTGATCCCGGTTCAAAAGTCACTTCTATATAATCTAGAAAATATTGTGATCCTTCTAAGACATTTAATTTATGAAAAGTTGTATCTATTTTTGAAAAAAACAAAAACTTTAAGTTATTTAATAATTATTATTCAAAAAGAATTCTCAAGATACATTTTTTTATAAATTAAATGTCCTAAAAGGATCACAATATTTTCTAGATTACATAGAAGTAACTTTTGAACCAGTATCAATAACTCAGAATCTAAGCATTTTTATTTTTTCTAATAACACATAAAGAAATATATTAATTTTTCTTGCAGCCGTGAAATATTCCGCCTGAAAAATATTGATTCGAGTTATTTGTTACAGTCTTTCTAATAAATCAAATTATATTGTATTCCATCTATTTTCAAAGAAATATATCCAACATTTCTAATATTTCAATACAAAAAATAAAAAATAAAAACAAATTTATATTTTATAAAAAAAAATTTGGAATTAAAATTTCAACCCGTGGAAAATTTTCACGGGTGGGGTATTTTTAAAATTATTACTAAAATTTGGTTATTATTATTAAAATAATTTTTTAATGGAGTAAAAATAAAAATGTCGGCCCGGAGTTTGATTTTTTTTTTCCTTTTCTGATGCTTGGGAATAACGAATTTGTATCCTCTGCATTAACTTAAGAGGATTCTTTTGAGTTAAATGAATTTCGATCATCTAATATGTTTTAAAATTCATGTAGATTAGATCCGCACTAATATTAAAAGACCTCAATATTATAGGCAGAAGTTAGATTGGTTTCGTTTAAAATCAGACAGTTGAGATTTATTAACTCAAAAGATTCTCTTTTGAGTTAATGGAGAGGATACGCATTTTGAAAGTAACCCTAGCTTCTTTGATAAAAGTGTTATGCTGCAATCATTAATTTTTCTGATGTTATTAAAATTTAGTAAATTATTATAATATTATTAATATAGTAGACTAGGGTTTCTTAAGCTCATAAAAAAATTAGTGAGCTTAACTCCAAAATCTATTGAAACAAATTTCAATAACAAATTCGGATGATTAAAACTGATATACTTCCCGAAATACACATTTACATGTTAAATTTATAAATTTTTGACTTAATTTAATATAAAGTCAAGTGATCTAAAAAATAAAGTTTAAAGGTTAATTGTAATACGTTAATTTTTGACCGATTTTTTTACCGCTAGACTTTATAGTAAATTAATTTGAAAAATTATAAATTTGATATATAAGTGCATCACTAATGATGTAAATCCATTTGAACAATTTGAATTCGTCAACTCAAATTAATTTGATAAATTTAGAGTTAAATTCTCTCAGAAACTTAATTAGCTTAAGAACATCCCAGTTCTACTCTTCTTACTGTTACTATTTTTACCACTAATGGTATGAATAGTGTTCCGATCGTCAATCCAAAAAAAAATTATTAAAGAAAAAATAATTTTTAAAATCAGACAAGTTCCGTAGAATTTCTTTTTACACAAATAAATATATTTTCCAAAACATTAAAGATCTATCTTACCCGGTACTTTATATATATAGTCTATAGAGGTAAGGCTACGGTACTATGGGTTGCATAGAGGGCTACGGTGCTACAGCTCAATATTCGAGTTTACAAAATTCTAATGGTCGATCTAAACCATTCATCTTGTTCTCTATATTAATATGTGTATAATTTTTTAGATCAAGTGATTTTCTACCTATTTAGAAAAATAGTAAAAACATTTCAAAACACATATTAATATGGAGAACAAGATGAACGGTTCAGATCGGCCGTTAGAATTTTGAAAACTCGAATATTGAGCCGTAGCACCGTAGCCCTCTATGCAACCCATAGTACCGTAGCCTTACCTAGTCTATAGATACGTATCGTATTTCTGCATCAATACCCATATCATATCGCCTGATATTTGTATCATGTTGAAAATTATCGTATCGTTGTATCCTATATTGTATCCAATATGATATTCGTATCCGTATTCAGGGGCGGATCTAGAATTCTGATCAGGGGTAGGCACAAAATACTAATAAAAATATTTTTTTCTCCTAACGAATTAGAGCAAAAAAGCATATAAGGATGTAAAAAACTTATGACGTGACCATATACGTTACGACTCGACACGGTTCATGACACGGTTCCATTGCGGCATGACATTGGACATGTGCCGGTCGCATGTTGTGACTTGCATGTCCTGTGCAGATCTAAAAAACTCACGACTTGACAAGATACGTCATGACACAACACGATTTAGTCACAGCTCAACACGGTTCCATTTGCGGCATGACATTGCACGTGTGTCGGTCATGTGTTGTGACTCACGTGTCCTGTGCAGTGACCATTCACGCGATGTGGTCAACTTTCGAAAATTTGACATGTCACGAGAAAGATTTGGTCATGTATAATTAAGACAGTTAGATCTTAATTGAACGGTGAATTTTGAATAAACTAACCTAAATTATGAAAAAAAATAGTTAAACATGACTAAACATGACCGATCACATTTGAATACGTCACGTGTGGTCACGGCATGCCTTGATCATGGCATGACTAATATGTTGTGACCATTCATGTGTCATGACCATCCTTCCAAATTTAGTTACGGCACGTCATGTGATTCCAGTCATTGCATGATTAGTTACGTCATTCTATATATTTAGATCCTTAGTAGCATATCTCTTTTTTTATCTTAGTGAATCAGCGATTCTTCTAAGTAGAGTAGCGAAACGGACCGCGTCTTTTTTCTTTAATTCTTTTTTGTGAATCAGTTTGGAATGACTTTCTTTTATGCGTAATTTATTCTACTTGGCCATGAATTAAATCCAGGGGCAGACACTGTTATCGTCCAGGAGCAGGCACAAATATAAAATACAACTAAATCTAAAAAAAAAATTGAATCCAGGGATAGGCAAGTGCCTACCCCTGATCAATCTTGCATCCGCCACTGTCTGTATTCATGCAACATAGTTGAAGATGCATACATTGACAAACAGCATAATTAGTCACCTAGGCACCTAGCACCGAAATTTTTATAAATACCCAAAAAAAAATCAAAATTACGAAATCTACCCAGTTTCTGAATGGATTTCGATTTATGCCCCTTCCGGTTATCAAATAACCGGATTTGGAATAACCTTCCAGTTACTCAATTCCTGGACATGGACAAATGGTCCGGTTACTTGCTAAGCGGAAAGAAGAGAATTTCCGGATTTTGCTTTTTTTTTTTTATACAAAACAGAAATTTAAAAAAAAATTTGTATTGAAATATTAGAAATATTGAATATATTTATTTAAAAATAGATAAAATACAATATCATTTGATTTATTAGAAATACTGCAACAAATAGTTCAGATCAACATTTTTCAGGCCGGATTTGTCGCGGCTGTAAGAAAAATTAATATATTTATTTATGTGTTATTGAAAAAAAAAATACTTAGATTCCAAGTTATTGATCCCGGTTCAAAAGTCACTTCTAAGTAAATACAGAAAATATTGCCATTATTCTAGTACATGTAATTTCTAAAAAGTTGTATCTATTTTGAGAATTCTTTTTAAATATCAATCATTAAATAACTTAATATTTTTATTTTTTTTCAAAAATAGATACAACTTTTTAGAAATTAAATGTACTAGAAAGATGGCAATATTTTATGTATTTACCTAGAAGTGACTTTTGAACCGGGATCAATAACTCGGAATCTAAGCATTTTTATTTTTTTTCCAATAACACATAAAGAAATATATTAATTTTTCTTACAGCCGCGACAAATCCGGTATGAAAAATGTTGATCCGAACTATTTGTTACAGTATTTCTAATAAATCAAATTATATTGTATTCCATCTATTTTCAAATAAATATATTCAATATTTCTAATATTTCAATACAAAAAATAAAAAAATAAAAAAATTATATTTTGTAAAAAAAAAAGAAAAAAAGAAGAAGCAAAATCCAGAAATTCTCTTCTTTCCGCCTAGCAAGTAACCGGACCTTTTGTCCATGCCCGGGAATTAGATAACCGGAAAGTTATTCCAAATCCGGTTATTTGGTAACCGGAAGGGGCATAAATCGAAATTCATTCAGAAATTGAGTAGATTTGGTAATTTCGATATTTTTTTTTAGTATTTATAAAAATTTCGGTACCTAGCATTTAGCAATTCAAAATAGAAATACAACAAAGTTATATACTATCTTAGGTATATCGATTGCAAATTTTCAAATAAAAAAGAATACACCTATTTTTCGATTAAAAAAAATAAGGAGAAACAAATAATACATCAATATAAAAGCACTGATAATGAGGGGTGACTAAATAACTTGGAGGCTCGTTGTGTTATTATTTTTGTTGTTGTAATCGTTGTCGTGACTGAATTTATATTAAATTTTTATTTCATTCAGAAAATATTGGTCACATGTCAGATAATTTGAAATTTCTTATAATTCACAATTAACTTCTTCTACATAAATAATTAGAAATTCTATTGATTGGAACCAGACTAATTAAGATGCATCGGTTTTAATGATGCCAACACATAAAATTTTAATTGATTTTATTTTGAACGACATTATACGACGAATGTTAATTTTTTTTAATTGACTGTATCATGAAAATTGATACGTCGGGATTGCATTTCTCGTAATAAAGTAAAAGAGTGTTTGTGGAATTTTTATGGAGCACAATTTAGTATTTAAAGAAAGATTGTTATACAAATGTACTACTGTTATAACGATAATTTGAACTTTAAAACAATTTCGAACTGCAGGGCAATGTATTTTATTTTGAGAACAAAGTAGGTCCGATGAACATCAGATCTACTATTGAATTCGATGAACTCTAGGACTTTCCGATCCACTTTAAAATTTGTGCGCACACAAATTGATGCGAGCATGCATGCATATTGGAGAGCCTACTCCATAGTCTTTTTATTTTTAATAAAAAATATTATTTTCTCAACTGTCATTGCAATAGCAATATAGTCCGTTCTTTCAGCTTAATGTAATGCTATTTTCTCCGCTTAATGGATAACTTTTTGCTACCAATGGAGAATTGCTTCTTATTTCAAATTGAAAATGATTGGATTTTGACCAATGGAAACCATCAATTTGTAATTTGTATAGAATAAATAGGTATATAATATACCTAAATGTTACTATCTTATTCATCAGTACTGCTCGTTGATACTGGAAAGATTCTTTTATCTGTTCGAATTCATGACCTGAACGAGCCACACATACACCCTAGCACATGGTCCTGACATCCAGCGGGAGATTTCTTACCATTTTTTTGTGGCTGTCTTATGTTTCTAAGAAGTTGTGTATCTCTGGCTAATGAAAATCGAAATACTCCAACATTCCACCTTTGTCATATATGGAATATATGACATTAGATAGGTATCATATCCATGGAATACGATTCATTTGAAAGATGCCTTGATGGTGAAATGGTAGACGCGCGAGACTCAAAATCTCGTGCTAAAGAGCGTGGAGGTTCGAGTCCTCTTCAAGGCATAATATTTAGCTCATTGAATGAGCATTCTCAATAGTAGATTTCGGATCTAATCAATAGTGATATAAAGAATATCTTATCTGTGGATACGAAGTATTCCGGTGATCCCCACGGTTCGAGTCTGAGCTCTTGGAATTGGAATAGGTTTGGCAGCGGATCACAAAATCTCGGTGATCTTCTCGATATAATATAATCGATGAGATTCAACATGACTTTCTAAAGAGGTCATTAATGTTAGAGTTACTATTGTCTCTATTTTTTTTTGCAAAATAAGGATATAGAGTGAATAAAATATTCTTTTTTTAAAAATAAAGATAGCATACATTCTACGATAGTATACAATTTTTTTTTTAGTCTAGTAAATTGTAAATTTTATTTCGATATTTAAAGTTGAAATACCGAAGGTCTAAACTAGGCATAAGCACAAGAAGAACATCAAATATCACATTGCAAAAGCTATACACCGCTATTTTTTTGTTTTAAACTTAATTTTTTTTTACATGCATCGCGTCATCGACACTCCATCCATCCGATTAATATATATCTCTTCATGTTTATTCTCGCAGTTAATCCTGTTATTTTCTGTTAAATTAGTTATTAAATTTTGAAAAATATTTTATCTATGTTCAAAAATTTAATTGATAGTAAGGTTTTTATATATAAATTATCATTGCAAAAGTTTAATTTATTGTTAAATTTATATCTTTTTTTCGGAGCATAATGTGAAGTTGTACAATTCTAATCTTACATATCACTACGGTGTTATTCATGAAATATCTTGTAATAGTAACTTTTAAAGTCATCGCATTTATTGAGGAATTAAATGCCCGACTTTATGGGGCTTCATCCCATTCATTCATGTTTTATTATGATGTTTAATTGGTTGTTTCATTATAGAAATTATGACCGTACGTAAAGATTTAATTTATTTTAAATGAATATTTTTTTAGCAAAATCCGAAGGACAATCCTAATCTTGCATAATTTACATATCGCTACGGTTGGGTCCATGAAATATCTTTTAAGTCCTTTTGAGTAATTGTACTTAGAATGGATTAAATTTCCGTCTTTATTGCGCTTCATCATTCATGTTTTATTGTGATATTTACTTGATGTAACATTCTTTTGTAAAAATTATCCCGGTAAATTTTTAATTAATTTAAACAATTAATATTCTTTTTAGCAAAATTCGAAGGACAATCCTAATCTTGCATAATTTTCATGTCGCTGCGATAATATTCCTGGAACATTTTTTCTTGTACCTTTTGAAACAATTATCCGTCTTTATTGTGCTCCATCGTACTCTTGTTTTATTCTGGTGTTAATGTTTTTAAATTTTGATTTTAAGTAATTAATTAAGAATTTAAGATCGTCAGTCTCGTTTGATGCTATGTTTTAATTTGGTGCCAGATTAATTATGAGGCTGAAAAACTAGTATAATAATTAGGAGTAGAACTAGGGTGCTCTTAAGCTCACCAAAGTTTTGGTGAGCTTAACTCTAAAACTCATCAAATTAATTTCAAATGAAGAATCCGAACCGTTGAAACCCGCCTACCTTATGTGTGATGCATCTACATGTGAAATTTTTAAACATTCGAATTAATTTAGTATAAAGTCAAGCGGTCAAAAAACGTTCAAAATATGAATGCACTAAAATTAATTTATTAACCTTCTAATTTTGACCGCTTGACTTTATACTAAATTAATTCGAATGTTTAAAAATTTCACATGTAGATGCATCACACGCAAGGTAGGCGGATTTCAACGGTTCGGATTCATTATTTGAAATCAATTTGATGAGTTTTAGAGTTAAGCTCACCAAAACTTTGGTGAGCTTAAGAGCACCCTAGTTCTACTCAATCTTTAGTATATATGTAATAAAGAGAGTAGATCAATTTAAAATTATTATAAATACTTAACCATGATTATGCATCTATGACAATTGACAAGTAATCGTGGTGAAAATGACACTGTAACAAACTGATTTACCACGAGGGAATATATTCTTACATTTTTCTCAAAATTAGCAATCAATCCACTGTCAAAAGTTTTGTATAAATTTAGTGGTTGTTTGGATCAAATTGGTAAACTCTTACTTTGTCAAAATAAGTACGCTGTCAGTATCGCTCATTTGTGCTAGGGCCTCTTTTAACACCGAAGTATAATGTTTGTTTGACAAGTTAAACGCAGATGACCCATGAGCAAGAATTTCTTGATACGCTTGACATTGATATGTCTTTTCAAATAGTAACATTTGAAATTACTTAGGTAATTAATAAATAAACTGTTATTAGACGATAACTCCTCATGCAATCCGAGAAAGTATCATCTGCGGAGTTTTTCCCGTGCGGAGCTGTGTGGCGTTTTTAATCTGGTCCGTTCGTTTCGAATCGGACGGACCAGATCAGATCTTGCCTGCATTTTAAAAGAACTCAAAATTTGGTGAACCCTTAATCCAGTCCGTCCGATCCGAAACGAACGGACCAGATTAAAAGCGCCGCACAGAAAAACTCTGCAGAGAATAGCGTTTCGATGCAATCCAGCAAAGAGGAAAAAAGAAGAAGATATTTTTGATAAATAAAACATGAATTAGTATTTTATTAATAAATCTAGGGAGAATTTCATATATAACACTCAAAAACTGTGAAATTACATATTTACTATCTAAAAATATAATAATTCACATATTTACTCAATATAACTTAGTATGTATATCAAATATATCCAAAATTCATATTAATTATGTTTAATTTTCTAAAATTATAATTAATCAAGGATTAACTTAGCACCCTCTCTTTATTTCCTTAGAACCGTTCTCCTTTATACAAAAAATAAGAGATTAAAAACAGATATTCCAAATTGAGTTAGTAACAAAACATAGATTCTCAAACTTAGTTACTACTTTGATAACGGGTTGCGATATCATCGTTGAATTCAATATGAGTTATGTTGTTGGAAAAGCTGGAGTGGTTACCTTATTTTTAGACGATCAAGCTGGAGCTTGAATCCTTAAATCTGAATCTTCTATCCCTTCTCTTGGAGTTTAAGCAGGAGAGATGAGATGGTGAGAGTTTAAGCGAAAACGAGAAGTTACGTTAAAAAAGACGGAAGGAAAATATATGCGCAAAAGAGGAAGGAACAAAGAAGGAGAAGAGGCTAAATAACTTATTAATTATATTTTATATAATCTTAAACTTAATTAATATTATTTTTTGATTAATTAGGTAAATACAAGAGTTATTAGATTTTTAGATGGTAAATATGTAATTATAGAAATTTAGACGGTAAATACACAATTTTACAGTTTTTGAGTGGTATATATATGAAGAGGAGGGTTCAAATGCCTCCATGTTTTTGTGCCTCCATCTTTCTCTATCATTTTCAAAGTTCAAACAGTCGATCCGAACCGCTCAACCTAACCTCCATACTAAAATATGTTTGGAGACCAAATTTTATATTTTTAGGAATTTTTTTACTATTTTTTTAGATAGGTACAAAAATACTATTTTTAGATGGTTCAGATTTACTGATTTTGTACCTATCTAAAAAAATAGTAAAAAAATTCCTAAAAATATAAAATTTGGTCTCTAAACATATTTTAGTATGGAGGTTAGGTTGAGCGGTTCAGATCGACTGTTTGAACTTTGAAAATAATAGAGAGAGATGGAGGCACAAAAACATGGAGGCATTTGAATCCTTCTCATATATGAAATTCTCTCTTTATAATAAAGGTTTCTAACCATGCTGTGCAAAATCTGAACGATTTCCAAGCAAAATTACTATCCAAATTTAATAAAATTAAATAACCGCTTGATATTATTAATTTAGAGTCGGATTACTAACCAGTCCATCATTGATTCATTATCAAATAATCAATTGATAGCGTGTCCAAACACCTCACATTTAAAAAAAGTTGATTACAAGAACGAGCACGCAAAAGAAATGAACTCGAAGTCATATTCGGTGGATGGAGATGTTGTATGTACTTTATTAGAAATTTTTTTTGAAACAATAATTAAATTATGTATATTTGTAATATGAATTTGCAATAGTCAGAGAGATCAACATTTAAAAAAAAATGGATGCTAAATATTGTTTTGAAGTCCCTATTAGCAACTCGGGTAACTTGGACAATTCTCAACCGTTCATCACAAAATGAGAGTACAAACTTGCAAAAGATTTTAATATGTCTGAACGGTTGAGATGTATAAATCGGTGCAGGAACATCGTACACGAAAGGACGCGGAATAAATATATATTCTGTAGACTTTTTCTAAGGCGAGAGAGTTCACCGGTTCAACAACCCGCCCGGTTCAGGAGACTCGGTAAAACAAAATAAGTCAATAATCTCCCTGTAATCATGTTTCATGTCTACATCTCTCCTCATTAGTCTATTCCATTAATTGGCAGTAGATTGTTTGAACTTTGAACGATTCAGACAACACGCGTCGCATCACCTCAACAGTCACCACCCAAGCAATCCGACCAAAACGGACCGAACCAGTTTTGTCGGTCGGTATCGGAAGTCTTCTAGTCCCAATCTTCACCTAGATCCGGTACAGAGCCGTACAGAATATACCACCTTATTCCCCTCCCTCTCGGACTTTCCGTATCACCTTTCTTTATAGTTATCACTATTTAATTATGTTCCAATCTCCGTTATCACTGTATTTTACTAGATAAAATTCTTTCGACTTGAATATTACATATGGATTTGCTCATTAATTCTGATCTCGGTTTACGAAGCGACAAGATGATCGGACCGTGTCCGCAATTTCGCATGAGAAAGATTGCTTCCATGTTCAATACATCGAAGTAGGATCATAAAGATCGTGTGGTATCATACTGACAATGATCCACCTAACTTGTCACTTGTCAGTAGTCACTACAAACGTTTTGTTCTTGACACAGAAAATCTTTAAAATAAAAAATTAACCTCGCATTTTTGATTCATGTCTACCATTACGCCGTCTTTACTGAGGTAACTCCTCTACCCAAATAAAAACAAAAAGCTCTTCCACTCCGCTCGTCTCCCCCTCGCCAAACGCCCAAACCCCAGTCTTCCCACCTCTCCCCAAATCAGATCCACACCTTACGACCCCTTTCCTCTCTTTCCTCTCAGATCTCCTGTCCTCCCCTCTTCCTCAGGCTCCTCAAGGAATCTTTCACAGAAAGAGTTCCTTCTAATCCAATGGGGAAAGACAACGGCGTTGCGATGTCGGATGGCGTGCTGCGTAAGATCCTTCTATCCTACACCTATGTGGCGATCTGGATCTTTCTTTCCTTCTCCGTGATCGTCTACAACAAGTACATCCTTGACCCGAAGATGTACAACTGGCCGTTTCCGATCTCACTCACCATGATCCACATGGGCTTCTGCTCCACCCTCGCCTTCTTCATAATCCGCGTGTTTCGCCTGGTGGAGCCCCCCTCCTCTCCGGCCATGACCCGCGAGCTCTATGCCTCCTCCGTCCTCCCAATCGGTGCTCTTTACTCCCTCTCCCTTTGGTTCTCTAACTCCGCTTACATCTACCTCTCCGTCTCCTTCATCCAGATGCTCAAGGCCCTCATGCCTGTTGCAGTGTACTCCATAGGCATCCTCTTCAAGAAGGAGGCCTTCAAGACCGCCTCCATGCTCAACATGCTTTCCATCTCCTTTGGGGTTGCCATTGCAGCTTATGGGGAGGCTCGTTTTGACAGCTGGGGTGTCACTCTTCAGCTCGCCGCTGTTGCCTTCGAGGCCACCCGGCTTGTGCTCATTCAGATCCTCCTTACCTCTAAGGGCATCTCTCTCAACCCCATCACCTCTCTCTATTACATCGCGCCGTGCTGCTTTGCGTTCCTGCTTGTGCCGTGGTCATTTGTCGAGCTTCCTAGGCTCCGTGCGGCAGCAAGCTTCCAGCCTAATGTGTTGATTTTTGGCACTAATTCACTCTGTGCATTTGCACTGAACCTGGCCGTGTTTTTGCTGGTCGGGAAGACATCGGCTCTGACAATGAATGTAGCCGGTGTGGTGAAGGACTGGCTCTTGATTGCCTTTTCGTGGTCGGTGATTAGAGATACTGTCACCCCTATCAACCTGTTTGGATATGGGATTGCATTTCTCGGAGTGGCCTATTACAACCATATCAAGCTTCAAGCACTCAAGGCAAAGGAGGCTCAGAAGAAGGCACAGCAGGCGGATGAGGAGGCGGGCTCCCTTTTGCAAGAGAGGGATGGTGATAGGAAGTCAGACTCCCAGGCTTGATCTGTCCTGATTGGTTAGCTTCTTTGTCTTCAAACTGTTAAAATTTGATTTTTTTTTATGTGATTTAGTAGTTGGTTTGGCAAATCTCATTAAAATTGGGGTTTGGGGAATGTGATCTGTTAATGTAGGTCTTGAGTGACTGTTGATCTGTTAGTGGACATGACCTCATTTCATGAATTTGATGGGTATTTTCATTGATTTTATAGGTCTAAACTATGGCACAATTTGGAAATTTGATTTACATTGTGTTTTATCCACCAATCTATTGGAATGGATCAACAGATCTAGTCATTTGTCGCATGTACCTTTCTTTTGGGGTTGTCTATTGCATGGGCAGGGAATGGATGTCATTGAGTTAAAATCAACTAGAATTGATCTAAGATTAAAATTTAGCTGAAATGCTAACTGCATTGTTAAATGCTTTCTCTTTTATCATATCTTCAGCTAAGACCTGATTCCGAACAAAATTAGAATATATGAACCCTTGAATTATGAAGTCCTTTATGTGTGCTGTAGTTTTCTTGGTAACTTTGTAATGTAATGTTGGAATTTATGTAATCGATTAAAATGCAGTTCGGTTGAGTTGAAAATTATTAAAATTAGATCAGTAGAGTTAATTAAAAGTAAGAATTCCATTATGTATATGCATCTTTCTGCAAACTTTACCTTTCAAGCTGAGTTGTCTAAGATAAATCAAAATATATTTTGTATACTTGAAATTTTAAAAGAATGATGAAGAATTGCCCTTTTGGAACATAGGTCTTATTTAAAAAAAAATTATGCAAAAATTCTTTTATTTTCTGATTATAATTTATTTTGCAAAGTCTTAAATTGATTTCTGGTTTTTGTTTAGCAGGGAATACTCGCAATTTGCATACTTGAAAGATAGTGATATGGGCATCTTCAATCTTCTTCACATTGGTTCGAACAGGGATGAAAGTTGTTGGAGATCTGTTGCTATATGGTTATAATTTTAGGATTCTTTGTTACTTGTAGTCTACTTTTAAGCACCTTAATGAGTATTATTTTGTTTTCAATTTTTCATTGTGCTGCTATATGATGAAAACAGTATTACTGCATTTCGGCCTCCCCCTTTTTTTCTTCTTCAATTTATTTGTTTAAGCACCTGTCAGGATACCAAAATTTCTTGGTTGATTACTGTTCCTTATGTATAATGAGTTCATAGTTATTTACGCATGTTTCTGTTTTCTTGGTGTTATAGATTTTGGATTTGGTCATTAATGTTGGTTTTAGAGGTGTTCAGGTGGTGTCAATTAAGTACTTTAAACGGGCAAGGTATATTTAGTTGGTGTCAATTAAGCACCTGTCAATTAAGTACATCATTTGACGACTGGCCCGTTATTAATCGTTTATAATTAGAAATCATTTGGCACGTCGCTTTCAGGTCCAAAATGGGATTGATTAATGTGGTCAATTGCATCAAAAAGAAAGAATGGTACTTGTGTGAGAATATCACCTTTAATTAGTAGTGTTTGTTAAATGCTGAGAAGTTGCTTGTAGATTTGTTATGGTGGATAATTTTATTTGGGTGGGGGGGTTTCAAAATTATGTGTAATTTACGGGAGTAGAAAGGATGAATTCAAATAGTTTGACTGATCTGCCTCTCTTGAGTGATAAAATCAAACAGTAAAAAAATAAGATTTATAAGTTAATTTTAATGTATTTTTTTATCATTTTTTATCAATTGATTTTATACATAATTAATTTGAAAATTATAAAATTTTTATGCAAATATATCATTTGTGAAGTAGATCGATTTTAGTGGTTTAGATTTTTTGTTTGAAACATATATGATAAATTTTGAAGCTAAGCTCAACTTTGTGAGTTTAAAAACATGGCAGTTAACATCCTAGTTCTGCTCTTATATTTGCTCTTTCTCAAGTAATTAGGTGAAAGGAGACCGTTATGCATTTTCAGTAAGTATTTCCAATTATCCAGATACGTCACAAGGACACTATGTAGTGAGAGGATGACGCCTGCATTGATCAAATTTGTGTGCCTATAGCTATTTGATTATTTCCTAAAATACATAAAGCAACAGGTGATTATTTCCTAAAATACATAAAGGAGCTTTCGATTGTTATAGAGAGGCTGGGTAGTCTATATCGGTACATGAGAAATTTGTTAAGACTTATTTTTTCTTCAAATGGGGTACACCTTCCATCACTTCCATGTGATGTAGCCTGAAGTTCATTGATGAAGGTATTATTGGCTTTACTTTTTTTTTTTTTGTTTTTTGTCACAGCCCGTAGGCACTTATTGGCTTTACTAAGTATATGTTCCGTTCCCCTTGCCCAGATAGGGACGTTAATGTGTACATGTACCACGCAACTGTTCTATCCATCCATGTGGTAAACTGGTTCTACCATTATATTTCCTTTACTCTACTGATGGTTATTATTTCATTCAACTACTAATAGATATATATTTGCAGTTGATAGCTGCAGTTATTATTTTCAACTATTTAATGACTTAAAAGAGCTATAAAAATATGAGGTAAAGAAGGTTTCCAGTAAAAAGAAAGGTTAAAAAGAAAAGAAAAAATATCACAGCTTGCCAATCCATTCCTAATCAGGCAAAATTTGCTACTGAATCAGCGTCTTAAATTGTTATCATAGTCCAATTGTACTGAAATTTTCTTAGTGAATAACCACTAAATTTAATTAAATGTAATTAGCTCAATGAGATGCTTAGCACAATACACCAAACTAATTTTCATGGAATATATGTACGCCAGATACAGTTGGAAGATTTAATATTCTGCAATTAAACAGTTTTTTTTTTTTTTGAAAGCTTGGTAGAGGCTACCAGTTGGTAGAAAACTAAAATAAGATGTTACTCTCTGCAAATTATAAAATTGTATTTAAAACTCTTCTACTGCATGAGTCTTCTTAACCAACTGCAAATATCGGAAAATTTAACCTACAGAAGTTTCTGCTGGACGGCCAAGTGCCAACTGGCTCTTGAACTGATTGATACTAATCAAAATAAAAGCACTAGGAAGCAAAACAACAGACAAGCAGCAATCCAATGATAAATGTCTAAATCTTGGGTCTTTATATAAAGATTGTGGTTGGATGAAAATGAAAACCTCATGACTGATACCTATATTTTCAAATGTCACTCTGGACATCTCATATTCAAGTTCATACTGAAAGAATTGTCTTTTCAATAACTTGTGCAACTGGCTGTCAATTCCCTCAACAGAACAAATTGATGGTTTGTTAGATTGTTCGCCCAGCTAATTGAAAGAATTAAACGAAAATTCTTTGAGCAATCATAATTTTTTCTACAAATTTATAGTTACAAACAAGTTTTCGCATTGTGGATATTCGAATCAGCTCAGAGTTGGTCGTCTGAAACCTATCAATCTAGCACCTGTACAAAAATTGAAGGTGGAAAATTGGGCAGTTGATGCTAGAAACTTGGCAACAGATGTATTGGCATTAAACCTATCTACCAACATGCTTAGAATTTTTTTTTTTTTTAAGGTTAGCATGCTTGAACAATTTCATTAAACCAACCATACTCAACAATCACAGCGAACTATTTCTTCAATCAAACAAACATCAAATTGCTAAAATTTTACCGGAGCATTGTTATGTCTACATTATCTTTCCTTTGGATTTGTTGATTGGTTGTATTGACTGGTGATATAATGGAGGTACAATCAAGCACAATTAATAATGATAAGGTGCTGAGCCAAAATGTAATTAAAATGCTATAAACTATAATACAAAATTTTTGGAGCAAATTTCTGGTCAGCAGCAAAATAATTTTTGAGCAAATATCTGGTTAAAAGAACATTTTAAACATATGAACCATCCCATTAAATAATCGAACTATGACCTTAATTATATGTTTAATGCACCTTTCGTCTCAAGTTCTTTATTATATAATGTCGTCATTGATGTAGTAGAAGGATCAGTTGGGTAGATTAATGTAGCGTTATATAAAAATAGTATGTTTTCTTCACAAATATAAGAATTCTATAAATAATTTTAATTATGTTCTTGATGCCCTTTTCTACTGATTTCATTTGTGGAGATAAATAGCAAACATTTGAAACTGGTCAAATTTTAACCAGTTCGAGGGGTTAGCCGGGCAAAATTTAACCGATTAGGGTGGAGCCGGTTAAAATTTGACCAGTTTCAAATGTGTTCGGACCGGTAATTTTCTTACCGGAAAGAAGGTTGAAAACCAGCCAGATTTTGACCGGTTTAGTCATTTTTCGAAATCCTGCAAAAAACTGGGTAGGATTTGAAATTCATTTATTTTTTTGGATATTAATAAAAATTTCGGAGGTTTATATGTAGTCACGCTACTTGAAAACCTACCTTTGTATAAGGTTCAGAAGAAAATCTGTTACATTTGCAAGTGATGATTGGATGTATTTTACAAAATAAATATCTACTAATGCCGCCTCAGTTTGTTACATTTGCAAGTTTTGAAAAGAAAAACTTCCTTTTCAGTTTTTTGATTTATTTGTTTTAGCACACCTGTTCAGGTACTTAAATGTATTGCTTTAGTAGATTTTTATTTTGTAAAACAAGTTTATAGAAATCTATTATTGTTTCTGTTTCTTTTTTCTTTTGCAAGTTTTGGAGGTATGCATATACCATCAATTAGGTACCTGTAATTGTAAGGTCTTTTTAATTAGTTGGTGGTTCCACCCTTTGATGGCGTTATTATTTCTTTACAATCAGAAGTCTTAGTGCATTTTCTTTTCGGTCCCAAATATAGTTTAAATGCGTTTGATAACTGATATGATGTCAATTGCTTTTGATGAAATTAAGCATAATACTTAGAGATCAACAGATAAAGAAACAACGTGTTGTGCAATTTTAGTCATATTACACCAGCATTGATCGATTGTTCATGTTCAAATACATCCAACTTATTTTACAGATGTCAACATAATAAACAGGTACAGATATTAGTAGATGAAATAAATTGAATGAGTTATTTAATAGAATTAAAGAGGTTTGGTAGTATTTGGGCATTCTATATTTGCACATTGAAATTTGTTAAGATATCATTATCTTAGGATGGGGTACCTTCATTCCGATTTGATTTATGACGCAAATTCATTGATTGAGAAATTATTGGTTGTACTTGGAAATTTGTCACTTGCTAACATATGGTCCATATGGATTAATTCATGGTACACTAGTGTGCAGGTACTACAGAAGCACTGTTTCTATCCATGTGGTATACTGGTTTAACAATTATCTTTCTATCACAGACAGACATTATTTCATTCAACTACCAGTACATAAATATTAGGGTAAAGTGATCCAGTTAATATGAGGATGAAAATATTTCCAGTAAAGAAAGGTTGACACAAAATCAGAATTTACTTTTCCTTCAATATGGATGAATCGACATCTTAAGTAGCAATTAGTAAAGCTATACGGAGGGTTTGCTGCTAAACGCCGGATCTATTTTCAGTTTTTAATGGCTCCAATGAAATTAGTGGTGCAGTAATTCAGTGAATAAGGAACCTGTTGGACCAATTAGAAGATATACTCTGTTCGTAATTAAATATGATCAACCCTCCAGTATATATTATTTTGTAGTGAACCCTTTCTAATGCATTTTTCTTGTATACCAACTGCAGTTACCGTGAAACCCACCTGCAAGGTACTGTTGAAGGCCACATTGTACCAGTCAACTGATACCAGTAAAAAATAAGTCAAAACAGCTGAAGTGCACGAATTGTTGAGCGCTATAGCTTAAAATTGGTCCAAATTGGTCCAATAATTAATGGGCTTTAAGTTTGACAGCCACTGTCAACTATTAAAAAAAAATATTAATGGGCTTTAAGCTGTCAATCTGGCACATGAATATATGAAATTATCAAAATAATGAAATGGAAATGGGGGCCTTACAAAAGAAAATAGAAACATGTGCAGAAATATTGGTATTCTGTCAAGTTATGGGCCACGCAATAAAAAATAATAGTGGGCTTAAATCTGGATTGCTAACATGCCTAAGAGAAGTCATCATAATTAGAAGCACAAAACTTTTGAATTTCTTTAAACTGGGTTGATTTGAAATTAAAAGTACCAAATTTTAACACCCAAAATAAAATTATTTAATGGTGAGTTTTAGGATATCTTCACTGTCAATACTAAATCAAGAAGAGGCAATCGTAATTTTAGTCACTAATTTTAGGATCTCTCTCATGTTCCCTGCCCTGCGAATAGAGAAGCTAGAACAGATCCACCACTAAAATTCAAAACCAAATTTACATAGTACCCAACTCATCTCTTTGCCAATATCAACATTTTCATCTTTCAAATCGGCATTAACTTGCATAGAGAGATAAACAGTGATTTGATTGATACATCCTTAACAAAAAAAAGGTTGTGATGATGAAAGAAAGCAATGCAGGGGTTAGTGACAGTGTCATCCGAAAAGTGCTCCTCTCATATTTCTACGTCGCAATATGGATCTTCCTCTCCTTCTCCGTCATCGTCTACAACAAATATATTCTCGACCCGAAAATGTACAATTGGCCGTTCCCGATCTCCTTGACCATCATCCACATGGGCTTCTGTTCCTTCCTTGCCTTTGTAGCCATTCACATTTTTCGCTTCGTCGAGCTTCCTTCCTCCATGACTGGTGATTTGTACGTCTCATCAGTGCTCCCAATTGGTGCCTTGTACTCGCTTTCCCTCTGGTTCTCCAATTCAGCATACATGTACTTGTCCGTCTCGTTTATTCAAATGCTCAAAGCTTTAATGCCTGTTACCGTATACTCGATTGGGATTATGTTCAAGAAAGAGACATTTAAGTCCTCGATCATATTGAACATGCTTTCGATCTCCTTTGGTGTTGCAATTGCGGCTTATGGTGAGGCAAGATTTAACGTCACAGGTGTCAGTCTCCAGTTGGCGGCGGTTGTCTTCGAGGCCACTCGGTTAGTGCTAATCCAAATCCTCTTAACCTCTAAGGGAATCTCTCTTAACCCCATAACATCCCTTTACTATGTGGCACCTTGCTGTTTAGCCTTCCTTCTAGTGCCATGGGGGATTGTCGAGTTACCGAGGCTTCGCTCAGCTGGAAACTTCCAGCCTGATTTTGTGATTTTTGGAACCAATTCATTCTGTGCATTTGCATTAAATCTCGCTGTGTTTTTGCTCGTGGGAAAGACATCGGCATTGACAATGAACGTAGCGGGAGTGGTGAAGGATTGGTTGCTCATCGCCTTCTCTTGGTCGGTGATAAGGGATATGATCACGCCATTGAACTTGTTCGGATATGGAATTGCATTTCTCGGAGTTGCATATTACAACCATATCAAGTTACAGGCGCTTAGAGCGAAGGAGACGCAAAAGAAGGCGCAACAACAGAATGAAGAGACTGGTGCTTTGCTAGATGGTGAAAAGAAAATTAGTAATCAAGTTTAATTTCCTTTTGTTGGTTAGTATTTCATATCCTACTATAATTGTTTCATTATTTTTCTCCTTTCTGTTAAGGCAACAACTGCCTGTCCAAATCTTGATCTTATTAATGTAGTTGTTTTTTTTGTTTTATTTAACTGAATCTTCTTTTAGCAATTTAAGATAACATTTGTTCAATTAGTTACAGCACTTTTTTTTTTAATTAGTTAGAATTCTTATGTAGAGAAGATAATCAATAACACTTTTTGATATGATATTTGTTCAGTTCAGATAAAATTAAATTAAACAATGTATGGGCTACAAGTAATTGTACCAAAAATATCCTAACAATAAATCTTCAAATTTTATACTTGCACCTTGTATAGAATCATTGCGGGCCTGTTCTGCGTTACCGATGGAATAGGAATGAGATTGAATTGGCAAAATTTTTGAACTGATTTTTAATGTTCACGTGATTTTTTTTCTCACATGAACAGTACTCCACCGAACAGGCCCTGCATCTCCTGTTCATGCAAACATTAAAGTATTTAAAGTCTTTTCAGACTAGAGTACACGAGGATAAAAAAAAATGGTTATTCTAAATCAAAGATATCTAAAAAGAGGAGGGTTCAAATGCCTCCATTTTTTGTGTCTCTATCATGACTCTAATTTTAAAAATTTAATAACTTAAAATTTAAAACTTAGAAATTAAAATAAAACCGTTGGATACGATCTACATCATTTTATCTATGCACGTATAAAAAATTATGGCATTTCAATTTTGTTTTGGTTGTCAAGAGCTTATAAAAAACGTACTAATGTAGATAATTTTTAGACGTTGATTTTTCAACTTATTGATTCACATAAAAACAAAATTGAAATGTGATAATTTTTTATGAGCGCATAGAAAAAATAATATAAATCACAGTTTTATTTTGACTTTTAAGTTTTAAATTTTGAGTTATTAAAGTTTTTAAAAATAGAAACATGGTGGAGATACAAAAAATGGAGGCATTTGAATCCTCGTTTTTTTTTAGATATCTTTGATTTAGAAGAACCATTTTTTTTTTTTATCCTCATGTGGTCTAGTCCGAAAATACTTTAATTACTTTAATGTTTGCATGAACAGGAGATGCCATGATTCTATGCAAGGTCCAAGTATAACATTTGAAGATTTATTGTTAGGATATTTTTGGGAGTGAGTCTATGGTACTATGCATATTACGATTTGGCACCGTGCTACGGTTCTATATTCGAGTTTTCAAATCCTAACGGTCGATCCGAACCGTTCATCTTGTTCTCCATATTAATATGTGTTTGGAGACCAAATTTTACATTTTTTGAAAATTTTTTACTATTTTTTTAGATTTATTGAAAATCACTGTTTTTGGATGGTCCAGAATTTTCAGATCAAGTGATTTTCTAAATATCTAAAAAAATAGTAAATTTTTTTCAAAAAATGTAAAATTTGGTCTCCAAACACATATTAATATGGAGAACAAGATGAACGGTTCGGATCGACCGTTAGAATTTGAAAACTCGAATATAGAGCCGTAGCACGGTAACAACCCGTGATATGCATAGTACCATAGACTCACTCTATTTTTGGTACAATTACTTGTAGCCCTTGGGAGTAATTTGTTCTACTTTTGCAATTCTTTTGTTCAGATTTAGAAACAATTATCTCGCCAAAGTTTGCTATCCATTGAGACTGACACAACATTGGTGCATGTTCCTCTGCTTTTGTTATATTAATTTATTTTTTAATTTCATTCAATATGGACCAACATTTTAGTAGTCGGTGCAAAAGCTATGCATCGGAATGGTGGTGGTGGCTACCAATTGGGCCTCAATAAATTTTATGTTTTCGGCCTGAAAATAGGACAAGTAATATTTAGTTGAACATAATTCCAGAATAGCGCGCAATTCTTGATGCAGAAAGTAAATACAGTCCATGTAATTTTTTTGGGTAAATTTTGTTGGAGGGCACTAATCTTTGTCATTTATTACGAATTGGTTATTCAAGTTTGATTTGTTCCTTTCTAATTAATTAATTTTTTCATTTGTCTCAATCAAGTCACTCTATACTTTTCTGTCCAAAATTTTAACAAAATATTCCTATTCCGTTCAAAATATTAACAGAATATACTCATTCCGTCCAAAATACTTATGAAATGAGCATATTCCATCCAAAATACTAACGGAATGATCATATTCCGTTAGCATTTTGAACGCAAAAATATAGAGTGACTTGATTGGGACAAATGATAAAGTCGAGTGATTAGAAATTGACAAATCAAACTTGAGCTACCAATTCGTGACAAATGAAAAAATTTAGTGATCTCTAGCGAAATTTACTTTTTTTTTTCCTGTATATGTACATGAATATACAAACTAAAAATTGAAATTCGTATTGCATGCAAAATACAGTCCATGCAATCTTTTTATTTTATTTTTCCTGTATATTGCATGCATGATCATGACGAAACAATGGACAAACAAAAGTAAAGCACGCTCCTTAATTATCTCAAACAAGTGCAAACAATGAAGGGAACAAAAATAAGGCACTTCCGTAATTACTAAAATATCATGCTAAGTCATTATTTGAAGTCATTTACTGGGTAAAACTATTGACAGAGGTGTTTTATCTTTATGCAGTACACAAGTCCTGTGTTTTCCATTTTAACTCTTTTATTTGTGCTCTGTATGAAGCTAAAATAGTGCAGTCAATATCTTTACCCCATTCACTTGTACGAAATCATACAAATATCTCTGTATTGACCAAAGTGTACAATTTGCAGAGAAACAATGCTATCATTGTTTCTTTCACTGAATAAATCGGCCACACGAGAAAAACCTATGGTACTAGTAGTCTAGTAGAGTAGAATAGTCTTTTGCTCTTTAATTTCATTTTTAAGTAATAGATTGTTTTTAAAATCACCTATGTTTCTTTCTTATGTTGGGAATGATTGGATTTTTACTTTAATACAGCCAAGTTGTTTTAGGCTTTTTGTTTAAATCACCATGGTCCTGTTACTCCTATATGCAATTAGCATTTTTACATGTCCTTTCGAATACACTCCGTAATTCACTAAAAAATAATTTAATTGTGGGCATATTTATGCAGATACAGATTAATTTTTTGAATTTTGGCTCCCATTCGTCAAAACGGAATAAATAATTATAAAAAACTGTATACAAAGAGGTATACATAATTACTATTAGTAAGATTATATCCAGGATACTTACGAGTAGAGGTGTCAATGATACCCATTTACCTGTTTACCTTACTCATATCGTATTCGATAAGACGGATATATGGATAAGATTTTCTTTTCGTCAGCTTATTGGGTATGAGTATTGGTAAGAAATTTTTTTTTGTTAGATAAACAGGTATGGATACGGGTAAATGTTATTTCATACCCGTTGGGTAGTTATATAAAATAAATTATATCATGAAAAAATGTATACATTTTATTGTAAGAAGAATATTATACTAAACATTTTATTTTTTTTATTTGAATGTTTTGCTATTTAGTTAACGAGTTGAATTTGTTAGAAAAGTTATTTGTGATTTTGACTTTTTTTTAATTCATAAAAACTATTAGTTAGGATTGATTGTATATTTGTATTTTAATTTTATATTAGTAATTGTGATTATTTTTTTGATTCGATTAGTAATTGTGATTGCACATGCATGTCATAATAAGTTTTGTTAGTTTATTTGTAAAAATAATAAAACTATTATATTTGCATTATTCATTATTCGTCCACTACCGTTTCGTAACGGGTATGTAGGGGCGAAGGCAGGATTTTGAGTAATGGGGATAAAAAACATACAAAAAAATGTGAAGAATGGTGAGCTTGGAGGTAGGATTTTCATAGAAGTTGAGTGTTGGACGGGAGAGAGGGAGAGTCAAAGTGATATGTGAAGAGTAGTGAGTTTCTCCACTTCCGAAAAATATATATGAAATACTAAAAGTTTCTAAGTTGTACACATTGTACAATAATTTTTTTTTTTTAAATGAATAGGGGTCAACAATACAAAATTTTCATAAATTTATGGGGGTCATTTCTAAGGTACCCATAATATTTAATTATAAACAATACAACAAAAGTATATATAATAATTAGGTTTTGAAATTGAATGGGAATCAATTGACCCCATTGGATCAATGTTAATCCGCCCAAATGGGTATGAATAGAGTAAAATAAAACAAATTTTTAACGGATATAAATAAAATATAAATAATATTAATTTTTAGTGAATATGAGTATGATTTCACCTACCCGTATCGTACCATTGACACCTCTACTTACGAGGCAATGAAACTTTACAGTAACCAGAAGAGTTAGGCTGGGGTGCTATGGATAGCATAGAGGCCTCTATGCTACGGCTCAATATTCGAGTTTTCAAAATCCAAACGGTCGATCCGAACCGTTCATCTTATTCTCCATATTAATATCTGCTTGGAGACCAAATTTTACATTTTTCTGAATTTTTTTACTATTTATTAAGTATTTTACAAAATTGTTGATCCAACGGTGGCTGCACAAAACAGTAAAACTGTTGGATTAGCGATTTTCAAAGTGGCTTAATAAATAGTAAAAAAATTCAGAAAATTATAAAATTTGGTCTCCAAGCAGATATTAATATGGAGAATAAGATGAACGGTTCGGATCGACCGTTTGGATTTTGAAAACTTGAATATTGAGCCGTAGCACGGGAGGCCACTATGCTATCCATAGCACCCCAGCCTAACTCTAACCAGAAAATACCTACAAAACATGATCAAATATGGGCCCCAAAACTGCGGCTGACTTGAGAAAAACACAAGAGAATTATGAACAAGGTGAAGTCGCAATCAAATAAACGCACAAATGCACAATGAATGAGGTACAACTTCCAAATACGACAGACGAGGAATTTGACCAACTTTTCTCCGTTTGAATCAGGAGAAGAAAACCTGAAAAATTAGAATTAAGAATTAAAAAAAAAAAATCCCCTTTGTAGCTGCTACGTACCAAGGTATAAATAAGATAAGAAAAATAATTAAAAAAATATATAAGAAAAAATAAAAAGTATTAATGCATACAAAATTATAAAATTTAATGGACAAAATTATTAAAGTTAAATTTATCAAACAGACTGCCAACATTTTTATTTTTACTCATTTTTATAATATATTTTAATAAAAATAACCAAGTTATTGAATTTTTATTAAAAATACTCAAGTCGGATCCTGCGACTTAGCTTTTTTTTTTTTTTGGACCAATGGAAGTTGTTTTAAGATTCAAAATTTGTCGGTATAGGTTAGCCTGATTCTCATAAAAGCTCAGAAAATTTAAGTTATATTATTTTTTAAAGAGAAGATGCGGCTTCAAAATTTTAGTCCAATTAATTATATATTATTTTATGTTTTGGTTATTTTTTACCGAACATTATGAAAATTTAATTGTTGATAACTCTAAATTAATTTTTATCACAAACAAGTCCAACTAGATATATTTTATTTTATTTTATAGTTATTTTTTCATCGAAGACCCTGGAAGTTTAATCGCCGATAGCCCTAAGATTCTCAGATAGAATCAGACCATACGAATTGTTAATATTATAAATCATATGATTATTTTATCTTATTGTTATTTTTCACAGAAGACCCTAAAAGTTTATTCACTGATAGTTCTGAATTAATTTTCATTACAAAGAAGTCTAATTAGATATATATTATTTTATTTTATAGTTATTTTTCACTGAAAACCCTAAAAGTTTATTCGCCGATAGTCATAAATTAATTTTTATTACAAAGAACTCAAATTATATATATATATAGGCTGTGGCTAATTTGCTGCCGGCAACATTTCTGCCGGCGGTGCTGCCACTGTTTTTTCTATTTTTTGATGTTCAAACGACAAATCTAAACCGTTAGATGTTTAATCTATATTATAATCTACTTGGAGACCAAATTTTACATTTTTTTGAATTTTTTTTACTATATATTAAGCTGGTTTGAAAACCGCTGATTTCAATGCTGCAGAAATTTACTGAAATCAGCGGTTTTCAAACCAGCTTAATATATAGTAAAAAAATTTCAAAAAATGTAAAATTTGGTCTCCAAGTAGATTATAATATAGATTAAACATCTAACGGTTTGGATTTGTTGTTTGGACATCACACGGCTAAATATAGCCCCGGCAGCAATTTAGACAGACCCTATATATATATATATATATATATATATATATATATATATAGGATTTGGCTAATATGCTATGGGTAGCTAAGAGGCCTCCCGTGCTACGGCTCAATATTCGACTTTTCAAAATCCTAATGGTCGATCCGAACCGTTCATCTTGTTCTCCATATTAATATGTGCTTGGAGACCAAATTTTACATTTTTTGGAAATTTTTTACTATTTTTTTAGATTTATTGAAAATCGCTGTTTTTCAGACAAATCTGGACCATAAAAAACAACGATATTCAATAAATCTAAAAAAATAGTAAAAAATTTCCAAAAAATGTAAAATTTGGTCTCCAAACACATATTAATATGGAGAACAAGATGAACGGTTCGGATCGACCGTTAGGATTTTGAAAAGTCGAATATTGAGCCGTAGCACGGGAGGCCTCTTAGCTACCCATAGCATATTAGCCAAATCCTATATATATATATATATATATATATATATATATATATATATAATTTTATTTATGGTTATTTTTAACCAAAATCTTAGGAATTTAATCGCCGATATCCCTAAATTAAACTTCAAAGGTTATCAGTGATTAAACTACCAGGG
The DNA here is from genome assembly GCF_964058835.1 of Carex rostrata. NCBI lineage: Eukaryota > Viridiplantae > Streptophyta > Magnoliopsida > Poales > Cyperaceae > Carex > Carex rostrata. The sequence continues at coordinate 13,540,108 of NC_135919.1, forward strand.
TCTTCGGTGAAAAATAATCATAAAATAAAATAATATATATCTAATTTGACTTCTTTGTGATACAAATTAATTTAGGGTTATCGCCGATTAAACTTCCAGGGTCTTCGATGAAAAATAATCATAAAATAAAATATATCTAATTGGACTTCTTTGTGATAAAAATTAATTTAGGGTTATTGGCGATTAAATTTTCAGGGTCTTCGGTGAAAAATAACCATAAATAAAATAAAATATATCTAATTGGACTTCTTTGTGATAAAAATTAATTTAAGGTTATTGACGATTAAACATCTAGAGTCTTCGGTGAAAAATAACCATAAAATAAAATAAATCTTATCTATTTGGACTTCTTTGTGATAAAAATTAATTTAAGATTATTGACGATTAAACTTTAAGAGTTTTAGGTGGAAAGTAACTAAAATATAAAATAATATATAATTAATTGAACTAAAATTTTGAACCCGCATCTTCTCTTTAAAAAATAATATATCTTAAACTTTCGGAGCTTTTATGAGAATCAGGCCAACCTATACTGACAAATTTTGAATCTTTAAACAACTTCCATTGGTCCAAAAAAAAAGAAACAAAAGAAAAAAAAAAAAACTCGCAGGTTTAAGGCCCCAAGTCGCTGGCTATATTTTTTTTTAATAAAAATCCAATAACTTGTTTATTTTTATTAAAATATATTATAAAATGGGTAAAGATAAAAATGTAGTCTCCTTTTTGTCTCCACTAAGTTCCTCCCTTGCCTTGAATCAAAGTCTACAACCCAACTAAAACGAAAGAGCATATACCAGTTGAACTAGGGTGAATAAACGCATGCTCACATACATGTAACCGATCGACTTGGAATAATTTGAACCAAAACCTGGTCTACAATATAATCTGCCAATCTGCTACTACTTCTGTACCTTCTTTGTGCTTGCGGTTGTTTTGGCAAAACCGGCTAATTCATGTATATCATTATCCAACTAAACATGATACAGCAGAAGTTTGCTAACACAAGGAAATATTTGAATCATTCCATGGTTGAATAGAAACATGATATACCTCGACTTTATTGCTGTTGGATCGATGTCTATGAATTGTATATTCTTTAATTGCATGTTGACTCTACTTCTTTTATACAATTATACTCAATTGGAAATTAAAACTTATCTTTTTAGCATGTGTTTCTAATGTATTGAAATTTTGGCGTGGAATATATATGATGAGGTGCGTTCTTTGAGGTATCAATATATATATTTAGTGTGTTTGGATTAATATCAAAGAGTTTGAATTGAATAGAATACAAACTAAGTATTCTAAGTTGTGACTGATTCTAGAACTTTATGATGATTTGGAATTAATATATTGTGATGGTTTGAGTTTCCACAAACTCAATCCTATAAAGTTATAGCGATTTTATGACAATGTGTAACTTATATTTCAAGTCAGATTTTGTCATGTGTAACACCTTTATTTGAGTTTAATTTTTTTGAAAGTTTAATATATATAATTATAAGCAATCTATAAGCTCGGAGATTATAAAAGAAACTTGGCTGCTTAGTTTTCAACATGTTGCTACTACACGTGGGATACATATATTAATTAAAGAGCTAGAATTCATTGACAATAAAATTTAAACTATTATAAAAAATAATTTATAATTCTAAAATCCAACTATTTAAACACTATTACATAAATATTGAGTATACACATTAAAAAAATAGGGTCCTACATAACTTTACAAATGCGTGCGTGGGCCGTGTATAAAAATATCGGTAAATTATACATGGTTGTAGAACCATATACATTTTTTCAAAAACATAGTTGATTTTTTTTTTACCAAAACATTCATACACGGTTTTTAAAGTTAGTCCCGTGTATGGAAACACCAATTATACACTGATTTTTATTATTATTTAAAACCGTATATAATTCATAATTTTTTTAAAATGTACCAACAAAATCCTAGATCTGAATCCTGCGACTTGTATTTTTAATAAAAACCAATAACTTCGTTATTTTTATTAAAATATATTATAAAATGGGTAAAAATAAAAATGTAGTCTCCTTTTTTGTCTCCACTAAATTCCTCCCTTGCCTTGAATCAAAGTCTACAACCCACTACGGGTTTTTCTTCATAAAAAGAGAGTCTACAATCCAACTAAAACAAAAGAGCATATACAAGTCGAACGAGCAAAACAAGAATGAGACACTTTTCACGAGGATAAAAAAGTGACTTTTTGCGACGGACTACTCTCATTGTTCAACTTTTTTTTTTTTGCGACGGACGACCGTCGTAAAAGTGTTTTTTCACTTGCAAAAAGTGTCTACTTTGTTGTAGTGGAGGGTGAATAAACACATGCTCTCATAAATGTAATTGATCGACTTGGAATAATTGGTACCAAAACCTGGTCTACAATATAATCTACCAATCTGCTACTACTTCTGTTAGGGGTGCAAAATGGATCGGATAGTGATAAAACCATATCCGTATCCGTTTTTATTTTTCGGATACGGATACGGATAGAATATTAAATGGTTACGGATACGGATCGGATATTAAACGGATACGTATCAAATATTAAACGGATATGAATACGGATATAATTCGGATACATAATTCCGATATTGTAATAAAATTAATATATTATTCAACAAATTATTTCTTATATTAAAAAACAAAACTAATATGAAATACGGATATAATTCAAATATTCTATTAACTGGTGATGAAAATATTTTTTCTCATAGTAAACTTGTAACAACCTTCTTTACAAAAATATAAAGTAGAACATCATTCTAGTAGATTAAAAAAAGAGAGTTGGAAATCTATTAGAGCTTTTAATGTTTTGGCGGAATCATTAAAATAAGAAATTTGGAAAGTAAGAGTAGTCAAGAATATCAGGCAGAAAAATAAATAAAATATATTGATCAATCGGTAACGACTAGTAGATATATATGAACATGTAATACAAATTTTCAGAGTTTCGCGGATATCCGAAAATAAAAAAAATATGGATACCGATAATTATCCGTATCCGTATCCGTTTCTGAAATTGAAACTGTATCCGTATCTGCAAAATTTATATCTGTATCCGCAAATAGTGTGGGAAAAATGACACACCGGAGCCGGCTCCGTCACGGAACGACATGGCACGAGTGTCAGATATGTGCCATGACTTGCGTGTCCCGTGCCGTGACCATTCGCGTGGCGTGACCAATTGTTAGCAAAGAAGACACGACACAACACGACACAGCATGAAACACGACACGGCACGGAACGAGAGACATGGAAGATATGGAAGACACGGTTCCAATTTGAAAAAAAGGTCGTCATCTAGTATTGGTAGCGTTTGTTGGTGTCACTGAGGTGCATCGTGTGACGTGGGAAGGTAGGAGCGCTGAAGATGATTTGATAACTCATTAAATTTTTTATTTTTTTACGGAAAGTGATTTACTGATTTAACAATTGCCCTAGGTCTCATTAATTCCCACTTCACTAATTTACTGCACCATACTCACAAAAATAGTTAACGGGTACGTTTGGATGCACTATAAAATAGCTACTATTGAGAATAACTAGAATAGCTACTATTTGAGAATGGTGCTAACTCAAAGCTATTTGAAATAGCCAAAAAGTTGTTTGGATGCATTCTTTGGAATACTATTGAAGAGCCCATTCACGCTATTTCAAGTATTTGTTGGATTAGTGGAACAAGACTATTATGGCTGTTCAGAATAGCGTTTGATGTTATTTAAATTACTCTAAAATAGAATAGCATTGCTATTCTAACAATAGTGCAAGTACGGAAAAAGCTGTAATTCAAATTCCCTTTTATTTTTTGGCAATTTAAAGGTCAGAAATTTATTATTTTTTTATTTCAAATTTGTTTGGAAAAGACAATTCAATATGCATCTGTTTTGATTATAGAAGGTCAAATAATAAATCCTTATAATTTATATATTATGTCATAAATCAAGAATCATGATTAGTTACTGGTTTTAAGACTTTGTTAATGTGACCGGTCACGACATGTTTAGTTACGGCACGATTTGGTCACTGCATGACTTGGTCACGGCACAGGAGTCACGACATGACTCGCGTGCCGTGATCAATGACATGTCGTGACCACCTCTCATAACTTTGGTCACAGCACGTAAAAAATTAACTTGGTCACGGCACGGCACAGCACGTGACCAAAGTCATGACACGACACAACACGTTTTTTCCACACTATCCGCAAATTATTCGTATCTGTATCTGAATATCCGAATCCGCAAAATTTCGGATACAGACGGATAATATGCGATCCGTTTGCACCCCTACTTCTGTACCTTCTTTGTACTTGCGGTTGTTTTGACAAAACCGGCTAATTCATGTATATCATTATCCAACTAAACATGATACATCAGAAATTTGCTAACACAAGGAAATATTTAAATCATTCCATGGTTGAATAGAAACATGATATACCTTGACTTTATTGCTAGATAAAGCTGTTGGATCGGTGTCTATGAATTGTATAACCTTTAATTGCATGTTGACTCTACTTCTTTTATACTCAATTGTTAATTAAAACTTATCTTTTTAGTATCTGTCTCTGATGTATTAAAATGTTGGCGTGGAGCAATATGATGAGGTGTTCTTTGAGGTATCAATATATTTAGTGTGTTTAGATCAATATCAAAGAGTTTGAATTGAATAGAATACAAACTAAGTATTCTAAGTTGTGACGACTGACTCTAGAACTTTATGATGATTTGGAATTATTATATTGTGATGGTTTGAGTTTTCACAAACTCAATCCTATAAAGTTATAGCGATTTTATGACAATGTGTAACTTAATTATATTTCAAGTCAGATTTTGTCATGTGCATCACCTTTAATTGAGTTTAATTTTTTTGAAAGTTTAATATATATAATTATAAGCAATCTGTAAGCTCGGAGATTATAAAAGAAACTTGGCTGCTTAGTTTTCAACATGTTGCTACTAGACGTGGGATACATATTAATTAAAGAGCTAGAATTCATTGACAATAAAATTTAACTATTATAAAAATAATTTATAATTCTAAAATCCAACTATTTAAACACTATTACATAAATATTGAGTATACGCATTTAAAAAAAAAGGGTTATACATAATTTTACAACCGTGTGCGTGGGCATCATGTATGAAAATATCGGTAAATTATATATGGCTGTAAAGCCGTATACATTTTTTCAAAAGTATCGTTGATTTTTTTTTTTCCGCCAAAACATTCATACACAGTTTTTATAGTTAGTACCATGTATGGAAACACCAATCATACACTGATTTTTTCTATTTAAAACCATATAATTCATAATTTTTTTTAAAATGTACCAACGAAATCCTAAATATGAATTTAAATTAAACATTTACATTTAACAATATACCAAAAACCCTAAGGTAAATATTAAAAGCTACGAATTTAAAGAAATCACAGACCAAAAATACTATGTTTATCAATATAAACAACATTTACAATTACATTACACAAATTGTTATAGTAACAACATTATAACTAATAAAACAAATAAAAATGTAACATAAAAAAATACTAGATCAGAGACTTTATACATTTACCTGAACAATGTCTAAGAAAAAGCATGATAAAAGAGTATAAAATAAAAAAATAGAAAGGAAAAACTTAATCAGAAACTTGAATTTGAGTTTTAATGATCTTCCAGTTGTTTATTTGGACTTGAAAAATACGGCTATACCTTTAGAAGATAAATGTTGTAGATCTTCTCATGGCGAGCTTTCCGAATTAGGGTAGAACACTGAAATCAGACACTCAAGCGATGGGTTACACCCCTTTGAAGTTTCTTTACCTCTGATTGTCTTCTCAGTGAAGATATTGTCTTCCTTGTCTTACTTCTCGCCCTAGCCTCGCTTGTTTAGAAGAGATGTCTCAGAGAAGTACATGTACATGAAATAGATGCTTTAGAAATGATAGAAATGTCTATGCCTTAAAAAAAAGTAGATAAGATGCATTATAACCAATGTTCTAAATAATGATTATAGCGGCATAGTGGGGAGATAAAAAAAAAGCTATTGCGTATAGCGTAGCTATAGTGGAAGCTATCATATATCGCGTTTTTTCCTTTTCAAATTTTATATTCTATATTTCTACTAATTATCAACATAATTAATAATGGATAATTGAGGTAACAACTAAATGACAACTAATCTAAGTCTATACTTTTTATCAATTACACAAATAATTAAGAAGAAGAAAAAAGATCTAAAAAGTAACATTATTTAATAGTTCATACTTCATAGTATTACATATTATAATAGACGAAGAACAATTAATTTTATAAGGTAAATGAAGTCAGTATACATATTTAAATATTTTATATATTAAAATAATAATTAAAATCAATTTTCAATTGAAACGAACGATAATAATTTTACAAATGAATAATATACGAAGAGCAATCAAAAGGAAAAAATAATATTTGAATATTTCTCGATATAGAATGAGAGAATAAATCACAAATAAAAATAGAAGCACACAGTTTGGTTTAACATACTTATTGTAGAAGACTATGTAGCATTAGAAATAGGAATAGAAGTACAGAAGTTCATATAAATTGCAAAAAAAAAGCCCATGTAGCATAGCGCGTAGCTGAGTTAGCGCACTTTTATCTCATAGCTTAGCGTTTATGGTATGAAAAAGTTATAGCGCCGATATAGCTAGCTATTTAGAACACTGATAATAACAGAAAGACACTGATTAATAACGTGATTTTTTTTGTAGTTCTTTCATCAAACACATATCATACAATAAAATCGTGGATTGTTTGAGCAATCATATATGCGCGTCCGAATATGTGTTGCAACATTTATACACGACCTTTAATAAAGAACTGTGTACCATTGATTCCAATAATATATTGTTTTTTTAATAAAGAATCGTGTATAAAAATTGGAGTTCATTTTCGGATGCACACTTTCTTACTTTGAACACAGATTTTATGAGTTCTTTTAGAAACGTCTATAATGTATTGTAACTTTTTTTGTAGTAGTGAAACTTGATATATATTATATGAGTAGAACTAGGGTGCTCTTAAGCTCACCAAAGTGTTTGGTGAGCTTGACTCTAAAACCCATCAAATCGATTTCAAATGACGAATCCGAACCGTTGAAATCCGTCTACCTTACTTGTGATGCATCTACATGTGAAATTTTTAAACATTTGAATTAATTTAGTATAAAGTCAAGCGGTCAAAAAACGTTCAAAAAATGAATGCACTAAAATTAATTTATTAACCTTCTAATTTTGACCGATTGACTTTATACTAAACTAATTCAAATGTTTAAAAATTTCACATGTAGATGCATCACACGTAAGGTAGGCGGGTTTCAACGGTTCGGATTCATCATTTAAAATCGATTTGATAGGTTTTGCTTAAGAGCACCCTAGTTCTACTCTATATTATATATATACATACGGTGCACATTAAAAATAATAAATTTGATGTAAATTTTACTGTTCATCGAATTATCTACACCGATATGCATTTAACATTCTCTCACTAAATATCGAATAACACTCAAATTGTATGAAACTCGGTATACAATCAGCTAATAATAGAGCAACATATATATCTATGCATTTTTTTTTATTTTACACAACATATTTATTTTACACAACATATTTATTTATTGTTAAAATTGTCAATTAAATTTCAATCGTCAAATTATTTGAACTCTTAATTTTAGCATTTGCAATTTTCTTTTTGAATCAGTTTTCGCTCTTTTTTTTCGTGAGTCCAACTTTGCAAATTCATTTATGAAACTTCAACTGCCTTTCTGGAAGTCATAACGTAAAGTATACAGTGTCCAGTACTTCTAGTAAATTTGTATTCTATGTTCCTAAAAAAAACTTTTTAGGCCTGAAATGAAATTTCAGTGAAAAAAACGGAAAAAAAGAAAAGAAAGAGAAAGCAGAAGTCATTACAGCTGAACATCAAAACTGGTTCATTTTAATTTGTTTTTCTTTTTTGCTTTTTGAAGGAAACCATACGGTATTCTCCCTTCCGCCAGTGGTTTTGAAATTGAACTGACGAGGACTGCATTTCATGATATAATTTCAATTTTTTTTTTCTTTTAAAAACCCTGATAGTGGATATAATTTCAATTACAAAGCATTCAATTATAGTGCGGAATCTAGGTATACTACTATACATAGTAAGAACAGGGACAGCCTCTTTCTTTGGTATGATGTGGCAGATGCACTTAGCATGCACAATTGCACATGGAAAGAAATTTATGGTAGATGCACTTAGTAATGGTACTAGTTGTGGATTGGGTTTTTTGACCTAAAATATTACCAGTTGGAATATTGCAAATTACTTGACTAATTTTATTGGTCCATTTCGGTTTTGTTAAGCATGCCTTTCTTTATTGTATTAATTCAATAAAGGTCAACAAAATTCAAATGAAATATCATTAACAACAACATATATATGACCTATTGATCTCACTTCTCTATGTAAACATGCATTTAGTTTAATTTCTGTAAAAAGATATCTAAAAGAATGATATCGGAGTTAATGGAATCCTTGCTTAAAAAATTACCGCTACAAAAATAGCGTAATTTTTTTTTTATATCTTTTATCAAAAGGGTGTCAATTGGAACCCGTTAATAAAAAAGAATAAATTTGATGGTCAACATGTTGATAGTTTAGTATCAACAATAAATCAAAGAGCACTAGGTGGTGGCAGGCAAGCTGTTCCCGCACCATATTAAAAAGGAAAAATACCTTTTGCAAGTTCATGTATTGGACTGTAAAAAATGTTAATTTACGCAAAAGCGTAGCAAATTAAATAATGATTTTTGAATTGAGTTCCTTATAAAACTGCCGCACAGATCATCCTACTTGAAAATCTACATAAAAACCCATAACATTCATGTACGGTTGGTCCTTGGCAATAGACTGGTGAATTCGGGTCCTTTTTCAAAAAAAATAAAAGTAAATAAATAAATAAATTCGGATCAAAGCCTATGATGCATCTTCGTACAAATATATATATATACATATATATATAGAGTTAGGCTGGGGTGCTATGGATAGCATAGAGGCCTCTATGCTACGGCTCAATATTCGAGTTTTCAAAATCCAAACGGTCGATCCGAACCGTTCATCTTATTCTCCATATTAATATCTGCTTGGAGACCAAATTTTATAATTTTCTGAATTTTTTTACTATTTATTAAGCCACTTTGAAAATCGCTAATCCAACGGTTTTACTGTTTTGTGCAGCCACCGTTGGATCAACAATTTTGTAAAATACTTAATAAATAGTAAAAAAATTCAGAAAAATGTAAAATTTGGTCTCCAAGCAGATATTAATATGGAGAATAAGATGAACGGTTCGGATCGACCGTTTGGATTTTGAAAACTCGAATATTGAGCCGTAGCATAGAGGCCTCTATGCTATCCATAGCACCCCAGCCTAACTCCATATATATATATACATATATATATATATATATATATATATACAGGCTGTAGCTAATTTGCTGCCGGCAGCATTTCTGCCGGCGGTGCTGCCGCCCATTTTTCTGTTTTGTGATGTCCAAACAACAAATCCAAACCGGTAGATGTTTAATCTATATTATAATATACTTGGAGACCAAATTTTACATTTTTTGGAATTTTTTTACTATATATTAAGCTTGTTTGAAAACCGCTGATTTCAATGCTGCAGAAATTTACTGAAATCAGCGGTTTTCAAACTAGCTTAATATATAGTAAAAAAATTCCAAAAAATGTAAAATTTGGTCTCCAAGTAGATTATAATATAGATTAAACATCTAACGGTTTGGATTTGTTGTTTGAACATCACACAGCTAAATATAGCCCCGGCAGCACCTCTGTTGAAATGCTGCCAGCAGCAATTTAGACAGACCCTATATATACATACATATATATATATATAAATGAAAATATCTCAATCATTTGTTAATTCAATTCATTGGCATACTTAATTTTTTGTTGATAGCATGGCCTAGAAATAATATACTCTGATGAACCCCGTTGAGATGAAGAGAGAAAGATAGATTAATTCTATTAACCGTTATTATTTTTAGTGATGAGAAGACACTAAACATGCATTTTGATTTACTTGTGGGCGTATGATTTCAGAACAATATATTGTGCTGTCAAATTATGAAATGAATTGTTTGTTTCTCATGCGGTGATTTCATTCTGAATATTGATTTCCTTCAAATCCAATAATCTGAGTGGCAATCAACACTGAGAAATAATTTATCACTCGTTTCATCTTATGGGTTACGTCAAGCAATGTTATCAGAACCGGACCGGACATCAACCCGGTAATTAAACTTCCGGGTCAATGGTTCACTGGTTGGACCGGTGAGTCAACCGGTTCAATTGTTGGTTTTTTTTAAATAATAACAACTTATAACATGAAAGCCCAAGATGATATTTACTTTTATGCCTACAAATAATTCTATAAATTTAATCTTTATAATTAAGGGTAGCAATATACTTCTACAAAATTAACAAAGCAAGTCAATTGTTTAAATAAATTATATTATGTTAGCTTCATACTATGCTATATTGCCGGCCTCCTTCAAGCATATCCTATTCCAGCATGTTACATATTTTTGTGCTTTTTCAACATATCAATATGACAAAAAATGTAACATTTACATTTCTGTACGGTGCATACTTAATCCCAATTGTTCAATTTTTTCAACTTCATTTCTTGTTGGCTCATCATGCTGGCTCAATCTCGGATTAAATAAAACAATCAAGAAGCATCGTCAAATTCCCACGAGCCAACCTGCATCTAGGTTTAGAGTCTTGTGCCCTGAATTGGCTAGTTGATTAAGTCAAGTCCGAGCAATACATTCCTTTCTTCTCAACTTCAATGACCAAGTTTGGAACTGACGACTCGAGTATGTTCTCCTCATCTCTTTATTTTGGTGGCTACAAGGAATTGTCTTAAGAAGGTCAGTTTTGTCCTTTTCCACCTTCGTTGTTGGTTTTTCTTTCCTCTCTGTCGGACATCTTCTTTTTTGTTTGTGTTCTCAGATGGCATAGAAGACCTCTTCGCCCATCTAAGCTTGGTGCACGTGAGCCATGGAAAGTGTTTGTAAGTGGTTTATGTGAGCCACGTTTAAATAGGACAATACCGAATAGAGGAAATGAAAAACTCAAGCGAACCTGTTTTGAACCGGGAATTTGGGTCGGTTTGATTTAGCGTTTTTTTAATAAAACCGGCCGGTTAAACCCCTTTTGAGCGGTTCATTAACTGAAGCGATGTTTATAAAGAACCGAACCGGACAGGTGACCGGTTCCGGTTTTTTCCGGTTGAACCAACCGGTCCGGTCCGGTTTTAATAACACTGACGTCAAATTTATTATGAGAAGTTAGAGAAACGCTTCTGAGTTATAATTGACAGCAAGGCCACCTAAAGATATGAGATTTGAGTTTATTATATTTGACATGGTGCATAGAGTATATCTCTAGCATCATCCACTATAGAATGTGAGATAATTATTGTAAATAAATTGAATGTGGCAAAAATGATGAATGCTATTGGCAATGCATAAAAAGATCCGTGTCTTATGTTACGTATATTGAATGATAAATAGATGCGGTAGAATTGTCGCACCTTAGATCGGAGGTGTGGATGGTTTGAACATATTTCATTAAGACAAAAATTCCAACACTGTATATACTGGTATGAATTAAGTGGTCCTGTTAATAACGAAGGATGATTATATTAATTAGTTCTGTGACTGCGCTGCGTCAATACTTAAAGTTAAGAAAAAGGCAATGCAAAGTGTATTTTGAGCTTTTAATGGAAGTGGAAAAGTTCTCTGATGCAACTCAGATCAGCTGGCTCAAGAAAGCTAAAAAGAAAGAAATTGCATGGGTTTTGTTGAAAGAGAGCAGGGTTAAAATGTCCGGTTGATTTTGTGTTCTAATTATAAATCACATCGTTATTTTTATTTTCAAAATCTAAATATTCGATCCAAATCACATCTTTATATTTATGTATTGGACATGTAGTCGAATATTTAGTAATGTTAATTGTCAAATTTGTCATGCCGTGTTCATTGTGCCATGCATATGAATGAGAACAACACGTTCACGAATAAGACATGTGCCGAAATGTTTAGAACGTATTAAATATTTATTTTGCCTTTTTTGTTTAATTCGTAAAAAAAAGTTAAAACAGTAAATAAAATAAAAAAAGTACGAAAGATGTCCATAAACTAAATTTTTTTTTCTATATTTTTAATTTTTTTCTCATTTATTTTTTGATCTGAGTCATGAAGTTAAACACCGACTACATTAGACAGCATACTGTCGTCAAGTACAAACAATTCTTCTGCCTCCCAGCTCTCCTTTACATTGTCCAAATATTAGAATTATCTAAATAACTCAAAATTTTAATTTGGATTTAGATCGAATCTGCTTTGGCAAAAATATTAAATGGGACCCATATATTTTATTTCGGAAAACGAAATCTGCTGCTCTTCAAATATATTATTTCGTGCTCTTCTCTCTATATCTCTACTCTTGTCTGTCTCTCTTCTTCTTTGAAGAGAAAGATAGAGAGAAAAAGATACAACAGAGTCTTGCTTTTTTCTTGAAAAAAACAACGGGTGCAGATCTTTATTTTGGGTCGGATTGACTTAAATTTTAATTAGACAATTTATAGAGTCTAAACTTAAAATTTGAGTTAATTTAGGGGATCCTGACCCTCCATCCACAGCTACCTTTTTGTACCGTGGATCCCATCTTGCAGCTCCTCATTTGGTGAGTGTAAGAATCTAAAAATGTCATAGTATGACAGTATACGTCATGACACGGCACGACATGTATGCGGTCACATGCTGTAACCTGTGTGTCATGTGTCGTGATCCTTCTCGTGACGTGACACGTCACATATAATTAGAATCGTTATACCTTGATCAAACGATAAATCTTGAATAAACTAACTTAATTATGAAAAAATATAAATTAAATACAATCAGTCACGTATAATCACGGCATGACCAACGTGTCGTGACCATCCTTCAAATTTAACAACAACATAACACGACCCTTATTTTTTCTCAAAAAAAACAACAACATAACACATAAATTTGACTTTATTACAACGTGGCTATTAATAACACGACACAACAAAATACGTATTTAGATCCCCAGTTGAGCGGAGCAAAACCAAATGTAGTCATGTAGAGCCCATCTGTGCTAATTTTCTCCCTAAAATTTGTATATCATCTAAAGTCACCTCCGGAGCCCGTGTCTAGTCGTTCTCCGACGTGTCCGCACCACAATGGAGACGACACGAAATGACGAACCCCTTTACTAGATCCATAATTAACAATTCCATTCCATTATACCTGGTTTAAAAAAAAAAAAACAATTCCATTCCATTAAATTTCAGGAGGCCAAGATTCAGTGTTGGTGTTTGGTGGTTACCGCCGTCACTAGCGCACATAGGTCACCAAAATTCTCTAGTATTAAATGATTCAATTATTGCATCACCCACGCGCCTTGAATGAAATCCATTCCCAAATTAATTTGTTTCCCTGATTAAATCAAAAGGAAAAACAGAGGAACAAAGAATCGTACTATAACAGAGTACTTTGCATCAACCCTACAATAGGGAACTATAACTTTTTTTTTAAAAAAAGAAAAAGAAAAATGCCATTTGCATACTGCATGCCACCATCACCACAAAAGGCACTATAGTAAGAACCAATCACATCGTACCCCCATGCTATAAATACCCCTCTGCTGCCTACCTCGTTTCTCCATACTTCATAGTTCATACATACTAAGTTAAACACAGAGTTAGAGAGAGAGAATTATTCTCAGAGTAAATACCCCCCTCAAGAAAGAAAAAAAAAAGGAAGGAAGAAGGAGAATAGTACATACTAAAGAGATGATATCGGGTGCAAATCTTTATGCAGTAGCCAAGGCCATGGTGCCGCTATACACGGCCATGGCACTCGGCTACATCTCAGTCAAATACCTACGGGCATTTACGCCTGACCAATGCGCAGGTATCAACCATTTTGTGGCGTTATATGCTCTTCCTCTCCTTATCTTTCGCATGGTAGCCTCAAACAACCCGTACAAAATGTCTGGTCGACTACTCGCGGCCGACACGCTCCAAAAAATCATCCTTCTGGTAGTACTCTTTGCATGGGCCTACTGGGCCAACAAACGCCAGAAGAAATCACCTCGTTCTGCTTCTTCGTCGACGCCTCTTCAGTGGGTCGTGACGATATTTTCACTTGCATCTTTACCGAACACGATTATTATGGGCGTGCCGCTCCTTGGTGGCATGTATGGTAGCATGTCGGCGAGTCTGATGGCGCAAATTGTGGTGCTCCAATTCTGCATATGGTACAACCTTGTTATCTTTCTCTATGAGTATATGGCTGCAAAGCGAGCTGTTCTTGCTAAGGGTCACCAAGTTCTACCAGCAGTTGTGACAAAAACTGACGTCGGTGCAATCAAAGTGGCATTGCAAGATCAGAAAGAAAGTTCAACCGAGACGACACAACCTCAGCAGGAAGTTTGTGTAACCATAATAGAAGATGCTGAAGCGGATGGGTCTGAATCGGAAAAATCAGAGGCTGAGACAAAAGTAACAGCAACTGAGATTCCTAAAACAGTTGTTCCAATAATCAAAGCAAAATTACCTGACCAACCTGTGCCAGAAGAGAGGCCCGAACCGACCGTGGCTGTGAAGGTGGTGGCGAGCATGGCAATGAAGAAGCTTTTAAAGATACCGAACACTCATGCAAGCTTTCTCGGTCTTATCTGGTCTCTCATGGCTTCTAAGTAAGTAGAATTACATTCAATTGTTCTTTCTTCTTACTATGTTTGAAACCAAGTTAAGAATTAATTGGTTCCATTATTAGAAGGTACGTAATTTTAATAAATACTATCATTAAATAGCTTTGACAAAAGACAAAGAATCTTAATTTGGTGGAAGAATATTTTCAAACTCCCATCATAAATTAAATTAAATCTCAAATGGCAATCTTTTAAATTTTCAAATCCCAAAGTGGCTAAAGTATTATACTCATATTCTCTATGTAAACAAAAAAATAAAATAAAAAGGCTTACATATATTCCTTGCAAGCACTTGATGGCCATCAAATGGATGTCAACATCTCAATAGTGTTTATACTCACTTAATTGAGATGATAAAGAACATATGGTTCCGATTCTGAGGCTTCAAATTTGAGTTAAAAGTTACGTGCCTAGGCCTCACAACACATTTTGTGGTAGTAATAAAAATATATATTTTCGGCCGAGCTACTAAAGCAAAAGAAGGCCTCCAAAACATAATCAGTTATCATTACATCTAGTAAATGATTAATTAAAAGAAAATTCCATGAATCATATTATAGAAGCAAGTATATAGAGAACCAACTTAGCTAAATTTCTTATTTATTCTACTAACCTAAGAAACCTGATGTAAATTTGCAGGGTCGGTATTAAACTGCCAGTTATTGTAGATGATTCATTGGCCATCATTTCTACCACGGCTGTTGGGTTAAGCATGTTTAGTGCTGGTGCGTATTTTATTTCCAAAATTGCTGTTTGCTATATATAGGTGTGTGTGTGTGTGTGTGCTGCTAATAAATTTTTATTTTGTTTTTTGACAGGTACATTCTTAGCACGGCAAAGCAGATTCATCCCATGCGGTTATTCCAAGGCTAGCCTTTCAATACTCATAAGATTTATCGTAGGCCCAATTCTAATGGCATTGACATCTCTTGCTATGGGCTTACATGGTACTCTCCTTCATATCGCCATTGTGCAGGTAAGAACAACTAAGCACCATTATATCTCTTATAAAATTTGTGAAGTTCATGTTCTTTTTTTTTTTTCTAATTTGAGAGCTCTCTGTTTCTCCAGGCTGCTCTGCCCCTAGCTGTGAGTTCTTTTGTTTATGCTGAAGAATACAAGTTGCATGCAGATATCATGAGCACAGGGTATCTATTTTAAATTAGTTACATTCTATCATTCAATTAACATTTTTATTTAGGGGAAATATTAATTTGGTGCCTTGATTTTTCAGGATAATCATTGGGAACTTTTTATCGTTGCCCTTCACGATTCTCTACTACATTTTGACAGGACTATAAAAAAAGTTCATAATGATGGATGGAATTGATAGAGCTCCTTATAAACACATTTTATTTTCAATAGTGATTTATTTTACATTAGTCTATATATAGGTGCTTGGAAACATAACCTAAATTGGAAATTTGGAACATAAAATTGAAGAATGTATGTTCAACATGTTCTAAAAGCAAATGTTGATAGGCCTTAAAGTGGCCACATTCTTGCTAATGCACAGTTAATTTGTAACATCATTATATCAGCAATGTTTACTAAGTAAAGAACTTCGTCTTTTGCAATAAAAAAATGATGATAAATATTATTTGCATATAATCAATTAACCTTTAATCTTATGTAAAATGCACCTACGAAACGCTTCTGTTATTGCATGTTGGGCCGTGGGCCGTCATCTTCAGCCCAAAAAACTTAATTTGGACTGATATAAAACTTGAGCAGTTAAGCATGAACAGAGCCCGAAAAAATTATTAATACGGGACAAGTACCATACTAAATGTTGAAATCAATACCAATTATCATATTTAATTTGTTAGATTATAACTATGAAGGCCAGTAATATAAAATTTTCATATTTTATGAGGTCAAATATATATTAGAAAAATACATATATAATGATGGAAATAATATATTTATACAATATTAATTAGATAAAAAATGAAGGACAATGATCCTCATTTAGCCTTATTATATTCGCCAATGTTGGTGAGCCTCCATCCAATTTTTCTTTGTGAATTGCCCACTTCATTTTCATGATCAATGTTAAGAGAGGAATGAAATAAGACCACTTTGAGGCTCCAAAGTAGAAGTTAGATCAAAATCCAGTCCAAATATTCAATATTTGTAAATATGTATTTCTTTATTCACAATTTGCTTTAATATTATGTGCAATAATATCATTAAGAGTATGCAAGTTCGCGCCAGAGCGTGAGTCACCACAGTAATTTGGGTGCACAAAAATTTGTTACAAAAATTTGGGTGCACAAAAATTTGTTACAAAAATTTGGGTGCATTTGAACCCTCCTCATTATAATAATCTATATTCTAATAATTAACATGTAATGAAATTTACGAAAATAAAAAATTATACGAAGTAAAATTGTAAAGGAAGGTAAAAATAATTAATATATAGTAGCCAATATTGTAAGAATAAATATTGCAATAACAAAATGATGATAAATATTATTTGCATATCTATTTATAGATTATTTTTGGAAGACTTGAGTGAACAGTAACCAAACTGTTCTTGTCCGTTCGATCCATATCTAGCGCTTCTTGATGATCTCCGTTTCCTACCCTCGACACCTGTCTTCACCTTCCATTTCTCTCCCGAGAATTCTACCGTCTTTCCTCTTCGGAAAAATGGCCTCTTCTATTCTAAAAAGTTTGTTCTCCAGAGTCTCTAAAACGTTGTCAATTCTCCACGCAATAAGATTTTGAACCATTGCCAGATCGATGTAACATTTAAAGCTGATTTCATTTACGTTTTTCGCTGCTCTGGCAATGGTTATAAAATAATGGTTGATTTCACATTGGGTAGATTTTAGGGTTTAGGGTTTAGAGTTGTTTCAAGTTTTTAGCTTGACAATTTTAATGATTCACAAGAGATGGTCAATTTTAGAGTTCAAGGCTTACGCCTATATCTCAATTTTATAATGTAGCTTTTCAGTTTTGCAATTTTAATCCTTATTTTTAGATCCAAATGTGGAAAATCTTCGCAATTATTTTCTACTAGGATCAAGTGCATTGGAAAACATATATATTAAATTCAAAATTCTAGTGCCACTACCAAATCAACTGTTGACTTCCAAGTCAGTGCCTCCAAACCCTTTACCATGTGTGGAAATATATTAGCAATCATTTTCAATTGGAAATATACATGTGAAAATATATTAACAAATCATTTTCAATTGGAAATATACATGTGGAAATATATTAGCAATCATTTTGAATTGGATCAAAGCAGCGGCGAGGCTAGGATTTAAGCTAGGGGTAGGCAAAAATCGGTTTCGGATTCAAATAAGTTAACGGGTTCAGATTAAGGTTTGGATTCGGGTTCTATGTAATTTACCGAATCAATCTATTCAATCTATTCAAGGCCATCTCCTACATAGTGACAAACGAAAAATTTGGGTTCGGTTCGGCAGGTTCAAAAATTCGTGATTCGGGTATAATTCAGTTATAATTCGAGAATAATTTAGTATAATAAGAAAGAAAAAAATTGTGAAACAATCTTTTTTGTTTGTTATTATATTAATAAAGTACAATCAATCAAAGGATACCCAAAGCAAAAATAGGACGATCAATAAAATAGCGAAACAGTGTTTGGTAGGGTCAACACAATTGTGCAGAAAAGGAGAAGAGAATCCGGTCTCCAATTCAACTATTCAAGCGGACGAAAGTCGTTGGATTTTGCTGTCTAATGTACTCTATAAATTCCTGATGTTACAGTTCACGTGTGGTTTTGACCGTGAAACACTTACCCATGTCATCTATGACCGTAAAAAAATTCCCGGGTAGGCAAGTGCCTACCCTGTGAAGTACTAGCCTCGCCCCTGGATCAAAGTATGTAAAAATATATTAACAATCATTTTCAATTGAATCAAAGTATGGAAAAAATCATTGGCAACCATTTTCAACTGGATCAAACAACTATATATATATATATGCCTAACTTACACTAGTAATCAATTAATCTTTAATCTTATGTAAAATGCACCTACGAAACGCTTCTGTTATTGCATGTTGGGCCGTGGGCCGTCATCTTCAGCCCAAAAAACTTAATTTGGACTGATATAAAACTTGAGCAGTTAAGCATGAACAGAGCCCGAAAAAATTATTAATACGGGACAAGTACCATACTAAATGTTGAAATCAATACCAATTATCATATTTAATTTGTTAGATTATAACTATGAAGGCCAGTAATATAAAATTTTCATATTTTATGAGGTCAAATATATATTAGAAAAATACATATATAATGATGGAAATAATATATTTATACAATATTAATCAGATAAAAAAATGAAGGACAATGATCCTCATTTAGCCTTATTATATTCGCCAATGTTGGTGAGTCTCCATCCAATTTTTCTTTGTGAATTGCCCACTTCATTTTCATGATCAATGTTAAGAGAGGAATAGAATAAGACCACTTTGAGGCTCCAAAATAGAAGTTAGACCAAAACCCAGTCCAAATATTCAATATTTGTAAATATGTATTTCTTTATTCACAATTTGCTTTATTATTATGTGCAATAAATATCACTAAGAGTACGCAAGTTCGCGCCAGAGCGTGAGTCACCACAGTAATTAAAATTAAAGGTATGAACATATAATATCTACGAATCTGCTCAGTTGTTACAAGATCATACAAGATGAGATTTTACGGTTTTGAAAACTTATAAAATGATCATGAAACTATGCTGAAATAGATGTTCGGTTGTACTGCGAGTTTATTTGTGAAAAATCATGTACAAAAGATATTCAAGTAAAATTATATTATTCTTTTTAAAAGACTTGTTATCAATATTAAGTTAAAATTTGATAATAGTTATTAATATTTATTTGATAAATTATAATAATCTATATTCTAATAATTAACATGTAATGAAATTTACGAAAATAAAATAATTATTCAAAGTAAAATTGTAAAGGAAGGTAAGAATAATTAATATATAGTAGCCAATATTGTAAGAATAAATTATAAAGAAAAATAGAAAATGCAATAGTTAAACAAAATGTTAAGAGGAATACTCAATTAAAAAAGAAGAGAGAAGATATCACGCAACTTCCGTGTGGGAAAGAAATACTGAGATACTTTACCCAATTCCATTTTTATATTTGTAAGTAGAGCTGTAGAGAGCTGTAAGATGAGATTAGGGGTGTCAATGGGTACGGTACGGGTCGGGTGGAGACATTTTCATACCCATACCCATTATAATTGACCTTACCCATACCCTACCCATATCTATTAAAAATTGATCTTACCCTACCCTACCCTTACCCGTTAATATTATCGGGTAACGAAACGGTAGGGGGTGAATAACGGATAATACTAGTATAATAATTAGTTTTATTATATTTTACAAATTAAACATCAAAAACTCATTCATTTTAACACATATATAATTGTATTTCTAATAAAAAATAAAATAAATGTGCAATCAATTCCAACTAAATTATTTTTTATAAAGAATAAAAATTCAAAAATACGAATATACATTTAAGTGAGTTGAAAATTGAATTGAATATATATTTGAATTTTATAATTACCCTATAGGGTAATGAGTACGAAATAGTCATTACCCATACCCTTATCCATTTATTTAACGAAAAAAAATTCTTATCCATACCCATACCCATACCCAATAAGCTAACGAAAAAAAATTCTTACCCATACCCGCCTTATCGAATACGATACGGGTCGGGTATGTTAGAAATGTACTATAGGCCAGAATATTTATGGGCCATATTAATAATTAATATGGATCAACTCTTTATTGGGCTAGGCCCGAATTTCTGATATTCTGATCTGATCTGAAATGGATAAGTCTTCTGAAAGGGTTCAACGAATTGATGCCATGAATAGGCTCAAACGAACTGGTGCATATAATTTATAAATATGCTGTGATCTGTTCAGAATTCGGTTGGCCATTATCATTCAGTTTTTCGGAAAAACAGAAAGAGAGACAGATAAAAGAGGGGCTGTTAATTCGGTACTAGCATATCGAATTACAGAAGTTTATCAACTTGTTCGTGTGGATACTGATAGAGGCGTGACTGCTAGGCTGTTGCGTGGATCTGACACGAAGGAAAGGAAACACGAACGAAAGGAAAAGAAGGCTACTGCTAGACTTGAAGTTTCCGCTGCGCGTCTAGTGGTAAACTCTGTTTTAATCCTAGGATTAGTTTTATACTTGGATTCTGGTTTTCGGGTAGCAAACAAATCTTGAACTGTTTCAAATTGTTGCACTATAACCTACCCGAAATCCCAACAGTGGTATCAGAGCCACTTGTGTAGAATTAATTCTGGATTTCTGATTGTTAATTAGATTAACGTATCAATTTAATCGATTGGATTGATTAAAATTATACGAATTAATTTGGCGATTTATGTGTGGGTTAAGGAATAATTAAATAATCATAACAATTAGATTGTTCTGACAGAATTGAATCAGTTGGATTGATTCGAATTTTAGGTTAATTAAAATTAATCTGAAAGTTCTGTTTTATGAAAACTGAATCAGTTAGACTGATTCTGATATATGATTATTTTATAAATTTGAAGAGAAATTGTTTAAGTAATATATACTATATTACAGAAAAATTTTCTTCAGGGGGCAAGCCCCCTAAAACCCCCGTAAGGGGGGCCGCCCCCCTCTAACCAGCGGAACCACCGATATTATATACGGGGTAAGGAAACCCCCTCGTATTGTTTTATACATGAGCCCATATTTAGAATTAGATTCTATATCTAACTTTGTTTTGCAGTTATGGAATGTGTGAATAGTATGATCCCGTTGCCTTGTGTGAATGATGTGTGTAAATGCGGCCTGAGGTGCCCCATGAATTAATTTATTATATAATTAAAAGTGACTTGCATGTCACTTATTATGTATCATTTATACGGTCTGCGAACCGTTAAAATTAGGACATGTATGTATTTTCTTTATTGCCATTATAGTAGTTATTTTGGTTAGAATAAAGAAGATTACATGAAGGATGGATGGTGGCTATTGTCAAGTGGAGTCTTACAATGGAGATTATCATGCCATGGATCATACTATTCCACTTATGAATTGGGCTCATGTTATTATTTAATTGTTTATTATATAGCATGTTTTCAAAATAAACAACAAAGTCCATTAAAGAAAAATTAAGCTTCATGCCTTTCCAAAATCTCTAACCTATCAAGGTTTCGATCGCTAATTGATGAGCTTGCCAAAGCAAGGTATCATTAGTTATCTTAATGAGGTAGGATATAAGTGTTGGATACTTATATATAGAAAATTGGTTTCACTTAACTTGGCTATCAAAACGTTTTTGGGCCTTGAGGCATAGGTTTGAGGAGCCGGGACATGAAATGTCACCTCGAACAAACCAAGAGTTATATTAGATGTAATTAGCATGGAGTGCTTACCTAAATAACTAAATTCAAGCAG
Source organism: Carex rostrata (assembly GCF_964058835.1). NCBI lineage: Eukaryota > Viridiplantae > Streptophyta > Magnoliopsida > Poales > Cyperaceae > Carex > Carex rostrata. The sequence continues at coordinate 13,562,450 of NC_135919.1, forward strand.
TGATGCCAAAGCTCACTTGAATTTGGTGAAATATGGATCTTGGTCCGCTATGTGGTTTTATATGGGACATTGATTTTAAAACACATAGTGGGAGTAAAACTTTAGTTAAAAGGTTTTTCTAAAAACATAAACTCAAGTCTAAATTTCTGCATATTTATTTTGTTGTAGATTATGGCAAATACATCTACTTTTACGTTGCGATCTGCTATTGAAAAGGATAGTGAAAAACTCACTGGTCCAAATTTTTTAGACTGGTATAGAAATTTACGCATAATTCTCAAGCAAGAGAAAAAGGAATACGTTCTAGAGAAACCCGTTCCTGAAAAACCAAAGGCTGATACAGATGGTAAAATTTCTGCCGCAGAACAAGCAGTTTTTGATAAGCATGTGAATGATGACCTTGATGTTACTTGTCTCATGCTCACGATAATGAACTCTGAGCTTCAGAAGCAGCTTGAGAAATTGAGTGCCTATGACATAATTGTGCAGCTTCGTGAACTTTTTCAAGTTCAAGCTCGTACTGAGAGATATGAGACATCAAAGGCATTATATCAATGCAAACTGGCAGAAGGAAGCCCGGTTAGTCCTCATGTACTCAAGATGATGGGATACATTGAGAATCTGAACCGTTTGGGCTATCCCCTCAGTAAAGAGTTGGCTACTGACATTATTCTCCAGTCCTTGCCCTCAAGTTACCATCAATTCATTCTGAATTTTAACATGAATGGGCTGGAGAAGTCAATGACAGAATTGCATGGAATGCTAAAGACAGCCGAACAAAACCTGAGGAAACCTAATGATGTCCTGTTGGTTAAGAAGGAAACGAACTTCAAAAAGAAAGGCAAAAAGGGCAAAGGAAAGGCCAAAGGAAAAGGCAAAGACAAAGTTCAGGGTGGGACCTTGAACAAAAGAAAGTCTGTTGCCAGTGCCACTGAGTCGCAGTGCTTCTATTGCAATGAGATTGGTCATTGGAAGAGAGACTGCAAGAAGTTCAAGGAAGATAACAAGAAGGGAAGTGGAGCTTCCACTTCAGGTATTTTTGTTATAGAAATTAACATTTCTACTTATCAAACTGATTCATGGGTATTAGATACTGGATCAGGAGCTCATATTTGTTCAAATATGCAGGTGCTCGCAAAGAGTAGAATGTTAAATAAAGGAGAGGTACAGCTACGTGTCGGCAATGGAGCACGAGTTGCTGCTTTGGCCATAGGCACTGCATCATTGGCTCTACCTTCCGGGATGATCTTAGAATTAAATAATTGCTATTATGTACCTGCCATAAGTAGAAACATTATCTCTATTTCATGTTTGGATATGTTTGGATTTGAATTTAAATTTAAGAACAGTGGCTGTTGCTTTTATTTAAATGATATGTATTATGGCAAAGCTTCGTTACATAATGGGCTTTATATTCTAGATCTTGATGTTCCTGTCTATAACGTACAAACCAAAAGACTCAAATTAAATGATTTGAATTCCACTCTATTATGGCATTGTCGTTTAGGACATATAAGTGAGAAACGCATAAAGAAGCTTCATAAAGAAGGACTTCTAGACTCATTTGATTTGGAATCACTTGAAACATGCGAAGCTTGTTTGTTGGGAAAAATGACTAAAACACCTTTCACTGGGATAAATGAAAGGGCGAATGACCTTTTGGTACTTATACATTCAGATGTATGTGGACCATTTAGTTCAGTCGCAAGAGGTGGTTTTCAGTACTTCATCACATTTACTGATGATTTTAGTAGATATGGTTATGTCTATTTAATGAGACATAAATCAGAAGCATTTGAGAAATTCAAGGAATTTCAGAATGAAGTACAGAATCAACTTGGCAAGACAATTAAAGCTCTTCGATCAGATCGAGGAGGCGAATATTTGAGTCAAGAATTTGGTGATCATTTGAAGCAATTTGGAATTGTTTCACAACTTACTCCTCCAGGAACACCTCAATGGAACGGTGTGTCTGAAAGGAGGAATAGAACATTGTTGGACATGGTTCGTTCTATGATGAGTCAAGTTGATCTTCCATTATCATTTTGGGGATATGCTCTAGAAACGGCAGCTTTCACACTTAATAGGGTTCCAACAAAGGCAGTTGAGAAGACACCATTTGAAATATGGACTGGGAAACATCCTAGTATGTCTTTTCTTAAAATATGGGGTTGTGAGACTTATGTAAAACGATTGATGTCTGATAAGCTCACACCTAAATCTGATAAGTGTTTCTTTGTTGGATATCCGAAACAAACCAAAGGATTTTTCTTCTATAATAGGGCAGAGAACAAAGTATTTGTTGCTCGAAATGGTGTCTTCTTGGAGAAAGAATTTCTCTCCAAAGGAGTTAGTGGGAGTAATGTGCATCTCGAAGAAATTCGAGATACTCAAGAAGATACTCCTACTACTCATGAGGAACCACAAGACATTGTGGAACCTATACAAGAGACATTACCATTACGAAGGTCGGATAGGGAACGTCGCGTACCTCAGAGGTATTTGTTGCTCATATCAGAACAACGCGACATATTGTTGTTGGACAACGATGAGCCTACGACGTTTCGTGAAGCAATGGTAAGCCCGGACTCTGATAAATGGCTTGAGGCTATGAAATCTGAAATGCAATCCATGGAAGATAATCAAGTTTGGAGCTTGGTTAATTTACCTAATGGTGTAAGAACCATTGAGTGTAAATGGATTTTTAAGAAGAAAATTGACATGAATGAGAATGTTCACATTCACAAAGCACGTTTGGTGGCAAAAGGTTTCAAGCAAATTCATGGGATAGACTATGATGAAACTTTTTCACCAGTTGCAATGCTCAAGTCAATTAGGATACTTCTAGCAATTGCCGCATATTTTGATTATGAGATTTGGCAAATGGATGTCAAAACTGCTTTCCTTAATGGAAACTTGAACGAGGATGTGTACATGACACAACCCGAAGGTTTTGCTGATCCAAATAATGCTAGGAAAGTATGCAAACTTCGAAAATCTATTTATGGATTGAAACAAGCATCTCGGAGTTGGAATATTCGTTTTGATGAAGTGGTCAAGGAATTTGGATTCATCAAGAACGAAGAAGAACCTTGTGTCTATAAAAAGACTAGTGGGAGCGCACTTGTTTTTCTTGTCTTGTATGTGGATGACATTCTGTTGATTGGAAATAATATTCCATTGCTTCAATCAGTAAAGTCTTCGTTGAAAAGTAGTTTTTCAATGAAAGATTTAGGTGAAGCAAATTACATATTGGGAATAAGGATCTATAGGAATAGATCAAAAAGACTAATTGGATTGAGCCAAAGTACATACATTGACAAGGTGTTGAAAAGATTCAACATGCAAGATTCAAAGAGAGGATCTTTACCTATGTCAAGTGGCATAAGTCTTTGCAAGAATCAGTGTCCTTCGACACAAGATGAGCGAGACCGCATGAGTAAGATTCCATATGCTTCCGCAATTGGATCTATCATGTATGCTATGCTTTGTACACGTCCCGATGTTTCATATGCTTTGAGTGTCACAAGCAGATACCAGTCAGATCCAGGTGAGGGTCATTGAATAGCAGTGAAGAATATCCTTAAGTACTTGAGAAAGACTAAGGATGCATTTCTTGTTTATGGAGGTGAGGAAGAGCTTGTTGTATCTAGTTATACAGGTGCAAGCTTCCAAACCGACAAAGATGATTTTAGATCGTAATCTGGATTTGTATTTTATCTCAATGGAGGAGCTGTAAGTTGGAAGAGTTCCAAGCAGGAGACAGTAGCCGATTCTACAACAGAAGCTGAATATATTGCTGCTTCAGAAGCAGCAAAAGAGGCTGTTTGGATAAGAAAGTTCATTATTGAACTTGGTGTGATTAAAAGTATTGAAAATCCAGTGGATCTCTATTGTGATAATAATGGAGCAATCGCACAGGCTAAAGAGCCAAGATCACATCAAAAATCCAAACACATACTTCGACGTTTTCACCTTATTCGAGAGATTGTGAATAGAGGTGATGTTAAAATATGCAAGATAGCAACGGATGCAAATGTGGCAGATCCTTTGACTAAACCTCTTTCGCAAGTTAAGCATGATATGCATACTAGAGCTATAGGTATTAGATACATGAGTGATTGGCTCTAGTGATTATTATTGTGCTACAGAGGTTTATAATTTAGATGTTTGTTTGTATGTTTATGTTTTATGAATAAAACAATGTAATGTTCCTTGAATAATTTATTGCTTATTATTTATCATCAATTCGATGAATTGGATCGTAAAACTTTATAATGGAATGCAATATTATTCTAAATAGTCCATAGTCTTTATTGTTAGTTGGAACACTAATAATTTATGGACTGGTATGTGGATTGATTGTGGATGATCAGGTTTTACGGATCATTGATATGGGATATCCAATGCAATCACATGGATACATGTTTGATAAACATGATATTGGACAGACCCGCTATAAAATACTGTATGGATTATTATGTGTCATCAGTTTATTTTATACAATATTTTGTTGAATCCTTTGACTTGAGATCATCATTGATTTCTTCAATGAGGATTGTATACTTTAATGCTATCAAACGTTAGCCCTAACCAGGTAACTATAAAGGTAGTAATTGGGTGTATTATGAATCATGTGAAGAAATGTGAGTGATCAAGATGGAATTTATCCCTCTCATGTATTGAGAGTATGATATCTTTGGGCCCCTCTAGAAAGATAGATTGAAAAATGCATGGCCGTGCTATATGGTTGATAGTCAATCATATGAAAGTCAATCTAACTTTGGTATGAGAAATCAAAGATTGTACTGTACAAAGTTGACACATATCCTGCTTTGAGTACAATCAAGATATCAAGTGATAAAGGGATTAACATAAATAATTGTGAGGTAATTGTCGGATATTGACATTCATATAATTTGGGTAGTCATAATGCCCTGTTAGGGACCGCTTATGATTTGTGTGCCGAAAAGGATTTTCAGCTCACTGCCAACATTATATGAACCTATTGGGTCACACACAAGAACAAGGTTGAAAACAAGTTTAAAATATTTGACTTTAGTACAAGTGGGAGACTGTTAGAAATGTACTATAGGTCAGAATATTTATGGGCCATATTAATAATTAATATGGATCAACTCTTTATTGGGCTAGGCCCGAATTTCTGATATTCTGATCTGATCTGAAATGGATAAGTCTTCTGAAAGGGTTCAACGAATTGATGCCATGAATAGGCTCAAACGAACTGGTGCATATAATTTATAAATATGCTGTGATCTGTTCAGAATTCGGTTGGCCATTATCATTCAGTTTTTCAGAAAAACAGAAAGAGAGACAGATAAAAGAGGGGCTGTTAATTCGGTACTAGCATATCGAATTACAGAAGTTTATCAACTTGTTCGTGTGGATACTGATAGAGGCGTGACTGCTAGGCTGTTGCGTGGATCTGACACGAAGGAAAGGAAACACGAACGAAAGGAAACACGAACGAAAGGAAAAGAAGGCTACTGCTAGACTTGAAGTTTCCGCTGCGCGTCTAGTGGTAAACTCTGTTTTAATCCTAGGATTAGTTTTATACTTGGATTCTGGTTTTCGGGTAGCAAACAAATCTTGAACTGTTTCGAATTGTTGCACTATAACCTACCCGAAATTCCAACAGGGTAAACGGCTAAAAAGATACCATTGACACCCCTAGATGAGATGCTTTACCCAATTCCATTTTTATAGTTTACGAACTGCCGAACAGATTTGGAAAGAAATTCCCATTTGCGTAATTGCATTCGAAGTCCCACAATTTTCCATGTCTTGGTTGAAAACAAATTAACAGGCCATGAGAAATCTGATATAGCTAGTCGTGGAGTTCTAATCATTTTTTTGAGTAAAGCCGGGCAGAGGCTGCCAGGTGGAATATATTTAAAAGGCCATACGGTTTTTACACACTACAGAGTAGCACCACTGTTCTTAAAGAGTAGCACAGTGACCGAGGCATATGTCCTCATGTGGAGGTTCTTAGGTTCAATTTTGACTAGCAGGATTTAGAGAATGTGTGGCCTACGGATTAATGTCAAAAAAAAAAAAAAAAAATGAAATGGCAAACTGAAAACAACATTTTAGATTCCTAATTAACAGGGGCAAGAGCCTGTACCAGTATTGGTACCAGTACCACCTGATATAAAATCCACTACCAACTGATATCATTGAATTTCTAAATCTGATAACCACTGTCAGGATTTCAAAAAAATAAAATATCATTGAATTTCTAACATAACCAGATTTATTGTTAAGCCAAGAAGGTACTTAGCCTCTTCAGATTTAGAATTTATTGGTTAGAATTTTATTTTGTGATAATGAAAATTTAAATTTAAACTCTAAGTACCACACTCATTATGTATATTGTAAATAAGGTTAAAATGCCACGTTGTTTTTGTGCCCTAATAATTACCACACACATTTTGCATATTATGAGTAAAATTAAATTACACTAGTCCTGCTAATATGACATCAGTGTCATATGACGCCAACTACAAAATTGATTGGATAGACTTCAAATGACTAATCTAAACCGTTCAAATCGATTTACTTTTTGAGTGATGCATTTACATGCAATTTTTTTATATTTTCTAGTTATTTTAGCATCAAATCAAGGGGTCAAAAATGTTGAAAAATGAATGTATTAAAATTAACTTAAAAACTCGCACATTTGACCGCTAGACTTGATACTAAATAAATTCGAAAAATTATAAATTTTGCATGTAACACACAACTAATGAAATAGATGGGTTTGAACGGTTTGGATTCACCATTTGTAGTCAATTCGATAGGTATTGGAGCTAGTGTTATATAGACTGAAATGACACTGATGTCATACTAGCCAGACTCATTACACTAGAGTCCGGCTAATATGACATCAGTACATCGGTGTCATATGACACCAACTGCAAAATTGATTTCTGTGCTCCAATCATACTTCACATCCACATCTTTATTTTTAAAGTTCAAACATGCCATAAAATTGATCAACATAATCTCTATATTGAAATGTATCCTGAAACCAAAATTTTTACTATTATTTTATATAGGTATAATATTAAGATTTTTGGATGGTCCAAAATCCAGTGACTTTGTACTTATCTAGAAGTAATAAATAAATTTCATATCCAAGCTAAAGGTGCAACGGATCGGATATCATCCGTATCTGAATTTTTGCGAATTCGGATATTCAAATATAAAGTTTGCAATTTTTTGCGAATTTGGATAATAATTTGCAAATACGGATGCGGATGCAAATACAGTTTTAATTTCAGAAGCGAATACATATATATTAATTATCTGTATCCGTAAACTTTAATTGAGCGGATATCCGTTAACCTAGTAAAATTTTCAGCAAAAATCCACCCCTCTTTTCCCAGTCAAGTGTATTAAAAAAATGGAAAGCGCCTATTGATAATTTCTTTTCTTTTTTTGAAATAACCTATTGATAATTTCAAACGTAGAAAGTTTTTTTTTTTTTTTTTCTGAAACTTCAAGAACATGAATGCTTTGGTTTCAATTAAACTTTTTTTTACAAGAAAGAAAGAGGAAAAATAATTTCATTTTCAGAACCTACGCTGATCTGCTGATATGTACAATGTTTGGCGTCTTGCAGTTCCAAACAAATATCTATAACATGCTACAATTTTCGATTGCTGAATCTTTAGGTAAACCATTTATTATATCATGAATAAATAAATGAGATATTATTCTTGTATTCATATTCTACATCTCAAAAAAAAAAAATTACTTGTTTAATTTTGAATTTACGTCTGTTTTTATTTCGTATGTAAAATATACTTTGTAATGACAAAACAAATTTATCATTAGAAAAATTATTTTGTTGTCCAGACTCCAGATTATATCTGTTTTTTATGCACTTGTTTCGAATGAAAAAATAATAATGGTTGAAAATATGTTAATTTTGTATTCATACATTGTAACAAAATTAACATATTTGTATTCGTATCCGTTTATGTCTGATCCGTATTCATATTTGTTTAATATCTGATATGTATTCGTATTCATTTAATATCTGATCTGTATTCAAAAAAATTATGGATACTGATATATTTTTGCCACTATTCAATCTGTATCTGATCCGTTTGAATTGATTATTCAGATTTTTAAAATAAAAATAAAAATGTAAGATATAATTGAGACATGAAAACCAAGAAGCATTTTAACCTACTCGTGTGTTATCTTTCATCCCAAATTAAATTTTCTTCTTCCTCCCGGCTAATACGCACACCAATCGGTAACTGCAGGAAGTTAATACTTGATTTGTCAAATCTAAAAATACTGGTAATTGAATGCTATTTCTGCAGATGTGTAAGTCGATAGGTAACTCGCTGTTTATTATGCTAACTGTTAAGAAAGGACGCTTGCCGTAAGTAATTATAATACAAACTGAAACATAAAATAATGTTTTCTTTACTTGGTTGTTGTCCCCAATCCGTGGGGTCCAAAGAGGAACCTGGGCAGTGGGCACCGCGGATACAGAACAGAAACTGACATGTGGTCCCCGCTTCCTTGGTCCCAGCGCACAGTGATTCTGCGAGTATAGTCTTCTGTGTACCTGGAACACAGAAAATTTAGAGCTCTTCTCAAATCTCAACTCCTAATTTACCGAGCACACCAGCACACCAGATACCTGGAATGAGATCCGCTGCTATCTAAAATCTTTGTTATCCGTGCTCTCCTTTTTATCTCTCTCTTCTATTTATCTCTCATCCTTTTTTTTTCAAGAAAGAGATATTGAGAAAAATGGAGAGCACCACCCTACTATTTCTATTCGAATAACAGCAGATTTGAATCCACCGTCACCTACATCCTACATGAATTCGGGTACGTGACTCAGTAGAACATGGATCCTTGATCTACAGCTATCACAGTGGGACCACCAAGTCAGAGACTAATATGTCCCAAAGAACGGATCCGCAGATCCTATCTCCACTTCCTTTCCCATTTTAATTCCTCCTCTGCACTGTCCAAAACCAGACACCACCGTAAGATCGAATTCCGATTATATAAAGAAAAATAAAAAGAAAAGGGAAGTTCAGGGCACCAATCGGGTTTTCATATTTCCATGGCGGCTAAGGCGGAGGAACCTCTCGCCACCGCCGCTGATCCGTCTCCGTCGACCGGGACGCGACTACGAAGAGCATCCCCAGATGACAGGGAGGAAGATAAGCAGTCACGTGACACCAAGCGCCGGCGCACGTGCGTGGCAGCACTGGAGAACCTAGAAACAGAGAAAGAGGATAGCTCGGATTCCTTTTCTTTTGAGGCGAGAAGTGTTGCTCCGATCGAGACTACCCCCAAATTCGGTTCGTTCAATCCCGTACTCTTGATGGAGACGACGATCGTCGAATCAGCGGAGGTGCCACCCCCCGACGTGTCGGATGCGTCTCCCGCGAAAGCGGGCTCTGGGGCTGAGGGAGAGGCGGAGGGAGAGGAGGAAGGAGGCGCTTCTCAGGGTAAAAATGGAAATTCAGATTGTAGCGAGACAGAGTAATCGAATATGTTTTCCTATTCAGGGGTAGCTTGGATGACCAATGACGAAATTTTACTATAGAGAGGACTAATTCGAAGTTAGCATACATTGTTTTTTCTCTCTGTTTTTTATTTCCGGTTACTCTCTCTTGCGGTTTTTTTTTTTTTTTTGGATGTATGATTAATTAGAAGGTGAATTTAATAAAAATATTGTAAATTTTCCTTTTTTCTCTATTAAAAAGAAAATGTCCAATTTTGTCACCTTGTGATTGACTTGTTAAAAAATTGTGAATTATGCGCAAACTGATGTTATATCAGTTGTAGTGTTGAACATATTTAGAGTTGGGTTATTTTACTTTGTAAAGGACTATGTTTTACTTTATGGTTGTATATTCATTTCCAAAATTCAAATAGTTGATCCGAGTCATTCAAAGTGATCTCCAATTCAAGGCTCTATTCGGCACAACATTGTTTCGTGAGAAAATTGGACCCGTTTCCGTTCCCGTTCCTGCCCGAACAGGGCTAAATGTGCTTGAAAACAAAAATTAATATTTTTTAGAAATTTAAAATAGATAAAAAAAACCACAGTTAATGAATTTTGTAGTAGTAGTAAAAAAAATTCATATTGAGAAGCTTGAATCTACGGTTTGAACTTTGAAAACAAAAATATAATCAAACATAACTTTTTATTTCATAAAACACAATAGCCCGACTCATTTATTTAAAAATCAAATAGCAACACCTTATGTAGATAATGTTTGAGTATAACAATCTACAAGACATTCTCTTATATATATATTGTTTCATGATAGCTTAAGTTCAATAACGGAAATGGCATATAAAATTGAAATAAACAATAAGTAATGGAACCTTGTTTAAAGCACGCTCAACAAGAAAATGTATTCTACACGAACATAGTTTTCAGGAACTCAACTTATAAGTATATTTCTTCAAAAAATATCTTGAAAATATCAAAATCGGGATGATTGAGCTTCATCTGTGGTGTCTTGGCTGAAAGAGGTTCCAGCTGGAGAAAGAGGCTCTTTGTACCATTCATTCTCTTGGCGTGTGAGGAAGCAAGCACCTATAGATAAATAAATCATAAATGCATAAAATAAGAACCCATTTGAAAAAAAAAATGTTATATTTGTTACCTGATACAAAGACATCCTTGTAATCATCTTCATCATAGATAAATGCGGGAGGATCAGGAGAACCGACTCCTACAATTGTGCTTCCACTGCAATTTTATATATAACCAAATCAGAGGCAAGTTTTAGCTAAAAAAATGGCAAATTGAGTCCCAGCTTGTAATTACTAGTACCTTCCTGACATGAAAACAGCTTGATAGTCACCCCGGCTAGCTGCAATAATGCGCTTTTTCAACTTCTTCAGAGATGGCAATACTTCAAAAGCCGGCGGCTCTGACAGATGGAATATAAATCATTACTAAATACACAATTTGATATGATAGGAGAGGAGGTGAAGAGAAATGCATGCCTTAATAGTTTTTTACCTAAGTCGTTGATGCATACATCTTGAGAAATACCATTTTGGGTAATTTGTTTAAGTAATATTGATGGGTCAGTCGAACTTGTCTGCTCTAGCCGAAGGCACTGCACAACATATTAGCGTTTCCTCAGATTAACATATATTAGGCCTTCCTCAGATTAAAATATTTGTGAGGGCACGTTAGCAAATGTACAACACTAAATTATTTCATTACCTTGTAGACTTCGGCAGTCGAGCATTCCTCTTTTGGCTTTATGAGAACCATTGGGAGGTCAGTGGGCAAGGGACATGGAATGTCTTCAACAACCTACCACAAGAAATACCAAAAATAACCTCCCTTGGTCACATTATGCAGTACCAAAGTTACTGTATAAAATGTATAATAAACACCCAAAAAATTACAATACTTCTTAATTTTTTTGCTTGTTTGCTGCCAAATTTAAACAAATTCAGTCCTTTGTCTCCAATAGGATTTATATATATGACCTCAGCTTATTTTATGCAATACCGAGCTGGCAATAACTTTCCAATTTAAGTGAATCATTGTCTAATATTCATCCATCCCAAAGTGAAATACCCAAAATATCCTACTTAATCAATAGGGGTGCATTTTCATATTTACAAGATGAGATGTAGTAACATACCTCTCCTCGTCCAGTGCAGTAGGCTGCCCCATGGGAAAAGAAAAAGGGAATATCAGACCCAATTTCAGCAGACCATTCCTGTAAGTCACCTTCTGAGGCAATGCAGCCACTGAACTGATTTGCTGCCCAAAGTGCAGTTGCGGCATTGCTACTTCCACCTCCAAGACCCGCACCAGTTGGTACCTTTTTATCGAGATGGATCTATATACAAACGTTCAATGTAAACGAGTGCATAAAATAGTTTAAATGAATGAAATCCAAGTGGTTTCATGTCATGTTTTCTCCATTTTGACCTTGAAGTCATTAGCTGTATAATGAAGGATTATTGGGACCTAAAAATCTATTTCCTCCAACAGCATAACAAAAAACTGAAAGAAATAGGGTTTTGATTATGTGAAGAGATCTATTATCAATATGAACCAATATTATCCCTTGATACAAACAACTCAACGATAAAGTAATTGTTACCCAGAAAAAGTTATCTGTCCCAGTTTTCTTGCGATAGAGATTAAGTGCCTTGATTATCTGCATATCCAAGAGGTTAAAAATGAGACGAATATACATATGACTTATATTGAGGAAGAAAAACAACATGTAAAAATGTGAGAAAAAACAGTTTACCAAATTTCTCTCATCTAGTGGAACACCTGGCACATTTGTTGATAAACGATCCTTCGTCTTAGTTGGAGATAAAGAGAACTTGACAGTATCTCCTAAACTTACTACCTAAAAGGAAGAATTTAAGCGCACAACTAAAAAGACAAAGCTAAAACAACTTGTAAAGTCATGATTTCATGATTATCATCTGGCTTTTGTTCATTGAGCAAATAAGTAGCGGGTAGATGTAAGTGATCAAGACCTTATGAACAGTAATAATTCATTGAAAATCCGCTTTTGGTACTTCTTTATTGCACTAATAGTTCAGTTTGCCATTTTTCGTTCTTTTTTTATAATTAATTATATTCAGATACCATTGCATGTTGAAGATAAATTGAGACAAAATTGACCCCATTTTAACGTTCTTTTTTCTTTTTTAAATTAATTGGCACATAGCCAACCAACAACTTTTATCAAAACGAGAATTCAATTACATGGTTAAAAAAGGAAACCTGGCAAACTATAACAGCACTCTGTCCTATCCTAACCCCAATTCAAGATTTAGTGAAGAACTAGTTAATTAGTGGAACTTTGGGCTAAACCATGGATTAATCGATATTTGCAACCAAACATTTCAGAGAATATAACAGTAACAGAAAATGAACATCTGTAATTAATGACAAGTTGCAGCGAAATTGCTGAACAGACTCCATCTTCAAAGAATAATATTGCATTCATTTCTTCCAAACATTTGATTTGTAATGTTATTAAAGAAAGGGTAAAGCAACTGCTTACATGAAAAAGGGAAGCCAAATCATGATAACCATCTACTCTCTTGCCTGTTATCCGCAAAAACACATTGATCTAAACAAGAAAAGACAAACTTCAATTCACATAATAATTTTTTATCTCCTTTACATACATTATACTCAGTTTAGCACAGAATTGTGGAAATGGGACCTGATATGGAACACAAGTCTATATGGTTTCTAGTTTCCCCTAATTTTTTGAAAAAAGTTGAGAAATCCACCTGTTTCATAGTTTCATAAGAAACTAAGAATAAAGTTCTGACAAACTATATAGGTATCAAGCAATGGTACCAACAAACTATTGTAATTAGTGACTGAAAAGCTAAACTTTAGCACCTTCATACCCCTTATACCATCACTGGTACAAGTACCACAAGTGGTATCGTCATTCTAACATAAAAACATTCCCTACTACTCTCAGAAGTCAAACCTATGGGTCTAATCATCTAGATCAATTACCAAATTATGTTAAAATTACTTACATCTCTTATAAAAAATATATATATATCCTTTTACCTTGCAAGGTGAGAAAAGTGTAAGCCTTGAGAGCCCAGCAGTTTTATCCACCTCATCAGCTAATTTATTTATCTTATCTTCTATATCATATACAAACTGAACAAAAAGAAAACAATAAAACACACAAGAAAAGGGCGGAAAGGAAAAAAAAACAATAACCAACCATTTTTTCCCCTAAAACTTGACTGGGTACCTCGAGTTGCCTTCTTTCCGACCCAGAGGCAGCAATTTTGAGAAACGGCCTACTTCTAAAACGGGTATGCGGGCGCAGGAACAGACACCTGTCAGGCGAATTTGAGCTTTTAGTGGAGAAATGGAGCGAAGAGGGGAAGAGATGGTGTGAGAGGAGATGAGAAGAAGCCATTTTTCAAAACACTGTACTGGTCTGGTTTTCCCATTTTTGACAATTGAAAATCTTTAGTAAGCGTTTGAGTTGAGTTGGGTACTTGGGTTGGGTTGAATTCATATCACCTAAAGTAACTCAAACTTTGAGCATAGATTCGGACCGTCAGATACATTTTGGAATGATAATAAAGGGTCTCGTCTCTTACTCTCTCGTGTATTCCACTGCGGGTTCTGATCGGACGGTCTTCATCTAAAATCAAAATTTGAGATACTTCAGAGATTTAGGTTGGTGGGAGGCTCGAGTTTTTAATTTTGCGATCGCTCTCTCGAAAAATATATTTTGCTATCCGCGGGTTTTGACTTTTGACTGAGAGCCCGAATGTTCGTTTATTTGTTTCTCTTTCTTGGAAACAAACATATTTTATTCGTCGCCTGAATGCAGATCATTTTATTCAGATGTTATGAATAGCTTAAGGTTTTTTTGTGTTATTGTTTTAAAAATTTATTATATAAATTTTAAATTTTAATTTAAATAATTTAATAAATTTGTAGAATATTAATTTTTATTTAATTTTTACTATCTTTATCATGAAAGATGATAAAAAATAATTTAAAAATTACTAATAGTTTAGACTATTTTTTACCATCTCTCATAAATTATATAAAACAGTAAATAAATTTTAAAAATAGTAAAAATTAACATTTTACAAGTTCATTATATAAATAATTTACTGAGTTGAAATTTATACAATAGATTTTTAATAGATTTTTAAAACAATAACACGGAAGATTTTAAGAATTAAAGTGATGATTGCACATTTATCTACACTTTTTTATTTTAACGTGTTTATATATATATATATATATATATATATATATATATATGAGGAGGGATCAAGTTACAACACTTGAAAGTTACAACAAAGTTACAACATCTATTTTTTTCATTTTCAAAGTCCAAATCGTCGATCCAAACCGTTAGATATTCAATCTATATTAAAATGTGCTTGGAGACCAAATTTTACATTTTTTGAAATTTTTTTGCTATTTATTAAGATGGGTACAAAATCGCTGTTTTTATTAAAATTCTGCACCATTAAAAAACAGCGATTTTGTACCCATCTTAATAAATAGCAAAAAAATTTCAAAAAATGTAAAATTTGGTCTCCAAGCACATTTTAATATAGATTGAATATCTAACGGTTTGGATCGACGATTTGGACTTTGAAAATGAAAAAAATAGATGTTGTAACTTTGTTGTAACTTTCAAGTGTTGTAACTTGATCCCTCCTCTATATATATATATATATATATATAGAGTGTGGCTAATTTGCTACCGGAAGCACTTCGGCCGAGGTGCTTCCGGGGTTATATTTTAGTGTGTGATGATCAAACAACAAATCTAAACCGTTAGATGTCCAATCTATTATAAAATCTACTTGGAGACCAAATTTTACATTTTTTGGAATTTTTTTATTATTTATTAAGCTGGTTTGAAAACCGCTGTTTTTATTAAAATTCTGCACCATAAAAAACAGCGATTTTCAAACCATCTTAATAAATAGTAAAAAAATTCCAAAAAATATAAAATTTGGTCTCCAAGTAGATTTTAATATAGATTAAACATCTAACGGTTTGGATTTGTTGTTTGAACATCACATATGCTAATATAGCCCCGGAAGCACCTCGGTCGAAGTGCTTCCGGTAGCAAATTAGCCACACTCTATATATATATATATATATATTTCTAAAACTATAATTTACTTAAAATGTATTTACTTTTTATATTACTGAAAATAAAAAAATATAGAAGCTTTTACTAATGCAATTAAATTAAGTGTTCAATTTAAATACTTTGTTATTAACTACCGATGGCAGCTATTCAAACTAACTATTATAAAATTGGAATTTACAAAAATATTGCACCTACACTGCTTATTAACCACTAGCAATTATTTTCAATGTTTACTTCTCTCATAAAGAGCAAAGATCAATTGCTACTATAAAGTAAAATCATCTGTAACAAAAACTGCAAATAGGCAGGGATCACAAAACTGAAGCATAACACAAAATAAGGTACCAATTTAAGCCCCTGCATTCATACAATATCTCAAACAGTGATTTAGAAGTATTCATCAAAAGGTAATACTTTCACCACATAAACCATAAGGTAACACATATTCAACATAAAACTCATCAAGCAATGTCTCATGCCGGGAGAATGCCCCCAAAAAACATATCACCAATTGTACGACCATTGTGAATTACCAGTACTGTTTGGGTCTTCATAAACTGAATAAGATCCACTTCGTGCAAACCTGCTTTGCTCAGAACCTGAATCTGAATTGGAAGCCCTGAAAGGCCAGAGAAATGACCATGTGCTACGCCTCCCTTGATTCTCCCCACTGTTTCCACCATTACCAGTATTAGTACTATAACTACGGTAATTGCTCCTGCTGCTGCTACTTCCAGTCGGGCCCTGCGCAGGCAGCTCCTTGCGACAGATTGGGCATGAGTTATGCCGAACCAACCAAGGTACAATACAGTCAGAATGATACAAATGCTTGCATGGCATTTCCCGTGCCTCAATCCCCAATTCAAATTTCTCCATACAAACTGCACAATGTGACTCACTGCGCAGATGCCTATTATTTATTCTGATCAAAGGCACCGCATCGATTGCAGAGCGTGAAGCTGGCGGGGGACCATGTCTATCATCGTTTAATAACAGCTGCTCAAACAACTGTTCCAGACTGGGTCCAAGGAAGCTGTCACCTATACTGGTGCGCCGTGGACCTAGTCCATAGACAACATATGGGCCATCAACACCCGATCTTGAACGGATATCAAAGTCACTGTGCATCCCGGCCACACGTTGTCTCATCAAGGCCGAAAACACCTCCATGAAACCGAATGGAGAGTTGGTGTTGGTGTATTGAGCTGATCCAGGTTGGATCAGGTCGAATGGGTCATTGTTTGACCCAATTTCATTTAGCTCCTGGACAAACCCTTGGTTGCAAGTAGGGCAGGTGGGACCCTGTCCATAATCAGACCGGATTGCCTCACGGCACACATAACACCAATGCGTATTTCTAGTCGACATTTTCCAAAGATGCTAATTAATATTTTTAGCCCTAAAGAATCCTACAACAAGTCTCCTTATCTCCAGCTCCCTTCACAAAAAAACAAATAGACCATAAATAAATGTAATAAGGACTTCAGAGAATAATTGCGATCAAACATGTAATTTTCGGATGGATTTTATCCATAACACAATTTAAAGGGCATCCTGAAACTAAGTTTTTCTGTTTTATCGACTTCACCGTCGAAAACTTCAGCTTGAACACTTGAGGTTTGAAAAATACTTCCTAAGGGGAAAGATTTTTTTTTTCTTATTAAAAAAATATGATCCTAAGGGGAAAGAATTAGTGAAGTGCAAAATTCTATAAGTTGTGAAGTTCAGAATTTGGGTATAATTTAAGAAGTCAAGCTGATTGACTTGGTTGGAAATTACACGTAAACAGAGAAAATTACAGATATATCCAGATAACAAAATATCTATCCTTGCAAGAAAAAACCTCTTTAATTATTTTTTTTTGAAGGTCAAAAACCTCTTTAATTATTATTAAAAAAGATCCAGAGATCACTTATAAAATAGCACCTTTCCAAATTTCCAGCGTTCAAACCCTACAAACTAACATACATGTTGTCCCTGTTATAAGACTCTATAGATCCCACAATTTCATATAAAAAGGTTGAATTGTTGGTTCATGACATCATAAAATGCAGATTCAAAAAATCCAGGAATAAAAACAATAATTAAGTCAGATTTACAAACAAAAATATGCAGTGACCTTAATTACTGCCTACAGAAGAACCATGCAAACACATGCAACTCGAAATTGTAGAATAAAAAATTAGGGCTATGAGAGTTATTACTTATTAACCTTTTAAGCAGAATCTGGAGAAGAGAAGAAGGCCTCAGTTCGAAGTGTGAGCTAAAAGCAGATAAGAAGGGGATGTGAAGCGAGAAAAGAATAGAATAATCTTTAATGCACGCAAAAATACTACAAATGTTTACAAAATGCCACCAGTTTCCATTTGCAACTCTCCACGTAATCCATCCGAGACTCCGTGCCTCCGTAGAATACATTAGTTTGAAAGAACTAGAAAAGGACAATTACTGCGAGAATGAATGGAATAATGGTGGAGCATTCCAGAAAAGCTATTCTATTAGCTACACGTGGCGTGGGGCCCGAATGATTTAGATGTACATCGGACCATCCAATCTTCAAGAATACCGTTAGATGATAATCTGACGGTGCATACGGATTGCTAAAGCAAAAGAATTTTTTGACACCCCTAATTGCCAAATTGGAGTTGGTCGCACTTTAGCATCACCTTGATGGCTCAGTTAATTCAGTGTTAATTGTGGCTCTTTAATTATTGGGCCCCGCCCGGGCCCTCGAAAACGGGGCCATACTATTCAGAAACACGAAAGAGTTGGGAGGATAAGGCTGTGCTCCACAAATTTATTAAGAGGGGAGGGGGAGGGGAGGAAGGAGAGGGGGAGGAGAGGAAGGAAACAATTTAAATGGAGTTCCTTTCTCCACAATTCTATGAGGAGGGAGAAAAGTATAGAGTAATTTATATATTTTCAATCATATGACTATTTTACTCTTATATTTTCAGTTTCTATCCACTTAAAATCAGATTATGCTTTGATGATTATAAATGCTATATGCGATTGGTACCAGTCTTTATTTTAAAACTTGGTCAATTTAATTTCGTGTGTATTCTATAATTATGTGGTACCAGTCATTGGTACTGTTAGAGCAATTGAAGGAGAGGAAGCCAACAAGAAACTCTA
Source organism: Carex rostrata (assembly GCF_964058835.1). Taxonomy (NCBI): domain Eukaryota; kingdom Viridiplantae; phylum Streptophyta; class Magnoliopsida; order Poales; family Cyperaceae; genus Carex; species Carex rostrata. The sequence continues at coordinate 13,581,268 of NC_135919.1, forward strand.
GGACATGCAGACTGTGTCCAGTACCTATGACAAAACAGGCTCTAGGACATGCTGACGGTGTCCAGTATCTTGTACCAAGCCTAAGAACAATGGAATCAAATTGAACACCTACTGGTACAGAAAATACCTAAAAAGGAGTGAGGGGGGTGTCCGATGGGCATCGGACCAAATAGGGTTCGATGAGGGGTTTAAACCGTCGGATCTGCTTTAAGATTCGCACTCGCAATTTCGCGTCTGCTTTAAAATCCGTACACACGAATCCTAAAGCAGATCCGACGGTTTAAACCCCTCATCGAACCCTATTTGTGTCCGATGCCCATCGGACACCCCCCTCTCCCCCTAAAAAGAGTAAAAAGCAAAGAAAAAAAAAGTAGCTAGGCTTAGAATCAGGTCACACCACCTTACAGTAAAATAAAGGACATTCTCTTAAACATCTGGACACATCATGGAAATAAAGGGCATTCTCCTAATCAATGAACAGCAAGACTGTTGAAAATGGGAAAGAACAAAAGCTATTATTTTTTATAAAAAAGATGAACTATATTAAGGGATTCACATCCTTGTCTTTTTATCAATTTTTATTGTTCATTAGTAGGAAATGGATCTGACAAGAATATGTCAGGAAACATTCAGTTAAGCCCCTGTAGTTATCAAAATTCTATAAATTTTTATTACTAAGAAGTGCAGATGCTATTCTTACTAACTAATTAAGTGGTGAAAATAAAAGGCAATGAAACTTATTAAGTGATGAAAATAAAAAGAAATGAAACTTACTAGAAGAAGGATTATAAAATCATGAATTAGCTTCTAAAATTACTTATTCTACATGCTCAATGCACATCATATAAAGATCTAATAACAGATGTTACAGATCAGAGACTCCTTTATCTATGAAAAAAAAAGAAAAAAAAAGAGAGAATTGAACTAAAGAACATACTAACTGATACATAGCAAACATTTGCATATGACCAAACAGTTGCGTACCAGTATTAACTGGTACATACCAAAGCAATATTAAAAAGTATCTTCTATTGCTTCATCTAATTTTTCAATTACAGAACCTTTCAAAGGGAAATAAATAAAAGCATAAATTATGAAATTTAAAAAACACCACTGAAATTCCTAAATACCCCTACACTAAAAACAACTATCCTTCTGGTCGATATGTGAACCAAAGAAAGAGTGGAGGGGCTCTTTGTAAAAAAACTCATCCTTCATATCTGACAACCTCACTGTTGAGGTACCAGTATGAGAAAAAGGCTCCAGTCGCACCATTTAAAGCCCTGTACTTAATTTTTAAACTACCAGAAAATATTATAAATCATTTTAAACTTGTCCTTTTTATTTGACAGGAGCTGTAATAACAAACAATCAGAAAAATGTAGATTATGTAGTAGTATGGAGAGAGAAGCAGTAACTCAGTTGCAATAAAAACAAAGAAATATTACCATGTCTTGCTTGTTTGCAAAGACCAAAATTACACTATTAAGCATCAACGGATCATTTACTATGGTCTGCAAAAGGAAACACAGAATAATATCAGCACAGAAGACTAACAGATATCATAATTACTAAGAGATTTACAAAGAAGTAAAAAACCTGAAATTCTGCCTTAGCCTTCTCGATTCTTTCTCTGTCCAATGACTCAACCACATAGATCTACAAAGTCACAAATTCTGCCTTAGCCTTCCCTGAAATTTTTGTTATTTTAACATTCGAAATATATGCTCAAACTTATGTACCAGTACAACCGGTACAGATCATAAAAAAAGCAATACGATGTACAAACCACCAACTTTTCATAATTACACAAGCAAAAGATATCACATTTATATCTTTTCATAATTACACAAAATTTAGAGAAATTTAGAGAAAATAAAACATTGCTCATCAAACAAAAGATAGACAATTATAGAAAACAATGCATCACTCGTAAACAAATCGTTATATAAATATAAATATTATATTAAGCTTTTTATCAATGAAATGACTTTTAAAGGGCATCAGCATCAGGCTGTTACTATAACACTCTTACATAGGGCTGTGCAAGAAATTGTGCGAGATAGGTGAAATTGAGAAGGTAATGGATTTTCTACATTACATGATTTCTTGAGGGCATCAACTTGATTTGTGACCATAGGACTCCTATAAGGCTCTGATTATATAAGAATTGTGAAATTGTGAAATTTTCTACATAACTTATATATGGGCTGTGCAAGAAAGGTGAAATTGAGAAGGCAACAGATTTTCTAAAAGGCATCAACAAGTGAAATGGAGAAAGCAATGGATTTTCTACATGACATGATTTCTAAAACGCATTAGTGTGATGTTGTGACTATAGCACTTTTTGATTGCAAATTCTTTGAAATCTACTACAAGTTGAACCTGACAGCAATCAGAAATTCTTTGAGTGCAATCAGAAATTTGTTTCACATCGAATTCTGATTTCATCATTTCTTCGAGCACCTTGAGTGTATCAGAATTTGTTGCTTTTAACAACTTACCAAAGACTTATTGTTGTTATACCGATTTCTTGACAAAAACAGAAATTAAAGAAGCAAAAATGGAATTAAAGAAGTAATTCATACTAACAAATCAATAAATAAGGAATATAACTTGGGAGAACTTACGTATGATGGAGTCATTGAGAGAAGGTTCAGATTTCAAATTAATTGATAAATGTCGAATTTAATAGCTAGTAGCCTAGTACTATTTAGTTAGATTTGTACACCGTCCAATTTAAAACGAAAAGGTTCAGATTTACTCGACCATCTAATATTCTAATTAAATCTTAGACAATTGGTAAGCAGAGAAGCCGAACCCTATTGTAGGCCTTTCTCGGGCCTACAAAATGTTCGGCCCATGAAAAGAAAGTTTAGCCCATTTAATAAAAATCACAGCCCAAAATCAGCATTCTTCTTCAATCGTCTTCTACGCCATCTCCCTTTCGTCGAACTCACCAGTATCAAACTGCCATTGGTGTAAGAGAAGTCTGTTTTGAGATGGATCAGAGAAAGGCGCTATTTCGCGCGAAGCTGAGAGAGTCGGAACAGAAGAAGGATAAGCGCATCGATTCTCCTCTAGTAAGGTACTCCAAAATAGTGCTGTAAGAGCTCGATTTCGTTTGTACCGAACGATTTCTCTCTTCAAAATTGGGTATTTCTCGTCGTCAAATTGCACATGCACTTTAATAGCTGCAGTAAATAGCTTTCATAATTTGATTTCAGTTCCTTTGCATTAGATATGTTAGCTGACAACTAGTTGTGTTGTAAGCTCAGACCAATTAGGAAGTGGTATCATTTGCTACCCAATGGTATGGTACGTTCCTTTACTGTAACACTTCACCCCATAAACTCTTAATTATCACCATTCTTCAACCAGAACCCTCACCCTTAGTTTTGCACAAATTAGGATTTACTAGGGGGAAGAAGGAGACACGAGACAGCTGTAACATTATTCCCTTTTAGTGATTAATTAGAAATTTACAGCTAGATTAGTTAAGTGGTCTTATGCAACCAGTGGCTGATTTTGAAATCATATTCTTCAGGTATAATGAGCACGGCCAGCCTATTTGCAAAGTATGCAATATTACATTAAAATCAGATTCTACCTGGCCGGCACACCAAGTTTCTCGTAAGCATCATGAGGTACTATGTTTGTACAATGTGACATCTGACTATATTTTTTTTTTCAAATAGTATGCCCCAATTCCCATTGACCAATTAAAAAACAAATCATATATTTCTCACAGGCTATTGGAAATCTAAAAGCAGCTGCTGCTGAAGCAAAGAAGGGTAAAAGCGTAAACCATGAACAACAGTCAAATATTCCTCAGAAATCACAAGTGGCTTCTACTCTACCAGCGAGCTTTTTTGACAGCAAGCAGGCAAACAAACAACTGAATGGTAGGGACAATTGTGATATTTAAGTGGTACACACTTTTTCTTGATTCTTGTACTTACAATTAACACTGACATTTTTCGAGACATTTTGTACACACCCAACTGTTTAATACATGCAATGGAAATTGGAGAAGGTATATTTTGGTGAATATTGGCAAATTTGTTGTGCCTGTAACTAAAATTTCTTTTATGTCTTCAGTCAATCTGAAGTGAATTCTACAGAACCAAATTTGAATGTCAGTATGGAATTCGCATATGTTTGTTCTGGGCCAATTTAGAGCTGAATTAGTCGTTAGTTTTTAATACAAAAGGCTTGAGGTTTGGTAAGTACAATAGAATATTGGGTTCTTTGTCCCTAACCAAAAACATAATATTTCCCCTGCACAGACCTAATTAAAATCAATATTTTTTCTTTCACATTTGATCTGCAGATATCAATGGTGAATCCGTGAATTCTTCACATTCTATTGATGAGCCAATGCAAGTATCGGTCCCAGTGTCTTCCAACAAGAAAATAGATAAAAAGGCTGAAAATTCAGAATTTAAGGTACCAAAGAGCATTTTACCAGCTAAGAGAGCTCTACCTGATAGCTTTTTTGACGATACCCAGGAAGAAGCCAAATTGACTGAATCAAACAGGGTTGACCAACCAGTCAAACCTGAAAAGGGTGCCTTGCCCGAAGGATTTTTTGATAACAAGGATGCTGATCTTCGTGCCCGTGGCATTGAACCTTTTAAAGTTGATATCAAGTACATATATCTTTCCCTTATGCAAATGAATATTAATTAGCACATATGAGTTGGTTTGTTATAATGGAAACCTAATTTTGCAGCAATGCGTACAAAGAATTCGAGAAAGAAATTCAAGACAACTTGCAAGAAGTTGACAACCGCCTTGAGGAAGAAGAGGTCAATTTTCACATTACTGTCAATGGAAATTATAGTCTTTATTTTGTTACTCTTTGATATTTGGTAATAAAATGAAATTAGGTTAGGAAACCACAAAATGGATATAGGAAAACTGAAAAATTAATAATAGTCTCTCCAGTAACTGGTATTGCAATAAGTGAACTAGTATCGCTTGCATTTGTAATCGATTACTGCTAACTCACTGAACTACTGGTATAGTTCAATACTGGTTGATGATAATGTGCAGTAGACAAAATGCTAAAAAACTGATGTCACTTTATAATTTCAGATTGACGCTGCAGAGGAACAGGAAGAATTCTTGACCTTAGAGCAAAGGTGACATAAAATAAACTCTTTTTTTTTCTCTTCCTGCTAGATTTCAAAGTTTTGCAAAAAAGAAAGTTTAGTAGGTTTAATATTCTTTTCATATTTGGTTTTATTATACAGAGAGTTAAACTTTTTTTTTTCTCTTCCTGCTAGATTTCAAAGTTTTGCAAAAAAGAAAGTTTAGTAGGTTTAATATTCTTTTCATATATGGTTTATTGTACAGAGAGTACAGAGAGAAGGTTGATTTGGTCAAACAGAAGCTGGCTGAGACAAAGGCATCACGTCTTGCCCGGGCAAAACAAAAGCCAGCATTCGACTCAAAAGAGTCGTCGAGTGATGATTCTTCCAGTGATGACGGTGAAGATTTTTCAGTTGACTGGAGAGCTCAGCACTTGTAAAAAGACTTATTGTCATTTTTTTTTCCATCCTTCTTTGTTGCTTTCTTCAAAATGTTTGATCCTGGTTTTAATTTTTAATTAGGATTGTTCTATGCTTACTGTTTTGTATCAGATGTTTGATTTTAGAAATATAGTTCCCTTAAGAAATAGAAAGAAAAAAAATGCAAGGTAAACTGCATCAGCTATTGTTCAGCTCTAGAACTCACCTGTCTGGTGGTACAGTTAACTCGCAGTATGAAATGCCACTAGGATATTAAGCCATGCTGTACTTTAACTGGTAACCAGTTACTGGTTTAATGCAATCATTTAGATGTGGTGCTTGCCTCTCAGAAGCAAGTATTCAGATATTCAGTATCTGTTCAGCCTTTATGGAATAAATCGTTTAGTTAATGGTTAGTGATCAGTGATTATTGAATGTTGTATTGTCGTAATGGGTAATAGGTATACTTGATTAATTATACGAGTCTAGATTCTGCATTTCTTGTATAGTTCTTGTTACATATAGCCCTAGAAATATAGCCCTAGAAAGAAAGAGGCAAAAAAATTTCTCCTAAAATTAAAATAAATTTCTTGAATTATAATTGGTAATTAGAATTATAAGTTACAAAATCAGAAATTACAAGTTAGAGTATTGGAAAGTATAAGTTAAAACATTGTTTTTATCGAATATCTAATTAGTTAACATGTTTAAATCCGATTCGATATTTTTTTATCCTCTAACTAAAATTATGAGTCCGCCTCTGTAAGTACTGGTATGAATGTGGGCTCACCGTGACATGAGTAACATTTTGTTCATATCTGTATATATATGGAAGTCCGACCTCTACTATCATGCTAGCTCCTTCCATGTAGAATGTATATTGATCAATTTTAGTTCGTATGCCAATTCATGATATCTTAATTTCTAGTTTTACAAATATAGCAATAAAACGCTGGATTGACAATAAAAACAACAATCCTCTTTGGAATTAAATTCCCTCTAAAAATAGAGAATATATAACTATCATTTACAACACACACACAAACCCAAAAAAAAAAAAAATCATCTTCCGGAACCCTCGAGTAAAATCACGGGATGAATGGATCTGGTTTTTGAATCCCCAAGACCGTGCCAAGAACATTGGTGCAAACTGAGCTAATACCGGAAACAATAGAAGTAAAAGGTTGTAAATTTATTTCATTTAGATTACCGCCTTACTGCAATGGAGTTGCACTGCGGCAGGAGCATTTGACGTCCCATGAATATTCTTGAAGGTAACATCGCTTATCTTAACTTGAGATGGCTGCATTTCATTCAATTAATTAACTAAATCAGCAATGATCTTAACTTGAGATGGCTTCGTCTATTTTTTTTTCAAATTAGAAAAGTACATGTGATTGTTCCAGGATTGACATACTCAATTTATTTCCCAAACCTGTCCAAGAAATCTATGGTAAATTACATGTATTTTTTTTTTTTTTGAGTAAAGGTTGGAGGTCTAGCCACCAAATTATTTAATATTCACAAATTATTGCTCCTTTTGAATTTCAAACTTGCGACCTCCCACACAGAGGGCATTGCCTTTGCCATTATACCAAAGGCTGGTTCTCATAAATTACATGCATTTATTTTCACGTTATTTCATAATCCATTTGTTAAGCATTCAAGTGTCTAAAGGATGAAACAAATTCAACCATATCATCCAACAGTGATTTCTTTTTATTTATGGATATTAACCTGCTATAGGTCAAGAACAAAGATAAATAGCTGCTGGATTGTTATTATATATGTTTCTAAACTACTGTGGACCGGTATTTAACCCCGAATACTGAAGATTGTTTTCCCTTAAAATTGTTTCAATTACCTCGTTGTTGCAGTCCAGGACAATATGATTGATCTACGATGATCGGATTTGAAACATTGCGTAAAAAGATATCCTCGAATGTTATGTTGAACGCCTCACTTGGTGGGGATCCACCCCATGTCTTGATCCTAAGCCCATTGGTTGTTCCCGTGACTGTGCTGTTTTTCACCGTGACATGAGCAACATTTTGTTCATCTTTGTATTTCCCCAGGCTGCCAATGCTGTACCGTAAAATATACCACATGTCAGTATTGTAAACCATGTTGGAATTAATTTTAATTAATTACAATATATGTGGGCTTATATGTAATATAAATATATATTGAATAATAGACTGTCAAAATTAGACCCGTTATGAAGTGATCAAATTAAGTATTATTTATCGGGTTCAATATGTGTCATGAGAAGTAGGGCCTTTAATGTGTAGAATGCGTATTAATAACTTTATGATTTAGTGATGATCTAAATTATATAAAGTTTGGTAATAATACAATTATGCTATTGGTCCCTGTGGAACACAATCAAATATGGCAATGTTCCGTAAATAAGGAAATACCCAATAAGATAAGTTCTGAATTCAGACCCGTTAAGAAAAACAAGATTAATTAATTAATTAATTAATTAATTAATTAATTAAATAAATAATATAAAAGGAGGATGCGCCTAATCAGATGAGTCTGTATCCTCTCTTTAATTAATTAATTAATGAATAATATAAAAGGAGACGCCGATGAGTTGTATCCTTTTATATATATCATTACTGGCCTAATGGGTCAACAGGCGCCGATGCTGATGGTTATATATTTATGAATGGGCCTGGATCCTTTTGATAAAATAGACGCCTCTCTCTCTCTCTAGTTTTCTCTATCTACAAAACAAAGATTAATATAGAGTGGTTAAGGAGAGGATTTTCAGTTCAGAACTTGAATCGGGTGTCTCTCTTTGTACGGAAGAGAACGTTGCCACAGCCGTCTCTCTCGCTCTCTCCATCGGACTTGAGAGGGATTACTTGAAAATGAAAGGCTTCCGGTGATCAACAGTGATTGTGTATCTCTGGAAGATCATGGCTACCGATCAAGGTAACTTTAAATTTCAAATTATAGTTCACTAGATGATCATGACAATTTAAGGTTTATATATGCAATACGGTTCTGTGCATAAAATTAAATACAACAAGTGGTATCAGATCCTACTCTAGTTGAACCGATTAATTTCTGCACAAAGATTTCAGAAATTAATTATTTGAAATTTTGGTTTTAAGTCAGAGGCGTAACTCTGTTTTGTACGTTACTCTGATTTAATCGGCTATGGCGTTAACCTACTATGTTTTGGCTTTATATGGAAATTTTTTGGTTTTCCGTACAAATAATTTTCTAATTTGTATAATTAATGGCCTAATCGAAACAGATCAAATAATTTCCGATCTGTGTTTCCAAATATCTATTACTTCAGTAGTATTCCGCTGCAAAATTATATTTGGTCAACCCAATTACAGTTACAATTGATTATGGTTATTTACAATCAATTTGTCGGCCAATACAATTAGTTTTGACCAATATGAGGACAATTAAATTTTTGGCCAGAGCATAGGTGTAATCACTGGCCGGACCAAAGGTTTAAATTTGGTATTTCAGTTATACAGTATACTGTCCGAACCAAAACAGAGTAATAATTCAGTTAAGTCAAATTTTTTATAAATTTGTTTTTCAGAAAATATTAAATCAATATGAAGGCTTCAGATTTAGATATATTTTAGAAAATGATTGATAAAAGTATCATCTTGCCAAAGTAAGCTCTCATACCGGCATTAATCATTTGTCAATTTATACACAGCAAATATACATATGATGCTTGGTTATTGGACTGGCCCAAAGAAAAGACAATAATTAAGTGTTATATGTGTATACTTGTGGTAATGAATAAGTAATAGTCATTAAGTTTTAGATGTAATTAGTTAATCGGCCCAAAGGAAGGTTGACTAATTGACATCAAATGGACTGTTATATTCGATTACTACACCTATTTATCTTAGAATAATAACTGACTCCAAAGAGCACTTATTGTTCGAAGATACTTAGTTGATGGAATATGCCTTATTTTTATTTTTTATTTTTATTCGGTTATTCGGTTATTTGATTTGTTCTTTGTGAATATGGATCAAGCAAATAAAAATTGCTGATCTTATAGCCGACATCAATAGCATTCCGATGCTGACGGGTTCTAATTACAAGGATTGGAAAGATAATCTTGAGATTATCATTGGGTGCTTTGACCTGGACATAGCCATGCAGGAGGCCAAACCTACTATGCCTGTTGCGACTAGTTCTGAAAAAGGAACAAACTGCACATGCACGGTGGGTGAAGGTCAAATCGCTTGTGTCTCTGGGTCATGGAAAAGACCATTCCTGAAAGTTTTAGAGGACCAGTTTCTGATTCCACTAACAGAACAATTTTCGAGACAAATACAGTTAAGTTCTTTGAGGATGTTATGGTTCAAGGGAAAATACAAATCAAATTGTCTTTGAAGAGAAACATGATTCTCCTACACAAGAGGCGCCAACAACGGTATCGATTGTAATAAGAATATCTGGAGACTCATTGGTTCAGGATTGTACTGTGAATGAACCTGCAGTGAATGAACATCCAGAACTGGAAGAGAATTCGGTTCAAGACAATGTTGATGTTGAAGAGGAACCTATACCATCTCAAGAACTTCAAGAAATAGTGCCTTTAAGACGGTCCACCAGAGAGAGAAGAAGTGCAATATCTAAGGATTACATTGCATTTCTTCAAGAACATGAATTTGACATTGGCATGATGGAGAATGACCCTCTCAGTCTTCGTTAGGCTTTGGAAAGTGTCAATTCTTAGAAATGGATCGAGGCCATGAATGAGGAAATGAAGTCAATGTATGAAAACAAAGTCTGGGATATCGTCCCGTTACCTGAAGGTCTGAAGCCTGTTGGTTGCAAATGGATATTTAAGACCAAGAGGGATTCAGGAGGTAATGTGGAAAGATATAAAGCTCGACTTGTTGCTAGGGGAAACATAAATGTAAGGTCAATTCAGATACTGCAACTACAAGTTTGCAGAAGAAGCCCAATAAGGATAAGAATCGGTTACCGGATCGGAGCCGAATAAGGAAAGAGTTCAGAGTGGACTTATAAGTATTGAGCATATTGGTACAAATTCCATGCTGGCAGATCCACTAACTAAGGGACTAGTACCCAAACAGTTTCACGAGCATGTCGCTCACATGGGTATCTATGTTAAAAGAGGATTGTCAGATTTAGTGGGAGTTTGTATTTTATGTATCATGTTTTATATGATATACTTTTTCAGATATCATGCAGTTAACTTTTATATGATATTATGTAATTTGTATGTATCATGCAGTTATTCAGACTTTAGTTATTCAGCTTTTAGTTATTCAGTTTATTATGCACTCTGAATTTATGATTGACCTCAAAGTCAAATTAAGATAAACTAATAAAGTGACCAAATTGGAGATAGGCATGTGGATCACATTGCATGTAATTTCCAAACTACACATCCCCTTCATGATTCATGTCATTCAGTTATGTTTACACTGTGATTTATGTTGGTTTAGTTTCGATTCATGAGACAAATACTGCTTAAGTCCTTGTGAATATGATTGATGGACGAAATTGGTTGATGACACAAAAGGCTATGACAGCACAGTTTGAGTACTCAATTTGGTTTTATCAATATATATTATTCGGATATACATATAGCCCAAGTGGGATATTGTTGGAATTAATTTTAATTAATTACAATATATGTGGGCTTATATGTAATATAAATATATATTGAATAATAGACTGTCAAAATTAGACCCGTTATGAAGTGATCAAATTAAGTATTATTTATCGGGTTCAATATGTGTCATGAGAAGTGGGGCCTTTAATGTGTAGAATGCGTATCAATAACTTTATGATTTAGTGATGGTCTAAATTATATAAAATTTGGTAATAATACAATTATGCTATTGGTCCCTGGGGAACACAATCAAATATGACAATGTTCCGTAAATAAGAAAATGCCCAATAAAACAAGTTCTGAATTCAGACCCGTTAAGGATCCAATAAGGAAAACAAGATTAATTAATTAATTAATTAATTAAATAAATAAATAATATAAAAGGAGGATGCGCCTAATCAGATGAGTCTGTATCCTCTCTTTAATTAATTAATTAATGAATAATATAAAAGGAGACGCCTATTAGATGAGTTGTATCCTTTTATATATATCATTAATGGGTCAACAGGCGCCGATGCTGATGGTTATATATTTATGAATGGGTCTGGATCCTTTTGATAAAATAGACGCCTCTCTCTCTCTCTAGTTTTCTCTATCTACAAAACAAAGATTAATATAGAGTGGTTAAGGAGAGGATTTTCAGTTCAGAACTTGAATCAGGTGTCTCTCTTTGTACGGAAGAGAACGTTGCCACAGCCGTCTCTCTCGCTCTCTCCATCGGACTTGAGAGGGATTACTTGGAAAGGAAAGGCTTCTGGTGATTAACAGTGATTGTGTATCTCTGGAAGACCATGGCTACCGATTAAGATAACTTTAAATTTCAAATTAGGGTTCACTAGATGATCATGGCAATTTAAGGTTTATATATGCAATACGGTTCTGCATAAAATTAAATCCTACAAACCATTGATGCAAGGTTTGCATTATGATCCGTACTTCTAAAGAACTGTCTGTGTTTTTTGGAGAGGGAATTAAGAGTGATATTGTTAGATATGCTGATGTGGACACCGTCCCCTGGGGCTGAGATCTTGAGGCGTTCAACTGTGATCGATCGGCACTGGTGGATACCAACATGGTAGTATTTGCTATCCTTTAGTGTGAGATCAGTAATCGATCCAGTAGAAATGTTTAGGAACCTCAGGGACTGCAAAATAGGCAACGTGAAATGTTAATTTTGAATGGAATAAAATATTAATGCATCTTTTGTATGAGTAATTAAATTCTGGTTATACTTGTTTAAGTCCATGTTTGATCTAATAAACCGGACTGGAATTTGTACTCATATGTGTTTAATTTATTTATCAGTGGCAGGATAAACATTAATAAAACAGATTTTAAGGGTACATATCGATAGTTAAATTGACAATTTTGTGTGTGTGTGTGTGTGTTAGATTGCTGATTCATGAAAAAAGCTGAATTTTGCTCTTATATTATGAGTAAGGCTATGGTACTATGAATAGCGTGAATTGGTCTGTACTATGCATGGATTAATGTTTTTTGTTTTCAAAATTCAAACAGTCGATATGAACCATTCAATATAATCTCTATATGAAAAAGTATTTGGAGACTAAATTTTACATTTTTTAGAATGTTTTACTATCTTTTTAGATATATTCTAATTATTCACAAGATTTTGTTTCAAAGAAATTTACTATCTATTTAATATAATAGTATTAGATTATTTCTTTGTTTTTGGAGACTAAATTTCACATTTCTTTGTTTCAATATAATCTAATAATTAATTTTTTTTTCTTTCTTAGACTCAGTAGAGTATTTAGTAATCCAAGATACTGTATCGGAGCTTGTGAATACAAATTAATATATCCTCATGGCATGTTTATGGGATAATGTTCTCGTACAAGCTTTATTTAGCAAATAAAAAAAAACAAAAAAAAAACAGAGATATGACATTAATTTTTATAGAAATTCTGTCATCGTCTAGATGCAAGTAATTAGTTGGTTGATTGTTCAAAAATATAAATGATGATAATATTCGGCAAAAATAATTAATAATAAATGCATTTTTTTGGCGATTACCCTGTTTTTTTTATAATATGAGCAAGGGACTTTTATACAATGAACAGATTCTCCTGCTGAACTCGTACTTAAAACAAAAATATATTTTGACATTACAGAAAAATAGAAGGTCAGTAAAGAAACTTAATTGTTCTAAATAAATTATGTCGAAATCACATCGACACGTGCAATATATATAATTATAAGAAGGGATCCAATTACATCATTTTATGGTGACACATCTCAACATTATATTTTTATAAGTTATTTTTATAATTTTAAAATCTAAAAAGACGATTTAAACCGTTCAACATGATCTCCATATTAAAATGTGCTTGGAGACCAAATTTTACATTTTTTGGAATTTGTTTAGTATTTATTAAGATGTATACAAAATTCTTGTTTTCAGGTAATTTTGGACCATTGAAAAATAACAATTTAAAAAAAATTCTAAATAAATAGTACTAAATTTCCAAAAAATATAAAATTTGGTCTCCAAGCACATTTTAATATGGACATTACGTTGAACGGTTCAGATTGACTATTTGAATTTTGAAATTGCAAAAATGACTTATAAAAATATGGTGTCAAGATGTATCACAATAAAATAGTGTAATTAGATCTCTCCTCTATAATTATATCCATTTCTGAACAACTGGGATTTCATTTTTTTTTTTGTGTGTGTGTGGCTCGTATCCTATTTCTGATTAATTACTACTGTCAAGCATTATTGTTATTTTTTAGTGAAGTGTTAAATAAGAAAATTTTGGACTTGGAGTTGTCTTATAATATTTATCACACTATCAATATTGATTAGGATTTTTAAGTTGCACCGAAGTTGATTGCTAATTCCGTAATTAGTTGTCATTTATGTAGTCAAACTAAAAGGTTTTTTGGCATTTGGAACCTTTTATTCACCTCATGACTTCTCGAAATTTCTATATTTTTCTAATCACTAAAACCATTACCAATCAAACTTCTGTTCATACGGAGTCCGATCAGGGGTGAAACTAGACAATTTTAATTGAGGATTGAAACATAATATGAGGTATGTGAGAATATTTTTATGAAGTGTAATTCTAACTACTAAGCTATGTTATAAGTTCACTCTAATATTCTATGAGGGACTGAATTATATTAAAAAAAATTAAATTAAATTTCAATATACAAAATAAAAATGTTAAATTATTGTGTTTCTGATTGGTTGTAAACAAGGGCGGATTTATGTATAGGTCAGGGGGGCTAAGTCACCCTATGATTTTAAAATTCTTAATTATGTATATTACATTTTAATTAAACTTTTGAGTTTTTTGAACTTTTATATAATCTAGCACCCCTCGTAAACAAACAAATGTTTATTTGTAGTCTAATGGTTTGAGTTATAGTTGTCGCGTGTGAGGTCATGGGTTGAATTAATTTCCACTAGTCACATTTTTTTTTTTTTTTGTCTTTTTCACATATTACATTTTATAAATTAGTCTCTTCTATTTAAATTTTCTAGTTCCGCCCTGATTGTAAATCAAGAGTCTAATAGAATCTCAGCAACAAAACTCTGTCAGATGCTCAACAAATCGGAAAGACCGAAAGAGACTAGAGGTTTGCTAAACCCCTAACGGGTGGAGCCCGTTTTGCCCGGCCCGTACCCGTTACCCGTGGTACCCGTACCCGTTGCCCGGGTACAAACGGGTAGACGGGTAGACGGGTACGGGTAATAAACGGACCGGACACCCCTATTTTGAAATAAACCCATTGTACCCGTACCCGTCTACCCGCCAACCCGTACCCGCCTACCCGTACCCCTATACCCGCCTACCCGTACCCGTACCCCTTTACCCGTACCCGTATCCCTTTACCCGGTTGCCCGTACCCGTTACCCGTACCCGTTATCCGTTACCCGTACCCGATCCGTACCGCAAAATTCAAATTTTTTTGAATTTTCCGCCGGTTCAAGACGGGGCCCGAGCCAGGTCAAATCAAACCCGGCCGGACCCACCCGGGTCACCTCAACCGGTGGTTTTTTTTTTTTTTTTTTTTTTTTTTTTTTTTTAATTTCAAATTTTATTCCCTCTCCAATTTTTTTCTTTAAATACACCCCTCTAATCCTCTTCCTCTCCACACTCAAATTTTCAATCTCTCAAACTCAATCTCAAATTCTCATTTTTCATTATTCTAAATTTTTAAATTTATTGTTTGAAAAACATATGGTTGTAATTTAATTCATTTTACAAATACGCAAACGGAATTAGAGGTTCGCTAAACCCGTGACGAAATTACGAAGGTATCGAAATTACAAAGTTGTGCACCTCCCGCAAGATTTCTCCGCGAAATTTAAAGGTTAGATTTATTTTATGTTAGATTAATTTATTTTTGTAGAGTAATTTAAAATTTCATATTAGATTAATTAATTTTTGTAGAGTAATTTATTGTTGTAGATAAATGTATAATTTAAATTGAATGTTAGATTTAGTTTATGTTAGATTTGTTACATTTATTTAATTTATGTTAGATTTGTTAGATTTATTGAATGTTACATTTATTTAATTTATGTTAGATTTATTAGATGTGATTATGTGAACTTGTGAAATAATTAGATTTATTTTGAATATGTTAGATTTTATTTTTGAAATTCGGATTTATTTTTAATAGGTTAAAAAAATATGTTAGATTCATTTTTGTGAATATGTGAAATATTTTGAATATGTTAGATTTATTTTATGTTAGATTAATTGATTTTTGTAGAGTAATTTAAAATTTCATATTAGATTTATTGTTGTAGATAAATGTATAATTTAAATTGAATGTTAGATTTAGTTTATGTTAGATTTGTTACATTTATTTAATTTATGTTAGATTTATTAGATGTGATTATGTGAACTTGTGA
The DNA here is from genome assembly GCF_964058835.1 of Carex rostrata. Taxonomy (NCBI): domain Eukaryota; kingdom Viridiplantae; phylum Streptophyta; class Magnoliopsida; order Poales; family Cyperaceae; genus Carex; species Carex rostrata. Next base: position 13,597,325 of record NC_135919.1, read on the forward strand.
AATAATTAGATTTATTTTGAATATGTTAGATTTTATTTTTGAAATTCGGATTTATTTTTTATAGGTTAAAAAAATATGTTAGATTCATTTTTGTGAATATGTGAAATATTTTGAATATGTTAGATTTATTTTTGAAAATGATAGATTTATTTTGAATAAGTTATATTTTTTGAATATGTTAAGTAATTGTATTTATTTTTGAATATGTTAGATTTTTTTTAAAATAGATTAGATTTTATTTTTGTTTTTTCAAATTCTTTTTTTTTTTCTGTTTTTTCCGGATTTTTTTAATTTTATTTTTTTCTGTTTTTTTTAAAAGAAGTTGTATTTGAAATTCATTATATAACTAGGTTAGATTTATTTGTTGAATATGGTAAGTAATTGTATTTATTTTTGAATATGTTATATTTATTTTTAAATAGATTATATTTTTTTTCTGTTTTTTTCCAGATTTTTTTAATTTTATTTTTTTCTGTTTTTTTTTTAAATAAGTTGTATTTGAAATTCATTTTATAACTAGGTTAGATTTATTTGTTGAATATGGTAAGTAATTGTATTTATTTTTGAATATGTTATATTTATTTTTAAATAGTATATTTTTTTCTGTTTTTTCCGGATTTTTTTAATTTTATTTTTTTTAATATGGTTGAAGCGTACAAAGATAATCTACATTTAGTCGCAACCAGGGTCGAGGCATACGTGGATGCGAAGTTCGCTGAGATGTTTAACATATACAACTCAAGAATTAGTGGCAACCAGAACCCCTCTTCGTCCCGGGCTGGTCCTAGGTATGAATAAATATACATTATGCTTTTAATCTTTATTATTTATAATATCTACATTATTTGTCCACTAATTTTTTTTTATTTTTTAATAGGTCCACTTTCAGGAGCACTAGCAGTAGTGGATTGTTAGCAGATTTTCAATCAGATGGCGAACCGCACGCATCCACAAACGAGTTAGTGAGCTATTTGAATATGCGCAACGAAAATGAAAACGTTGACATCATGACGTGGTGGAAGAGGAATCAAAGGTCTTATCCAACACTGGCGATGATGGCCCGCGACGTCTTTGCCGTACCCGTGTCAACCGTCCCTTCAGAAAGTTGTTTTAGTTCGGCGAACAGGATCCTCTCCGACAAACGCAGTAAATTGGGTCCACATGTTTTTGAAAGACTTGTGTGCTTGAAAGATTGGATTAATGCTGACGAGCGCAACCAACATCAAGCTCAAGAATCATCTTCTGCAGCTGATACTGAAGAAAGCGTTACCGAGCCTCAGCCTCAACCTAATTCAGATTCAGACGGTGCGGAAGAAAACGAACAATGGTATATGAATCCAAACTACTAGATAGGTAGTGTCGGTATAATTTTCTAACCTCTTTTAATATTTATGGTTATTTTAAAAATTATAATTTCTAAACATTTCAATTAGTTTTTAAATTATTCATTTTAAAGAACAATTACTAACAAAAAAAAAAGTTAGAACTCCGCCTATGTTATTTTACATAGCCGGTCCCAAGCCCGGAATAAAGGAGGAGGGTAACTTTTATTTTTTAATCTATTGTTTTCAAATTATTCATAATTATTTTTAATGTAATAAATTAATTTAAGATATTATTATTTATATTTTATTGTTTTAATTATAATGAGAATTTGAAAATAAAATAAAATGACTTGCTTAAAGAAATAAATAAATAGATTTGTACTTAGCCGTATAAATATACAAATTTTCGTACGAATAATTTTTATATATAAGGTACAAATTTTATTCATTTATAAATTATAAAGACGCGAGTTGATAATTTCATGTATATATATACTCTATTTGATATCGAACTATTCATATTATAAAAATTGAATTATAAACACGTAATAATATTTATACGACACTGTAAAAAAAACAGAAAAAAAATATTAAACAAAACAGAAAAAAAAAACAGAAACAAAGACAGAAAAAAAAAAAACGGAAAAACAAAACAGAAAAAAAAAAAAAAAAAAAAAAAAACTGACAAAAAAAACAGACAAAAACCGGAAAGAAAAACAGAAAAAAAAAACGGAAAAAAAAACGGAAAGAAAAACAGAAAAAAAAAGGAAAAAACAGAAAAAAAAAAAAAAAAAAAAACCGGGCGGACCGGACCCGTACCCGGATACCCGGACCCGTACCCGCGGTACCCGTACCCGTCAACCCGCAACGGGTACGGGTAATAAACGGACCGGATATATGTTTTGAGAGTTTTACCCGTCTACCCGTTACGGGTTTTACCCGTACCCGTTGTACCCCTTTACCCGTCCTACCCGTTACCCGTAACGGGTAACCCGGAACGGGTCACGGGTAACCCGTTAGCAATTGACTAAAAGAGACTAAGAAACTGTCATCGAGAAAAAGGTTAGTAATCAATGCTAGTAGAGCTATCCAATTTTACTCTGCTTGCTATTGTCGCACTTGATGATAAGTTTAATTGCATATTTTTATTTAAAATATTATTTTAAATCTCAAAAGTTCCGAAGATTTTTATTAATATCCCTGAAACAAATGTAAATTTTAAAAATGCCCCTGTCCCCAATTTTTTTTTAAAAATGCCCTGACCGCCTGGGCCCAGGGCGGCCCAAAATTCCCTGTGGGGCGCCAGACCCTGGGGCGGCCCAAAGCACAAGTGAGGCGCCACACAGCAGGGCGCCCCATATTTAATCTGATTTAAACCCCGTTTTCTGCCTCTGCCACTTCTCGATTTGAGAATTTCGCTCGAGGCGAGAAACTGAGTGAATAGGTATGTTTTTTAATTATAATAATTAGTCATTACTGTAGTTATTTTTTACTGTTGTAATTACTGTTGCATACTGTACATTTACTGTTGCGTACTGTACATTTACTGTTGCGTACTGTACATTTACTGTTGCCTACTGTAAATTTACTGTTGCCTACTGTACATTTACTGTAGCGTACTGTACATTTACTGTAGCAATTTAGTTGTACACGCACTGTAGCGTACCGTATATTTACTATAGCAATTGCTGTACACGTACTGTATTAACATTGTAATTTTTTTTAAAAATTTTTTAATTATTTTTCAATTAGTCATTTATTTTTCAATTAGTCATTTATTATTGTACCCATTATTATGTCATGTAATACTTGTAATTTTTTTTTTAAATGTAGTTTGTTAAAGAAGAGATGTTAGTAGCGTACTGTACATTGGGCCGCCCCAGGGTCTGGCGGTCTTGCTGTGTGGCGCCTTGCTGTGTGGCGCCTTGCTTGTGCTTTGGGCCGCCCCAGGGTCTGGCGCCCCACAGGGAATTTTGGGCCGCCCTGGGCCCAGGCGGTCAGGGCATTTTAAAAAAAAAATTGGGGACAGGGGCATTTTTAAAATTTACATTTGTTTCAAGGATATTAATAAAAATCTTCGCAAAAGTTCAGAAGCTGGGAGTTAGGCTGGGTGCTATGGATAGCATAGTGACCTCTATGCTACGGCTCAATATTCGAGTTTTCAAAATCCAAACGGTCGATCCGAACCGTTCATCTTATTCTACATATTAATATCTGCTTGGAGACCAAATTTTACATTTTTTTGAATTTTTTTACTATTTATTAAGTATTTTACAAAATTGTTGATCCAACGGTGGCTGCACAAAACAGTAAAACTGTTGGATTAGCGATTTTCAAAGTGGCTTAATAAATAGTAAAAAAATTCAGAAAATTATAAAATTTGGTCTCCAAGCAGATATTAATATGGAGAATAATATGAACGGTTCGGATCGACCGTTTGGATTTTGAAAACTCAAATATTGAGCCGTAGCATAGAGGCCACTATGCTATCCATAGCACCCCAGCCTAACTCAGAAGCTAGTACAATATTTTTATGAGGATTCAAATCCATTTATATTTTTTTTTTCAAAAAAGAAAAGTCTATTTATTTTTGTCTTCTTTATGTTTTCATTTTTAACATTTTAATAACGAAAATTTGAAATATTATATGTTAGCATAAAACTGTTAGATGTGATATGTATTATTTTTTCTATATGTACATAAAAAATTATTGGATTTTTTATTTCAGTTTTATATGAATTATTACATTGGAAAATCAACGTTCAAAAATTATTTACATCAATTCCGAAAAAATATTCAACTATTCGAATTTGGAATTGCACTGAACTGAGTTAGAATGTAGGGTGGTTGGAATGGACGGTAAGATATCAGCAGAGTCAATTTGATTTCACACGACGCATGATTAATAAAGACAAAATAAAAAAATAAAAAAACATATGACAGCCAAATAACTTACCTTAAAAAAATATTTCACAAAAGTCAAACATTGTAAGAAAAAAAAAATGTTTTTAGTAAGCCCACAAGTTGATAAGTTGATATGCATCATCAGCTAATAAAGCGATATATCAGCGAGACGTACGACTATTTGAAATAAGAAAAAAGTATTTCAAAAAAGAAAGGGGGAATTTCACGTATACCCCTCAAGAACTTTCAAATTACGTATTTTCCCCTCTAGATTTTAAAATTACATAGTTACCCCTCTAAACTTCAAAAACTCACATATTTATTCATTTTTATTATCTTTTATATTCAAATTTATTCTAAATTTATAAAATACATATTTCACCCTTCATTAAAAGTATAAAATGTCCCATTGAACTCAAATTTGAATCTAAAGAGTCTCTCTACCGTCCGATCCATGCACATCACAATAAGATTATTGCATGTTTGCTTTAAGATTTGTGCTAATCTAGCATGCACAAATATCGAAGCAATTTTGATCCGCGTGTATCGCATTAAGATCTGTGCACATTGTTTCAATATTCGTGTGTGTTCGCTTCAAGATTTGTGCTAATCTAGCGCGCATGAATCTTAAAGCAATTTGGATAGTAGAGGAACCTTCATATTCAAATTGGAGTCAGATGAACGTTTTATGTTTTTTAATAAAAGGGTGAAATAGGTATTTTTTATAAATTTAGAATGTGTTTTAATATAAAAGACAATAAAATGAGTAAATATGTGAGTTTTTGAAGTTTATTGGGGGATATGTAATTTTAAAATTTAGAGAAAAAATAATATAATTTTGAAGTTTTTGAGGAGCATACGTGAAATTCTCCCAAAAAGAAATATTATAACAAAGCCTGCTCCCTCTCGACTTACCTCAACACATTTTTAGCAAAATGTGTCTTGTTATTTCTTTAAAAAAAATTATTAGAGCATCTATGTCGTTTTAATTTTTAATTCAATTTTAGAGATGTGAGCGAGTTTTTTAATTATTTAAAAACTATATAGTAAAGTTTCTTATTAAGAAATTATTTATAAACTCTATGCTGACCAAATGATTGACTCAAATTATTTCTTCTTTTTAATTTACTGCTAACGTGGTTTAATAGAAACTCTAAAATTAAATTCATAGATGTAAGAGTTAGAAACTTTAGAGACCTTAACTTCTAAAAAGTAATTAATAGTTATTTAGAAATTTAGTTGAGTTTCAGAGTTGTAGATGCTCTTAGTGTATAACTCCATTCAAAATTATGATGTATTAAACTTAAATAAACTATATATTATAATTTCAACAAGTGCGTATATATTGTACTATAATCATATGTAATGTGTGCATGCTATCAAAATTGCGAGGAGGAAATATATAGCTGTCAAACTTTTGCTGGTTGTTCAAATTTAAAGAAAAACCTCAAATTATAATGAGTTACATAGAAAATTAAAAATGACATGCTTTGTTGAATTCCGTTACGGAATGATGCGACACATTAGAACATGTTACAATGCACATTTTTATTGCATAATGTGAATCGAATATCTTGTGATGGGTCATTTTGCGCGACGTATTCTCTTTTAGTAAAAATTAGCACTATGCGATACGCTCGAGTGAGGTCTTGACATGCAAGGCAGGTCACTAAACATCACGTAGTCACTTATGAGCACATAATCTCCATTTCTCTATTCCATTACTAAGTATGTTAGGTGTCCGATCCGCCAACATCTATAATTGAAAGATAAAATTTCAAATTTAATCTATGTCCTCAAATTAAATAATGTCTTTTTTTATTAAATATATCTTTTTTACATGTAAAAGTCTAAATATAGTTAAAAATATAATCACCACACATATGGCCACATAATATGTTACTATTTAAATTAAATATACACTGACTTTTAGTGACTTTTTTATTAATTTCTTTGTTTTCTTATATCGTCTTCTTTGTGTAGAATCAAACTTTTCTTTGTTTCCTTAATTCTCTTTATTTGTTTCTATAGAAATCCCTATAATGGAAAATTTTAAGGTCTCTAAAAAGCAAATCAACTCTCTTTCCATATCACTTGATAAGCAAATTAAGTTATATTAAAGGGTCTATGTCCAACTAAATTGTACGTTTACTGTTAAGTTCGAACCTAATTTATGTATGTTATGACTATAGTTGCATATTAGCATCCTTTATCAAAATTTATTTACATAAATTTCTAATGCTCGTACAAACTTGTTCCTTCGTGATATTTGCACAAGTAACATAAATCAACATCTACATTAATCATCCATCCGAATATGGTAAATTAAGTGCATTTTTTAATTTCTCTTGAAACTTATTGCATTTCAAAATTAAAAACATAAATGTTGAAAACATAAAATCTAAAGCCTAACCAGATTATCAGAACCATATTGGCCAATTGTGGTTCCAACCTTCAAAATCTCTTGATTGAAAATCTCGAAATGCAATAAAATAATATGAAGAAAATGATATAATGTACTATATTTCCACTCATCTTATTTTGACAACAATTTATGTTCATCTTTATTAAGTTAGTTTTAATAACCAATACTTGTTTGGTATAAATAAATAAGAATATGTTTTTTCACCATCAGTGTTGAATGAAGAAATAAAACAATTATTTGTTTATTCTTCGAATTTAGTATACATGGATTATTTGTGTTGTAAATAATTCAGAAACAAAGAAAAATTGTGTATGCTATCTTCTACTAAATTTTATTATTTATCTATATGTTCAATTTTACAGTAATCTTATAATATAACTTTGTTGCAATGCACGGGTACAATACTAGTAACGTCATAACGCAAGATAGTACGTGACACCACATATAGAAATATATCTCTATTTTTAGAGTGGAACTAGGGTGTTCTGAAGTTCACCAAGGTGTTTGGTGAGCTTAACTCCAAAACCTATTAGATTAGTTTTAAATAATAAATCCAAACTGTTAAAATCACTTTACTTGCCGAGTGATGAATTTACATGTAAAGTTTTTAGATTTTTAAATTAATTTTGTATAAAGTCAAGTGGTAAAAAAAATGTTCAAAAAATGAATGCACTAAAATTAATTTATAAACCTTCTAATTTTGACTACTTGACTTTATACTAAAATAATTCGAAAACTTAAAATCTTTGCATGTAAATTCATCACTTGTAAAGTAGATGGATTTCAACGGTTTGAATTTGTCGTTGGAAATCGATATAATATATTTTGGAGTTAAGCTCCCCAAACACCTTAGTGAGCTTAAGAACACCCTAGTTTTATTCCCATTTTTATATTATGCACATAGATGTTCTAATCTGCAGACAACTATGATTGAAAGATAAAATTTCGGATTTAATATCAGCTCTCCAATCAAATCATTTGTCTTATTTTGATTAAATGCATTTTTTTATGTGTAGAAGTCTAAATTTCGTTAGAAGCATACTCGTTACACATACTACCACACGATATATTACAATTAAAATTGAATAGAGAACAAAATTGAAGAAAATTACTTTATTCATTTCCATATTTCTCTACTTCAGCTATCTCCTATTCCTTATTTTCTTATTTAAGAATTATGATGGATGACCAATTTATTTTTAAGAATATAAAATATTAATATCTTTTAAAAATATTTTATCAGCATTTGATATCTTATCAAATTATTTGATATTTTCAAATTCAATACATTACTCAATTTAAGCTACAATGAATCTTTTTACAATTTTACTTCTTCAATTTTGATAAGATAATTTTTTCTATTAGTATGTTCAGGTTCGTTCTTAGTTTCAGTTGTTAATTATGTATAACATATATTGAATAGGGCATTTTTAAATTTTAATCTAAGTTATAAAGTTCGAGTGTGTTCTAAAGTTATTCTTGGCAGAAACTTAGAATAACTTTGTCCTAAACTAAAAGTATGAAATAAATAAAGTAAAGATTGGAGTTTAGAGACACTTGACACAAGAGTTGTTATCGGAGTTTGACACTAACGCCTACGTCTTCGAGACCCCCGACCTTCGAGATGGTGCGCCTTTCTTTATCTAATGAGAAATGATTACAAAGTGGAACCAGTGAGCCCTTACAATCTTCTGGAAAGTCACACGGCCCGAACAAAGAGCACTGAAGGCTCAAGAAAGACAATCTGATTCACGAGGACTCAAGGATTGCTGGGTGAGCACAAAGGCTCGAAGTAGTAAATGGTTTGATCACGCAGGATCACTCTAGGAGTTGTGTAATTGATTGAATAAGCTTGAGATTGATTGTGAGTATTGAAGTTTAAGCACACATGCAACAATAACTTTCTCTAGATCTGTAAATACAAAATATTAAAGTTGGGGACGGCTAGAGTGTCAATCCAAATCTTGGTATAGCTTATATTTATAGAAAGTAAGTGATGCTGACCGTTGCAATAGTACATGGACCATTACAATGGTAGGGTAGTTCGAACATGTTTGGATACGCAATGATCAAGGACCGTTGTAACGGTCTCCACAACGGAAGTCTTCGTCTCAACTTCCGGCTGGAGCCGCTTGATTTCGATTAAATGCGGCACAGTCATTTTTGTGAATTTATTTATTCAGTTGCAATGGTTCCTGGACCGTTGCAATGGTAGGCCTCACTTAGTTCAGTCTTAAGCTTATTTTATCAAATTTACATATTAATTGTCCTTAATCTTGAGTTATGCTTTTGCTATCCATACTCTTGTGCTTCATAACCACATCCTTAATGTTATATTGCAGTTTATTGATTCATCATCGATGTGTATTTATTGTATCTCCAGTTGTCATTAACTTGCACATGTTTCAAGAAGGAAAACTGTAAAATGCAATTATGTTTGTTTTGCAAATCTAGCCAAACAAGTAAGTCGAGGGCTCCAAAAGCCAATAAGGAGGGATTTTAGTAACATTAACTATAATTAGTGCCACAAATGGAGCAATTAATTTATTAATATGAATTCACTTTCACTAAATATTTTATATTCTTTTGAATTTTGCCTATGGGATGTATATATTTATACAAGTCATTTGTTTTTTTTTATCAAATTTCTTTACTTGCATCAAAGTTTAAAATTCAAATTGTAAATCAAAATTTTGATCTTCTTCATTTTATAATATAATATGTTTCCGTTGCAACGCACGGGTATAATACTAGTTATTTAAAATAACCAGCTTTCAAATTTATATTAATTTTGTCACATAATCTCGAACTTTTAATTCGGTTTTTGTCTCAACAAAAATAATTATACAAAATTTTACGAGCTAAAATATAATAAAATATTTCTAGTATTTTTTTTCTTTATTTTAAAATATTTTCCAAATATTTTTCACAATTTTTAGAATTTTTTTCAACCAACAACTTAAAATCCGACAAAAATTAAACATGATGGTCATGTCATGTTTAACACGCCATGACAGATCGGTGTATCAGACCAACTGTGATATGTCATAGGCATGATATGCCTTTTTTTAGCCATTTTGTCATACCACATATTAAACACCCTACTTGTGCGTATGCAAGCGTGCACTCGACGCTATATTTATATTGCATTCCAATAAATTAAGTGTGATATTGATTGTTTATTACTGGTGATGCCTCTGGAAATGAAATTGCATCAATCTTTCTATTTCTAATGTTAACTTAATTTTCTATATATCTGATGGATCGGTTGTTTATTTGGGATTGGGTTTTGTCCGAAGGACTTTGAACAAATCCTCATTTAAAATCAAGCTTAAACATTCGATTTACATTGAAAGTCGTACAATATTTAAAACTTAATAAATTTAAATGGTTCTTTGAATCTAAATCTTTCTACGAATTTTGATGCAGATCGAACGATTTAGGTAAGACTTTGGATGAGACTGTCCAAAGTTGTTTGGACACCCCCCCCCCCCCCCCCCCCCCCCCCCCCCCGCCCCACACACACACACACACACACACTATTTATTAATATTTATTTCTCACTCAGTAATATAAACTAATTTTAGTGATCTGAGATATTTTCTGTCTAAAAAAAATATGACTGATAATAAGACAACGAGACCAACTCTAAAGACTATCGAGGAACAATTTAAAAAAAAATAGTTTCAGTGTCAATCAAAATAAATCTACCGTAACACGCGGACTAGGCGTTTGCTAAATTAATGCAAGTTGGTGCGTCTTTTCAAATCTGAGATTAGATTCCGGCTAACTACCTACTGACCATATTTACATATTATTTAAACAAATTCATGTTTAATCATTGGTGGGACTACCATTAGATGGCATACAAGTACATACAGCAAATCTTAAATTCTTTTAAGTGTTGAACTGCTGTTGTTCAGGTTAGCAGTATCATGCTATCCTTAACTGAATGTACCATGCCCATTTTCTTATTAGTAGAACTGTAGTTTCTTTTGATCAAGCAAATCAACACATATTTGAAAAAAAAAAAAACACAGATAATCATTTCTTAATTTAATTGGTATAGTTAGATACGCTTAAATAACGAAAATATAATTGTTGAAAGACAAAAATCATAATAAAATGGATCTTAGCGGCCTTCATTATCTATTTGTATCTCAACCCAAGCTATTTATAAGAATATAAAAAAGAAAAACAGAAAATTTCACATTTTTACACAGTTTACTTCAACATTTGCTATCACAGAACTTTGGTTTGTTAACACCAAACAGAAACATAAATTATAATTAATGATACTCTTGCTGTATGGACTTATAAGAAAATGTTTCCACTTCAAACAAAAATCAAGGGTTTACTGAGGTTTAATTGGGTGCCAAGGTAATTAAATCAAGCTAACTGGTACAATGGCATCATAACTATGTGCAGTTACATCAAGCTAACTGGTACTGCATTATCATAACTATGTATCTCTAATACACACCTGTACCTGCTTTCATGATTGAAGTTAAAAAGGATGAAACTTTCCTCTTATTGTTTCCCCAAATAACTTGCATACTGTTACAGCTGACAAAATTTAAAAATAAGAAAATTAAAAGAAATAACCGATCTCATGATAAAACCAACACATACTATGAATAAGACAATTTGCAAATGTAAAAGCTTTCATTTAAATTACCAATAATTCTACATCACGGAAAAAGTATCCGAAATTATCATATTTACAAAACAACACCTTTAAGCCTCTCGGGCATAACTGTTTTTTCATGCAATATATTTTCCTAGACTATTTTTCCAAACATGACAGTATTATTGTATCACAAAAGGCTTTTGAGCTGCACATATAGCCTTGTTTCTGTATTAATCATACAAAAGAAACTACCCATAGATATAAGTAATAACTACATAAACTAAAATTGTATCTCAAATTAGAGAAACAAAAAAAAAGAGATCGGATCAGATAAAATTACACATCACCTTTCTGACTTGTCTGACAATCGACCACCACAGACCCACAGTTCTCCTCCCAGCCTGAAATTGCCATGTCAAAACATTTGACACCACCAATCTCACACTGTTTCTGAAATGGGAAAATCCCAATTTCTGAATCTATTTTAGTTTTAAAATCCAAAAGTAAACTTCTCAGCCTAACTACCTCAGCCTCGAGTGCTGCTTGACCTTGCAACCTTTTCAGAAGCTGTTTGTTGATCAGCCTAAGTTTTTCTACCTCCTCTTCTAAGAAGGTAGTATGAGCTTTCTTCTTCTCCCGGTACTTGCGAACTGCTTCACGGTTACCTAATGGCCGACGTGTATTTTTCAGGCTGGAATTGGGCTCATCAGCTAGGTCTGTTTCATCTAAAGAGGCAAATACTTGGGTGTGTGTGTGGTGGCATGTGTGGGTATGTGAAGTTACAGCCAGGCCAGGAGGGTTGCACGTGTGAGTGTGCGTGCATGAGGTCTGTGTGTTCTTCATGAATTCTTCCAAGGCATTTGACATTTCAGGGTCGGGTAACAGTAGCTGGCTTGACAGGTCTAATTCTCCATCATCCATTTTTACTGGGGCTTCAAAAATACTCAGCTGGGAATTTTGTCGAATACCTAGTGTACCATTGAAGGAGGTGGTCTTCTTAAAACATGAAGCTCGGTAGGTGAAGAAGCTAGTAGATTGCACAAACGATCCGAATTAATAATTAAATAGTATTGTTTGAAATAGTGCCAAAATATCTTTAATTCATTGTCCGAAAGCCAATGCCCTTAAAATATCTAGCAAAATCGGACCAGAAACTTCCCAAAAATAAAAAAAAAATCAAAGCAATAGAAAGAATCCCAACAAAATCAAAGGGGTACCTAGATGGGAAATAGCATCAAGTGTCGAATTTGCGTTTAGGCCAGACTTTCATGGAGAAAGTTATATTGACTAATTCCGCTTCGCCTCAGCTATCAGGTCGCCAAAAGAGAGATTGTAAGAGCTGATTGAAGAAGCAATCGGACGAACCGAGCCAATCAGCGAAGGAACACAAAAAGAGAAAGTCTTTTATCGCTCCGCTCCTTTAATTTTTTAAATTTTTTTTGCCATTTTCACCTTTTTAAAATATACGGCTTTGAGATTTACACTTTCTAGTTTTATCATGTTATTTTAGAAAGGAAACAAAATTTGGTGTGGAACTGTGGGAAACAGAATCTACCAAAGAAAATGAAGGTCGGGTCCCCTAAAGTAGTCCAAATTTTGAGTTTATATACGGACTGTCCGATCAGAATACGGATCAATCCAGCTCGAGGTGAAATGAATGAATTCCTTTAATATTTGTGCCAGAGCAGATTGGACGGTCCGGATCCATTAAAATTTGGTTAAGGAGTTAAGGGGAATCCGAATTCAGAAAATAACATGGGTTTCATATCCTTTGCAATCAGTCAATCACAATAAAATATTGGTTTAAACTTGAATCAATAGTCACTGATAATAGATTAAAAGGACAATTATTATCTTTTAATAATCACTACAACTAATTCTTAATTTTAAATTTCAAGAGGGATTCAATATTTATATCAAGTACATTAAAAGTAATCAAACTTAACTTTTTTTTTCTATCATTCATACGACGACTTCAAATTTCCAACCGTTTATATTTAATGATATCTTGATATACATATCATATTCATATAAAAGTCAAATTGTATAAAGTTTAATATATAATCATCCATAAATTTAATAATATATAATCCTCAACCCAATAATAATTTGTAATTTCGAAAGATCGTTAATTCCCACTTCCTAGTTCCTACTGCCACATCGACAGCTTCAATAAATATTCCCGTTCAAAATTTTCATATATTTGTATTACATTTACTTGCGTGTCATATATGTGATAATGTGAAATGAACATTCTGAAAGGTATCTTCATGGTAAACATCACTCAAACTCAAATAATTTAATACTAATTATTAGAGCGAGGCTATGATATTCTGTAATAAGTGTTATGGTTATATTTCCATAATCAATTAACATGATCTCCATATAAAGGTATATTTGTAAATCAAATTTTATATTTTTCAGATTTTTTTTATTATTTTATTAAGTGGAAAATCACTTAGATCTAAAAATTCCGAACCATTCAAATATAATACTTTAGTTGAAAAAAAATACCAATTTGCGCTATACATGTTATCATAGTCTCACTCAAAATTATTCATGTATGTGTTCAGAAACAGAGTCAGACTTTCAAACTATAGGAGTTAAATGTAGAGGTGAAAACATATCGGTATTATATGACCGAATTCGAATATGTGTTAAAAAATTAGAGACAAAGATCGGATATCGAATATCCATACAGATAGTGGTACAAATATGGTTTTAAATTTTAATATCTGTATTCAAATGGTTGATATATCACATATCTCCATTCTATTATTATGCACGTTGGGTGTCCGATCCGCCAACGGCTACGATTGAGAGATGAAACTTTGGATTTGATCTCAGCTCTCCAATTACATAATTTGTCTTCTTTTGATTAAATGCATCTCATTTATGTATAGAAGTCTAAATTTAGTTAAAAACATACCAACCACATGTGCTGCCACACGATACGTTACAATTTAAAATGAACAAATTCTGAAATATAGCTATATATTTATTTGTTTCCTTATTCCTTTATTTCCATTTTTTTCCTCTTCAATTGAGAAGACTCCACCTTCCATTTTCTTATTTATTGTTTCCTTCTTCGTTTCTATACGAATCACAATGGAAATCATTTTTTTTTTAATTTCTTTATTTTTCTTTTTTTTGTTTCTATACATATTGGTGTGGGCAATTTAGAATATATTTCCAATATATAATATATCAATGTGTGTGTGTATTCTAAATTGAAAACAAAGAAGAATATAAATTGGAACATGTGTGTGAATATATATTTTTCTTATAATATGTGTGTGTGTGTGTGTGTATATCCTATACATACAAACAATAACACTTTTTATTTATGTTTTTTGATATCATATTATATGTTGATATGGAATTGTTGTATGACATTTGATATTATATTCGAATCGAGCTATTATTTGATATCATATTATATGTTGATATTGAATTGTTGTATGATATTTGATATTAGATTCGAATCGAGCTATTATTTGATATCATTGGTACTTAAAAATAAAGAATCATCACATCATCAAATTGTTATCAGAGATCACGATTAAAGTTAATTAAAAATACATAATCATATAAATTTTCTATTAACATGTGTTTTAATTTTTAGATAATTAGTATTTTCATTGATATATTTGTTTCTTATAATATGTCCCCGTTGCAACGCACGAGTATGATACTAGTAGTTTAATATAAACTACGAAAATATTTATGTATATATCTACGGATATCCAATATCTAATCTGTATCTGTTTTCATATGTATCCGTATGATATCTGATTCGTGTATATATATCCGTATCCGAACAAAAAATGGAAACAAATATGGTTTTATCACTATCTGATCCGTTTTCATCTCTAGTTAAACGTGAACGAGAATCAATCATAAAAAAGAAAAAAAAATGCTACCAACGAGGTCAAAATGTCAAATTAATAAATATACAACACACTCAAAACTATATAGAAATTTGTGTATAAATAAATAAATATATATAGATAGATAGATAGATAGGCTAACGTGCTTTCAATAGCATATGAGTCGAAATACACACGGTCCAAATTTGAAATTTCAAAATTCAAAAAGTCGATCTGAACCGTTCATCTTGTTCTCCATATTAATATGTGCTTGGAGACTAAATTTTACATTTTTTTTGAATTTTTTCACTATTTATTAAGTCACTTGGAAAATTGCTGATTCAATGGTGGCTTAACAAAACAGTAAAACCGTTGGATTAGCGATTTTCAAAGTGGCTTAATAAATAGTAAAAAAATTCAGAAAAATGTAAAATTTGGTCTCCAAGCACATATTAATATGGAGAACAAGATGAACGGTTCAGATCGACTTTTTGAATTTTGAAATTTCAAATTTGGACCATGTGTGTTTCGGCCCATATGCTACTAAAAGCACATTAGCCTATCTCTCTCTCTCTCTCTCTCTCTATATATATATATAGATGGGCTATGGTGCATTGCAATGCATGGGCACCCTTGTGCATTGGAATATAAATCACAGATTGAAAGTCCAAATGACCGATCCAAACCGTTCATCTTGTTCTTCATATTAATATGTGCTTGGGGACCAAAATTTACATTTTTTGGAATTTTTTTACTATTTATTAAGCCACTTTGAAAATCGCCGATCTGGTGGTTCAGAAATTTTTACTATTTTTACTGTTCATCCAGATTTTCAAAGTGGCTTAATAAATAGTAAAAAAATTCCAAAAAATGTAAAATTTGGTCTCCAAGCACATATTAATATGGAGAACAAGATGAACGGTTTGGATCGGTCATTTAGACTTTGACCGCTTGACTATGTAGCAAATAAACTCGAAACTTTTAAAATTTTATATGTACATGCATCACTCATGAAATACAAGGATTTCAACGGTTTGGATTCGGTGTTTGAAGTCGGTCCGATATACTTTTGGAGTTATGCTCACCAAACTCTCTTGATGAGCACATCACACCCTAGCTTTACTCATATATATATATATATATATAATAAATGGGGTCACCCCATATTGAACATCACTCCACCTTTGTATGGGTCAGAAAATTATTTATACGTCCAGCACCCTTTCAAAATCCAAATAGGTAAATCCAACAAAAAAAAACACTGAGCCTGAGGTCATTTAAGAGACTGTAGTAAATAAAAAGAAAAGATTTGATCGAGTGGCCCTGTTCCCTTTCTAGTTGAGTAGTTTCTAGTCGCATAAGACGTCATTTAAAAGATGGTGCTTTCTTCCTTTTGCTTTCAAGCTCTTTTTAGCTGCATTTCTATTCCCTGTAACTCATTTTTGCCCATGAATGGAATTAGGGCTGCAAACGAACCGAACAAAATCGAACCTGTCCTAGTTCGAATTCGAATTTGAAATAATTTTGAACCAAACCTGATAGGGCCATGTGCCCAAGACCCTTATAAAACCAACCTTGGGTCACAAAGATTAACTTGAGTTGAAAACCATCCTAATGAAATCAGCTCGAGATCAAACAATAGGCCCAAAGGTAGAGTAATATAAACAGCCTGACTACATGGTCCAACCCGAGATGGGAGCATCACGATCCAAGGCCCGGCCCAGAGTCGACTTAGGGTCACCTCCAGTAGCGTTCCGTACAGGGCGGGTGCAATTTAGTCACTGCTTCCTCTACGGACGTCACCGCTCTCTATGCGAACCTCGCATTTCGAATATACGGGTGTTATTGCGTTCCACGAAAGCCTGATCGTTCTTATGCGATCTCCTCTGACAGTTCTTGACAATGTCGGATGTTAGAATTGGAGGAGGCTATTTAAGATGAACAGTCTCATTGAATCGGGGCTAGCACATTCACTACTTGAGACATAACACAGGCTAGAGTTATAGTGTCTCACAATTCCCATCGAGTTCTTAATCTCGACTTACACAATTCGGACCGTCCTCTCGGGACGGAACGCCACACACACAAACACATATCCCGCTATAAAGCCCATTACGAACCTCGAGTCTTACCTTGACATAGGCTGTATCAAAATCCAATTCGAAATTGAAATAGATTTCAAACCTAAAATGCCAGTTCAAATTTGGTTCAGTATAATTCAAACTAGTTCGATTTGATTTGAAATTAGTTCGAAATTGAGGCAGTAATCATCAAAGTTTGATATTTTAAATCGATTTCGATACACAAGAAATCAACAAAATTTATTTAAGCAACAAAATAGAGAGACAGAGCGAGAGTGAGAGCGAGTATTCTTCGTCGGCTAGGTTTAGCGAGAGCGAGAGCGAGAGCGAGAGAGGGAGATAAGAGGGAGACAGTAATGCATCCATAATATCGCAAAGAAGGAGAGAAGAGATAACATTGTTAAATTAATTGGACGATAATGCATCCATAATAAAGCCCATAGGGGCTGTTCGGCTCAACAGGATTAAGCTTCCTTAAGGCTAAA
Source organism: Carex rostrata (assembly GCF_964058835.1). Lineage (NCBI taxonomy): Eukaryota > Viridiplantae > Streptophyta > Magnoliopsida > Poales > Cyperaceae > Carex > Carex rostrata. The sequence continues at coordinate 13,615,044 of NC_135919.1, forward strand.
GAAGCCTCCTTTAGCTTCCTTAGCCGCTTAATCCTACCGAACACCGGTTCCTTAGCATGGATTAAGCCTACCTCCTTTAGCCTCCTTTTGCCCGGATCTTAATCCGCTGCTCATTCCTTAAGGCACCTTCCCCCCCTCCTTTAGCTTCCTTAATCCGTTGCCCCTTCCTTTAGCTTACCGAACACTGCTTCCTTAAGCTTCCTTAGGACTTAATTCTAACTAGGATTAAGGGGTGTTACCGAACAGCCCCATAGACTTCAGCAATATTTTCAAGTCGCCCAAAACCAAATTACAAGTACTTGTTGGCATATTTGTTATAGTTGCAAAAATCCAATCTTATTTGAATTCTCCCCCACTGCCATCTATTCTTTCCCCAATGATATAATTTATTATTCTTTTGTTTCGTTATCTAAAAAGCAGTAAACTCCGAATTGGCAACGTGTCGAGTTGGCAGTGACTTTAGTAGCAAAACCCATGTGGCTTGCTTGCGATCGTGAGGTGCTTACAGCCCAATTCGAACCAAATAAATTTGCGAACCTATTTGAATCGAATCTGATCAAATTTGAATTCGAAATTGAATTAATTTTGAATCGAAATGGTTTGAGTTAATTTCAAAACAAATTTATTTTGAACTTTTTCGAATCAAATTCAAATCGAATCACGAACTACGAATTTTTTGTGCACCCCTAAATAGAATCAATATTATTGCATGCTTCTCCATCGGTTCAGAACAGTTTTTGGTTTTATTAGATAACTGTCTTCAACATCTCTCCAAATATTTTTGTATTTAATAAATTATTTTCCGTAAAATACTAAAAAAAAAAAATCTATTTGTTCTATTTACAAGTATCAATATTTTAGCAAATTATTTGAATTATAAAACAACGTCTATTTTCAAATTGTATTATATTATATTTATATTACGAAATTTAAACCCCAACAAAATTTCCGTTTTTCAAACCTGTCACTATGCCTGAGAAGGCGAGAAGGTGCATATTATTCTATTTTGATTGCTTAACCCTCATGAAGTATTCGGGTTTTCTTTTCGCTCTTCAATTACTAAATTTATAATAATTATTATTTTTTTTCTGAGTAAAAGTCAGAGATTAAACTATTTAATATTAAAAAGAGAATATTTTCATTCGGATTTTGAACATACGATCTCTCACATAAAGAACATTTTATCACTAGATCATAAAAGTTAATTCTCACATAAATACATATTTTCATTGTTGTATTTTATTGATGAAAATTTTCAATGCGAATGATAGAGAAGGATCGTAATCCCTCATCAAAAATATTAATAAAAGACTTTCACAGGGAACAATTTTCTTCTGATGGATATGCATTTTATTGACATGAACTGGCATCACAAATTAATTAGCTTTTGTACAAAAAATTTACAATAAAAGACTTTGTTGGAACAAATTGGAGTTTAGTTCCTTATATATGACAATTCAAAATTTAGGGAGCAGACTATCCTTTGGCCTCAAGAAATTCATCCCCACCGATAAAAAAAAAAAAATAGAATCGGTGATTCTTCTACCGATCTTAATACTAATAAAAATTCTCATGCACTCTTTCTATTTATTTCTATAAATAAAAAATTCTCCATGTAACCCGAGGCCTGAGGGGAGGGGAATTCGGTTATTTGACTATCTGTTCTTTAAATATTGTTTATACGGGCCATGAAACTTGGGAAGATTCTTATTTTGGGCTTTATCTACGTTCCGGCCCGATAATGCTCCAGAAGTATTAAACTGATGAGTAACTTTTTAAGACCAAACTGATCAGAGGTTCAGAACTAGTTGCCGGAAAGGAACAAGAGCGAAAAACCCTTCCTTCCCCAACTCACTGCGCAGTTGCCCCAAAACCCCAAAATGTATGCGATCCGGTCTCTTCTCCAGTCCCGCCATCTCATTCCTCCAGCGCGATCCCTTCTATCCACCTCTCGCCGCCTCTCATACTCCACCTCCGGTGGTGAAGGCGGGGGTCCATCGGATGAATGGGATCTGTCCGGCTCATCCTCCCAACCCCCACCTCAACCCCCGTCGAGCACGGAAACCTCCAATTCCGCGGAAGACTGGGGCGATGCTCCGTCCTGGTCTAGCGGGTCCACTAAGGATCACTTTGACGGGTTCTCGAGCAACATGCTGGCGACCGTTCGCGCCATGGATGACCAGGAAGCGATGTTGAGAGCTGTTGATCGGGAGAACATTGCCAACGAGAAGTTTGTTGATGGTTGGGATGATCGCTTGGATGAAACTTGCGATCTTCTCAAGCAGGTTGCTCTTTTTGTAGATGATTGGATTTTTGACATGCAGTGAATTAAACCCTTGATTGCAAAATTTGCTAGATATTTCATTGGGAAGCATCAGTTAAGTCTTGATCCCTGGCTGAACCTGAATTGAATGCCCATTGAAAACCCAGTCTGGTACCATCCTTAAATTCTGGTGAACAAGATTGATATGGTTTTGATGCTGAATATGGTATTAATAAATTGGTTTTTGTGTAATTTAAAAATTCAAAAGACAAGCAAAGATTAATGATCATGTTTGTTACTATCTTATACATACATAGCTTGCAACCTTTTCGCTCTAGGTATGCGAACAACATGCAGATGCAAACTAAAGTAAAAGGAACCTCTGGTGAAATTTTTGTGTGTAGGTGAGAGAGCCAGGTGCAAGAGGGAGCTATCTAAAGGACTCAGAGAAAAAGGAGATGTACCGGCTTCACAAAGAGAATCCGGAAGTTTACACAATTGAGCGCCTAGCAAAAGATTACCGTGTGATGCGTCAGAGGGTTCATGCCATTCTCTGGCTCAAGGAAATGGAAGAAGAAGAAGAGAAGAAACTGGGGAAACCATTGGATGACTCTGTTGAGATTTTGCTTGATACCTTTCCTGAGTACGTGCTAGTGTTTTTCTTAGTAGGAATAGTTTCATATTTTCTCCTGAAAGAACAGTAAAATATTAACTGTACCTATGAAAAACGACTAGTATCATGTAATTCCTCTAAAACATGGTAAACATTTTCAGTCTCTCATCACAGTGTTCATGAAATGCCTAACTATATCTGTTATTTTTAACAATTCCCTGTCCTTGCATATATAGAGCAAGAAACACTGAGAAAAAAAATTCTTTTTTGGGTATCTTTAAAGGCAGTATGGAGTAATGCAACTGCAGTTAATGGAAATTGGAATGACCACAACTGTAGTTTGAGTTTGCTGGGAAGCCCAATTGTGGGAGTTTGGCCTACCCTGGCTTTTGGGCATAATTTGAGTCGCTAATGTTAATCCCCCCTGGCTGTAGGGGTGTTCATTCGGTTGGTTCGGTTAAAACTGAATTAAAATAGTCAAACCAAAATTTTATTCGGTTTTCAAAAATATAACCCAACCAACCGAATTGTACTTGTCAACAGATTAACAACTGAACCAAATTAACCAAAGTAAATTTTGATTTGTTTGGTTAATCCGAACTTAGAGAGATTAAATTTTAAAAGGTCAAAACTCAAGACATATACAAACACCATTTAATAATCATAGAACCAAATATAAAATCTGAGTCCGGCTACTCTACTAGTGGATAATGCACCCCTCTCTATCCTTCATAATCCCTTTACATAGTCAGAGCAAACTGAAAATAATGTTTGGTTGGGTGCCACCATTGCATGTCAAGTTTCCATAATACTACAGGTGGAGATTTTCCTGACTTCTCTGACAAGTTGCGTACATGAAAGTCTTGCTGAGTGGTTTGATGAGCCATGGATTTGGTTAGGGAGAGGAACTAGTAATATTAACTAATTAATAATCATTGTAATTTATGGTTTTAAGTTAATTAATAGTTGTTGGATTTGTTTTTCTTGAATGAATACATTAGAAGAATATGGAATTTCATTTGAAGGAGGTTCCTTAATTTGCATCAACATATTATAACTCCATTTATTGACTGCAATCCAAACAGACCTTTGTAGTAGATGTGGTAGGTTAGGGGCAGAAATGAAAAGGGCTATGCATATTATTTAGAGGTTATACCTGCGGAATTGCATTCTTCCATTATATGTCCTTGTTGTTGTATCTTGTTTGGCATTCTGTAACAACAGTTTGCTGGTCACTTTATGCATATGTTTTTCTTTTGTTGACAAACTTATCTTTGTTGCTTGACATGTCTTGTATTTGTTCATCCTTTTTGCCTCTCTACTTAGGTTCTTCAATTCACATGATAGAGAATTCCATGTGGCATCTCTACCATATAAACCTGATTTTAAAGTCATGCCAGAAGGCTGGGATGGGTCCACCAGAGATCCTGACGAGGTGCTATATGAAATTTCCATGAAAGAAGATCAGATGCTCTATGAAGAATTTGTACAACGACTCGAGTTCAACAAAAAGAAGGCAAGCACTTCTGTATATATAGTTCATTCTTTGAATTTTCATATAAAATAAATTCTCCTTTTAGAGGAACAAGCTTTCTGAAAAAGGAAGGGTTATGCCCATTACCAATATGTCATATTTTTAAAACATGAGAAGTACCTCCTACATCCTTCCATTATTTTAAAAGAAAGGTGCTTGTACTACCCTTAACATGAGAACAAGCTTTCTAAATCATAGTTTTGTGATTTAATTGTTTATGCCTTTACAGGTGGCAGGGGAGGTGAAGTGCCACAAGTATAGCAGGAGGCGGCCTGATGAGGGATGGAACTTTACAGTGGAGAAGCTGGGTCCACGTGACAAGCGTGGTGCTGGAGGGGGTTGGAAATTTGTCAGTCTACCTGACGGGTCAAGTCGAGAATTGAATGACATGGAGAAGATGTATCTGAAAAGAGAGAAACCTAAGATGCGCAGGAGAATTATTGCTCCTTTCAACTAGGCTAGCAATGTCGTTTCTTTATTCGAGGTTTGTTCCTTTCAAATTGTTAGTTCTGAAAACTTAAAAAGGCCGTGATTATTTGAATCATGAGGATTTATACGGAATCAATGTATTGTTACTGGTGGTAGCATAGATTGGGTGCATTTTGCTTTCTTGTAGGAGCAGAAATAATGTTATAAGGTGTAATCTAGAAGCAATGAAAATTTGGAAAAACTTCCTTTTTTGTGGGATTCTTAAACTGGTTTGACACCACCAGCCATGGAGCAATGTCTTTTTCTTTTTCAAATTATATTGCAAAAGTAGCTCGGACTTTATTCTTAGAACAATATACTAGGAAAGCAAAATGAAAGCAATCCTTATGTGAGACGAGTCTTCTTGCTTTTTGATGTTTGAGAGGCATGTACGGTTAAGATGCTGTTTGAAGTTAGTTTGAATAGGAAGGGTGAGAACCGGGTTAAACTGCTTGTGTGGGAACTTAGGTGAATATTCTTGATTACTTTTCAAATTAAATTGATTGATGAGAAACTGTTTCTCTTTCTTAACATAATTAAAGATTGACGGGAAACTATTTTCTTTCTTTTTGGAAGAATGCTATTTTTTATATATTTAATGGGAAGATCAAACCCAGTTATTAGCATCACAGACTTCACGGCCTAACCTCTGTTAGGCAAATATGAAGGGGTTAATGGCTGTGTTTGATCCAAGAAAACTGGAGCCCATATATTCTGAGGTAACAACATATTTCTGTTTAGATCCATACTGTTTGATCAGAATTTGGCTGGATTGACCTGAGGTGGAATCAACGGGTCTCTTCAATTTTCGTGTGGATTATGATCGGATGGTCTGGATCTAAACAGAAATATTCTGTTACATTAGGTGATATGAATTCAGAAAACTGAGACGAACTCATTGTAACTTCTCTCACCTCCATTTCAGTGAAGAAAACAAATTTACAGAATTGATTAGAGAGAAGCATTAGAGTTGAATCTAAAAGAACTTGCATTAATATAGTGAGCCTATTTATTTTCTAATATTAAGCTTCTCTTTTTGGCACTGGGTTAGTCCACTGTTTATTGGTACTGCTAGTGTGCTTTATGACAGTTGGTGCAATGTACCCTTGTAGTCTTGGCAGCATTTACAAGTTCTCATCTATCAATACAATTTCATAGCAGAAAACTCATGGAATTACGAAAGATGCCCCAGATCATACTAAAAACTCGGCAAATGCCAGCGCTTCTTTCCTCTGTTATAAAAAAGACGTGCAAAGGTAAAGACCAAAATGCAAAGATCAAAGAGCAGAAATCAAATGGAAAAAAACTGAAAAGGCAACATATCCTGAACCCAACTGTTAGATCTGATGGGGGGCTTTTTTATATGGTATGTATACATCATCATCTGCTTTGATGGACCATAGTAACAAATGACGGGTTCGGTTCGGCGAGATCAAAAATTCGTGATTCGGGTATAATTCGGGTATAATTCGGGAATGATTCGGAATTATTCGGATCAGAAATCTTAGTCTTGCAAGGGAGCAAAAAAAACAAAAAAATAATTGTTCTTGGAAAAATTTGTAAATAATTCGTAAAATTCGGGAATTATTCGGGTTTAATTTGGTCAACCGAATAATTCGGCGTTTGGTTCGGCATTACCCCCAAAAAGAATTAAACGGGTATAATTCGGGTATAATTCGGGTATCTTGTCACTATGTGATGGACTATACGATAAAGGGTTACAGAGAGTTTTAGCCGAGTGAACTGGGAGTCCCTCTTATTAATGAGTTGATAGATGGTAGATATAGTTAAGTCTGATATTTGCAATGACAGATAAATCACAGAATACATATTTTCTGCTCTAATATGAAGAAGTGAAGAATCTTGTATGCAACTTTGAACAAATGTTACCATTAAATTGGAGAAGATATTAGAATGTCTACTGGAATTCATATCCTCTGAGTTAACTCAAGTTTTGAATTTAGGTCTGACGTGTCCGATTTAAATCCGCATGAATATTAAAGGAACCCGTGCATTACAGATGTGGGCCGGATTGTGATCGGACGGTTCGGAACTATAAACTCAAACGGTGCGTTAATGCAGAGGATGGGGACTGTTTCCTGGTCTATCAATATGCCAACTATAAAGCGCTGATGGATCTCAAATTCTATTTGCAAGTTTGAATTTTCAAAGGACCAACAGCCGAATATAATATCAATTCTATTGAATTGTTGTAGTCTGCGATGACTCACCGCCAGTGTTATAAAATGCGGTTTCTATGCGGTATGCGGAAGGTCACCGCATATTGCATATACAGTATACGGCCGCATATGCGGATTTTTATGCGGATTTATATATGCGGATTTTAAAATAAAAATTAATATATATTTGGAAGCATAATCTCACAACAAGAATAAGAATACACATGTTTATAGAACTATTTTATATTCATTATTCTCTAATATAAAAGCAACATACATATATAAGAATACACAATAACAATATCATATGCAGTTCATATGCGGTTCATATGCGGATCATATGCGGTTCATATGCGGTTCATATGCGGATCATATGCGGTTCATATGCGGATCATATGCGGTTCATATGCGGATCATATGCGGTTCATATGCGGATCATATGCGGTTCATGTGCGGTATGCAGATCATATGCGGTTCATATGCGGATCATATGCGGTATGCAGATCATATGCGGATCATATGCGGTATGCAGTCAAACTTTGTTCAAACTTTGTCTAGTTCGGCTCGTTATATTCATGAGCATTGTTCAAACTTTGTCTAGTTCGGCTACCTAAGCTCGTTTTACAACCCCATAAATAGAGTGTAGTTATGACTTCTTAACTTATGGATCATCATCATCATCATCATCATCTCATCATCATAGTTTCATTACCATGACATTATCATCATAAAATATACTACAATTATAGTATTTAATTATAAATATTTAGTAATTAATATTTATTTATTATTATCATCATGATCATGATTACTATTATTATAATACTAGTACTAATAATGATAATATATTTATTATTATTATTATTATTATTATTATTATTATTGAGTATGGCTAATATAACATCAGTGTCATTTCAGTCTATATAACACCAACTTTAAAACCTATCAAATAGAGTTCAAATGGTGAATCCAAACCGTTCAAACTAATTTACTTTATGAGTGATGCGTTTACATGCCAACTTTTTATATTTTCGAGTTATTTTAGTATCAAATCAAGTGGCAAAAAAATTGAAAAATGAATGTATTAAAATTAACTTAAAACTCACACATTTGACGGCTTGACTTGATACCAAATAAACTAAAAAACTTATAAATTTTACATATAAATGCACAACTAATGAAGTAGATCGGTTTGAACAGTTTGGATTCACCATTGGAACTTGATTTGATAGGTTTTGGAGTTGGTGTTATATAGACTGAAATGACACTGATGTTATATTAGCCATACTCATCATCATCATCATCATCATTATTATTATTATTATTATTATTATTATTATTATTATTTTATTATTGTTACCGATTTATATTTATTGTTTTGATATCACTATTTTACCATTAAAATAATAATTGTTATTTTATTACTTAATTATGTTTAAAATACAGCAAAATAATGTTGTTTTCTTTTTAATCTCTCACTTGTTCAACCAAACTAGAATTATTCATGGCGACATAACTTTATGTAGAAAATATACTTGCATAACTTTATATATGTCGACACAAACACTATGAACAATCATAAGTATATATAGAAATTTGGATAATAAATACATAATTTCACAGTTTTTAAGTGGTATATATGAAATTCTCCCTAGAAATTACATCAGATCTTCATCTGCGAAGTTAATGTAAAGACTCCAGTATTTGCATTGAATTTACATCATGTTTAAAGAAGGAATGCCGAGTAATTAGACCCACTACACGACATATATGTAAAACAAAATTTTTTTCTATTAAAGGAAAAGGAGCTGTTTTGAAAAAAATAATTAAATAGATATTCCACAAGATCTTTTCATATTTTTTGGAAGGAATGAATCATACAGAAGAATTCTACATAGAGAATGAGAAAAATGAGTGCTCATCCTTTCCTTTGTGGGACCCTCAGTTGGTTTTTAGAAGGATTTTTCTAATTCCTAAAAATTCTAATAATCTAAAAGCTCTGAAGTTAATTGCCAAAAATCAATATTTAATAAGAAATATGTTATGTTAAGTTTGACAACCAAAAAGTATTTAACAAAGTTAAAAAAAGCCTAAAATTGAAGATATATCTTTAATTATACATTGTATCATATTTACTATAATCAGTCATCCACTGAATATGTATAAAATTAACTGTTTAATTTTATCGTCTTCGACATTTATCAAATGATTCATAAATTATTATGACTTTTTATTTTGATAAATATTTTGTCACAAATAAATTTACTTGAGTTACATTTAACAAATTTACTTGAATTTCATAATTAATCGTTTTCTAAAAAACTCTGTGTTGATCTGATAAATGATAACCGGATATTGCTTTTGTGAATAGAGAGATATACACGGAATGTGACTCATAGGAAAAATGGTGATAACATCTTGAACAAGAGTATAACTAATATAACATTAGTGTCATTTCAGTCTATATAATACCAACTCCAAAATCTATCAAATCGAGTTCAAATGATGTATAATTTACTTTATGAGTGATGCGTTTACATGCAATTTTTTTATATTTTCGAGTTATTTTAGTATCAAATCAAACGGCAAAAAAATTAAAAAATGAATGTATTAAAATTAACTTAAAAACTCACATATTTGACCACTTAACTTGATACCAAATAAACTAAAAAATTTATAAATTTTACATGTAAACGCACAACTAATAAAGTAAATCGATTTGAACGGTTTAGATTCATCATTTAAACTCGATTTGATAGATTTTGGAGTTATATTAGCCATACTCCTTGAACAATATTGAGGTCACTGTATTGCTATGCCTTGTCAGTCGATATTTCCCTTCCTATATGACAACCTACGCCAACCAAAATTAACAGACTTACACAAAAATAATAATAATAAGGCTTGACATTCAATATGTCCAGAATATGCCCATCCCAAAAAAACAAAAAACAAAAAACAGTCGCAAAAAAAGTACTATTATAAAAAACGGATATCCGTATCCGTATCCGGTTAATATCCGATTCCGTATCTGTATCCGTCTAATATCCGATCCGTATTCATATCCGGAAAATAAAAACATATAAGAATATGATTTTACCACTATCCGATCCGTTTGCACCCCTACTTAAAATGTAGAGCGTAAATACCGAGGGTTGAAGCAGCCCCAAGTACCCAACATGCGGCGCATTTGCATGAGACCATTTCATTCATCATAAATCTTTATTTTCTTATTCCTCCAGAAACCATGCCTATAATATTATAACAGAGCATTCATTTTTGTTTTCCTCTTCACTTTTCCTTTCCGCTCGGTTGCTGCTGACAAAAAGGGAAGGGAAGAGCAGAGCAGCCATCAACTGATTTAAAAGCGCAATTCCAGTGGTGAAGGTGTGTGGTGATGGATAGCAGCTACGGTAATGAAAGCATGGGTCGCCGCAAGTGGCGCCTTCTCCAAGGGAAATTCATAAAGAACACCAAACGCCTCCACCGTCACAGCTCCAAGCCTGAAATCATCCTAAGCAATGAGCGGATCAGAGTAACCTCTCTCTCTAACTCATATCTCTGATTCCCTTTCATATTTCCATGGCCATGCCACTTCACGGATTACAGTTGTCATTTCATTTGTTGACTTATATTTTCTCAGATTTTTTTTAAAAATGGAATTTCTTGAGAAATGCAAACTCTGCAAACGCATGTAAAGATATTAAATCAAGGATATCAAAGTACAATACTTCTATATATCATTGAATTACCAATTTTAAGTACTAATTTCCAATTGTCATAAGCAAAGGTGTGAAAAATGATGTTCCCATTGAAACCTCCAACAGTACCTTTCCAATGTGAACATCATGATGCGACCATTATTGATGAAAAATGAAATGAATAATAGGAAAAATGGTTCACGTTCAACCTCTGTAAATCTGTCATCAAGAAATTCCTGGAAATTGCAAAGAAGTTTCCCATGTTATTTTTTGCCAAAAAAAATAGTGAATTATTAATTTAGTGTCAATGACTTGGTCGTCAGGTGACTTTTCTGGAAATTCCCTATATTACAAATTTTGTTGGTATATGTGATATTAGTATATGCGTGGCCATTCTATCTCTATGATCTGCTTTCTTTTCTATTTTCCAGACTTCATCTCGAAAATAAAAAAAATATGGCATTAGAAAAAATAATTTTATAATTTGGGTAAATATTATCTATTAAAATACAACATTCAAATATATGTAGAAAATTTAAATTTTTAATAGATATTGACATAATAATATAATTAATTTTGTACATTAAATTAGATATATGTCACACCCTGGTTAGGAATTAGTAAGAAGTTAAATAATTTTTACTTATATAATTAAATAATACGTAATAATTAATCAAATGATTGAATATACTTGATAACTTAATATGACTTTGATATTTTTAAAATATTTTATTTCATGGAGTATTTATTTCAAAATTTTATTTACTTTTATATGGAAAAAAATGGTTAAGTTCTATTTATATTAATTCTGTTAAACGCTAAGAGGTTAGTTTAAGCAAGTTTGCTTTTGAATTAAATATTTTGTCGAATCTTTATTAGTGACTATATATAAGAGCACATATTAATGACCAATATTTTAGCTCTACAATTTGTCAAAATCGACAGATCATAATTCCCGCGAATGTTCTGAAACTTTTAAAAACTTGCCATTGGGTGATATCCACTCCAGTTTGGAAATTACCGGATGAGTCCATTCTCACATCATGGATACTCTAGTAGTCTAGTGTTTGTCCTCAGTTATAAAAGTACCATCAACAGACCCCTCCAGTTCAATAAAGATGGGGACAAGGTGGAGTCCACATCGTCTGCATTAACTCAAAAGAGAATCTTTTGAGTGTGTATTTGACGGTCCCCAAATATTAACTCAAAAGATTCCTTTTTGAGTTAATGCAGAGAATACAAATTCGACAAGGTGATCTCTTTCTCTATTAAAAAAAATAAACGGACATCACGAAGTTGCACTAGAGCTAGCAGTGAAGACGGTATAGATAATATCTGATTCGTATTTGATCTGTATTTGAAAAATTAGATGTGCATATCCGATATTTAAATATTATATATTATATATATTATGAAAAATTTATGTTATACACTGTTATAATTAAATAAATATTACAAACTTTAATATTTTTAATATTATCCGTTTCCGTATCCGCTCTGTTTTAACCCCTAACTAGCTCTATATATAATTATGGAGCTCTGAACGTTAATAACGACTTAACCATATCTATAATAAAATCAAGCATGACAAGAACTGCAAATAATATTAAATTGCTTAGAATACAAATGCACTAGTACTTATATTTAGTCAGCATGCATCTTCTACGGGATTGTATAAAAAAAATGGGGAATTCATCAGTAGTTTAAAGTTTAAATATTTTACTGTGTGTGTGATTAACTGGTTCCTTATAATAGAATGCATTTGTCCATAATTGGAATTGTTTAAATATGGCCAAGGAAAATCCAGCTTAATAAGTTGAGAATTCAAATAAATATAGAATAATAGATTTGTATCCTAATCATAGAATTATCAGAAAGTTGTGTTTCTCAAAGAAAAACAAAGGAATTGATGTTTTCTTCAAGAGCCCGGGCTGTAAATCACTGGCGAACTGCAAATAAAACATAATTCAAACAAAAGCAAATAACATAAAAAAAGTGGAATGAATGGTCCAGGTATGGCACAGGACTTTTGTAAGGAAACCTGTACTTCTAGATTTTTATAATTTGGATGATGCAACAAAGCTCCAACATAGAAATTTTGCTTGATATTTCTGTCATTTTCTGGTTTTGTCAGGATAGGATCCGGGTGGCTATCAAAATAGGAATGGCAGCAGAGCGTTTCATTGATAGTATGATATCTTCCATATACCAATTGTTCAATGTTAAACTGTACGAACTTAAAAACTTTTTGAGTTCAAGGTCTAATAATTAAGACTTTGTGTAAAAGAATCCCCAATAAGCAGAGAACTGAAAAAACAAAAATGTCAAGATTTCCTCATACCGGACCTTACCAAGAAGCTCTAGTAGGTAATAAAACAAGCAGAATTCATGTGTATATAATCATATATAGGACCACATATAGTATCAATATTGGGTAATTTAGTTGAACTCAGTGACTTGCTTATACAACTTTTTTTTATTAGGTGAAATTGGACATTGGCCTGTATCTGCGGAGACACGAAAAGCAGGATTTAGCATAAGCCCTGATGAACTTGCGGTAATTGCTAGCAACCACCGGATGTCACGTCTAACCCTACATGGGGGTGTTGATGGAATATCAAAGAAAATTCGAAGCTCATTAAAAAAAGGTATCTTAGAAAACGATATAAAAGTAAGAGAGGCTATATTTGGTACCAACAAGCACACCGAGAAACCTTCTAGAAGCTTTTGGAAGTTCGTCTGGGATGCTTTGCATGACCTAACACTCATTATACTTATGGTGTGTGCTGTAGTTTCAGTAATAGTTGGTCTATTCACTGAGGGATTTCCAAAAGGAATGTACGACGGTATTGGTATTATACTTAGTATTTTCTTGGTGGTGATTGTAACATCTGTTAGTGACTACAGACAATCGCTTCAATTCATTGAGTTAGATAAAGAAAAGGAAAAGATTTATGTACATGTCATGAGAGATGGGATTCGACAAAAGGTTTTGATTTTTGATGTAGTTGTTGGAGATGTTGTGCATCTCTCAATTGGTGACCAGGTACCAGCTGATGGGCTTTTTATATCGGGTTATGCTCTCATGATAGATGAGTCGAGTCTAACTGGTGAAAGTGAGCATGTTCATATTTCTCATCACAAACCCTTTCTGAGATCCGGGACTAAAGTGATAGATGGCTCCGCCACAATGCTTGTCACGGCAGTGGGGATGAACACCGAGTGGGGGAAATTGATGAGTACGCTTAGTCACGGAGGAGAAGATGAGACACCGCTACAAGTCAAGTTGAATGGTGTTGCAACTCTAATAGGAAAAATTGGCTTAGCATTCGCCACGTTGACATTTTTAGTACTTCTAGGTAGGTTTTTTGTGGAGAAGTATATAAATGGTACAGAGTGGTCGGCAAAAGATGCTTCGACAATAGTCAACTATTTTGCAATTGCTGTCACTATAATAGTTGTAGCAGTGCCTGAAGGTTTACCATTAGCTGTAACGCTCAGTCTTGCAGTTGCTATGAAAAAATTAATGGATGCTCAAGCACTTGTTAGGCGTCTCTCGGCATGTGAGACCATGGGCTCTGCTAGTCATATTTGTACCGACAAGACCGGTACGTTAACCACCAACCATATGATGGTGGATAAAATTTGGTTGTGTGATGTGTTGTTCAATTCCTTGAGTAGCACCAGTGATACAGTAAAAGAGTTGCACATTGCCATACCGAAATATGCTTTAAGTGTTCTCCTACAATGCATTTTTGAAAATACCAGTTCAGAGGTGGTCAGGGGCAAAGATGGTAAAAAAACTATGTTAGGCTCACCGACTGAGATCGCTTTGTTAGAATTTGGATTAAAACTAGATGATTTTAGTGGGGACCAGTTCCAGAAAAATGAAAAGATCAAGGTAGAGCCTTTCAATTCTGAAAAAAAGACGATGTCAGTGGTCATATCAGTACATGGAGGGTACCGTGTTTTTTGTAAAGGTGCATCAGAGATAATTTTAGGTATGTGTGATAAAATCCTAGATAACGAGGGAAATATTGTTCCTATGTCAACAAACAAATCTAAGGAAATTTTGTCTATCATAAATGAATTTGCATGTGAGGCTTTGAGAACACTTTGTGTGGCATTTAGAGAATTGGATGAATTTGATAGTAGAGAAGCAATACCAACAAGCAGGTATACCTTAATAGCAGTTGTGGGGATTAAGGACCCGGTACGTCCTGGGGTGAAAGAGTCAGTTAAGACGTGCATGGATGCTGGCATTATGGTACACATGATCACTGGAGACAACATCAACACGGCAAAGGCAATTGCGAAAGAGTGCGGGATTTTGACTGAAGACGGTATTGCCATCGAGGGGTCCGTCTTTCGGTCTAAGAGTCCAGAAGAGTTGAAGGAGCTAATGCCTAAAATTCAGGTCTAAGATAAAATATTATATTCTTATATTAAAACACCATGTTTAAATATCTGGATGGGGTATCGCTTGTGGATATTAAATAGTTGGGTTGCTCGACCTCCAACCTTTACTAAAAAAAAGACCATGTTAATTTTTTTTGTTTTTGTTTTTGCAATGATATTTTGGAGAACAAATGCAAAAATTATGCTTCTCATACAAAATAAATTATTCCTAATTCTAAATTTTATTTGGCTTCCCCTGAATTAAATATCTTCTCCTTGTTTACTTATTTATCATGTATATTTTTTTAGGTGATGGCAAGATCATCGCCACTAGATAAGTTCATGTTCGTGGAGGTATGGAAAGATATGTTTAATAAGGTTGTTGCTGTGACTGGTGATGGTACAAATGATGCTCCAGCATTGAACAGAGCAGATATTGGGGTTGCTATGGGCATTTCCGGTACAGAGGTACTGCTAAAAATTTCTTAACTAAATTAAAAGCTACAATGTAATTTTACCCACATAATTGCCATTTAATCATCTCATGATTGGATCATGGTGTTTGGATTGTAGGTGGCTAAAGAGAGTGCAGATGTAATAGTGCTAGATGATAATTTCTCAACGATAGTTCATGTGGCGAGGTGGGGCCGTGCAGTTTATGTAAACATCCAGAAGTTTGTGCAATTTCAACTCACTGTCAATATTGTTGCACTCATCATCAATTTTTTCTCTGCATGCATCATTGGTAAACTAATTCTTTCCATGTTCTGTTAATTTAGTGCAATAAGAAATTTACTGTACTGCCAGGCACTAGTATGTAGCTGATGGTATAAGGCTATACACAGTTATCTGTTAGGACTTAGGACCCTTGTATCAGAAAAATTTCTACTTAAGAATTTTATCGAATATCCAGTGTGCAGAGGCAAACAGACATGTACCACAGTACCAGCATCGGTACGATCACATAGCAAAAACAGTTTCAGGGAGGATAAGAGATTCGAGTTAAGTAGATCTAATTTCAGTGCAAAGCACTAATTTCAACAATTATAAAAAGGCCTTTAATTCTTAAAAACTTATAAACACCGACTCTCAACCTTATAAATATACAAGAGGTATTAAATAAATGAAAGTAAGAATGAAAAAGAAAGTCAAATCAAATAGAAGCTGCAGCAAAGTTACTGCAACAAACCAAATTGGATGGCCAGCAGATGTACCGCTAAGTTTCAACAAAGGTACAACATGTACCAGTCCATAACTCCACTCTCCAGACCTATTATTTTTCTCCTTTTTCATTCTGTTTCTACTCTCTCTAGCAAAATGAGCGGTGCCAACTACATGTTCTATATCTGACCTCGTGCACACTACTGTAAACAACATCAAGGAACCAACAGCTGTTGCATATATCACAATTTTTCATCTCCTTTTCTTTCTCATATTTAGGACACATTTTTACGAGTCAATCTAAAATGACCTATCAATATAGATGTGATGGGCTTGCATGGGCTCGTGTCAAATCTCTTCAGAATTTTGTCAATATGCAGCTCTTGCAATAACCAACGATCGTGATTGTTATTTTCTAGATCTTACAGAATAAGCGCATGCTGAGAATTCACCTGATCATTCAGCAAATGCATTGCCGAGCTCCTCTTTTAGTTCTCTGATTTTGACAGCATCCTGATCAATAACCAACCCGTCATCGACATAAAGAAAGAGGATAATAAATCAGACACTTGAACAGTTGAACGTAATTAATATGTTGATATGACCCTCTATCCACTAATTTAACCTAAATTTAGGCCAAGAATAGTGAATCCAAATAAGGAGAGACCAACATTATCCAACCAATCAGTTTATAAATTGCATCTGTTAAATCTACATAAAGGAGAACTTCACATCTGACAATGTATTACCTTCCAAAAAAACACACCCACCAAAATGTATTCCTTATAATGAAAAGGGAGATTCATCAGCAACTCTCTCCTAAATCCAACAATACAAAAACATCTTCTGTGACATGTAGGGTCCGCGCCACTGACGGCTGTACAGTTGCTCTGGGTGAACATGATAATGGATACACTCGGTGCATTGGCACTTGCAACCGAGCCACCGCATGAGGAGCTCATGGAGAGGCCGCCTGTTAAAAAGGACGATAACTTGATCACTACAACAATGTGGCGCAATATCATTGGTCAAAGCTTGTACCAGCTGGTTGTGTTGGGTGTACTAGTGTTTTGTGGAAAGAAGATTTTCAATCTTACCGGTACCAATGCAGATGCAACTTTGAACACACTTATTTTTAATTCCTTCGTATTTTGTCAGGTATGTTAATTGCCTCATAGTATTTATCCCTTAGCACACTAATCAGTATGATATGATGATAATAAGAGCACTGATTATATTTGTTTTATCTCCTTTAGCTGTTTAACGAGATAAATAGCAGAGAGATGGAAAAGATTAATGTCTTCGAAGGAATTTTCCGCAACTGGATTTTTGTCGACATAATTACTGGAACCGTGATCTTCCAAGTGATAATTGTTGAATTTCTTGGTACTTTTGCAAATACGGTGCCGCTGAGCTGGCAGTTGTGGCTCATAAGTATTATTATCGGATCCATAAGCATGATTATAGCAGTTATTTTGAAATGCGTACCAAATGAACTGTTGAGCTTGAAACCAAGTATAGTTCTACCAAAAGACTATGTACCGCTTCCTGATGGACCTGATGGTGTTTGAGGTATGAATGAAAATACTTGTTAAAAGAATCGTGAAACGAAATGAATCATTATTTTTGTGTATAAATTAAATGTGGGTTATTCTGTTGTATATTTTTCCACTTGATTGGAGTTTTTGCATGGTGTGTTCATAATTTTACCCTGCCTATTTTGTTTCGGACAGTGTAAATTATATTGGCTGAAAGATTTAATGATATTAAGCTTTGAATTGAGTTCCGAATGAGAGAGTTCATGAAATAATCAACAATTTGAAAGAACGAGAGAAATGAACAGAAAATTTCCATTTAAAAGCTATCATTTATTTAAAGTTTAAAAGTGATCCCTTTAAAGTTTAATGCATAAGATGGTTTTTTAGGTTACGTTTCTATTCCTTGTACGTAAGACTGGAAATTTTTTCTTTGCCTTGGAAGGATCGTCCTAGTCAATTGTGATTTCTGAAATAGTGGCAGATCATGGTGCATATTATACGAGCGGATGCATTTTTTTTTTTTAAAAAAAGGTAACAAAATTGGATAGAAAATTGATCCCAATATAGTGACTTGTGCGGATCCAACAAAATGAAAAATATGATAGTCCACTTGTCTAATTTAATTTTTTTTAATAATGCTCAAGCTTGTCTATGTAACATAAACCTAAATTCTCTGTTGCAAATTGTCTATAATAAATAATGTCTCACCATCACCTCTGACAATTCTGAATTAGTCAAGTGGATAATTATTGCACTCATCTGAATGTTGACAGTTCTAATTCACTGAAAGAAAAAAAAATGATGACGGTTCCAAAAAGGACCGGTTGACAGCTCTTAAAATGTCGATTTTTTATTTGCAACATTAAAAACAATAAATTTAACCATATATTCTACACACTTCTTCTTCTCGGGTATTGATTAATGGAGATGCTTCCGGTTTTATCAAACACAAGCGCGGTTTGAGACAGGGGGGCCCGCTTTCGCCTATGTTATTTAACATAGCTGCGGATGTGTTGCAAAAAATGGTGATTGCTACAAATAAAACGATACAGGGAGGCATCACAAGAAAGGTAAAGGACTCAATTCTAGCATTTCAATATGCAAATGACACGGTTTTAATTGCTAAACCAACTATCACGGTATTGATATCACTCAAAATAATCATTCGATTATTTGCCTCTGTATCTGGACTTCAGATAAACTACAAAAAAAGTAGCTTTATACCAATCAATGTGAGTGAGCAAGATCACCAGTGGATGGAGAGGGTCTTAGGCTGTTCCAGAACTAAGTTCCCGATTTCATATCTTGGGATGCCCCTCTCGATCAATAAACCAAAAAAAGAGCACTTTGGTCCTCTAATAGAAAAAATGGAGCGAAGATTAGGGGGCTGGATGACTAAAATAATTTCAAGGGGGGGGGGGGGGGGTTGCAATTAATTAAATCGGTACTTTCCACCATTCCAATTTATCACATGAGTTGTTTTAAATTGCCATGTTGGGTCATTAAAAGAATAGATACAATTAGACGGTCGTTTTTATGGGCAAAGTCGGGAATCGGTGCAAGAGGGATGTCACTGATGAATTGGAACCAAGCATGTACCCCAAAAGAGTGGGGTGGTATGGAGATCATCGATTTAAAGTGGTTCAATATCGCACTTCTACTGAGGTGGTGGTGGAAGGCGTTTTTTGACAAAGATTGTCTTTGGACCGTTACCATATCAATGATAAGAAGAAGAGGAAATGAAATTCAGGGGCCTGACATATGGTTGTTAGCAGGGTCTTTCTTTTGGAAACAACTTTTCTCAATCAAGCATCTGTTTAATATGTGCATCAAGTGGTTGATAGGCAATGGCAAATCCATATCGTTTTGGTTTGATCCATGGAACGGTAGGCCATTGAGACTAGGTAGTGTACATGGGTTACGGAAACCGTCAATTAGCTTGAAAGATGCGTGGCCTACTGCTCAGGTTTTAGAACCAGAATTACCAGACGCACTGAGTATGTTGTTTAATACGGATAAAGATCTTATTATTTGGAGCCTTGAAGGGTCGGGTCTATATTCTTCTAGATCTGCATACAAATCTTTCTTGAGCATAGGCACGGCAAGATGGCAATTTTTATTCACCTGGAGATGCTCTGTACCACCTACAGTCAAGATCTTTGCATACCTGGTACTGCAAGACAAGGTTCTTTCAAGAGATGTTCTCAACAGAAGGGGCATGCATGATGGTGGACCTTAGATGCGTTATGTGCACAGGGTGTCAAAATGAAACAACGTGGCATATTCTTTTCATGTGCCCATATGCAACTGCAGTTTGGACAAAGGTTTCGGACCTGCTTCAAACTAAAATTATGCCTCGGACAGAAACAACCCATGAAGTTTGGGAAAGATCATGGCAGGTAGTTGTGGCAAGGGGAGGTATGAGTAGAAAGACTTGGGCATATTTGGAAACAACGTAACAGGGTACCTGGAGATGCTCTGTACCACCTACAGTCAAGATCTTTGCATACCTGGTACTGCAAGACAAGGTTCTTTCAAGAGATGTTCTCAACAGAAGGGGCATGCATGATGGTGGACCTTAGATGCGTTATGTGCACAGGGTGTCAAAATGAAACAACGTGGCATATTCTTTTCATGTGCCCATATGCAACTGCAGTTTGGACAAAGGTTTCGGACCTGCTTCAAACTAAAATTATGCCTCGGACAGAAACAACCCATGAAGTTTGGGAAAGATCATGGCAGGTAGTTGTGGCAAGGGGAGGTATGAGTAGAAAGACTTGGGCATATTTGGAAACAACGTAACAGGGTGGTGTTTGGAGATGCAAGACTAAACTCAGGGGTGGTTGGAGACAGATATTGTGTGCATGAGAGTAAACTTTGGCTAATGCACTGCTAAGTGGGGGGAGGCATTAAGGTTGTTGCTGATGCGAGTTAATTGTTTGTTGTGGTGTTTGTTTTTGTTTTAGTGTAATTGATGTGTTAGTTTTGAGTTAGGTAATATGTAATACTGTAATCTTTCTATTAATATAATCTTGGAAGCCTCTTCCAAGTTTTCAAAAAAAAAAAATATATATATATATATATATATATGAGTTAGGCTGGGGTGCTATGGATAGCATAGTGGCCTCTATGCTACGGCTCAATATTCGAGTTTTCAAAATTCAAACGGTCGATCTGAACCGTTCATCTTATTCTCCATATTAATATCTGCTTGGAGACCAAATTTTATAATTTTCTGAATTTTTTTACTATTTATTAAGCCACTTTGAAAATCGCTAATCCAACGGTTTTACTGTTTTGTGCAGCCACCGTTGGATCAACAATTTTGTAAAATACTTAATAAATAGTAAAAAAATTCAGAAAAATGTAAAATTTGGTCTCCAAGCAGATATTAATATGGAGAATAAGATGAACGGTTCGGATCGACCGTTTGGATTTTGAAAACTCGAATATTGAGCCGTAGCATAGAGGCCACTATGCTATCCATAGCACCCCAGCCTAACTCTATATATATATACTAAATTTGTAAGATTTCAGACCTCAACACAAATATTGTCACGGATGACATTTTTTTGTCCTAGGAAAAATCACGATCAAGAACCACATTTTATATTTTATCCCTTTCAAAAATATTAACCTTGATAATAATTATTTTAGAACAAAAACATTACCTTTGACAGCGTTTGTACTGAGTTTACAGATTTAAAGATCCGAGTCATACGATTAAATTTATTTATTTTCAATTTTACATAAATAGTCCCACAAGTCGGTAACCTATAATCTCACAATGTCTGTTTTTTGAAAATCTTCGTAGAAGCTGCAAAGTCGTGAGGGAGAATCGAACTCTCGACATTTGAGTATAACAACTCTAGAACATTTTTCTAACCAATTGTATTACCTCCCCTTTCTCAAATCGCTCACAATGTCAGCGGTGGAATTTGTTTAATACCGCAGCTAATGTCAACACTAGATTGTCTCAAATATTCGGCTGCCATTGTCTCTGACATGAATATAATAGTTTTTATAATTTTCTAAAATAAATAAAAGGGAAAATTGTGAAAATGCCACTCCAAAACCTTCAAATTGTGAAAATGTCACTCTAAACTTTGAAATTGTGAAAATGCCACTCCAAACTTCATTAATTTGTAATTTTGCCATTTATACTCAATTCTTATACTATTTTTATTAAAAATTAACTGAAAAATATTGTTTTGAAATACGTATTTCAAAATTGCACAACCCGGTACAGAAATACGTATTTCAAAACATTATTTTTCCAATTAATTTTTAATAAAAACAGTATAAGAATTGAGTATAAATGGCAAAATTACAAATTAATGAAGTTTGGAGTGGTATTTTTACAATTTCAAAGTTTAGAGTGGCATTTTCACAATTTGAAGGTTTTGGAGTGGCATTTTCACAATTTTCCCTAAATAAAATGTTTTACAATTTAGATGTATTTGAAGGAATACGATAAATGATTCAATATCAAGTTTAGATCACGATCAATGACTTGGATCAAAATATTCTTTTCAAGTTAGATTTTTTGTTGCTGGAAGTAAATATTGGATCAGAGTTATTGATTCTAATAGAAACTTTGAAACTGAATCATTTATCACCGTCTTTCTAGTATATTCTAATTTTAAAATATTCTATTTATTTTCTAGAAGCTCTTTTAGAAAATAATAAAATATTAAAAATATAAAAAAGACTTCCAAAAATATAGATGAATTACCTTAGAATTTAAATGCATTAGAAGGACCACGGTAAATGACTCGAATCCAAAGTTTGGACCGAGGCTAATGGCTCGGATCTAAACATTTTTCAGATTAGATTTTAGTGTTTTAACATTTTTATCATATTGTTGCTGGAAAACAAAATAAAAATGTTTTGATATATGTTATTGGTCTCAGTCCAAACTTTAGAGCCGAATCATTTATCGCAGTCCTTCTAGTACTTTCAAAGTCTAAGGTATTCTATCTATTTTTTTTAAATTTTTTTTTATGAAAATATTAAAATATTAAAAACATAAAAAAAAATACTGCTAGCTGGATCGACTACCTAGATTTGGATGTCTAGATGGATTGCGATAAATGACCTGTATCTAATATTTGGACCGGATCAATGGCTCGGATTCAAAAATTTTAATTTTTTTTTCCAGCAACACATCAAGCAACAATACGATGAAAATGTTGACCACAAAATAATCAGGCCTGAAAATGTTTAGATCTGAGTCATTGATCACAGTTCAAACTTTGTATCCGGGTCATTTACCAAGGTCCTTCTGGCGCATCTAAATTCTAAGGCGCTCTATCTATTTTCTTAGAAACTCTTAGAGCTTCTAGGAAAATAGATAGAGCGCCTTAGAATTTAGACGCACCCGAAGAACAACGATCAATGATCCGGATCTAAAGTTTTAACCGGAATCAATGGCTCCTATCCAACTTTTTTATTTATTTTTACATCAACGCACCAAGCAATTATATGGTGAAAATATTGACCACAAAAAGCTGGACATGAAAAATATTTAGATGTAAGGTATTGATACTGGTTTAAACTTTAGATCTAGGTCATTTATTACGGTCCTTTTAGTATATCTAAATTCTAAGGTACTATATTTATTATTCTAAAAATATTTTATTATTTTTCTAAAATAACTTATAGGAAAAATAAATATAGTATTTTAAAAAGACTGTGATAAATTATTCGAATTTAAAGTTTAAATCAGGATTAATGACTCAAATTCAATCTTTTAAATTTTTTGTCAGCAACACATCAAACAACAAAATGATGAAAATGTTAGATTGGAGTCATTTTCGTAGTCTTCTTAATCTAATACATCTAAATTTTAAAATATTTCATCTATTTTTAAAAATCATAAAACTATTGTATTCATGTCAGAGAAAATGGCAGCCGTTTTTTTAGGAAATCTACCGAGCGGCGAGCAGTACTAAATCTATCGCGCTAGTGTGATAATATGAGATTTTAGATATCTAACAAGTGATAACATATGTTGAGCAAAGTTAGGATGTGATGTGCTCACCAAGAAAATTTGATAAACACAATTTTAAAAGTATATCGAATCGATTTCAAACGCTGAATTTAAACCGTTAAAACCTATATACTTCATGAGTAATGCATGTAAATACAATTTTTTTTAAAGTTTTGAATTTATTTGCTACAAAGTCAAGCGGTCAAAGAAATTAATCTTTTATAAGTTATAAATAAGTTGTTTTATATATATATTCAATTTTTATTATTTCTTTGACCGCTTGACCTTGTAGCAAATAAATTTGAAATTTTCAAAGTTTTGCATGTACATGCATCATTCATTAAGTACATGAATTTCAACGGTTTGAATTCGACATTTAAAGTCGATTCGATATACTTTTGGAGTTGTGCTCACCAAACCCTCTTGGTGAGCACATTACACTCTAGCTTTACTCACATATGTTTGGATTTCATACTTTATTTATGTTATGAATGAGTAGAATTAGGGTGTTTCAAATTTATCAAGTTTATTTGTGAACTCAATTTAGAAATTTATCAGATTAATTAATTTCAAATAATAAATTTGAACTGTTGAAATCCATTTATTTTATGAGTGATGTGTCTACATATAAATTTTTAAAATTTTTAAACTAATTTTATATAAAGTCAAGTGATAAAAAAATATCTAAAAAATAAATACATTAAAATTAATTTATAATTTTTTTAATGTTGACTTTTTAATTTTATATTAAATTAATCAAAAAGTTTAAATTTTTTGTGTGGTAAACAAATTACTCATAAATAGATGAGTTCAAATTTATTACTTACAATTAATATAATAATATTAGAGTTGAATTCAACAAGGAGATCAGGAACACGCTGCTTCTACTCGTTATGAATAAAACAAGCGGTGTATTCTGTCTACACGTGTATTTACAACTGAAATCTGAACTCAAGGCAGAATAGCAAGTTCGTTTGTATTCTTCCGGCCATTTTTATTAATAACTCAAAAAAAAAAGTTTTTTACAAAAGTAACCTCAAAATCTGAGTTTTTTCAAAT
Source organism: Carex rostrata (assembly GCF_964058835.1). Classification (NCBI taxonomy): domain Eukaryota; kingdom Viridiplantae; phylum Streptophyta; class Magnoliopsida; order Poales; family Cyperaceae; genus Carex; species Carex rostrata. Next base: position 13,639,951 of record NC_135919.1, read on the forward strand.
ATAACCAAACCGCCAGGCATGCTGGCGGTCCAATTCCATACCAGACCGCCAGGAACCTGGGCGGTCCAGTAGGGACCAGACCGCCAGCGTTCTGGGCGGTCCGCTTTTTTTTTTTTTTTTTTGAGATCTGATTTTTTTTTCTTAATATTTTCATTTGTGAAGTTTTAGTTTTTTTTGCTTAGAGTATTTGCCAAAAAATAAAACATTTGATATATTTATAAGTGATGTCGTAACTCTTTATAACTTTCAATTGATTTGTCAGTTGGATATCACGAGTATAAAGATAACACTAATTAAGGACTTGGCCTTGATTCAAAAAATTTCAAGCTCTGACAGCTTGTTGATTTTGCCCGGGTGGCACACTGGCACCGTCGCATCGGAAGCATCAGAATTTCAAAAAAACGTCGTTTACGACCTCAAAAATCCATTTGAAGTTTTCGTTCGATGGTAGGCATTAAAAAACAACGATTTTCAAACCATCTTAATAAATAGTAAAAAATTCAAAAAAATGTAAAATTTGGTCTCCAATCACATTTTAATATAGATTAAACATCTAACAATTTGGAATTTTAAAAAAAACGTCATTTAGGGAGAACCCCTGAGCATCCGAAGCATCAGAATTTAAAAAAAAATATCGTTTAGTGCCTCAAAAATGCAGTTTAAGTTTTTGTACAACGATCGATATTTTGTTTAGTTAAAAGCCTAAGAGATTATTCAAGAATTATCTATAAACAGCCGACACTAAAGCTAAAAAAAATTCTCAGTTATTAGTGTCGCCTATTTATAAACAGCCGACACTAAAGCTAAAAAAATTTCATTTTAAGTCCCGCGCACCTCTTTCAAACGCACGCCTAGGGTTTAAAACATAGCCTTCACTTCACTTCACGCTTCTCTCCGATCTGATCTTCTCAAACCTAGTCGCTTCTTTTAGGCAAATACCAGAAGATGTGATGCAATATGGTCCTGCGCATGCTTCACGAAAAGGGGCGTAACTTTTGATCCGTCCGTCGGATCGGGCTGAAATTTTGACAGGAACTCCACAGCCCAAAACCGGATACGAAACGAAACGAATCTATGATTCATTTCGCCATTTTGTGGGCTCAGATTCGCGATCCGAGTCTTTCTTCATGGACTTTTGGACCTTTCTTTATAATTTTAGAGTTTTTAGGATCTTTTTGTTGGGGTTTCGCGGTTCTAACCAAAACCCCTTTTAGGCTTAAGGTGCGGAATGACCGCAGAACAAAAATTTCTACGGCCAACTTAAGCTCAGGATTAAACGGGGTATGTCAGGAAACTTTCTAAGGCGGTCCACCTTCAGTATTCCTTTGGCATCAAAACCCAATTTAATCCTTTTACAGATCTACTCCATGATTGATTTCTAAAACTTTAATCTACTTACAAATTAAATAGATTAATATAACATATTTATACCTTGTTTCCAAATCACAGTTGGAATGCAGACCGAGCGAGTAGAGCCTCACCAGGGAAGGAATCGACTCGGAACGGAGCATCAGACGTCTGATGCCTCTATCGGTTATCCACCAGGACTAACCGGAGAGCGGTTTATTTCTTCTGCCAGAAATACCGTAAACCGCGGAATTCTGCAAAAACACTATTCACGAGGAAAAGACGAAAACCCGTAAACACGAATTTTCGGTTGCTCAGTTTCATCAATATGCAAAACTGATATACCGCTAAATTCGGTAAAACACTATTCATCGATCCCGTAAATATTCTCCACAACAACCCGCAAGATTATACGTCAACTACGTATAACTTTCTTTTCTCAACCGAAACACTATTTGGGAGAGAAACCGAGAAAGAGAGAAAATACCGATTCGTTTCTGCACGAAAAGATACATGTGAATGTGCATATGTATATATGTGAATATATCTTTCTCTCTCTACCCCTCCACCCCTATTTATAGTGTTTAGATTCGGTTGCAAAAGACCAAAATGCCCTCCAAGTTCGGCCTATTTACAAGATATGCCATTGACACCTCATCCTTTTATATGTGAAATGACCAAAATACCCCTTCCACACCCTTCCACATTCTTCTCCATGCTTCTACACATGCAAGGTGGCATAGGTGTGAAATGACCATTTTGCCCTTGTGGATAGGATTGATGACATGTCATCTGGATAGGATCAATGACGTGTCATGCGGATAAGCACGAATCTGAAAAGACCCGAATGCCCTCGGCCCGAACACAAATAATATTCGTATAATTATTCTGAACAATTATATATATATTTTTCTTTCGGTTATTTGTTTCGGTATCGATGACGTGTCATCTGGATAGGATCGATGACGTGTCATGCGGATAAGGACGAATCTGAAAAGACTCGAATGCCCTCGGCCCGAACACAAATAATATTCGTATAATTATTCTGAATAATTATATATATATTTTTCTTGCGGTTATTTGTTGTTTCGATAATTTATACAATGTGTCCTGCACATTTATAAATTAACCGGTTAACTTTTATACAACGTGTCATACACGTTTATAAATTAACCAATGTTTTTGCTTGTTATTTTTACATAACATTTATAATTTAATTATAACACGTATAATTAATTATAACCATCTTAATATTAATTATAATCAATTTATAATTAATCAGTAAGATTCTCCGAGTAGCTCCTATATGGTGTGACCCAATAGGATCTGTGTTATGTTGGTAAACAGAGTTAAAACTGTTTTAACTTCTGTTAGTCATGGGTGGCATCTGGCAACACATCATGACCATCCAATTACACAGATGATGCTGTACTGTACAATATCACGATCCAGTAAACAATTTACTTGTGTCTGTTCTTCTGTCTCATAGCTATCAGATTAGTTTCAAGGTAGATGTGTGTCATCCTTGCTAACTTAATCTTTTCTTGATCTTGAGCAGATTATCAAATATAATTACTCTTGTAATTATACCGCTAGCAGATAATCTTACTCTATCAAGGGGCCCAGTGATGCTATAGCTCGTATAGAGATACGAGGGACAAATAGTATTCTTGGTAAACTATCACTTCCTCAGCTAAGCTATACATATGGAAAAGCTACCGTTATGACTGCTTTTTACGGACAGCGGTGGATAACAATCACACATACATATTTCTCAGTGTGAACGATAAATACCTCATACTGTAGAACGTGACACTGAATGAAAAACATAAATGACACGAACACAATTCTATTTAATGTTTCATTCGGGGTCTGTCAAATACCATGTTCCTAGAACATGTATCTATGTGATTAAAATGACATCTCGTGTCAGGTGGTTTGTAAAACTTAACCATCTTTTAATCCACATACTAACCTTATCGCGGTAATTAGTGTTCCTGCTAATTACCTTGGTCAGTGACCTTTTAAGAGTATATATCATCTATATTATGGAGTTTCACAATTTCAGTCATGAACTCGAAATGATCCATAAATTCAATAATACTTAAGGCAACAAAATGATATATAAATAAACATTCAATTCATGAACAAAGCTTTATGATAAATTATCGTATTATTGACTTCTAGATTATTACAAACTAACAATCTCCCACTTAAGCTAGGAGTCAATCATCGTAGACCCTACTTATATACAAAACTCTTTATTCTCTAAGATCTCGTAGATCCTGAGAAAATCTCACAGCCAATCTTCTATGTGTTCCAGACCCATAGAAGCATTAAGCATCTCGTGCTTGGCTTGAGGAAGAGATTTTGTGAGTGGATCAGCTGTGTTGCTGACTGTGTCAACTCTACTTATCTTTACATCACCTTTATATTAATTATATCTTTTATAATTAATTATAAGCATCTTATGATGTTTACGATCTCTCGTATTAGGTGATAACGTTGTAGACGAGAAACATATCCTTAGTTCTCCTCAAGAACTTAAGGATATTATTTACAGCATTCCAGTGCTTTATGCCTGGATTAGCCTGATATCTACTCGTTATACTCAAAGCATACGAGACATCTGGGCGAGTGCACAACATGTCGCATATGATAGAGCCAATAGCCGAAGCGTATGGTACTCTACTCATAGTGCTTTGCTCATCAGTTGTCGAAGGACACTGAGTCTTGCTAAGCAGTGCACCATGATTCATTGGCAGGAATCCTCTCTTAGAATCCTGCATGCTGAACCGATTCAGCACTTTGTCAATGTACGTGCTTTGACTTAATCCTATAAGTCTCTTTGATCTACCTCGGTAGATCTTTATGCCTAGTATATAGACATCCTCGCCCAAGTCCTTCATCGAGAAAACTTTTCTTTAATGAAGACTTGGCTAATTCCAATAGAGGAATATCGTTTCCTATTAATAGTATGTCATCTATATATAAGATTAAGAAAAGCGATGGCACTCCCACTAGTTTTTCTGTACACATAAGATTCTTCTTCGCATGTGACGAAGTCAAGCTTTTTGACTTCTTTGCCAAATCGAAGATTCCAACTCCGTGATGCATGCTTCAATCCATAAATGGATTCAAGAAGCTTGCATACCTTCCCAGCATTCTCTGGATCTTCAAAACCCGTAGGCTGTGTCATGTACACATCCTCTTCTTAAATTTTCATTTAAGAAGGCGGTTTTGACATCCATTTGCCATATTTCATCATCATGAAATGCGGCAATTGCTAGGAGTATCCGAATTGACTTAAACATAGCCACGGGTGAAAAAGTTTCATCAATTCCCAGAATTTGTTTGAAACCTTTTCGCTACTAGCCGTGCTTTGTAAATAGTCATATTGTCATCCATGTCTGTTTTCCTTTTGAAAACCCACTTGTTAGCTATGGGTTTCACCCCATCAAGTGGTACAACTAGGTTCCAGACCGTGTTGTCATACATGGACTGTATTTCGGATCTCATGGCCTCCAGCCATTTATCAGAGTCAGGCCTATCTATTGCTTCCGCATAGGTCAGAGGATCTTCAGTGTCAAAAACTGAGATCTCGTGCAGTCCCATGTACCTCTCGGGTACATGGACTATCCTTGCTGACCTACGTAGCACTTGTTCTTATGGCTGTCGAACTTCATCCACAACAGTGTGCGGATTTAGTTGTTCTTCAACTTGCGTTGAAGCACTTGAGCTCGGGACTAGAACCTCTTCCACAGCTACTTGTGGATTTGGTTCTTCCAGATGCTTATCAGCCGAAGTATCAAGTGGTGGGATTATCTGATCTGTTTCAGATATTATATTGTGTGATGTATCTTGAATTTCTTCAAGTATTACATTACTCCCACTACTTCCTTTTGCAAGAAACTCGTTCTCCAAAAGTATACCATGACGAGCAACAACTAATTTGTTCTTGGACTGGTAAATGAAGTAATATCCTTTCGTTTCCTTAGGATACCCTACGAAAAAGCACTTGTCAGATTTGGGACCAAGTTTGTCAGACGTCAGGCGTTTGACAAATACTTCGCAACCCTATTTTTAAGATAAGACATATTTGGGATTTCCCAAACCATAACTCGTATGGAGTCTTTTCAACTGACTTGGATGGAACCATATTTATCGTTAGTGCAGCAGTATCTAGTGCGTGTCCCCAAAATGATTTTGGAAGGGTGGCGTCACTCATCATGGAACGAATTATGTCCAGCATAGTTTGTTTCATTTTCTTGGCAACACCGTAATCATTGCGGTGTCCCTAGAGGTGTGAGTTGTGAGACTATCTCACATTCCTTTAAGTACGTTTTGAAAACCATAACTCAAATATTCGCCTCCACGGTCCTACCGTAATGCCTTAATACTTTTGTTCAGTTGATTTTCTACTTTAGTCTTAAATTCCTTGAACTCGTCAAAGGATTCAGACTTATGTCTCATGTAAGTCAATACTTTCATGAAACGTTTTGAGTCTTTTGTTATTGATGTTAAACACGTGGTTTTCCATTTCTAGCATATAAAGATCATTTAACAAGTAAGATGATCCATAATATGTCTCATTTTTATAAATAGAACATCTATTGTCCTTTATAACAAACGAGAAACCATTCATCTCTAAACATGAGATTGATATGATATTTCTAGAAATGGTAGGAACAAAATAAACATTTTCTAGTTCCAGAATAAACCCGCTAGGCAAGTACAATTCTATCCTACCGACTGTAACGGCTGCAACTTGTGCTCCGTTTCCAACTCGGAGTTGTACTTCCTTATTGCGTAACTTCCTCTTAGTGAGTGCATATTCGTGCAAATATGAGCACATGATTCGGTATCCAGTACCCAATCATTAAGAGAGTTCGCAACATTAATTTCAATAACATAAATACTTGAGACTGAGACTTTTGAGACATTCTCAAACTTCATATCTCCAAGATACTCCGGGCAGTTTCTCTTCCAGTGACCTTTGCTATTGCTAAAATAGCAGTCAGAGTTAGCAGAAACATTTATCTTGGGAGAGTTCGTTCCTGGAACCAACTTCCCTTTGCCTTTGTACTTAATCGCCGTTTTTCCCTTTTGCTTTCTTGATCTTCCTCCCACCTTCTTGGATCATGAGGACATGAGAGCTATTCTCGATGTCTTTATCAGTGATCCTCAGCATCCCTTGGGGCTCCTGCAAGCTCTTATCCAACTCTTGCTTATGGGAGTTCACAATGAACTCCGAATAACTGGGAGGAAATGAGTTCAGGATAACTTCCGTGGCCAACTCGTGGCTCCACGGACAGTTAAGCTTCTCCAGTTTCTCATCATCGCTTGTCATACGAAGCGTGTGAGTACTGACAGAGCTGCTCTCTACTATTTCAGCAGGGACCGGTGTATTTAGGATATATTCCTTTTTCTCATGTATGTCTACCTTTTCGAGTAGGTAGCGTAAAGAGAAAGACGTTTCTTTAGCCATATTTCTACAACGTTTTAAAGTAAAGATTTTAGCTTTGTTCATGTAATGTTTTATTCAATAATAAAACTCCCACTGCAAATTTGTTCTATTCCCGTTTGCAGTAGGACCAAGATCCATATTTTCACTAATAACCAAGGCAGTGTATGCATATCATGGCTGTTAGTTATCTTAGGTAAGCAAACTTACTAATCACATCTCTTTGTGATTCTTGGTTTCGTTAAAACATCACGTGTATTTAACGAAGACTTTGCCCCGAGCCCAAAACTGTTTTGGAAATCATCGGTAAGTAATCTCACTCTATTTGGTTTGATATGTCGGACATAACCCTCGACCACCAAAGGTAAAAGGCGATGTCTACTGAGTAGTTTACCCATCAACCAATGAACAGTGGTTTGAGGAGGATAGAGTGGGAAGGGCATACTACTTAATATTTAATGGGTTGGTGTTTATGCTTAACAGTGCCAGCAATCTCCAAAGGGGAATGTGAGAAAGAACGACTAATGTGATTCTATTCGTATCTTTATAGCGACTTCTTTCATATGCTTCATTAAGCAATTATGGAAATGAAGTCTTGAATACTGAATGTGATCTCCATTTCATTTCTTATCTTATGTCAGAAAGAACGATTAATGTGATTCTATTCGTATCTTTATAGCGACCTCTTTCATATGCTTCATTAAGCAGTCGTGGAAAGGAAGTCTAAAATATCGAATGTGATCCCCATTACTTTCTTTTCTCAGCATATGTAAGAATGACTAAATGTGATTCTATTCGTATCTTTATAACGACCTCTTTCATATGCTTCATTAAGCAGTCGTGGAAAGGAAGTCTTGAATACGAAATGTGATCTCCATTAGTTTATGTTCTTATCAGTACCTCTTTGATACGCTTAGCTTTGTTAAGCAGCCAGTTCTTGTAACTGACTTTAGCTACCGTCTATCTTGTAGAGGTAGTTTATATGGTTTCTTATAAAAACGGTAAATCTAATCTATACGTTTTTATATGATAGCAGTAAATCTGATTTACCTATATATGTGACCGAGTCACGTATATTTCTTTCAGTTCGTAATGTTGACCTTGGTCAGCGTTACGGACACGTGAAAGTTGCTTGTCAGAAAAATATCGATTGTGATCCAATTCCTATCTTCCTCAAAGACCTCTTTCATATGCTTCACTAAGCAGTCGTGGAAAGGAAGTCAGACAGAAAGAATAGTGAATATGATCCCATTTACATTTTCCTAAAAGACCTCTTTCATATGCTTCAGCAAGCAGTCGTGGAAAGGAAGTCAGAAAGAAACAATGTCAAATGTGATCCCACATTCATATTTTTCTTCAAAGAAAATTTTCTTTCACGGTTCCTTGGAAAGACGGTAAATCTAGTTTTACCCATTTTCATTTTAAAGCAGTAAATCTAATTTACTCTAAGCTGTAAATCTAATTTACTTATATACGGGACCAAGTCGGGTATATAATCTATCAGTTACCAATTCTTTATTTTGCAGCTATGCTCAGTTCTTATTTATACCATTTAAAGCACATAAACAATTTATATGTTTTAAAATCATATATTCTTTTCGGTCCATAAAGCAATTTGGTAACGTGACAAAGTTCCTTTTGGGCCAGTCATTAGGACACGTGAAAGGGGCTCCCAGGAAAGATTGGGGTCACGAGGACCGCTTAGACTCAATCTTTCCTAGACAGAACCATCTCTTTCTTGTGTGGAAATGACAGCTCTTACTCAGGTACTTTATTGCTTCATCACATTCTTCGATGAACTTTACTTATCCGAAGGTTTTCGAAAAGGCGAAAAACTTACACTAAATTTTGCCATTTCAAAAGCATTAAAGCAATTTGGTAACGTGACAAAGTCCCCTTTGGGCCAGCTATCAGGACACGTAAAAGAGGGTTAGACGAAAAGCCGAGACTTTTCTTGTCATTAACCTTGTCTTTTACGGGTGGAGATTAGCAGTTCTTACTTGGGTACTTTATTGCTTCATCACATTCTTAGATATACTCAAACGCAGTTGAAAGTTTTGAAAACGAAAACATAAAGAAAGCATAAAATCCTATTTTATCTTTCTCGGTCGGAAAACCGATCCAAGAAATGTGAAAGTTTACATTTCATAAGAAAGCATAAAGAAAGCTTAAATCTAATTTAACTTTCTTAGTCGGTAGAACCGATCCAAGAAAATCTCATTTCTAATCGGTTTTGGACTTAAGCTGCAAATGTAAGAATTAAACTGATATGCGGTATATGCACTTAATTTGCATAAGTTATAACTTTTAGAAAATCAATCAGCGGGAGAGCCTTGTGCTCTGATACCACTGTTGGGGTTTACGCGCGGTGCTAACCAAAACCCCTTTTAGGCTTAAGGTGCGGAATGACCGCAGAACAAAAATTTCTACGGCCAACTTAAGCTCAGGATTAAACGGGGTATGTCAGGAAACTTTCTAAGGCGGTCCACCTTCAGTATTCCTTTGGCATCAAAACCCAATTTAATCCTTTTACAGATCTACTCCATGATTGATTTCTAAAACTTTAATCTACTTACAAATTAAATAGATTAATATAACATATTTATACCTTGTTTCCAAATCACAGTTGAAATGCAGACCGAGCGAGTAGAGCCTCACCAGGGAAGGAATCGACTCGGAACGGAGCATCAGACGTCTGATGCCTCTATCGGTTATCCACCAGGACTAACCGGAGAGCGGTTTATTTCTTCTGCCAGAAATACCGTAAACCGCGGAATTCTGCAAAAACACTATTCACGAGGAAAAGACGAAAACCCGTAAACACGAATTTTCGGTTGCTCAGTTTCATCAATATGCAAAACTGACATACCGCTAAATTCGGTAAAACACTATTCATCGATCCCGTAAATATTCTCCACAACAACCCGCAAGATTATACGTCAACTACGTATAACTTTCTTTTCTCAACCGAAACACTATTTGGGAGAGAAACCGAGAAAGAGAGAAAATACCGATTCGTTTCTGCACGAAAAGATACATGTGAATGTGCATATGTATATATGTGAATATATCTTTCTCTCTCTACCCCTCCACCCCTATTTATAGTGTTTAGATTCGGTTGCAAAAGACCAAAATGCCCTCCAAGTTCGGCCTATTTACAAGATATGCCATTGATACCTCATCCTTTTATATGTGAAATGACCAAAATACCCCTTCCACACCCTTCCACATTCTTCTCCATGCTTCTACACATGCAAGGTGGCATAGGTGTGAAATGACCATTTTGCCCTTGTGGATAGGATTGATGACATGTCATCTGGATAGGATCAATGACGTGTCATGCGGATAAGCACGAATCTGAAAAGACCCGAATGCCCTCGGCCCGAACACAAATAATATTCGTATAATTATTCTGAACAATTATATATATATTTTTCTTTCGGTTATTTGTTTCGGTATCGATGACGTGTCATCTGGATAGGATCGATGACGTGTCATGCGGATAAGGACGAATCTGAAAAGACTCGAATGCCCTCGGCCCGAACACAAATAATATTCGTATAATTATTCTGAATAATTATATATATATTTTTCTTGCGGTTATTTGTTGTTTCGATAATTTATACAATGTGTCCTGCACATTTATAAATTAACCGGTTAACTTTTATACAACGTGTCATACACGTTTATAAATTAACCAATGTTTTTGCTTGTTATTTTTACATAACATTTATAATTTAATTATAACACGTATAATTAATTATAACCATCTTAATATTAATTATAATCAATTTATAATTAATCAGTAAGATTCTCCGAGTAGCTCCTATATGGTGTGACCCAATAGGATCTGTGTTATGTTGGTAAACAGAGTTAAAACTGTTTTAACTTCTGTTAGTCATGGGTGGCATCTGGCAACACATCATGACCATCCAATTACACAGATGATGCTGTACTGTACAATATCACGATCCAGTAAACAATTTACTTGTGTCTGTTCTTCTGTCTCATAGCTATCAGATTAGTTTCAAGGTAGATGTGTGTCATCCTTGCTAACTTAATCTTTTCTTGATCTTGAGCAGATTATCAAATATAATTACTCTTGTAATTATACCGCTAGCAGATAATCTTACTCTATCAAGGGGCCCAGTGATGCTATAGCTCGTATAGAGATACGAGGGACAAATAGTATTCTTGGTAAACTATCACTTCCTCAGCTAAGCTATACATATGGAAAAGCTACCGTTATGACTGCTTTTTACGGACAGCGGTGGATAACAATCACACATACATATTTCTCAGTGTGAACGATAAATACCTCATACTGTAGAACGTGACACTGAATGAAAAACATAAATGACACGAACACAATTCTATTTAATGTTTCATTCGGGGTCTGTCAAATACCATGTTCCTAGAACATGTATCTATGTGATTAAAATGACATCTCGTATCAGGTGGTTTGTAAAACTTAACCATCTTTTAATCCACATACTAACCTTATCGCGGTAATTAGTGTTCCTGCTAATTACCTTGGTCAGTGACCTTTTAAGAGTATATATCATCTATATTATGGAGTTTCACAATTTCAGTCATGAACTCGAAATGATCCATAAATTCAATAATACTCAAGGCAACAAAATGATATATAAATAAACATTCAATTCATGAACAAAGCTTTATGATAAATTATCGTATTATTGACTTCTAGATTATTACAAACTAACACTTTTATGTATCTTTTATGTATTTTCTGTTTTAGGGTTTGTATTTAAACAGACGTGATGTCTTTTATGTATTTTCTGTTTTAGGGTTTGCACAAACCATTTATAAGAATAACAATAAATTAGCAATTTGGATGATATTTTATTTGGTGAGTGTTATTTGTAAATTATGATGAATTATTTGATATCTTTGTTTTATATATAGTTCAGCAAAAATATATGAGCATTCCAGAACAAAAATTTTCATTTTTAGAATTTTCTATGATTTATAGTGAATTTTTGAAATTTATTTAAAAAAAAAAAAAAACATTAGTGTCGGCTTTTTAATAAATAGCCGACACTAATGCCTTACTTTTAGTGTCGGCTATTTACAAAGTATTAGTATCAGCCCGATTAGTGTCGCCTAATGTCCGACACTAATACCCATAAACAGCCGACACTAATTCCAAGTTCTCCACTAGTGAATAATCCAATTATTCTCTCTCTTGCTCTCCAATTATTCTCTTAAAAAAAAAGTTGTGAATCAAGACCAAGTCCTTAATTAGTGTTATCTTTAGACTCGTGATATCCAACTGACAAATCAATTGAAAGTTATAAAGAGTTACGACATCACTTATAAATATATCAAATGTTTTATTTTTTGGCAAATACTCTAAGAAAAAAAAACTAAAACTTCACAAATGAAAATATTAAGAAAAAAAATCAGATCTCTAAAAAAAAAAAAAGCGGACCGCCCAGAACGCTGGCGGTCTGGTCCCTACTGGACCGCCCAGGTTCCTGGCGGTCTGATATGGAACTGGACCGCCAGCATGCCTGGCGGTTTGGTTATATTTGAAAAAACTCAGATTTTGGGATTACTTTTGTAAAAAACTTTTTTTTTTTTGGTTATTAATAAAAATGGCCGGTATTCTTCAAAAGCAGGAAACCGACCCACTGTAAAAGAATGCGACGAGTCTCTCTCTAATCAGCCTGGACCGCCGCAGAGAAGTTCAGACTCGTGCAAGTGCGACTCGGCTTCGAAACGGCTCGGTTTCTTCCTCAAACCACCCACTTTTTTTTCCAATATTTCGATCCCTTTCTTCTCACACCTATCTCTGTCTTACTCGGTTCGCTGCCGTAGTGCCGTGCCATTTTGGTGAAAATATCGAAGTAGACAATTCCACTCCACGCGAGTTCAGATAAAGAGCGCTTTCAGCTACGCAATTTAATAAAAGGTCAGAGATTTGGATTTTCCGACACGTTTACCTATTCTATTCCACCTCATTTCCTTTTTTTGTTGGGTTTTGGTGACCTACATTGCGAGTGCGCAAAAAGAAACGAATTTTGTGTCAAGAAATTTAAGGTGAAAAAGTTTTGGTCCTTTTCGTTTATATGTTTTTAATGCTGCTTCCTAGGTTGGTTGATTAGTTGTCATTTGGTCTGAATTAGCCGACTTTCTCCGCTCCCAATTGAGCAAATATCTCTGATTATTGCTTCCAATATCTTCGTTTCTCTACCGACTGAAATAAATTGGCCTACTTCAAATCTCTTTCTCAGACTATCCAACTCAAATATCTTTCGTAGAAATTTAGATTTCAAATTGCTGTGCTCAGCTTAAGACCATCCAACTCAAATCTCTTTCTTTATTCCTACTCGAAGAGAAGATCCCAGAACTTGGGGGGGTCTCAATTTAATAGTATTTTAATTTCATCGAAGATCGTACTACCAAATTCTCCTTCTCAAAATTCCTCAATTCCTTTGATCTCACAAACCCACTTTTTCTCTCTATTAAAAGAAATCAACAAAATGGTGGGCACAATTGAAGCACCCATAGACACCACCGCTACTAACACTAATGGGTCCCACTTGCACCACACAAATGGCTCAACTGTTGAAGAAAAGCTGGATGAATTGCGGGCTCTCCTTGGCAAAACCGACGGCAACCCATTGAAAATTGTGGGCGTCGGTGCCGGCGCATGGGGCAGTGTCTTTTGTGCACTTTTGCAAGATGCTTATGGCCACCTACGCGAAAAGGTCCAGATTCGCATTTGGCGCCGGCCTGGCCGTGCGGTTGATCGCACCACAGCCGAGCACCTTTTTGAGGTCATAAACTCTAGAGAAGATGTTTTGCGTAGGCTTATTCGGAGATGTGCATACTTGAAGTATGTCGAGGGGCGGCTAGGTGACCGCACTTTGTACGCAGATGAGATACTGAGGGATGGGTTTTGTTTGAATATGATTGACACACCGTTGTGTCCCATGAAGGTGGTTACAAACTTGCAGGAGGCTGTGTGGGATGCAGATCTGGTTATCAATGGGGTGCCGTCGACTGAGACCCGGGAGGTTTTTGAGGAGATCAGCAAGTATTGTAAGGAGAGAATTGAGCACCCAGTGATAATTTCTCTGGCAAAGGGGATTGAGGCATCAATTGATCCAGTGCCGAGAATCATTACTCCTACTCAGATGATCAGCAATGCAAGTACGTATCTAATTTATCCCCTTTACATTGGCTTTATTAGCTGTTGCTTGGAATAATCCTCAGTCAAAAAAAAATGGGAAAAAAAAACAGAAAAAGAGGATATAAAAATAAAAATATTCACTAGCAGGATTTTTCTATTGGTTTCCAGACATGATTGTTTTGTAGATATTTTCCTGATTATGATCTACACTCTAAAATGATATATTCTGTACCAGCTAGTGTTCCAATTGAGAACATTCTATATCTCGGTGGGCCTAACATTGCATCAGAGATTTACAACAAAGAGTACGCAAATGCACGAATTTGTGGCTCTGACAAGTGGCGGAAGCCTCTTGCAAAATTTTTGAGGCAGCCCCATTTCATAGTTTGGGACAATGGCGATCTCATTACACATGAGGTCATGGGAGGTTTGAAGAATGTTTATGCAATCGGTGCAGGTAATATGAATGGAAATTTGCCATACTTATATAACTTCCCCCCCCCCCCCCCCCCCCCCCCCTCACAATTTTTAGTCTGATGTTATACTACTATCAATGCCGATAACTGCCCTTAGCTATCCATTTCAGTGGTATCTCTAACAAAGAGTATCCGCATTGGATTCTTTTTAGGTATGGTGGCGGCACTGACCAATGAGAGCGCAACGAGCAAGGCGGTTTATTTTGCACTTTGCACCTCAGAAATGATATACATAACTCATCTGTTGGCTGAAGAGCCTGAGAAGCTTGCTGGCCCACTTCTGGCCGACACCTATGTGACGCTTCTTAAAGGCCGAAATTCATGGTACGGTCAGATGCTTGCCAAAAAGGAGCTAAGTCTAGATATGGGCGACAGCATAAAAGGAAAAGGAACCATTCAGGTTTTGATTTTTTTTTCATATTTTTAGTTTTACTAGGTTCTGGTATCAAGTGGAATAGTAGAGCAGTTGTTTCATATTAGGGTCATTGGGTCAAGCATGGGTTTAGTTGGGATATAATTGAGCAAATTTGTTTTAAATTGCTTCTGGGTTGAAACTTGTTGTATCACTACAGCAATTTTACCGTGGGTGCCGCTAAAAGAAAGAATTGACAACAACAACCATGATAATAATTCATTGGATAATTTTTTTCTCTTTTTCTGGTAGTATAGGGTGTATCTGCTGTGAATGCATTTTATGAGCTGCTGAGTCAAGACAGCCTAAGTGTTATCCATCCAGAGGCAAAAAAACCTGTTGCACCAGTCGAGCTATGCCCCATCCTTAAAACTCTTCACAAAATCTTGATCAAGAGGTAACTACCCAGTATCTTTATGCACCCTGTACAGGGCATCGTTTTTTTTTTGTTGAATCTAGTGCGCACATTTTTTTTAAATAGAATTAAGGTGCAAATTAAACTTGGGATCAAGAGAGAAAACTTTGAAATTAATGAAAGCTATTCTTCCAATTTTGAGTAGAAATTGCCAAGTTAATTTTTTCTTGCTTCATAGATGGTGAGAAACTGAGACATTTGTTTTTAATATATAGGTTGGTTGCATTTGTTTGCATGGTTCATTAATTTTGAAACTTTAAGGGGTGATTTGGTCTTTCATAATGAAAATAATCAGAAAAACATGTACAACATTAGAACTGTAGGATTTTAGTTTTCAATTTCAGCAAACCATTGGTTTTAATCTGCTCTAAATCCAAAAATTAATGGGGCATTTCTTTCTGTCATGGATTTTAGGGAACTTCCAACAGAGGCAATTCTTCAGGCAATAAGAGATGAGTCGATGTATGATCCGCGCGAGAGAATTGAGATTGCACAGAGCCACTCTCTCTATCGGCCCACTCTGCTCTGCCATCACTGATGTATTGAATGCTGTTTTAGGGTTCAGTTAGGGTTTGTGTTTGCAATTGGTTGTTTCTTTATTAGGGCATGTTGAATTGATCGTTCGTGAGATGTTGTTTTGTTCATTTAGTTGTTTATTTAATGTTTCATGTAAATCCTTCGGAGAGAGAACGTAGATCGGTTGCATGAGAGTTGTTATAATTGATTATTCATAATTTGTTTTGTTTTGTAAATAAATTAGTTGTTTGGCTGATTGTTAGTGTGGTAATCTGGTTATGCCAGACTGATAGCATAATAGTGTGGTACTTACTGGTATTACCTTGGTTTAAAAAGCAAGGTGCGCAAACTAAATATGGTAATGGTACATTTTCTGAAATGACATTCTTTGGTATTATATTATGTGAAATCCTTCTATTTTGTGAAATAATCTTAGTGCGAACTAAACGCTCCGTTAGGAGTTGAGGCTTCAATATTAGATCTCAAATTATTGTCCGCGGGGCATAAATAGAGAATTCAAATTTCAACCTGTATTCAGTAGTTGCCCGCGGGACATAAATATTAAAAAAAATATTATTAACTTTTTTTTTCTACACCACTAACTATTCCCTAAATTGCAGCTATGCTGCAAAGCTACTGTTATACTGCTAATATAGATTTATATGATAAAATCGTTAAATATAAAAATTTCTGATAGTGCCATTGTGTTTCACTATTCTATTCGTTTAAACAGCTGGCTGTCAACTTTAGTAGAGAACCGTGTGTTTGAGCTCAAATAATTGTAAGACTTTGAGTCTAAGGAAGCAAAAAATATAAAAATCATAGAGAAATCGTTCTTATATTCTGCAGATTTAATTGTTTTTATATTAAACAGGTAAAATGTTCATATCAGAATCAACAAGTATTTATATTTATTGTCCAAAATATGAAGTTCAACTTAATACTATGTTGAATAAGTAAAAGTATAATTTTCATATTTGTTGTTCTTATTAAATTCAACATAAAGAATAAGCTATCACTTTCAAAAGGAAAATTAAAAAATGGATACAACTGATGCATTACCATTTCTTCGACCTTTTCAACTAAATAGATTTTGTAACTAAGGTTTCTTTTTTTTATTTTTTTTTGAAATTGATGGTACACCTGTTTCTTCGACCTTTTCAAAATTTTATAAAGATATAAAGATCGCACCTGATCATAAAAGCGAGTTCTCTTTTACAATGTCTTAAATATGTGCCAACGCTGCAGACATTTGTAGAAGTCAATTGTTACAAGTACTAGATAATGTAAATATACGACAGGTTCAAAATAAATTAGTCAACACCATCCTTTGCTGACAACAAAACTTAAGCAAGATGCAAAATATTAAACTGGTGGTTTAACTGCACGTGTCATTGGAGACTGAATCGAATGTTGTTCATTATTTTATTGGTTTGTTCAGACTTCAGAGGCGGAGTCTTAAGTTATGGTAGTCAATTATAAAACTTTTAAATTACAAAGGTTAATTATAAAAAATTTCATGATGTGAATAAAGATCAATATTACAATATTCATAGTATTTACTCTAAATTATATAGAAAATTATATATAAACAATAAAAGATTTAAAATAAATGAGGATAAATTGACCATGTTCAATTATACTAAATCTGCCCTTGGATCTGTCAATATTATAAAGCTGTGAATTGTTTACGGAAGCACAAAAGTGGAATCAGAAAATTGAAAGCAGAACTGAATGTTTGTAATTTTCATTCTATGAGAAAAATTAATAGTAATATTTTTTTTCTAAAAATTAGAAAACAAAAATAAAAAAAATTATTTCACTGGACTCAGCGTCCTTTTCCCAATATACACATCTGCCCCCTGTACAGGATACCAAAAGAATTGGGAAATAAATCTGCTGCGATTCAAAATCCCTCCCTTCATTTTATGAAATGCACGAATCTCAAGAGAAACTATTGTTTATGAACGAATCTCAAAACAAATGCCAGAAAAGATTTGAAATCACTCTACAATTCTTTGACATCGGAGCAGATTTATTTCCAAAGAATCAAGACTTAGATGCATTTTTTTTGTCATCTCGTAATCCATCTCAATCAGGGAATTTCACATAAATCTGGGAAATATCACCAGCTCATACTGTGTATCAGTCTTCACACAAAACCAGTGTTGTAAAATGCGGTTTTGTTCATGCATGCGGAAGACCACTGCATGCCGCATATGCAGATTTGTATGCAAAAGTACATATGCGGTTTTACTATGCTTTGTTAAAGAAATATAGATAAAATAAAACTAATTTATACTAAAGACTTATTTAGTCTAGTGATTTGTGCTCTTTGCCATATTATAAATGTTATATATATTTTAATTTTCTCCACCGCAAAATAATTTTTAGGCTTTTTAAGTCCGCATGGACCGTATACGTGCTCGTATATTCAAAATTGCATGAACTTAACTGCATGAGATTTTGTATGCAGAAGACCACTGCATAAGCATATGCGGCAGCATATGTGAGTCATGCGGCTGCATTTTACAACACTACACAAAACTTGGAATCATAGTAATAAATTAAATTTTAAAAAAAGGGAGAATTTCATATATACCACTCAAAAATTGTTAAATTACGTATTTATCATCTAAATTTGTATAATTACATATTTACCATCTAAAAATCTAATAACTAACATATTTACCCAATATAACTTTAGTATATATCAAATATACTCAAGACACATTAATTATGTTCAATATACTTAAAATTATAGTTAATTAAGTATTAACTTAGCACCCATGCTTTCTCTCAGACCCTTTGAGTTTCCATCAGCTAAAAGATCCACACTATTTTTAACTGAGCTAGTAACAAAATGCGGTATTCTCAAACTCAATTAGTAATTTAATGCGATATGAGCATCGACTTCAGTACGAGTTGCTTTGTTGAAAATCCTGGAGTGATTACCTTGTTTTTAGATGATCAAGCTAGAGCTGGAATCCTAATCTCTGAATTTTAGCAGGAGAGACGAGATGAGGAGAGAGTTTTAGCGAGAAGGAGAAAGCTATATCAAAAAAGACAGGAGGGAAATCTATGCGTAAAAGAGGAAGGGGCAGAGAAAGAAAAGAAACTAAATAACTTATTAATTATATTAGAAATTAAAGAGATTATGGAAACTTTCAATACTACCCTGGTTCAAAATATTTGCATGGCTCCTGCTTCTAAGTAGAATATTAACTATTGAAAATCTGAACAAAAGAGGGGTTCTCCTTTGTCTGTATTTGCCAATTGTGTCGATTGAATGAGGAAACAAACGAAACATCTTTTTAGAGACTGTCCTTTTTCAAAGCAGCTATATTCGAATGCTCAATCGAAGTTTTCAGCAGCCTGGGTACCAGGTGACGACAGCCATTTATTTTGAAAAATATTTGTTGGATAAAACAAGGACGAAACAGCTACGAGAGCTATTGTTGATCGCTATATTCATCTTGTGGAGAGAGATGCACAAAATTTTTTAGAAAGCAATCAAAGACGATTGAAAAACTACTAGAAGAAATTGAGATCCAGTGGAGTGGAATTGAATGAATAGAAGATATATACCTTAATAAGAAAGAGGCTCATATATCTTTTGATTTTGTTGGTTTTTTCGGTTTTGCTTTATCAGAAATGTTTTCTACTCTATTTTTTTTATTTATTTTTTTATTTTATTTTGCGTACTTGTTTGTAAATACATCAAGGGGTTTAATCTTTAAACCCCTAAACAATGTAACCAATTACAGTCAATCAAATAGGAGCATGACTCTTGTTCTTATTCAAAAAAATTTATTAATTATATTTTATGTAATATTAAACTTAATTAATGTCATTTTTTTATTAATTAGATAAATATGTGAGTTACTAAATTTTTAGATAGTAATACATAATTACATAAATTTAGATGATAAATACATAATTTCATAGTTTTTTAGTAGTATATATGAAATTCTCTCATTAAAAAATATTCTTGAAAATAACTCAATGTAACATGGTAAAATTTTTGGAGAGCTTTAACAATGCGCTGTATTCTCAAGTCATATAATTGAAATAGCATTACCAAACACTGGAAAATTCAAATTTCTGCTTGCACTCTTACATGCACATTATGTAAAATTGCATTATTATTTCATAATTTTATTTCGATACTAATATTCCTTCAAGGATTGCGTTTAAGAGTAAATGATTAATTTACAAAAGAAAGAGATGCCGGTACTTAATAGCTCTAGTGGATTTTCATTTCTCAATTTTATATCTGATCAGCTAATCTGATATCTCCATATTAATTAACAAATTTTCTAATACAAAACGCTATATATATTCCACTCTAACATTTTTTATTCTTTTAGATTAAAATTTAAGCTTATTTACAAGAATTTGTATACCCCTCAAAAACTTTGAAATTACATTGAAATGCATCATGTCTCTCACACTTCAAATGTGTCTCAGATTCATATCTTCATTTTCAATTTCAAAGTTTACCATATTTATTGGGCGAATTCGATCCTGATGTCACGCCCGTTAATTCTCCACGAACTTGTAGCAGGACAAATGCATTAACCCACCCATTAACAAACAAATCGTGGAATTACGACCTGATGGCATCATCATCATCCGTAGACCGAGTCCAGCTATAAATTAAATATGGTAAAAATCGGTTTTCTTATTAAATGGATAGCTGTATATCATATCTATATATACATATATGGAAGAGAGGTTACATATCTAATCTTTGTATGATACCAGTGCACTCTTTTCCGTGCAGCAAGAGAGAGAGATAGTTAATTAGGTCTCTAGTTTTCTTGGTGTGTGCAGTTATTCTCGCTCGTCATCTCTTTCTCTATTTATTTCTCTTCACAGCACAACCAGACAAAAAGAAACACTTCATAAGTTCATAGTTCCGTAGAGAGAGAGAGAGAGAAAGAGAGAGCGGGAAATAATTCTCCATAGAGAGAGAAAGAGAGGATGGATCGAACTGGATGCAGAATATGTGTGATCGCGATATGGTTTCTCTGTTCAAGCTTCTCCATTTTTCCACGTATGTTTAATATTCTTAATTATATTTAATTAATACTGACATCATTTTGGTATAATATAATTGGGTCTTTTATTTACATTTTAGTGCTACATTAAAATTGCATTAAATTGATGATACGTTATGATTGTCTTAGTTATTTCGCTAAAATAATTAAAGACAAGGTTTATAGGAATTAACGAGCAGGATCGACATGCAATCTGATATGGAATTATATTTCTTCTCTGTTGTACAATATTGTATGCTCGCCGTATTGCATTGTAGCATTTCAAAATGAATGGAATATTTAGCTTTAATATAGAAATATTATAGAAGCAAAAACAATATTTATTCTTCAATGTTTTATCACTATTGTATTTCCGCATTAAAGTTTTTTTTTTTTCCCTATAGTGATCTTTCAAAAATCTGATAATAACAATAATCATAGTAAAGTTACATAATTAATTAGTTAATTAATTAAAGAAACTTGCGTACTAATGAAAAAGATGATTAATTAATTTCAAGATAAAAATTAGTTGATCAGCCTTTTGGGTGCATGAAGATTAATTGAGATTTTTTTCTTTTTCCAAATCTTACTTATTCATTAATTTGACCTCTGAGACTTGGTTCTTTTTTTTTTTCCCTAGTCTGTTTCATTGGAGAACTCCGGTCTTATATATAATAAATTAAATTTCGACCCCCCATTTTTTTTTTTTTTGAACTACCACAAAGATAAGGACAAAATAGTATCTTTCAGAAGGTAGTTTTACAATAGAGAGACGTTTATTTTGGAAATAAGATGGGGTAGTTTTGAAAAAACAAAAAAAATTAGTCCAAAAAGAGAAGTGGTCCTCAATAAATTTGATTAATTAGTCCAATGTCCAAACCGAGGTATATGACGTTGCTTGTTGAGAAGAGCAATCTCTTAATTTTCCTGAGGCAGTTGCAACCACTACTATCTAATTCTTAAATTTAAACCACAAGTACATATAGTATATGATCAGTCAAACTTATAAATATACATGTACAAAGTTTTTTGTTCCGCTTCACACCAACTCGTCAAGAACATAAATCCATAAACAAAAGTATACAACTCATAAAGGGTTGTAACAAACAAAGTCCATTATTATTAATTTAAAATGGACAGTTGAAGGCAACCATTAAAAAAAAAATTTATTGACAACATGAGAATTATTGGAGATATATTAAACAATTTTTCAACATCAGTATTAATTTTTCTAATGATCCCCATGCAGGAGTTAAAGCCGTAGGTGTCAACTACGGCATGCTAGGCGACAACCTGCCTTCACCAGACAAGGTGATATCCCTTTACAAATCTCGAGGCATTCGAAGCCTACGCCTTTTCCACCCTGACCAAAATGCCCTGGATGCTCTCAGAGGATCTGGCATCTCTGTAATCCTAGGTACACTAAATGAGGATCTCCAGCACTTTGCCTCTAGCCAATCATACGCTGCCACCTGGGTCCAGACCAATGTGGCCCCTTTCGCAGGGTCGGTGCACTTTAAGTGCATCGATGCCGGGAATGAGGTAATCCCCGGTGATTTGGCAGCATATGTGCTGCCAGCAATGCGGAATTTGGATGCAGCGGTGAAAGCTGCAGGATTTAGTATTCCAGTAACTACTGCTGTATCAACTCAGGTGTGCTTGAGGCTATTTTAATTTTAATTTGATATATTCATTGAAAATTGTGGTACTTAATAATTAAACCAAAATCATGGTTCTATACTTCTATGAGTATTTTCTTCAGTTTTTTCTCTTCCATTTCCTTGCATTATGTTTGAAATGATAATTATGCAGTTTGAAAGCAGTACTACAGTAGTAACTAAGAAAAACATTTAAAATAAAATATGCACCCATAAACAAAGATATGAAATTGATTTCTATTTACAAAATTAAATTGTTGCAAGCTATGTTATTGCCATTATTTTTCTTAACACCCTTACATTTATCTTCTTTTTCTTTAGGTACTCGGTTACTCGTATCCACCATCCCAAGGCACTTTCTCTGCTTCTTCCTCATCCTACCTGGCACCAATCGCCGCATTCTTGGAATCCAAAGGCTACCCCTTACTCGTAAACGTATACCCGTACTTCTCTTATACCTCAAACTCCAAAGAGGTTCATCTTGACTACGCACTTTTCAGCATGCATCAAACTGTGGTGTTAGATGGCGGCGTTCAGTACAGCAACCTCTTTGACGCGATCGTGGACTCTGTATATGCCGCATTGGAGAAGTCAGGCGGGCCCAGCGTGGAAGTGGTGGTGTCAGAGACAGGCTGGCCATCTGGCGGCGGTGCACCTGGCGCAACTGTTGAAAATGCACAGACTTATAACAATAATGTGATCGCTCATGTGAAAAAAGGCACACCAAGAAGGCCAGGAAAGGAATTAGAGACTTACTTATTTGCTATGTTCAATGAAAATCAAAAACCAGAAGGTGTTGAACAACATTTTGGTCTATATACGCCAGATATGAGCGAGGTGTACCATGTTGATTTCTCTTAATTTCCTTCGAATTAGACTGTAGAGGGGATGGTGTTGTTCTTTTGTGTTCATTTTTGTTGTGTTGTTGCTTTTTATTTATTTATTTTGGATTTATTTGTGATCGGGATAGTTGCAGATACATTGGATGTGATCGGGATAGTTGCAGATACATTGGAGATATACGCTGTATCCATATATAAACTATTTATGTTCTGAATGTATGATATTTGTTGTTTAGTAAATAATTCATCTTTTTTCTCCAAGTGCGAATATACAATATGAGAATCTTTGGGTGGTTTAATTTTTTTTTTTTTTTTGAAAAACTGATAGAAGCTATCAGTGATTGGGTGGTTTAATTTCACCTTTCTTCTCTCTTTCTAGTTTGTTTGTATTGGAGCTTTTGTTAGCCCAATAGTAACTTTGGATTAATATGCTCTAGAAAAATACATACAGCTCGGGAAGCATTGAATAAATCAGATATTGCCTTTTAAACAGGCCATTGCGGGCCCAAAGGTGAAATATAGTGACTATTGGGGATCAGATATGAAAAAAAGGGGAAATTTCATGTATACCCGTCTAAAATCTCGATATTATGTATTTTCTCCTCTAAAATTTATAATATCATATTTACCTCTCTAAATTTCAAAACTCACAAATTTATCATGTTTGTTGTCTTTTTTATTAAAACTCATTTTATTTTTATAAAGTATCTATTTTATTCTTTGTTAAAAAATAAAAAATATGTAATGTAAAAAAATATTATTTTTGAGAGCAAATAATTTATTTATCTATTTATGCTCATGACACATTAACAATGAAACATGTTATGTATTTTTTATTTTTTAATAAAAAACATAAAGTAAGCACTTTATAAATTTAAAATGAGTTTTATTAGAAAACACAGTTTATTGGATAATTTGTTAAATGCAGTATCATGAATTTTAGAGGGGGCTATACGTAATTTCTAGGTGTTTGAGGGGCAACGTGAAATTCTAATTAGCACAATCTAGAACTTACACGTGTCTCGCTATGTGACGTGTAAATGCCAGAATTTAATGAAAAGTTTATATTCCTGAGTTATGCTATAGATAAAGATATACAGAACTTTTAAGCAGTAGATCAAGCAGAAGAGAGAATTAATCAGAGAAGCACAGTTCTCTCTAGTTTGGTTTTTGTGATTTGGCTGAAAATCTGTATTTCGATTGTTTTGTTGATCGTTCAATGGATCCAAAACTAGAAAAGGTACCAGAAACTGAACCAAATGACGCTAGTCGCCAAGTAGGAGAATCCAATGAAGAAAGCGAAGAAAAGGGCAATTCAAAAGAGTACTTAGAAAAGAATCACACCGGAGGAGATGTCGAAATGGAAGCAGAGATTACACCTGAGGATGTAGAGAAAGCTGGTGGCTTTGGTGCAAGAGATGACATCGGCAGCTTCCTTCCTGTCATGAGCGATGCCACGGATTTTGAGGAATCTCTTAGAGATGCGCGCGGATTTGAAGAGGAAGAAGGTGAGGTGGTAGAGGTTTCTAGACCTGGCATCGGTTGGACTGGACCCGGTGATAAATAGGGTTTTTAACTTTACCTACAAGATGTTACACTTTTTTAAAGTAGTTTACTTTTGTTTAGCAATAAGATGTTACCTGTTAAATTCATATGTTGTGTTTTCGTAATTTTCAGAACACCTGTACTATTTAGAGTATTAGGTATTAGTTAAAGAAATATTATATGTATATTATTCACCAGAGAATTACCTTCGTAATTTCATCCAAGTTAGTTGCATTTTTCTCGTGGTTGGTTTCATAATTTTGTCATCTAGACTTTTTTTTTTTAATCACACAACCTCTCGATATTCATACTGTTTATTTTGGTATCTTATGCGAGGCTTTCCTGACAGAAAGGAAAATAAAACCTCTGGCGGCTGGTTTTGTACAACACTGAATTGGTACGCAACTGCCGCTCCAGTACAGAATACATACCAAAATCCACGACTAGTGAAACTTCAACAAAATTTGGTGGCGTTGGAGAGAACATAATAGAACTCGTAAAATAGCAAGGGTCTAATTCAACAACAGCCCCTGAGAATAAAACACAGTTTTTAACATTACACCAAGATCAGTATATCTTCAGAAACTAGAAAAACCAGGAGATAACAAAATTCTACCAAAAGATGCACGAGTTAATTCTCTCGGCTAAGATCTATAATTGTCAGATTTTAGACATAAACTAAACAAACATAAATGTTAAATGAGATCTAAAGCTTCAAAACAAGACCAACTGGGCAGTGATCGCTTCCTCCAATATCAGGTACAATATACGAATCATAAGCCTTATCAGCTATCGACTCTGACACGAGAAAATAGTCTAGCCTCCAACCTGATAAGTACAAGGTTGTATCAGATTTTCACTCTTTTCTGATAGCACTTAAAGAGTAGAACTAGGGCGTTCTTAAGTTCACCAAGCCCCTTAGTGAACTAAAGTCTAAAATTTATCAAATCGGCTTCAACTTACGAATCGGAACTGTTGAGATCCGCTTATCTTACGAGTAATGTGTCTACATGTGAAAAATTTTAACATTTGAATTAATTTAGTATAAAGTCAAGCGGTCAAAATTAGAAGCTTAATAAATTAATTTTAATGTATTCATTTTTTGAACGTTTTTTGACCGCTTGACTTTATACTAAATTAATTCAAATGTTTAAAATTTTCACATGTAGACGCATCACTCGTAAGGTAGGTGGGTCTCAACGGTTCGGATTCATCATTTGAAGTCGATTTGACGGATTTTTAGACTTGAGTTCACCAAAGGACTTGGTGAACTTAAGAACACCCTAGCTCTACTCGCACTTAAATACATACACAAAAAAGGGAGCAGCTCTAAAGAAACTTTATTTAACATCAACACAGCATTTCTTATTTGAAATTCAACAGAAACCTAGGCATGCAGGAAATTAAAATTAACGTTAAAAGATTAGCAGTGACATCTGCATAACTAACATGAAATATATAGCCTTTCATATGTAAATATGATATATTCTTGTTATCGGTAGCATGGTGGAAGTAACAGTACCTTTGTTGGATTTCCGCCCCTCGTGCCTGTAACCCCAGTAGGTATACCCCACAGCATTAGGATGTTGTTTCCTAAAGGTGTCGACAAACCCTTTTGATAAGTAGCATTTCTCAAATGATTCTCTCTCTTCAATTGTAAATCCAGCAGTTCTTTTGTTTCCCTGTGAATCATACAGTTAAATCCAGAACAAGAAATCATCCCATATTCTTCATAAAGTGTGATAACAAAATAAATAATTAATAACAGACAAAATGAGTACCGCAGGGTTAAAGATGTCAATTTCCTCATGGGCACAGTTTAGATCCCCAGTTAAAATTACAGGTTTAAATTTCTCCAATTCCTACAAATA